>NC_135613.1:56734281-57360531 GCF_053574225.1 Canis aureus | reverse complement strand
TAGTGACAAGACCAGTATCTTGATTGGGGCAGTTATGCCCTGGGACTCAGAGAACTGTACACAGATGAGTGAGTATTCAACTGCGTGGAAATTTTCACTTCAAATTGTTTTAGAAATAAGAAATGGACACCTGGGGTGCTCAGCAGTTGAGCATCTCCCTTCCTTCCACTCAGGGGTGATCCTGGGGTCCTGGGACCAAGTCCTGTATCGGGCTCCCCCCAGGGACCCTGCTTCTCCCTCTGCTTGAGTCTCTGCTTCTCTCATGAATAAATAAATACAATCTTTAAATTTTTTATTTTATTTTATTTTATTTTATTTTATTTTATTTTATTTTATTTTATTTTATTTTATTTACAACTTGGGCATTCTGAATTCTCATTCAAGAACACAGATGACTCCCAGGCAGCATCCAGGTGGGCACCGAGTCATCAGGCATGGCTACAGTGGATTTCCTCTGCATCTGTGTGTCTGTCCGTCCATCTGTCGCTTCCACCCCCCTTCTGGCGTCCTCCTGCTTCTCCCTGGAGATCAGAGAGTGCCCGCAAATGAAGGGGGCACAAAAGAATAGGTGTTTGAATGGGGTGTCTGTCCACCTCTTCTGTCCTCCCTCTCCTCCTCCTTCCACCCCCTGGCGCCTATAATCACCAGGCGGTCTGAGGCTAAGTGGTAGTTTGGCCCACAGTGCGGGGGGCGGGGGGGGGGGCTTGGAAACCACACCCCTCCCCCTGGGGCCCTCCTGGCCATTGCCAGCATCCCGGGTCTCCTCCACTGTTGAGATGGGTCTCAAGTGGGCATGGTGCTTCCCATGGTGTGGGTGCCGGAGACAGCAGGGGACTCAAAGAGGAGCAGGTATGGGGGGGGCTGGGGAGAACGGGGGGCTCTCTCTGTCTGGGGAGAAAGGTAAATGTTTAAACCAGTGAAGGGAAAAGGATCATTTGTTTCCCTGGGGGGAGGTGGACTTTCCCATGGGACTGCCTAAATACCCTGCAGGGCCCAGTACAAAATGAGGAGGTGAAGCCCCTGGTTAAAAAATATATATATATTAACACCTTCAAGACAGTGACAGCAGGGCATCGGGGGCCCTTCTGCGTGAGTACATAGGTCAGAGGCAGTGAAAGCAGCCCTGCTGTCTCATCATCCCCACTCCTTGCCCCAGGACCCCCTGGCCTCTTCCCTCCTCACTGCGGAAGGAAGGACACTGACCCACGACACCCTTCTTCCCCTTCCAATCTCCCTTTCAGGCCTGGATCCCGCTGTCCCTCCAGACCCAAATCCCAGCCCGGCTCCTGCCCCCACTGTGGCCGAGGGAGGGACTCCATCTTTAGGGTCTGGCGCCTACTTCACCAGGAAAGCCCGACTCTCCTTCCGCCACCAGCTGCATGACCTAGCATCTGCCAACGACTCTACCATCTGATGGGGACAAGCAGGCGCCTTGCCACCCTGCCTCCCCAGGCTTCTCCATGATCCGTGTGGTCCCAGGTTCCCCGTGACGTTGTCATTAAATGTACCCAGAGTTACCAAGTGTTGTGTGCACGTGAGCGTACTAGGGTGCGGGGAGTGGCTGGAGCCTGAGGCCCTGGGGCTGGGTCGCAATGCTGAGCTGGGGGTGCAGCACCCACGGGAGCGGACGCAGTGGGGAGTAAACATGACGCAGCTCATGTAACACGGGGCCCAGGTGGAGCTGGCTGAAGCGGGTGTGCCAAAATCGAGCCCAGGGTTAAGAGTGGTGAGCAGTGTGGAAAGGCTGGAGTCCCGCAGGCAATGAAGCTGCCTCAGTGGACCAGGCAGGGAACCTCCTCTTCTCAGACAGTAAATAAACACACGAGCCGGGAGAGAGAACAGTAAATGCTAGGAAGCAAATTACACGGTGCTGGGAGGGCAGGATGGAGGGGATGCTTCTGAACCCCAGGTAGTCGAGAAGGAACTTTCTGATAAGGGGGTCATTTGAGCTGAGACCTGAATGGTAAGGAGCCTGTGAAAATTGGGAAGCCCTGTGTCGTGCGGATTTGCTGTAATGGCTGCAATGCACTGGTTCAGGATGGCAACAGCGATAGTGACAGTGACGGATGGTGGGCGGGGTGGGGGCGTAGCTAGCTGAGCGTGAAGGCAGGCATCGGCGGGCGGGCAACCTCTGCTCGGTTTTGCTGTCAACCTAAAACTGCTCTTAAAGTTTATTTTATGGGATGCCTGGCGGGCTCCGTCGGTGGAGCATGTGACTCTTGATCTCGAGTTGTGAGTTCAAGTTGTGAGTGGAGAGATGAACATAAAAAAAAAAAAAAAGTTTATTAAAAAAAAATCAGGACACCTGGGTGGCTCACTGGTCCTGGGATCAAGTCCCACATCGGGCTTCCCACAGGGAGCCTGCTTCTCCCTCTGCCTTTGTCTCTGCCTCTCTCTGTGTGTCTCTCATGAATAGATAAGTAAATAAAATCTTTAAGAAAATAAAATAAAATCACGGAAGAGTCCTGGGCAGGAAAAACAGGAAATGTAAGTGCAAAACCCCTGAGGTCCTAGGGAAGAGAAAAAAAAGCCAGTGACCAGAGCGTCAACACTGGGGGTAACTGCTGGGTCAGCAGGGCCATGATAAGGACCTAAAATATGATCCTAGATCCCAGATGGGATGGGAAGACACCAAGGAAGGTCAAGCAGGGGGCGACAGGCTCTGCCTTACATCTAAAGATCCCTCCGGTAGTTCTATGTGAAAAGGTTGCCGAAGGGCAGATGCAGGAGCGGCAAGGTCATGGAGGGGGCTGTTGCCATCCTGCAGGCAAGCCCTGATGGCAGCTTGGGTCAAGACAGGGGTGTGGAGTGAGCACATTAACGCTGTTTAGGATCACTATGTTGCACACCTGAAATTATGTAGCATCACTTACGGAAGAGTGACGTACAGAAGGCGAGAAGTGGGTAGAGTTTGAGGGACCAACTGTTGGGCTCAACGCAGAGCTGGGGGTGGGGGGGAGGAATCAAAGACACCTACCTTAAGGGACAGCTGGGTGAACAGGTTTTACAGAAAAATCAAAGGTTTTCTCTTCTCTCTATGGGTTATTTACTTACTTTTTTAAGAGATCTATTTATTTTTGAGAGAGAGAGGAAAAGAGAACAAGGGAGCGAGCATGGGCATGTTGGGGGGGGGATTGGTGGCAAGAGGGAGAGAGAAGTCGACACCCCACCCCCACCCCGCTCAGAGCAGAGCCTGATGTGGGGCTTGATCCCATGACCCTGAGATCATGACCCGAGCCTCAATCCAGAGTCAGACACTTAACTGACTGAGCCACCCCGGTGTCCCTCTCTACGGTTAAGGTTGAGGTACATGTTTGGGATCAGACACCCTCTATTTTTTTTCGCTTAATCCAGAACCCCTCACCTCCTCAGGAAGCTTCTCTTGTAACCTTGAAAATCCTCCAGAGCTGGATCACATTCTAGAACAAAGTTTTCAAATGTGGTTGTACAGTTCCCTTATCCATGGAGTGGAGGAAAAACAGGGGAGACCGAGAACACCGAGCACCATGAATGAACACTGCTGAGCTCCTCTAGGTCCCCGGCTTGAATGCAGACGGCCTTGGGGGGCTAGAGTCAACTCGCAGCCCCCGTCGTAGGGGCTGAAGACTGGTTCACCATCACATTGCCAAGGGAATGACAGCTTTCAGGGCCCCCTCCCCACCTGACATTCACCTCGGACTCTATTTGCAAACAAAGTCCACCTTTCCCCTCAAAGCCAACGTAGTCACACTGCTGCTCCTGACAAGATGAGGTGACAGAGAGTAAATGTGGGCAGAGGGGACTGTGAACTTGTGCTGGACATCCGGTGTCCTCTGGCCTTGGGGTCAGGAGCTACCCATGATGACAAGCAGGAGGCAGGCCTAGGGGAAGTGATTCGGTCTCGGTCAGGATTCTGAGATCACCCCTGGGATGGAGCAGGGAAGGGGATGGGAGCTCCTATTTCTTTTTTCTTTATTTTTTTATTTTTTTTTATTTATGATAGTCACAGAGAGAGAGAGAGAGGCAGAGACACAGGCAGAGGGAGAAGCAGGCTCCATGCACCGGGAGCCCGACGTGGGATTCGATCCCGGGTTTCTAGGATCCCGCCCTGGGCCAAAGGCAGGCGCTAAACCGCTGCACCACCCAGGGATCCCCAGGAGCTCCTATTTCAACCACACCTTGGTATCCTAAGGACCTGGCTATGGTGAAGAAAAGCGAGTGGGGAGAAAGAAAAGGAGGCTGGAAAATCACTTTTGCAAAGGCTTGTCTCCAACTGCCTCCCAGCTCAGAGCAGAGGTTCATATACACCAGTGTGGGCCAAACAAATGCAGGCTCGAGGTGAAGAAAAGATCCTCAAAGCAGATTCTTTTAGACAAACTGTTTATTGAATTTTACGTCACTATGGGTTATCGCTTACTGTAGCCTAGGATTCCAGGAATCAGGGAGGTGGCAAAGTGGCGATGGTGAATTTGGGAATCTGGTCTCCCAAAAGTACCTGCCGCTCTACCCCTGATTCTGCAATGGCCGCCAGGCGGATCACCCCTCCGCTGGAGCCGTCCCGTTCCATGGCCAAAGCGAGCGCTGTGAACAAAAGAAGAAATCTACGGTCAGACTCAGATCCTGGCATTGCTATAAGAAATGAGGAATATTGGCCTGGTTTGGACATAAGGGTTGGAGTTCACAGGCCCAAAACCCCAAGTTCTCACCATTGGCAGTGAACTGCAGACACTCCTCCTTGGTCATGCCTTCCCGGTAGGTAGCATCGACATAGCCATATATGTAGGAGCTCCCAGAGCCCCCAATGGCAAAGGACTGCCTTACCATCATACCCCCCATGGGCACCGAGTACACCTGCCGGATGGAAGGAGGACAGAGTCACCAGTTGTACCCTCTGCAACACATGTACATACAAGCGGTCCATGTGGGATTGGTCTAGGGGGGCAGTTTTTTTTTTAAATTTATTTATTTGTTTTTTAATTACGATAGTCACAGAGAGAGAGAGAGAGAGAGAGAGAGAGGCAGAGACATAGGCAGAGGGAGAAGCAGGCTCCATGCACCGGGAGCCCGACGTGGGATTCGATCCCGGGTCTCCAGGATTGCACCCTGGGCCAAAGGCAGGCGCCAAACCGCTGCGCCACCCAGGGATCCCTGGGGGGGCAGTTAAGAGTAAATGAGGTAGAGACTGGGAAGAAAACCTAAATGGGGCAGCCCGGGTGGCTCAGTGGTTTAGTGCTGCCTTCAGGGCATGATCCTGGGGAGTTGGGATCGCGTCCCGCATTGGGGGACGCATGGAGCCTGCTTCTCCCTCTGCCTGTGTCTCTGCCTCTCCCTCTCTGTGTCTTTCATGAATAAATAAATAAAGTCTTATAAAAAAAAAAAAGAAAGAAAAAATAAAACGGAAATGACTGGAGTGGGGAAAGGATCAAAGGCATGGGTCCAGTACTCTGGTGGGGGTAGAGTTTCTTACCTGCCCTCCCTCTTGGGGGTCCCAGCCCGCAATGATGATTCCTGCCATCAGGTCCTCCCGGTATCGGTAACACATCTCCTTAAAGAGGCTGGCTGCTGTGTGTACCAGTGGAGGCTCATTTAGCTCAATGCTAGGGGGTGAGGAGAGTGACACCAAAGGCAGCATCAGGACCTGGGAGTCAGACCATTCAGCCCCTCAGGTCCCCACTCTCAGCACATACTGGCTCCTCCCCTGCCCACAAGTACCTGTGGAAACCAAGCTGATAAGTGACCGCATCGGCTACGGCCTGGGTGTCAGCTGCTGAGCCTGAGCGGCAGCAGAAAATCCGGTCATGAATAGGGGTCAGCTTGTCTGTCACTCGATTGGCAATGTAGGACCTGCAGGATGGCAGGACAGTGAGGGAGCGATCCCCCTTGTCTCCCACCTCCATCCAGCTTCTACCTACTCCAGGGGCTCTGGAGTCGAAATTCCAGCATTTGCCATTAGCTTCCTGCCAAATTGAAGCCAGATGGACGGCAGACGGCAGACTTTTACAAAAGTTTCACCAGAGGGTGAGTGGGGGCCTGAAAAGTAGTAGGAGCTGGAATACATCCGCAAGTCCAAGGAGGGGAGAACCCTCCCTTCCCACAGGGCGCTGTATAGGGTAAGGATGGACTGCTAGGCGAAGAAGGAAGGGAAAGACGGGGTGACCTGCCGATTTGCGTCCAGAGCTCACCCAGTGGTTGTTCTGGAGTCGGCTCCCAGAACCACGCCCCCTTCAAATTGCACGGCCATGATGGTGGTCTGGGAGAAAGGAGAAAGGGGTGACGGTGGGCCCCTTCCCATTCTCCAGCACACACCCCTCCAATGACCACTCAATGCAGCCCCCGGCGCACGCTATCCAATCTCCCGGGGGTCCCCCAACACCCCAAGAATACCACAACGCCCATCCTCAAATCCCCAAGGGCCCCTCCCGGCCTTAAACCCTCGTCCCGCAGGGCCCAGGATTCCGCGCTCCCGCCTCCCTCCCACCTCCCGCCCCTAAGGTACCACACTCGTCTCCGGCATCCTCAGGATACGTCGTCCCTGCCCCCGCCCTCCAGCTCTCCAACCCTCTCAGGCCTCCGCCTTCCCTCGCCTCACGCCTTGCGCGCATCTCCTGGACTCCGAGTGCCTCCTCACCCCTGTGGAGACTTCCCGGCTCTCCCAGTCCGGGGTGATGGCCTCGGCACCCCAGGCCGGCGCGGACTCCGCTCCTCGAGCGGTTAGCAAGGTGGCCGCCATCTTCCTCTCCCGGCAGTGCCACAAAGCAACTGTCGTAAAGCGCCCCGTCACTCTCTTCAGTCCCGCGGGGAAGCAGTCTGTGGACGCAGCTAAGTCACGCTTGACGGCGGGAGGAAAAAGTATCGTACAGGTGAGGTTCTTTTGCGACAGTGAGCGCTTGATGGCATTGTGGACAGCCTACAAACCGAAAAGTTCCCGGGACCGTGTGCGCGGCCTACGCTTCCCATAGAGCGTCGCGGGGCTGACGTAACCTGATGGGAGTTGTAGTTCAGAGTCTG
This sequence comes from Canis aureus, assembly GCF_053574225.1. NCBI lineage: Eukaryota > Metazoa > Chordata > Mammalia > Carnivora > Canidae > Canis > Canis aureus. The sequence goes on along the minus strand of NC_135613.1, from coordinate 57,353,544 downwards.
GGGACGCCCTGAGCGTCTTTGAATGCCAATGACAGCGCACCTCTGCTTTCTCTTAGGTGTATACCTAGCTCTGTATGCGAGGAGTACAACTGCTGGGTCGTGTAGGGACTCTATACTTTGCATCTATACTTTGTATTTTGATGAAATGATAGTTTTGCATAGCAACTGCCCCGTGGGATGGCCCGCCAATCCAGTGTGTGTGCATGAGCATTCCCATTTCTCCACATCTCACTCATGGTCACTGTAAATTAATTTTAGCCATCCTTGTGGGCGTGAAATGCCATCTTGGATAGCTTCCCCACCCGTTTCCTTAATGATTAGTGAGGTTGAGCATATTTTCATATGCTAATTGACTATTCGTATATCTTCTTTGGAGAAATATCTATTCAAATCCTTAGCCTATTTTATTTTATTTATTTTAGATTTTATTTATTCATGAGAGACACACAGAGGCAGAGACATAGGCAGGCGGAGAAGCAGGCTCCCTGCAAGGAGCCCCATGCGGGATTCATCCCAGGACCCCAAGATCATTACCTAAGTCAAAGACACTCAACCACTGAGCCACCCAGGTGCCCTATATTATTTTATTTTAAAGTAATCTCTACACTCAAGGCGGGGCTCTGACTCTCGACCTGGAGATCAAGCATCGCATGCTCCAGCGACTGAGCCAGCCAGGCGCCCCAAAATTGGGTTATCTTTTTATTGTTCAATCATAAGTGTTCTTTTTTATATTGTAGATACTAAGCCTTTATCAGACAGGATCTGCAAATATTTTCTCCCATCTATAGATTGTCTTTTCACTTCCTCATACCCCTGAACAACCAGTGGGTCAAAGGAGAAATCACAAGGCAAATATTTTAAGATGAGTGATCATGAAAATAAAACATATCAAGACTTAGAGGTGCAGCATAAGCAGTACTCAGATGGAAACTTGTCGCTCTGAAGGCCTATTTTAAAATCCTTAAGATACTATAGAAAGAAGAACAAACTAAAACTTTAAAGAAAAGCAGGAGGAAAGAAATAATAAAGATCAGAGTGGAAATAGATGAAATAGAAGGCAAACAATGGAACCAATTAAAACAGAAGTTGGGGGCAGCGCCAGTGGCTCAGTGGTTTAGTGCAGCCTTCAGCCTAGGGTGTGATCCTGGAGACCTGGGGTGGAGTCCCACGTCATGCTCCCTGCATGAAGCCTGCTTCTCCCTCTGCCCGTGTCTCTGCCTCTCTCTCTCTGTCTCTGTGTCCCTCATGAATAAGTAAACAAAAATTTTTTTAATAAAATAAAACAGAAGTTGGGTCTTTGAAAAGATCAGGAGTATGTTGTTTCTTTTCCACATTATATGTGAATTTCTCAAATCCCTTCCTGTTACTGATTTCTACTTTCATTTCATTTCAGTTATTGTGACTTCAATCTTTTAAAATTCATTTTTTAAAAAGATTTATTTTTTGAGGGTGCCTGGGTGAGGTGTCTGCCTTCCGCTCAGGTCATAATCTCAGGGTCCTAGGATTGAGCCCTGCATTGGGCTCCCTGCTCAGTGTGGAGCCTGCTTCTTCCTCTGCCTCTACCCCTTCCCTCTGGATGTGCTCTCTCTCTGTGTCAAACAGATAAAATCTTTATTAAAAATTGTGAAAAGAGAGAGATTGAGAGAGGATCTCAAATAAACTCCCCACTGAGTGCAGAGGCAAACACACAGCTTGATCTCAGGACTCTGAGCTGAAATCGAGTCGGATACTTAACCGAGTGAACCACTGAGGCCTCCCTAATCTTTTAAAATTGAGACTTTCTTGAGGCCTGACATATGGTCACTCTTGGAGGATATCATGTGCACTTGAGAAGAATGTGTATTTTGCTGTTCTTGTGTTAAGCGGTCTTCCTATGAATCTACAATAGTCTTCTAAATACCACATAACACCCTCGTTGAAATGGCTCCTGACCAACTGTCCAGAATCACATTTCCTCTTTACTTTAAAATTTTTTATTGTAGTAAAATATAAATAACATATACCATTTTGCATCTTAAGCATTTCTGAAGTCTGATTCAGCAGCATTAAGTACATTTGCATCCTTGTGCAATCTCCTTTTTTCGTTTTGACTCTTGGCTCCAGCCATCAGAACCATTTTGAATGTTCATAGATTCATTTAACAAAAAGCTATTGAATGTCTACTAGGTGGCAGGCACTGTTTGAAGCAATGGAGGAACAAAATGGACAGAAGTTCTCAGCTCCATGCAGCTTACATTTCTTAATGGAGACAAAACAAAACAAAGAAGTACAATATACAGCATGTTATTACATAGTGACTCATATTAATAAAAAAAAAAGTAGAGAAGGGAAACAGGAAGTGTGTGTGTGTGTGTGTGTGTGTGTGTGTGTAAAATTTAGAAAGAATAACAAGGGAAGGTCTCCCTGAGGAGTCACTTGAGTAAAATCCAGAAGGATATAAGGAGAGAAGTAATTTCTTTATTTGGGGGAAAAGCGTTCTAGACAGAGGGAAGAGCAAGTACAAAGATCTTGAGGCAGGATCGTGCCTGAGATATTGAATGAAATTCGGAAGAGTTCAACTCAGCTCGTACAGAGTCAGATCATGCAGGACTTTTATGAAGCTTTTCATCATTCTCAATTGAAAATACGAGCCAGAAAATTTCCTGCTTAAATTAAAAAAAATTTTTTTTTTTATCTGAGTGCAATAGGAAGCCACTGGAAGGTTTTGAGCTGGGAAGTGATGTGATAGGATCTATATTTTAAGAGATTACTTTGGCTGTTATTTTGAAAATACGCAATAGGGGAATCAAGTGTGGGGCAGAGAGTCCATTAGGAGACTACTGTAATAATCCAGGCAATAAAGTTGGCTTGGCAAGGGTGATGGCAGCGGAGATCGTGGGAAACGGTGAGATTCTGACAGATTAGATGAAGGTGTGATGCAAGAGAAACAGAAGTCAGAATGACTACAAAGTTTTTGGCTTAAGGACCTCGAAGAATGGAATGAATGGTCATTTACTGAGTTGGCAAAGACTCCGCCGCGAAGGAAGTATTTGGGGGGTGGGGGCGGGGAGGAAAGGGTATGCGCAGCTCAGTCTTGGACATGTTAGGCTTGTTATGTCTAGCAGAAATCCAGGCGAAGGTATCTAATCAGGAGGTGCATGTATAGGATTCTGGGGTGCAGGGGAAAGTGGGCTGGACTCCCAACTTGAGAGCTCTCATCGTGTGACACGGCCATCTGCTTTCATGCTCACTCTCGTGGGCGTGCCCAAGGACGTGTTTTCGTGAACACACGTTATGAGCTGAGCACCTGCTCTGCCTGCTCCGGTGTGAGGCCTGACGCACAGGTGTGTTAGGCTTGGGTAGCAGACAGGGGAGGGTGCTAGTGATGGGCAGGGACGGGGGACACACGCAGAGGTGCAGGGCTTGGACGTGCCGCACCTGCGGCGTCTATGGAGGCGTTCAGGAAGGAGCCGGCTGGACGCGGCCGGGGGCTCAGGGCGCAGGTCTGGGCCGGAGACTTGGCACGCAGTGGGCAACGGCAGCCTTGGGAGTGGCTGGGAGCGGCCCCGGGGCGGGGGGGGGGGGGTTGGCGTGAGTCGCTCGGCTGCCGGGAACAGGGATGACACATCTTCCCACATTCATTGTTTTCTATTTCCCTTAAGCGCCTGCTGTCATCACACAAGACGCCCTAAATCCACCACCGCTCGCTAGGAATGCTCTTTATTCCGCGCGGCACCTCCCCGGGCCCCGCGCCTGCGCAGAGCGGGAGGGGCGGGCCCTCCAGGCGGTGGCGTCACAGGGAGGCGTGGCTTCGGCGGCCCCGCCCCTGGCCCGCCTCCGGGGCATTGGCTGGCTGGACGCGCGGCCCTTGGGGCTCCGGGGGCCTCAGGCCAGCTGCAGCAGGTCGAGTTTGGCCAGCAAGCCTTGCGTGCGATTGTAGACATCCCCCAGGGTGCCCGCCGCCCGGGCCAGCGCGGCCCGCGCCTCCGCCTCCCCGGCGCCCGGGCACGCCAGCTCTAGCCAGTGGCCGCGGCCGGGGAAGGCGAGGAAGGCGAGGCGGACGGCCTGACGGGTCAGCCAGGGGTGGTGCGGGGCCAGCGCCGTGCGGTACGCGTCGCTGCACTGCGCGCCGGCGTCCGGCCCGCCCCGCGTCCCGGTGGCCACCCGGTGGAGGCAGAGTTGGGACCAGCGCAGCGCTCGGTGCAGCAGGAGCAGTGTGCGCGAGCCCGAGGAGCCGGCGGGGTCTCGAGGGGCGACCCCGTGCGGCTCCAGCAGGCCAGCCCGCCGCTCCCACGCCGCCATGGCCGCCAGCGACGAGTAGTGCGCCGCCTCCGGGCCGTGCACCCGCGCCTCGAGGGCCATCACTTTGGCAGAGGCCTCGCTCGTGGCGAAGGCGAAGATGGAGCCGAGGGGAGCTAGGAACCTGTGTGTTCGGGGGCAGGCAGAGCGTGGTTGGAGAGCGGGCGGGGGAGGCCCCGGGAGGCGGGCCCCGGGGTGGAGGACCCAAGGCCACTCACCTGACTAGCGCCCTCCATCCCGCGAGGTACTGCGGCAACGCCACATCGCCTTCGGGGTGCAGGCTGGCTCGGAACGGCCCTACCACGCGGCCCAGCGCTCCCTGGGGGCCCGCGCACTGAGGCTCTTCCCACTCGGGGGCCTCCGGGGGGCCCGACTGCCGCGGGACCTTGGGGGCAGACACGGGTGGGAGGGGGCGGGAGCAGAACCCCTGGCCTGCGGGGCCTCCTGCGCGGAGCAGCCCGGGCGCGCCCTGCAGACGTGACTCCTAAAGTCGGCCTGGCGTCTCTCCTGCTGCTGACGGGAAAGGGGACACTGGGAGCAGGACCAACCCCCTCCCCGGATCCTAGACCTGGCCGGGCTCCCCGCGATCCGGATCCCACCCCCGTCCCCAGCATACCTGGGCCGGCGGTGGGCCCTGGGGGACACACGACTGTGCCCCCGATCTGCAGCCCGGGAGGACCTCTGGGGAGGGGCGAGGCCGAGCAGTGAGGAGGGGGCTCGGGGCGCCCGCGCGGAGCTTCCCGGTTCCTCCCAGGGCAGCCGAGGGCAGGGGACACTCACGCAGGCTCCAGGCCCAGATGTAGAGCAGCAGCAGCAGGAGGACCGCGAGGGGAATCGCGTGGCGGAACCAGCACCGCGAGACAAGCGGCAGCAGCGCGACCCCAGTGCCTGCTGCTGGCGCCATCGCCCCTCACCGGCCCCCAGCCAGCCCTTGTCCCTCCGTCTCCTCGGGAGAAGCCCGAGGTACGCTGAGGTGCTAAGGGTTAATTAATAATTAACCTACCAAGTCCCCTTCCCCGGCGCCCTTTGCCCCAGAGGGCAGCATCCCAGCGATGAAGGACCGGATGGAGAGGATTTGGGGGGATTCACGGAATGGAGAAGATTTGGGGGGGGGGGATTCAGCACCAACCACACATCTCTGCGTTTGCCTTCCGTGTAGGGCCAGGTTGTAGGAAGAAGGAAGAAAGGCCCCGAGAACCAGTTTCCCCACTGAGCAATGGTGGGGGCCCGACATTAATTCTGGGCTTGAATTCTGGCCACTGTAAACTGAGGACAATAATAGGTACTTTGTCGATCGCATCTGAGGATTAAATGATAACGTATGTGCCAACACTGTAAATGCAAAAGTTTACCACAATTGCTCCATAAATCTTAACGTGTTAGGTTCAAACATAGGGCACCTGGGATTCCAGGAAGCGCCCACTTCTAAATTCACTCTTCCGTGTTCAAGGGACCTATCTCCATCTGGATGCTTTAGACTTTAGGCTTTATTTATTTGTTTTTATTCATGAGAGACTCAGAAAGAGAGAGGCAGAGACATAGGCAGAGGGAGAAGCAGGACTCCATCCGGGTACTCCAGGATCAGCCCTGAGCCAAAAGCAGATGTGCCCAACCCCCGAGTCACCCAGGCATCCCTACTTTAGGCTTTGAATGTTTATATTTTTTGTGGCTTCATTGTTTTTTTTTTAACTCCAGATTGCTTCTGGTTCTTCAGTTATTCATCTCGTGTGTGTGTGTGTGTGTGTGTGTGTGTGTGTGTGTTTTAAAGAATCTCTTTGCCTGATGTGGGGCTTGAACTCATGACCCCCAGATCAAGAGTTGCATATTCTGGGCAAGCATGCCACCCACATTATTCTTCAAACCAAACCTTATGAACTATTTTTGCATCCATGCCCTGTACTAGTTCTCAAGAAGACAAAAGAGCCCTCACAGAGCTCAAGGTCCATTGGAAAATGTATCCTCTGTTTCCCCCACGTTGATGTGGGCTCCCATGAAGACAGGAGAGTGTGAAGAGCAGGCAAATCGGGGTTCGCCCCCTGACAAATTCAGGTCTTTTTTTTTTTCCTTCCCAAATTAGGATTCCACCTGGTGGTCATAGCTAGGAAAACATTCAGGGAAAGGACATGGAAGTGATGGAAGAAACAGCATCTTTTGCTCTTAGGCGTTCTCCATCCCCTCCCTGTAAACTACCTAGAATCGTTTCTGTGTATATTTTCTCTTTGGGGGAAGGGGTGCCCCGGATTCTCTGGGAGTCAGGGCCCCAATTACTAAGAAGAAGCTTTCTACCTCCCCCAGTTCCTGGATTCTTGTCCCATCTCTCCCTCTAACGCTCTTTCAAATTCTGGAGTCCTTGAGGTTGCTTCTGACCAATCCTGTCCATCACTTCTCTCCCTGGACTTTAGCTCCTGCTTCCTAGTGTGGGAGCGGTTCCAGGCTTGTTGACCTCAACCATAGGCAAGTCGCTTGCCATTTCTAAGCCCCAGTCCCATCATCTGCGGAATAGAAAGTGGAGTCTGCAGGGTTCCTGGAATGGATTAGTTTCGGGTGTCACTTAATCCAGGAGGCCCTTCCGTAATCAGAGTCTTCGGTCTTCGGTCGCAGTGGTGCTATAAATGCACACAAGTAGCTCAGCTCACCGAGACCACAGGATGGAGAGGGGGGCCGCAGCCAAGCTGCTGTTGCTGGTGCTGCTGTGGGGCACCTGCTGCAGAAATGCACAAGCTGACCACCTGAGTGACTACACGTCGGTCATCGAGGTGACCAATGGGGGACCTTGGGGCGACTGGGCCTGGCCGGAGATGTGTCCTGATGGATTCTTTGCCAGTGGGTTCTCGCTCAAGGTAGGGGCTCAGGCCTAGGTCTTGGAGTGGGGAGGAGACGCAGGACCCTGTGCACGTGTGCACAGGAACAGAGGATGGCAATCTTTTCACGGGTCCTTACCCCTCCGTTCCCCCCACTCCCTGCCCTGCCCAGGAAGAGCCCCCCCAAGGCATTTCCAGAGATGACACGGCTTTGAACGGGATTCGACTGCACTGCTCACGGGGGAATGCGGAGCGCAACACGCAGGTGGTGGAGTCCCAGTCTGGAAGGTGTGGGGCCAGGGCCAAGGACCCCAGAGGATGTGGATAAGCCCCTTCCTCTCTGTTACACACACACCCTTCTAGCTAACAGGCTAAAAGGTCAGGGCTGTGGGGCAGTTGAGACCTCCGAGGAGTGGGTGGGGAGTTGCTGGAGGTCAGGTGAGGAAACCCACCCCCCTACCCCCGTGGTGCAGCCCCCCGCTGAGAAGCCCCCAGGGCGAGTAGGGATGGAGGGGCGGGGTAGGGGACTTCAGACCCTGTGCTTCTCCCCTTGCCCTGTAGGTGGGGCTCATGGAGTGAGCCCCTGTGGTGCCCTGGCGGTGGCTTTCTGGTGGCTTTCTCGCTGAGGGTGGAGGCACGCCAGACCCTCGGGGACAACACGGCTGCCAACAACGTACGCTTCCGCTGCTCCGACAGCACGGAGCTGGAGAGGCCCGGCCTGGCCTGGGGTGACTTTGGGAAATGGAGTAAGCCCTGCCCCAAAGGCGTGTGCGGTCTGCAGACCAAGGTGGAGCCCCCGATGGGCCTCCAGGATGACACCGCCCTCAACGACGTGCGCTTCTTCTGCTGCCGCAGTTAAGGAGGTCGCGGGCCCCCCGCCAGTCCCACCGCGCTCGCTCCCTATTATAGCTTCTCTGTCTCTGCTGTGGTCTCGCTTGTTTTAGAGGTAGGAAGCTGCGTCTCCTTGTCTTCCTCTTAGCTCGACATTGGGTCAGGCCTAAATTTGGGTTTGGGCTCAGGAGGCCAGGCAGGCCCCTGAAAGTCACGGACTCTTCATCCAGCAAAGTGCCCTTGAGGGCAGCCTAGGTGGCTCAGCAGTTTGGCGCCTGCCTTTTGCCCAGGGCGTGATCCTGGAGACACGGGATTGAGTCCTGCCTAAGGCTCCCTGCATGGAGCCTACTTCTCCCTCTGCCTGTGTCTCTGCCTCTCTTGGTCTCTCATTAATAAATAAAAATCTTTAAAAAAAGAAAAAGTGCCCTTGAACACAATTTTGCGTCTGATGGTGGTGTCTGCAGACATATTGTCCTCGTTAAGAGCTCAGGGTCTTTCCTTTCTGAACCACCAGTGACCTCAGGTTGAGAAATGTCTACCAAATTAGGAGCCAGCAACATTAGAACACCCTAAGCTTTCATTTTCTAGAGTTTAGACTAATTTGTCTTTTTCACCGTTTCCTTTTCTTTCCTACAAAAGTTAAAGAATGGCTCTTCTGGGGCAGCTGGGGGGCTCCCATGGTTACACATCTGCCTTCAGCTCAGGTTACATCTCTGGGTCCTGGGATCAAGCCCCACAACAGGCTCCTGGCTTAGTGAGGAGCCTGCTTCTCCCTCTCTCCCTGCTCCTGTTCTTTCTCTCTATCTGTTTCAAATTAATAAATAAAAAGTATTTTTTAAAAAAATGAAAGTGGCTTTTCCACGTACGGATTTCTGCCTGGGACCTTTGTCCTTGCTGGTCTCCACCTGTAACCCCCCAGCTACCTGGATAGCTTGTCCATTTACCAGACTTCGGCTCTGATTTCACTTTCTTGGACTTTATTTTATTTTAAAAAGTCCCTCCATCAGCTAATACCTATCCCATCACCAGCGTGTTTTTTTAAAAAGTGAAGTAATGTATTGGCTGTCAAAAAAATGTGTACCCTTCTTACACCCCTGGGTTGTTAAATTCTTTGGGCATATGGAACTTGCCTGTCTTGTTTGGCACTGTATGTGAGCGCATTCTAACAGGCCAATAACTACTTGTTAAGGACACTTGGGGGGGGGTCCCAAACAGGAGCACCCGGAGGCCCTGTGTGGCTGGAGGCCTTGGGGCCCTCCATGCACAGAGGGCATCATCTGAGACCCGAACAGAGAGTTCAAAAGTTTATTCCAGGTTCAGGTGGGCCAGTCGGGCATCCAGGAGGGAGCACAACATCAGTGGAACTTCATTGAGGGGTGCCCTGCGGAAAAGAGAAAGTGAGGACGCAGCCAGGGAGCAAGGAGGTTTTCGCTCCAGCTCCACCCCCACTATGCCCCACCTCCTTCTTCCTGCAATCGCCGCAGAAGACACCGAGGGTGGCGTTCACCAGCTGTATCCCGCACAGCACGACCTCCAGACACGAGGCGGCCACCAGCAGCGAGAAGAGAGTCACATTCCAGGAGACCACACCTGGTGGCTCCACGCACAAGTCCCACAAAGTATGGTTGAGCAGGTAAGAGCCTCTGCGGGGTGGGGGTGAGGGGGGGCAGGGTCACGTGAGAGGGTGTGCCCTCCCTGCAGCCCTGTGCAGGTGTCCAGGGAGGTTTACTCATGTGGCCCACGTGGAGGAGGCCCTGGCGCAGGTGCATCCCCCCCACTGCAGGTTGGGCATCCAGGTGGGAAAGGCGGGGCAGAGAGGGGCAAGCGAAGCCTTACTCGGTGTCTTTGAAGTGATATTCCCACTGGCCGTTCATTAAGCAAATGGGTCCGATTCGGAGCCCGGCTCCCGACACTGACAGGCAGTAGATGGCACCCAGCACCCCGAAGGCCGAGGAGAAGATGGAGCGCAGCATCTGGATGTGCCATGGAAGGAGAAGTGAGCAGGCCGCCTCTCCCGCGCCTGCACCTTACCTCGCAGGGCTCCCGGCGCATGCAAAATACATCTCCCTGAGCATCTGGGGAGCTCAGTCCATTAAGCATCTGCTTTCGACTGGGGTCATGGTCGTGGGTCCTGGGGTCGAGCTCCCAGTGGTGCTTCCTGCTTAGCGAGGAGCCTGCTTTTCCCTCTCCATCTGCCCCCTTTCGTGCTCCCGTGCTCGTTCTCTCTCTCTCAAATAAATGAATAAAATCTTAAAAAAACAAAACAAAACAAAAAACCCTCCCTGCAAACCCGGGGGCTGGGCCTTAGCTGCTCCTGGAGCCAGAGGCTGCGGAGGTCGGTCGGAGGTTGTAGCGCCCCTCTGTATGCCCACTGAGGCCAAGTGCAGGGGCGTAGCTGGGACTCTGAGGAGGAGCTCCCGCAGCTGGTGGGGGACCGTGGCCACAGGTGTGGCTCTGCGAAGATCCATGCAGAGGGTCTTCCCAATCCCGCCCTCGTTTGAATCTTACCCTGCAGCGATTTCCGCAGCAGCCCACGCCGCAGCAGCCCTTGCCCCCTGCGCGAACAGCCGCGATGCCGGGACATAGCACCTGTAGAGGAGGATCAGTATGACAGCCAGGCCCCCCTCCGCTCCCCACATCCTCCACACCTTACTGCAGGGGCGTCGCAGGCCGCTAGTCTCCCCGTGGAGCTGCCTGGGATGACATCAGCCCTTTGGACTGTAGGAAGGCCTTATCTCCCTGACTCCTGGAGTGCGCTTCCCTCCTGCCTTTACTTATATCATCATTGACGTGCCTACTTATCTGCAGCCTCCAAGAGGGTAGGGCCCAATGTACGATATCCTCCATAGATCTTGGCGCCTGGTAGGTGCCCAGCTGAACCGTAGTCAGAGGGCCTGGGGTCAATTAATGCCAACCCTGTGCTCACTTCACACTCTAGGGATGGCCTCATCTCTCTGGGTCTTCAAAACCCACCTCACAGGGCTGTTCTCAGGATTTAATGAAATGCCAGATCGACTTCAGGTCAAGACTGGCTCAGTACATGCTCAATAACAATAAATCTCCGTGGCAGAAAGGAATAATGGTGTTGGAGTGTCTGGTGAGCTGGGATTATGTGGAGCGGATGGGGAGAAAGTTGGTGAATGCCCTGATGGGCAGTGCAGGGACCCCCAACCTACAATCTTGGTCCTTTTATTAAAAAAAAAAAAAATTTATTTATTCATGAGAGACACAGAGAGGCAGAGACACAGGCTGGCTCCATGTGGGGAGCCCACAATGGGGCTCGATGCCAGGACCCTGGGATCACGCCTTGAGCCTAAAGCAGATGCTCAACCACTGAGCCCCCCAGGTGCCCCTCAAGTTTTCCTTTAATGATTCTTGAACCTGTCTGGACGATCAATCCCCCACCACCTCCCCGAAGGATGACATTTTCTCCACCTTTCTGGGAGATGTCTGAATCTCTTGCTCCCGTGCTGCCGCACACTCCATCCTACGTTGCTACCACCAGAGTGAACTTAGCTTTCAACTGGTCTCTTCTCTGCCCAAATCCTTCAGGATCTCCTCAGGGAGACATAAAGTCTGAATTCTAGGAGGGGGCACCTGGGGGGCTGAGTTGGTTGAGACTCAATTCTTGGTTTCAGCTCAAGTCATGATCCCAGCCAGGGTCATGGGATCGAGCCCCATGTCCAGTTCCTTCCTCAGTGCTGAGTCTGCTTGAGATTCTCCCTCTACCTCTCCCTGTGTCCCTCCCCCCACTCTTGCACACGCTGTCTCTCTTTCTAAAATAATAAATAAATAAAATATTTAAAAGAGAAAAAGAAGGATGCCTGGATGGCTCAATGGTTGCCTTCGGCTCAGGTCGTGACCCCGGGGTCCTGGGATTGAGTCCCCCATCAGGCTCCCCGCAGGTGGCCTGCTATCTCCCTCTGCCTGTCTCCCTGAGTCTCTCAGGAATAAATAAATAAAATCTTAAAGAGAGAAAGAGAGAGATTGAGCTTGGGGAAGGCGTTCGAGGCTGCTCACTTTGGCTCTGGCCTTATCTTGTTGCACCACACCAGGCTCTTTGCCAATTGCCCATCTCTGGAATTCCACAGCTGTCTTGATCTTTGCCTCTCTGTGCCTTGTGTGGCACACAGTGTACCAGGCATCATTTCATTCCTCTCTACGGGTGGGGCTGAGGGTTTAATTCTGTCATCTCATTCCTCGTGACGTCATAGAAACACCTGCCAAAGTGAGTAGAGTTCTTCCAGATACTCCCTGTCTGCTCTTCCATGTCTCCCAGCAGAACCAGCAGTGGCCCTCTGGGTGGGATGCTTAACTGGAAAGCCCCCAGATCCAAAGACACCTAGAATTGCTTTTGGGGTTTACCAATTTCCATTGACCTACCTCTTTGAGATTTCTATTTTCTTAGCCAAAGTGTTTAGTTCCTTTTTTTAAAAAAGATTTTTATTTATTTATTCATGAGAGACACAGCGGTTGAGTGGCTGCCTTGGATCCTCGCAGGGAGCCTCTCTCTCTGAATGAATAAATAAATAAATCTTAAAAAAAAAAGAAAAAAAAAGATTTTATTTATTTATTCATGCGAGACACACACACACACAGAGAAAGAGAGAGAGAGAGACAGAGGCAAAGACCCAGGCAGAGGTAGAAGCAGGCTCCATGCAGGGAGCCCGACATGGGACTCGATCTTGGGTCTCCAGGATCACACCCTGGGCTGCAGGCGGTGCTAAACCACTGCGCCACCGGGGCTGCCCAATAAATAAAATCTTTAAAGAAAAAAAAAGAACTTCAGAAAACCCTTTGGCAATATCCATGAGCACTGAATGCCTGCACGCACCTTAAGAATCAGCCATTTCGGGAATCCCTGGGTGGCTCAGTGTTTTAGCGCCTGCCTTTGGCCCAGGGTGTGATCCTGAGGTCCTGGGATTGAGTCCCGCATCGGGCTCCCTGCATGGAGCCTGCTTCTCTCTCTGCCTGTGTGTCTGCCTCTCTCTCCTCTGTGTCTTTCATGAATAAATAAATAAAATCTTAAAAAAAAAAAGAAAGGAATCAGCCATTTCACTCCTAAGTATCCATCCAACAGTCATGCAAACAGAAGTTCGCCTAAAAACATCTGTGGGAATGTCCATAGCACCATTATTTGCAATAAACCCAAGTTGGGGCCTATGCAAACACCCATCAATGGTAGGATGTTTAAATTAATTGCAGTGTATGCACACCCTGGAACGCACAAGAAATAACAGACTACGCCTCTGTATAATGACACGGATGAACCTCACACACATATGTTGAGCTGGAGAAGCCAGACACAAAATTGCTACCCTGCAGGGTTCCATTCATATGAAGCGCTGAATGGGCAAGACTAGCCCATGGGGTTAGAAATCAGGGTGGTGGGGACTCTAGTGGGGGTCGTGCCTGGCATGGGAGGCACGTCTGGGATTCTGGTAATGAACTGTGTCTTGGTCTGAGTGCTGGGTGCATGGGGAGGTCCGCTTTGTAAAAATCTGCTGGGCTGTCTGCTAAGGATCTGGGCGCTCGTCCGTATGACTTTAAAAAAAGTTCAGGGGATCCCTGGGTAGCTCAGCGATTTAGTGCCTGTCTTTGGCCCAGGGCGCGATCCTGGAATCCCGGGATTGGGTCCCACGTCGGGCTACTGGCATGGAGCCTGCTTCTCCTGCCTGTGTCTCTGCCTCTCTCTCTCTCTCTCTATGTCTATCATAAGTAAATAAATAAATCTTAAAAAAAAAAAAAAAAACAAAGTTCAAAAGCTGGCAGCCTGATTGGCTCAGCAGTTTAGCACCGTCTTCAGCCCAGGGCGTGATCCTGGAGACTTGGGTTCAAGTCCTGCTTTGGGGTCCCTACATGGTGCCTGGTTCTCCCTCTGCCTGTGTCTCTGCCTGTCTCTCTCTCTCTCTGTGTGTCTCCCATGAATAAAGAAATAAAATCTTTTTTAAAATAGTTCAAAAGCTCAAAACAAGGTAAAAGGTCCTTCTATAGTTTCTTGTTGTACTTTTTTGTTTGTTTGTTTTTTTATTTATTTGAGACACAGAGAGAGGGAGCACCAACAGGGGGAGAAGCATACTCCCCGCGGAGCAGGGAGCCAGATGCAGAATTCAATCCCAGGATACTGGGATCATGACCTGAGCAGAAGGCAGATGTTCCCCGACTGAGCCCCCCCCCCCCACCCGGGGCACCTTTCCTGTTGCAGTTATAATAAAATCCCCATTCTTCACAAGGGTCTACATGCTCTGGCCCATGCCTGCCTCAGGGCTCATCTCATTAAACCCCCACTGCCCCGGCTGCCCACACGATCCTCAGATGTGCCAGCTTAGGCTGTGTACTTGCCAGCCACCTGCCCACCCTCGGCTGTGGTGTAGCTTCCTTCGTTTTGTCTTGTGGGGTCCAGTTCAGATGTCACCTCACTGAGGTCTTCCTTGAAGATGCTATAAACAGGGGCGCCTGGCCAGCTCGGTGGGTACAGCACTCCACTTTTGGTCCTGGGGTTATGACTTTGAGCTCCATGTGTGGCATAGAGTTTACTTAAAAAAAATTAAAAGTATATTCTTGGGGTGCCTGGGTGGCTCAGTCGGTTAAGCATCTGCCTCTTGATTTGGGCTCAGGTTGTGATCTCAGGGTTATGGGACTGAGCCCCACATTGGGGTGGGAATGGGGGTGGTGTGCTTAGGATTCTCCCTCTCCATCTCCCCCTGCCCCTCCCCTGACCCCTCCCCTCCTCTCTTTGGAAAAAAGTTTTAAAATTTTCAAAAATATATACTCTCCGGGTGCCTGGGTGACTCAGTGGATGAGCATCTCCCTTCCACTCAGGGCGTGATCCCAGGGTCCTGGGATTGAGTCCCATGTCTGGCTACCCGAAGGGATCTGCTTCTCCCTCTGCCTGTGTCTCTGCCTCTCACTCTGTGTGTCTCTCAGGAATAAAAAATAAAATCTGAAAAAAAAAAAAAAAAAAAAAAAAAGCATTCTCTTAGCTAGAAATGAAATTCAAAGGGATAGAAAGTGATGTTTAAAAAAAAGAAAGAGGGATCCCTGGGTGGCGCAGCGGTTTGGCGCCTGCCTTTGGCCCAGGGCACGATCCTGGAGACCCGGGATCAAATCCCATGTCGGGCTCCCGGGGCATGGAGCCTGCTTCTCCCTCTGCCTTTGTCTCTGCCTCTCTCTCTCTCTCTCTCTGTGACTATCATAAATAAATAAAAAAATTTAAAAAAATGTTTAAAAAAAAGAAAGAAAGAAAGAAAATGCTATGAACACTGCCCACTCCCCACCCCACGCCCAACCCCCCTTGCCCTAGGAAGGAGCTCTTTGCCATCACACCTGCTTGGTCTCCTGGGGGTGGGGAGGGCCTGTCTTGCCTGAAATCATCTTACTCCTTTGTGTACTGCTCACAGGTTATTAACCGAGTGCCTGTCAAGTACTGGGCAGGACTGGTTAGCCACAGGGCTTGCATTCGCGCTCTCTGGATGCTGTATGTGTCCTAGAGGGAGTGCCAGCTCCAGGGAGAGCAGGGCCGTGGCCCTAGTCCCCGCGGTGCCTAAGGGACTCTGCGAACACAGGCGAGAAAGTCTCCTTAAGAGCAGCTGGGGCATGGAGGTGGGAAGAGAGGGGCCAGGAATGTCCTGGGCAGGGGTGCCGGCAGCGTGGGGGGTCTCCCCTGAGGCAGGCCGGTTAGACCGGTTAGACCATGGGGAGATAGGGGTGGCCAGGGCTGGAGAAGGGGCACAGTGTGGTGCTGAGTGAGGGTGCAGGGAGGACAGTCACTGTGTCCAGAGAGGCCCAGGGGAGCCCTGCCTGGGGAGTTTCACCCGTGAGTCCTCTGAGGAGTGAGGAGCCAAGCTGGGGACATCCCATGGCCATGTTAACCTACCCTGAAGTTCCCCCAAATGTCAGGGTGGGGATGAAGAGGTCTCTGAGATGTGTGTCGTCCTCCCCCCCACTTCGTCAACCCCACTCCTGACAGATCTGAGTCTCCAGGAAGCCGAGGGCAGGGGCACCCTCCCCACCATGCACACCTGAGCTCTGAGTCGAGGCAGCCCCAGGATGGAGGGGGGCATCCAGAAGTGTGAGCGGAGAGTAGAGGGACCACGGGGAGGCGGAACAGGCAGGATGAACAGAGCTGTGATCCTGTTCCTGGCTCCAGGTGCTCACACCCAGCCTCCATGCCCGTTATCATCCAGCCCTGATCACCACCCACAGGGCCAGCTGTTCCCTCTAGCCTCCGAGGGAGAGGGAGGGATGCGGCGATAGCATCTGCTGCCCGTGGCACCCTCCCCACGCCCCCGCAGGGCAGGGAGGGACAGGGAGTGGGGACTCCTTCCTTCCTTCCTTCCTTCCTTCCTTCCTTCCTTCCTTCCTTCCTTCCTTCCTTCCCTTTACCCTTGGATTTTTGGATGTTCAGCTCAGGCCCCTGGGCCTCCCCCAGGACTCACAGGCCCTCGGTGTCTGAGGGCGGTGGGAGGACCCAGGTCCCTCCAGACTGCCATCCCCACCCCCCACCCCACCCCACTCGAGCCCAGGACCCCACAGCGGGGCGCCCACCCGCTCACCATCAGGCCCCCTCCGACGAAGCCAGCCATGAGCCACACTTGCAAACTGAGGTTGCTGATGTTTGTCCAGTTGGTCTTGCCCTGAGGCACCAGCAGGAGGGCATTGGCCACCATGCAGACCAGGGACAGGGGGATGAGGGAGAGCCCCACGAAGCGGGAGCACTTCCCAGTGCACATGGTGAGGCAGCCACCCCTACGAGTCCCGAGTGAAAGTGAGCCCCGATCCGGGGCCAGAATAAAAACAAGCCTGGAGCAAGGTACAAAGGTTGGAGAGGAGTGGCAGCATCAGGCGGGGAGAGATAAGGGAGAGACAGGCAGGAGCACCGCAAAGAGGAGGTGGAGGGGCCGCTGCCCTCGAGCTGGGGGTGTGGGGGTGGAGGCAAGGAGCTTGACACGCAGGAAGTGGCCTGAGGTTGGGGTGCTCTTTCTCCCTTCCTGCCGCACCTGCACCTGCCCCTGCGGCCATCCCCCAAGGGCCGCTAGCCTGCTTTGTGCCTCAGCCGAGAGCCTGACGCCTCTAAGTCCCTGCTGCCTCGGGGGCACCAGAGCTGTAGTGACTCCCCTTCCCTGGTGGCAGGTGGTGGGGACAACCTGGGCCCGTGTGAGGAGGAGTTAGTGAGCTGGGGTGCCCTGTCCTTCCCAGGGGTCCCAGGCTGAGGGGCCCTTCTGGAAGGAAACTAAAAGGATGGTGGCGAACCCTCATTGTGCTCTCATTTCTTCTGTCATTACTGGTTTAAAGATCCCTCCCCCTGGGGCGCCCAGGGTGAGGTTCAGTGGGTGAAGCATCTGCCTTCGGCTCAGGTCGTGATCCCAGGGTCCTGGGATCAAGTTGTGAGTCAAGCTCCCTGCTCAGTGGGGAGCCGGCTTCTCCCCTACTTAAAGCTCTCTCTCTTTCTCTCAAATAAATAAATACAATCTTAAACAATAATCAATAAATAAAAACAAAAAGCCCTCCTCTGCTGAGGCCACTGCCTGTCTCTCAGCAAGGAGGCCCGACTGATGCGAACATGCTGCCCCTGCCGCCTCAGTATGTGATTCGGTGATGGCCACAGGACCTGGGTCAGTCCTGTGAGAATCAATTCCTGGCTCGGGTCATGGTCAGCCTGTGGTCAGAAGCTCTGGTTCCGTTGGGGGTGGCTGAAGTTCCTGGTGGCAGAGCCTTGCCATGAGGGAGGGCCTGCAGGAGAGCCAAGCCCCCAAGAGGAAGAGCAAAGACCGGGAGGGGTCTAGACGGTGTGGCTGGCACCATCGGAGCTGACAGATCCAGCCACGCCTGAAGCCTGATCAATCCCTCCAAGGTTCTGTCTTCCAGCAAACCAGTTGGAGGGGCGCTTCTGTTGATGGCGGCGTGGAGAGTCCTTTCTGATACAGAGAGGGATTCACGAAGTCCTCACTGTGCACAGGGCCCATGGTTGGAGACTGTGAGGCCCCCCTGTGAGTCAGAGGCGGGCCTAGGTGCCAGGATGAAGGTGAAGGCCCTTGTAGGGTGCAGAGGCCAGGGGGTGGTGTGCAGCCAGGGACCCCAGCAGCCCCCTGAAACCATGGTGGAAATGCTGACAGTGGAGAAGTCCTTTCACTCAAGAAGAATGAAGAATCGGGGAGGCCTCCCCCCATTGACAACACAGCTGGATTCAGCACCGCCTACAAGGGCTTTGCCACTGGAACCAGAGGATGCCTGGAACAGGACATTTCTCTGAACCTCCCGGAACTCTGTGGTACAGGACCTGTGGACGATAATTGCGATTATTGTGACAACTGGTATTCAGTTTTGCCGAACGCTTTAAAAACACTCCCATGTTGTTTCTGATGTGTCTTTTCATTGATTTTTCTGTCTCTTTTTGTTGATTTATTTTTTTATTTATTTTTTTATTTTTTATTTTTTTTGATTTATTTTTTTAATTTAATTTTATTTATTTTTTACACTCTCGTGTTTTATTTTTTTTAAGATTATTTATTTATGAGAGCCACAGAGAGAGAGAGACAGACACAGACACAGGTAGAGGGAGAAGCAGCCTCCAATGCAGGGAGCCCGACGTGGGACTAGATCCTGGATCTTCAGGATCTGGCCCTGGGCTAAAGGCAGCGTTAAACTGCTGAGCCACCCAGGCAGCCCCTTCTCTCGTGTTTTATTTTATTTTTATTTTTTTAAATTAAAAAAAAAATTATCTACGATAGTCACACACACGCAGAGGGAGAAACAGGCTCCATGCACTGGAAGCCCGACGTGGGATTCGATCCCGGGTCTCCAGGATCGCGCCCTGGGCCAAAGGCAGGTGCCAAACTGCTGCGCCACCCAGGGATCCCTTCTCTTGTGTTTTAGAAGGTGGATCCTAAATCCTGTGAGCTTTGCAGGAGTGTCTTTTCACTTGTCACCTGTCTCCTTCTGAGAAGCCTTGGGCTGCCTTCCATCCCTGCAAGGCCCTCCGAGGGGGTTCGGTGCAGACAGTTTCCCATGCTGGGCTTTATAGCTCACAGAAGAAGTGATGGTCACTGTCAGAGCAACGTCAGGTCACACTGATGGCCCCGAGAGGGGACTCAACCCCATCCCGGTGGGCAGAGCGGGATGCAGAGTCTGAGTGGTGCTGTTGCGTTTTAGGCGAGTAAAGAGACAAAGAAGTATGTGTGGGGTGGGCCACAGGTGTTCCTTATGTTGCATTTATACAATTGGATGTGCCTGAAATAATGAGGGGTTACCTGGCTGAGGCAGCCTGGGGAGCACACGACTCTTGGTCTCAGGGTTGTGAGTTTAAGCTCCATGCTGGCTCAGAGGTTACTAAAAAATAATAATAATAAACTTTAGAGGTGCCCGGGTGGCTCAGTCAGTTGGGTGTCTGACTCTTGTGTTTCAGCTCTGGTTGTGATCTCACAGGTCATGAGATTGAGCCCCGCATTGTGCTCCATACTCAGTAGGGAATCTGCTTGAGATCCTCTCCTTCTGCCCCCCGGCCTACTTGGGCTCTTTCTCTCTCTCAAATAAATAAATAAAATCTTGGGCAGCCCCGGTGGCGCAGCGGTTTAGCGCCTCCTGCGGCCTGGGGTGTGATCCTGGAGATCCAGGATCGAGTCCCACGTCGGGCTCCCTGCATGGAGCCTGCTTCTCGCTCTGCCTGTGTCTCTGCCTCTCTCTTAGGTCTCTCTGAATGAATAAAGAAAATAAATCTTAAAAAAATAAAAATAAATAAATAAAATCTTTACAAAATAATAAACTAAAAAATAAACATTAAAAATTTTTAAGGGATCCCTGGGTGGCGTAGCGGTTTGGTGCCTGCCTTTGGCCCAGGGCGCGATCCTGGAGACCCGGGATCGAATCCCACGTCAGGCTCCCGGTGCATGGAGCCTGCTTCTCCCTCTGCCTGTGTCTCTGCCTCTCTCTCTCTCTGTAACTATCATAAATAAATAAAAATTAAAAAATAAATAAATAAAAAATTTTAATTATAAACTTAAAAGCACAATTATTTAAAAAATAATACACTTTAGAAAAAAACAGGGCAGCCTGGGTGGCTCAGCAGTTTAGCACTGCCTTCAGCCCAGGGCCTGATCCTGGGGACCCGGGATCAAGTCCTACGTCAGGCTCTTTGCATGGAGCCTGCTTCTCCCTCTGCCTTTGTCTCTGCCTCTCTCTCTCTCTCTCTGTGCGTCTCTCATGAATAAATAAATGAAATATTTTTTAAAAAATTAATTAATTAAAAAAACAAAAAAAAAATCATAGGGATTTGGAAAGTTTTCTGCAAACCGAGAGAAAGGGCTCATCATCCTGAAGATGGAGAGAAGGAAACGCATGCTGGAGAAATAAGGACAGTAGGATTTGGGTGGGATCTTCAGGAAGATTTTCACTAGAATCTCCTGGAAGTAGGAGCAGAGGATTGTAAGAAAGGAGGAAAGGGCCATCATGTATTTGGGGGAGAAAAAAGAAGAATTGCACAGAACCTCAAAATGCACAGAGGGGAATTGGGGAGAATGGGGCTGCCAGGGGGCCGAGGGTGAGAGAAGAGTGTAGGGGGATGAGCCCCAGAAATCCCTCATAGGCAGGAAAGGTCTAAAGGTTGAGAGAAAGGAGCAGCCATGGGGAAGAGGGTGGAACTGCGATGCCACATAAGGAGCCAGGTGGCCGAGATGCCACGGTCCATAGTCTGCCGTGGGTGCTCCTGCCTCTGCTGGTTGAAAGGCACACCATATCCCAGGTAAAATGTCAAAAGCAAACTGAACCTAGATTCATCCTGAAGAGCCTTGTCATTCCACGATACGTCTATGCAGAAGTAAAGGTCACCTAGAGAGGAACAAAAGTCGGTCCAGCTCCAAGATTTCTCTGTGGCATTCAGAGCAGCGTCTATGGTTCTGAAAGCCAAACAAACAAACAAACAAACAAAACAAAAAACCCACCTCCCCCCCAAAAAACCCACCCCAAAACCAAAAAACCAAAAACAAGCACCATATCCTGATTATTATATTTTTTAAGATTTTATTTATTTATTCATAGAGACATAGAGAGAGAGGCAGAGAGAGAAGCAGGCCCCATGCAGGGAACCCCACGCGCGACCCAATCCCGGGTCTCCAGGATCACACCCCGGGCTGCAGGCGGCGCTAAACCGCTGCGCCACCGGGGCTGCCCCATATCCCGATTATTGTATGAGTATCTGAGGTGTTTTTTCGCATGTGTAAAGGGCAAAAGAATCACATTTCTGAGAATGCTTGGGTTTGAAATACCACGGTGTCTCTCTTCTTCTCCTTTTAAAAATCTTTCTAAAAATATTTTATGTCACCAAGAGATGTAGTGAAGGAAAAAGCCCCAATGGGAAAGTCTAGACATAACTCTAATTTTTGTAAATTTAGTCATGAAATTGAACGTCAGTTTCAAAATCAAAAGCCTTTTTTTTTTTTTTAAAGAGTCTATTTATTTGAGAGAGAGAGAGCATGAGCAGGGCTGACAAGCAGAGGGAGAGGGAGACACAGTCTCCTCTGCTGAACAGGGAGCCCAATGTGGGGCTCGATCCTGGGACCCTGAGATCATGACCTGAGCCAAAGGCAGACGCTTAATGGTCTGAACACCCAGGCGCCCAAAAAAGCCTTTTAAAGAGAAATTCTAAAAATTACTCTGACAATAGTAGTAAAAACGTCCATTGTTTATTGTCTACTCTGTCCAGAGTTCTATTTTGAGGCAATAAATATGAAGTAAAAGAAAACCCAACTCTACTGAAGTCAGAAGGGAATTCATTGGTTCAGGTAATCAAAACGTCCAAAGGTGGAACTAATCTTCAAGCATGATTCATAGAGAAGTAATTGATAGGCTGGACTTCATTAATGTGAAAAGCTTGTGGTCTGCAGGAGACACCGCCAGGAGAATGAGAAGATAAAGCCATGGATTGGGAGAAAATATTTGTAGAAGACACATCTGAGGGGCACCTGGGTGGCTCAACGGTTGAGCATCTGCCTTCAGCTCAGGATGTGACCCCGGGGTCCTGGGATCAGGT
Organism: Canis aureus; assembly: GCF_053574225.1. NCBI lineage: Eukaryota > Metazoa > Chordata > Mammalia > Carnivora > Canidae > Canis > Canis aureus. The sequence continues at coordinate 57,331,611 of NC_135613.1, read as the reverse complement.
CCCGCATCGGGCTCCCCATGGGGAGCCTGCTTCTCCCATTGCCTGTGTCTTTGCCTCTCTCTCTGTGTTTCTCATGAACAAATAAATAAAATCTTTAAAAAATAAAAAAATGAAAACCAGACTTCTTTTCTGGACCAGTTTTAGGGTCACTAAATTGAGTGGAAAGTATAGAGTGTTGCCATACACTGCCAGGGCCTCCCCCACTGTTTACACTATCCACAGCAGAGTGATACACGTGTTACAATCAGCGAACCCACAAAACCTGTCATTATCACCCCAGGCCGTAGTTCACTGCGGGGTTTACTCTAGAGTTTTGACAAATGTGAATCGTGACATGGATCCGCCGTGAGAGCGTCACACAGGATAATTTCACTGCCCCAAATACCCATTCTTCTCAGTCCATCCATCCCTCTCCCCTCCCCTGACCCCCCAGCACACATGGCCCTTTTTACAGCCCCAGAGTCTTACCTTTTCCAATCCATCCTGGGGCTGGAGTCACGGAGCGCGTGGCTTTTTCAGTTTGGCTTCTTTCGCATAGCATCACGCACATCAGTCTCACGTGCATCTTTTTGTGGGTTGAAAGCTCATTTCTTTTTAGTCCTAAACAATTGTCTGGATGGACCATGGCTTATTTATCCAAGCACTTGCTACGGGGCATCCTGGGTGCCACCGAATTTTGGCCACCCATGAACCTCCACGTGCTTGGACCTATGTTTTCTTTCTTTTTCTTTCCATTTTTTAATAAGATTTTATTTATTTATTTATTTATTTATTTATTTATTTATTCATAGACACACACACACACACACACACACAGAGGCAGAGACACAGGCAGAGGGAGAAGCAGGCTCCATGCCGGGAGCGGACGTGGGACTCGATCCCGGGACTCCAGGATCACGCCCTGGGCCAAAGGCAGGCACTAAACCGCTGAGCCACCCAGGGATCCCCTCTTTTTCTTTCTAAAAGACAGATGTTTCACCGACAGAGCCCTCCAGGGGCCCCCGATTCTATTTATTTTTAAAGATTTTATTTATTTATTTATTTATTTATTTATTTATTTATTTATTTATGAAAGACAGAGAGGCAGAGACACAGGCAGAGGGAGAAGCAGGCTCCCTATGGGAAGCCTGATGTGGGACTCGATCCCGGGACTCCAGGATCGCACCCTGGGCCAAAGGCAGGCGCTAAACCGCTGAGCCACCCAGGGTCTCAATTCTATTTATTTTTAAAGAGACCATTTCAGCGGTGTCCTGAGCACAGATTGTTGAGGGGAAGGTGCATGCAGCGAGACCAGGTGTCGGGAGGCTGTCACAGTCCAGGTAAGAAATGACACAGTGCATGAGTATATATTTTCTATATTCTACACTGTATTCTTACAAGAAAGTAAGAGAACACATGATTAAGAAAACCGTAAGAAAAATACGCTCTGTACTGTATTTATTGAAAAAAAAAACGCGTATAAATGGGGCTGCATAGACCTTTGTATCTTCATTTCGGGGTCACTCCTGGCTCAGTGCCATCTGAGGGGGGGTGGATCCCATCCCAATTTGGGGGCCACCGAGCAGCGGGAAGAGCTGCCAGCAGGTGGCAGCCCAGCTGGGAAGGCAGGACACTCAGGCCCCTCCTGGGGGTCCCCTCTGGCTGGTTGTTCGGGGCCACATACTCATCCACGGGGGCCACCCTAACAAAATACCCTGGATTTGAGGGCTTCAACAGCAGAAATTTACTCTCACTGCTCTGGAGGCCCGAAGGCCGGCATCGAGAGGGGTCAGCAGGGCTGGTTTCCTCTGAGTCTTCTTCTTCTGGGGTCCTTCTCCCGTGTCTTCGAGTGATCTTTCCTCTGTACGTGTCTGTGTCCAAATTCCCCCTTTTTACAAGTACATCAGTCACTGTGGATGAATGACCTCTATCTTGGGTAAAAACCCCACCTCTGGATACGGCCACGTTTTGAGGTCCTGGGGGCTGGGACTTTCACATGCGACTTTTCAGGAGTCGCAGTTGGGCCCTCACAGGTGTGAAAACCTTCCTGCCAACTGTGGGGCTGCATTCGAAATAATAATGGCCACATGCATCTGAATTTTATCAACATTATCTGGGGAGGGCAGGAAGACAATATGTTTAATTTCTTGATTTTGTAATTGGGGAGACTCGTGGCGCATTATTTTATTCTTAACTTTGCACCAAGAGATATAAGTTTAAAATGCTCTTAAGGTGACACCTGGGGGGCTCAGTGGGTTGAGTGTCTGTCTTTGGCTCAGGTCATGATCTCAGGGTCCTGGGATCGAGCCCCATTGTGGGCTCCCTGTTCAGCAGGGAACCTGCTTCTCCCTCTCCCTCTGCCCCTCTCCTTGCTCATGCTCTCTCTCTCTCTCTCTCTCTCTCTCAAATAAATAAATAAAATCTTTAAAAAATGCTTTTAAAATTTTAAAGGAAGACATTAGAGAAACACGAAATGAGGTGTGTGCCTTCCAGAGCACCGGAGGAGATGGAAGCAAAGCAAACTCAATTCACGGAGAAGATAAAGCACAGGGGAAAAACAGAAAGCATAAAACAAGGTCACTCGTTATGTGAAACACATAGGTCAAAACAATCCCTGTAAGTATTCTTTTTTTAAAGATTTTATTTATTCATTCATGAGAGAGAGAGAGAGGGAGAGACAGGCAGAGGGAAAAACAGGATCCATGCAGGGAGCTCGATGTGGGACTTTATCCCAGGACCTCAGGACCACACACTGGGTGGGCTGAAGGCAGGCGCTAAACCACTGAGCCACCCAGGGATCTCCTCCCTGTAAGTATTTTAAACTCCTCCATAAAAAAGAAAATTAATATTTTCATATGGAACTAATTGGCCAAATTGTGTCAGTGGCGTTGGCCTGGGGGAGGGGCAGGGTGATGGGACACGAGAGGGGAAGGGGACTCACACTTTGCCTTTCGTGAAAAGGCTCTTTTTCTACCTTTTGGATTTTTATTACTGTGTTGTTACTTCAAAATAACAAATGCATAACAGAATGGCTTTTTTTTTTTTAAGATTTTGTTTATTTATTCATGAGAGACACAGAGAGGCAGAGAGACACAGGCAGAAGGAGAAGGAGGCTCCCTGTGGGAAGCCTGATGTGGGACTCAATCCCAGGACCCCGGGGTCATGCCCTGACCCTGAGCCGAAGGCAGACACTCAACCACTGAGCTCTCCAAGCGTCCCTGTGTAACAAAATTAAACCACATTGTACAGATAGTGTTTTATCAAAGGGTCTTTTTAAGTCGGGATGGGGCATATTCACAATTATTATGTCATAGCCCTAAGGCTTCAGGCACAGGTCATACTGTAGGAAACGTATAAAGACATATACAGCCAAAATAGTTAGAGATGACCTGGGAAGCTGTCAGAAATATAATAGGATGGGGAACTGTGGGTGTAACTCAGCAGCCTTTAGTGGAGAAAGTAGGAAAAAGATACGCAAAGGTACAAAGGTATTGAGGATCTAAGTGATAATAGGGTTGATTTATTAATTAGCCACTCATTCAACAAATATTTATTGAATGTGTATGATGTGCCCCAGGCCTGCTGCCGGATCCTGGGAAGATAGCAGCGAACTTCGAGGCTTCATCCTGGAGCTTGTATGCAGCTGATATTTATTGACCTTTGTATCTCATAAATGGAGACCACACCCTCTTCAATGGCAACGAATCAGTAACAAATATGAATCAAATATTAGGCTCTGAAAGAAATACCAAGTTCCTCAAACCTGAAATTGTACTGGCCACATTCTCCTATCCACAGTGCAAGAAACCTGAAACTCCCAAATGTTTAAGTAACAAAACCCAAGCCTTTAAGAACCCCAAAACAGGGGCCTGGGGACTCAGTGGGTGAAGCATCTGCCTTCGGCTCAGGTCATGATCCTGGGGTCCTGGGATTGAGCTCCCACATTGGGCTCCCTGCTTTGTGGGAAGCCTGCTTCTCCCTCTCCCTCTGCCTCTGCTCATCTGCTCTCTCCTCTCTATCATTCACTCTATCTTATATAAATAAATAAATTCTTAAAAATAAGAACTCCCAAACGGTCCTAAATACTTTTAAAAAGTTTATTATTATTATTATTATTATTATTATTATTATTATTATTATTTTAGTAATCTCTACATACAACACGGTGCTCAAACCAGGACTCCGAGATCAAGAGTCGCTCTCTCTTCTGACTGAGCCAGCCAGGTGCCCCCTTACCGAGTCCTAAATAATTTTTTGTTCAATGAGAAAATCCCAATTGTAAACTCAGATGATTATAAACAAACAGTGAGCATAGGTCATGGCAAAGCATGAAGCACAAATACCACCCAATTGAGCACTTAGGATTGGTCAGGGTTGGGGCCACAGACGTGTCATAGTTTGTCTTATACAACCCTCATGGGGGGCACGGCAGGGCACCGCCATTGTAAGGCAGGCACTCTGCAAGGGTTGGCGGAATGAGTGTGAATGGCTCAGAGAGACCAAGTAACTTGCTTGAGACCACGCGGCTGGGACTGGTACTTAGTTAGGCCTGGCACACTCTAGTTCTCATACTTGCCACCGTCGAGTGGTCTCGCCACCAGCACTGGTGAAGCTTGTGGAGGGGAAGAGCCGAGGGGCGAGCTGGCTTCATCCAAGGCCAGGTTTTTTGTTTGTTTGTTTGTTTTGTTTTTTTAAGATTTTATTTATTTATTCCTGAGAGACACACACAGAGGCAGAGACACAGGCAGAGGGAGAAGCAGGCTTCCTGCAGGGAGCCTGATGTGGGACTCGATCCCAGGACCCCGGGATCACACTCTGAGCCAAAGGCTGACACCCAACCACTGAGCCACCCAGGCGTCCTAGAATCTGCAACTTTTCAGCATCACATAAACTGTGGAACTAATTGGACTAGAACTTTCCAGTGACTTCTCCATGTCTTCCTGGCCTCCCTCCAAACCTGTGACTTTCAGATATTTTGACCGTGGTCTACGGTAAGGGATACTGTAGATGCAGTGCACATGCGCACACACACACATTTACAAACATATATGGTAGATATAAGTGAACCAATTGTCTCACAAAATAGTACTGACTGTTATGACATGTGATATCCCTAATATTTTTAATCTATTCTATTTCATTGAAAAAAGAATGTTTAGGGCCATCTGGGTGGCTCAGTAGTTGAGCATCTGCCTTTGGCTCAGGGCGTGACCCTGGGCTCCTGGGATGGAGTCCTGATTCAGGCTCCCTGCTCAACAGGGGGTCTGCTTCTCTCTCTGCTCCCCCCCCACACTCGTGATCTCTCTCTCTCAAATAAATAAGATAAAATCTTTAAAAAAAGAGAGAGAGAAATAAACTCTTGCCCTAACAAGAGGGCCAGAGTCAGAGTACTTACTTTCTACCAAGAGCCTGTTAGCGGATATATTTCAGGCTTTGCAGGGCCCTATGGTTTCTGTTATGAGCACACTATTCAGAACCCTGCTGTTTGTATCAAGAAAGTAGCCACAGACAATACATAAGTAAACAGCTGTGGGCCTATTTCAATGTAAATTTATGGACACCACCATTTGCATTTCATGTCATTCTCGCATCACAACATCTTCTCCTTTTGGTCTTGGCTTGCTGTGCTGGGGAAAACAGAAAACAGGTGGTGGGCTGGTTTTGGCTGGAGGCCACAGTGTACTGACCCCTCCTTGGGGCAGACTGTAAGTCTGTTTTCCCCCCATCACATCTTGAAAGTACTACCTAGAGCCTCACTGGCATCCAAGCAATAGTTCGTAAGTGAATTATTAGAGACAGCAGTTTGTAAATTAAACATTCTTCTTACACAAGTGCTGCATCCTCATAGCAGCCAAACGAGCAACCCCACTAGACCAAGTGAGCACATGAATCCTCAAGTGTGCCTGCGGCTCACAGATAACCATATCCTTTCCTACTTTGAATGAGGCAGATGACAGGAATTCAGGGAAAGGTTATTTTCTGGCCAAGGGAGTGGTAAAAAATGCTATTTCCCCTTAATTCTCGGGGGACCTGGGCTTCCCTTTTATGGCCTTGGGGTCTTAGGAGGCTCCTCCGGTGGGGGTGGGGGCCAGTCCCTCCTTATCAGGGAGTCAGGGAGCTTCTCCTTTCCTAAGGAAGTGATGTGTAGGCTGAAGAGGCGTCATTGGTGGTTGAGCAAGAAAATGGGGAAGTTTCATGATGAGAGAGAACAGCGTCTGTTTGGAGGCATCTGGCTGGAGGGTAGAAAGGAGGTGGAAAGTAGCATGAGACCAGCCCCCCGCGGCCGAGGCCCGCACAGGCCACCGCAGAAGGGCCTGCCCAGCGACATGTAACCGCCGGCTTACAGGAACCAAGGAAGATAAACGAGGACATTCGGGGAAAAAACATCCCCAGGAAGCTTTGGCCAGATCCAGAATGAGGAAGATGCTACAAGAGGAAGATGCCATTTGTCATCCAATCAGGGGCATGACAACAAAAAAAGAAAGAAAAGGGAGGAAATTCTATCACAGAATAAAAAACAAAAAAAACCCTGAAGGGACACAGCGGCCAAAGCCAAATGAGGACCTTGTTTATTCCTTGAAATAAATCAGCTGTAAAAGCCGTCATTGAGATTATCAAAGAAATTGGACTGTGAACTGGGTATTTTATTTATTTACATCCTAATTTTGTTGGACACGATATTGGCATGGTGGTTACCTTTTTTACGAGCCCTTAATAGTCATAGATGCACAGGAGGGAGACGCCCAACTTTCCGCTATGTACTCTTTTTTTCTTTTTTTTTAATTTTTATTTATGATAGTCACACAGAGAGAGAGAGAGAAGCAGAGACATAGGCAGAGGGAGAAGCAGGCTCCATGTACCGGGAGCACGACGTGGGATTCGATCCCGGGTCCCCAGGATCGCGCCCTGGGCCAAAGGCAGGCGCCAAACCGCTGCGCCACCCAGGGATCCCCCCCTATATGCTCTTGAACCCCCCAGAAAAAAGCTGTGGGTGTGATCTTGTGACACAATAATATGTATTTGCTCTTTGTCCCCGTTCTGGGTTGTGCTTCTCAACATTTTGGAATTTCCCGTGTGATATGGGAGAGAAGAGGGTCTTAGGTTATTCACATCAGGCTTTTTCCACTGAGTGTGTGCTAATGAGGTGACTCTTGGTGGCCTCTGGATGGCTTCAGGGTTATTCCCTAGGAATAACATCCTGTGTGGCTGGATTGTTGTTGTTTAAGAGGGAGCTGTGGGTCCTTCCTCAACCCAGACACGCTCTCCGATCCTGCAGCGTTTAACGCCAAGGATGTTGCCCTTAAATTAGTCGCTCTTACGGTCTTTTTTTTTTTCCTTTAAGATTTTATTTATTTATTCATGAGAGACACAGACAGAGAGGCAGAGACACAGGCAGAGGGAGAAGCAGGCTCCCTGTGGGGAGACCGATGTGGGACTCGATCCTGAAACCCCAAGATCACACCCTGAGCCCAAGGCAGACGCTCAACCGCTAAGCCTCTAGGCGTCCCCAGAATTCCTTTTAAATTTTAAGTTTCAGGCAGCCCCGGTGGCGCAGCGGTTTAGCGCCGCCTGCAGCCCGGGGTGTGATCCTGGAGACCTGGGATCGACTCCAACGTCGGGCTCCCTGCATGGAGCCTGCTTCTCCCTCTGCCTCTCTCTCTCTCTGTATCTCTCATGAATAAATAAATAAAATCTCTAAAAAAAATAAATTTTAAATTTCATTTTAGCTATTAGGGACCATAACCAAGGGATGGGATGTTTTCCCCTTTTTTCTTATTAGTTTGCATTTCCTTGCACAGCCAGGGGACCAGCTCCCTGGGAGTTGGGTCCGGTTCTGAATTCCATGGGTGACTTTAGCTTTGGTAAGTGGGTTAAGCGCGAGGTACCACTGCTGTTCACACCAGGAGTGACCATGGGCCGCCCAGAAAGGAAAGGTCCCTCATTCTCTACCCTTCCTCCTGTCTCTTCCCAAACCACATCTTTGTGTGAGCCAAGGTCAGCATAGACACTTCTGACCCATACTTTAGCTGTTATTACTCTGAGCACTTCTGACACCAAAGGTGTGTGTATGTGTGTGTGTGTGTGTGTATTTCCCCACACCAACAGGTGCTCCAACTGCCCAGATACTTGGGTGGAAAGGTCCCTCATTCTCTACCCTTCCTCCTGTCTCTTCCCAAACCACATCTTTGTGTGAGCCAAGGTCAGCATAGACACTTCTGACCCATACTTTAGCTGTTATTACTCTGAGCACTTCTGACACCAAAGGTGTGTGTATGTGTGTGTGTGTGTGTGTATTTCCCCACACCAACAGGTGCTCCAACTGCCCAGATACTTGGGTGGAGTGGTGGGAGGATGGGGGGATGGGCTGGGAAATTGCTTTGCCAGTGGAGCTTTTCACTCTGTGTCCTACTCTCTACAAGTCTGGCACCGAGGAGTCCCTGGAGGGAGCTTAATCCCCCCAGGGCCACCCCCACTTCAGAAGCCAGTCATGAGCCCTGGGGCCTCCCGTACTTCTGACCAACTGACTATAAATTGAGGCTTCCCACAATCCCCTCCTCAGGTTCAATAATTTGCCAGAACAGCTCATGGAACTCGGGAAAACAGTTTCCTATTACTGATTGATTACAAGCGGTGCAACTCAGGGACAGGCAGACGGAAGAGATGCACGTGGCAAAGGCGTGAGGGGTAGGCAGGGAGAGCCCCCATGCCATCTGGCCGTACCCCCAAGCACTACCTCAGTAGGCTCCCCAGCACAGGCATGCTCTGAACCCCATTGGTTAGGGGTTTTTGTGGAGGTTCTGTTATGTAGGAGTGATTGATTAAATCCTGGTGATTAACTTGGTCACTAGCTCCCCTGGCCCCTCTCCAGGGGCTGCTGGGTGGGGTAAGGGTTCTAGCACTCTACTCATACCATTACTAGCCAACAGCCCTTATCATCAAGTTAAATAGTGAGGGTGACCTCACTGGCATCAACTCAGATAAGGTTGGAAGGGTTTATGATTAATAACCCAAGACACTCTCCCATCATCCTTTTCACTAAGGAGATTCTTCTATTTGAGAAAGAGAGAAAGAGAAAGAGAAAGAGAAAGAGAAAGAGAAAGAGAAAGAGCATGAACAAGAAGATGGGCAGAGCGAGAGGGAGAAACAGACTCCCCTTGATGTGGGACTTGATGCCAGGACCCTGGGATCACACCCTGAGCCAAAGGCAGATACTCAACCAGGAAGCCACCCAGGTGCCCCAAAATAGTTTTAGATTCCTGGTCAAGTTACACAGTATGCCCATATACCCTTCCCCCAACTTCTTCTAACGCTGCATCTTTATCAAAACGAAGACATTAACATCGACACAAATACCATCAGCTAAACTCTGTAGATTTTATTTGGATTCCTCCAAGTTTTTCCACGAATGTCCTTTTCCTGCCCCAGGATCCAATCCAGGAGACCACCTCATAGGTGTCCTGTCTCCGGAGCCCTTCTAGTCTGTCACAATTTCTTGGTCCTTTTTTGCCTTCTGTGACTTTGACACTTCGGAAGAAGCACGGTAGACTGTCCCACAGTAGGGACTTATCGGATGTGTCCTCACGATCACACCGAGGTTATGGATTTGGGGGAAGAATACAAGGGTGAGGCGGCTTTCTCATCACCACGCATCAGAGAGTGCATGATGTCAACGTGACGTGACCTAATCTCATTAACCTTGATCCTTTGGGTAAGGTGGTGTCTGCCAAGTTTCTTCACTGCTTTTCCGTTTCTAGACTTAGCTAACTGAGTCACTTATGCCCAGCCCATACTCGGGATTTTAAGAGTGGAACAAAGTAACCCGAGGGATTTAGGCAGGACGGCAACGTGGTAGAAGGAATTCTCTGCTTGAAATGGAGAGTGGGCAGTGAGAGTGGACATGAACTGGCGGATCCAAGTGACTTGAGCAGCATGACTCAGCAGAAGTATGAGAAAGGAGAGGTGGAAGGTGGAGACAAGGATGGCCCACGGTTGGGTGGCTTGGGGCCTTCCGCGGCCCCCTAAACCATGGTTTGTGCATCCCTAGGAGCTTGTGTGCATCCTCGTAAGGAGAAGCCTCTGTCTGCTTCTGGGTCTTGCTTTGCCTTGGCGTGAGTCCATGAGGGTTACTGGGGCCTCCAGTTTTTATTTTTAAAGTTTTTATTGACTTATTTGACAGAGAGAGAGAGAGAGAGAGCACTCACAAGCAGGCTGAGCCAGGAGCCGGAGGTGGGGCTCCATCCCAGGACCCTGGGTTTCATGACCTGAGCCACCCAGGCTGCCCTACTGAGCTCCATCCCAGGACCCCGGGTTTCATGACCTGAGCCACCCAGGCTGCCCTACTGAGGCCTACGATGACTTACACACATGCACCAGGAGTTTAGGGTCATCAGAGAGGGTCGGAGCCGCACGGAAGACGGGACAGCCGGGGAGGGGCTGACAGGAGCTGGAGGAAAAGGAGTCAGCCCCAAATCCTCCTCTCCGCTCCACGTTTAATGACCCGGGTACGGGCGTATAACCAGAGGGCTCGTGACTCAGTGGTTTCAAACAAGTACTTTTATTTACCTCTGCGAGTTCCGCCAACCCGCCTCCCCCTGGCCCTGCGCGTTTCAGTTCTCCCTCCGAGGGCGTGCTGGGGAGGGCTGGGCGGCCACCCTGGGCCCTCACCTGCGCCGGCGGGACCCCCGCCCGGGTTTCTTTTCCCCGCGGCGCCGGCGGGCGGGGGCGGGGGGCGCGGCGGGGGTCGGGGCCGGGGGCGCTGGGCCGGGCGCCGGGCGGGCTCCGCTGCCCTGCGGGGGCTTGTACACCAGGTGGAAGATGAAGGCGTTGCAGTACCTGAGGAGGCGGGGCGTCGTCAGGGGCGGGGCCTGGGGGCGGGGCTGATGGGCGGGGCTCGGCGGGGGCCGGCCGGCCCGGGTCCCGGGAGCTGGATCCCGTCGGCTGTGTGTGCGCGCGTTCGAGACCCGCGGAGGGGGGCAAGGGGTCGCCGGAGTGAGAGGGCTACCCGGAGGGCGGAGGACCCCGCGCGGGCCCCGGGCCTTACCAGGGCATGCAGTTGTCGGCCGCTCGGAGGCGAAAGGGGGAGCGGAAGGGGTTGGGCCGCGGGGGGCTGGTGCCCCCGCCCGTGGCCACCGCCATGGTCTGGTCGTCCATCACACAGCCGTACTCGCTGCTCTCGGTGAAGAAGGCCGGCACTCGGAGGGACTGCAGCGGGCGGGGCCTCTGACTCTCCGCCCAGCCCCTCCCCAGGCGCCAGGGGCGCAGACAGACACACCGGGTCTGGGGGGCCCCGGGGCACGCCCCGGGTCTGGAGCAGAGGATGGGATGAAGGGGGCAAAGCAGGTTCGAGGCAGGAGGGGAGAACGGGTCCCTTTTGGGCCATCCCCCACCTGCAGCCGGGGCAGCGAGCTCAGCCAAGTGTCCTTGAGACCGAAGCCGGAGTTAAATCCTGCAGACAGAGGGGGAGTGGACAGAAGGTCGCGGGTGGCCTTGTCCCAGTCCCCACACTCCTATCCCCAACTCTTACCGATGACCAGGTCAGGCTTGGGCCCCTGGAGCAGGTGGTAGGGCCTAGCGGACACCTTGATCTGCAGGTCCCTGCGGCCCCCCTTCTCCTTAGTCCCGGAGCTGAGCCGCGCAGACACTCCGGAACCAGGACGGACAGAAACCTCTGGGCCATCCTAGGAAGCCAGGAGCAGAGAGGAGAGATGGCTGGAAGTTAGGGGACTGGGCCATGCGGAAGGCAAGACAGGGGAGAGCAGGAGGTAGGAGGGCAGCCCCCAGTCCTCACCCTTTGCAGGGTAAAATGCTGCTGGTCACTGTCAAGGGGCAGGCCGTCACCCACAAACTGCAGCTCCAGGGCCATGTGCGGGAGCAAGACCAGGAGCTCCTGAAGGACAGAGAGGACAGCTCAGGTACCCCCCCAACACGTCCATCTCCACACCCAAGTGCCGCTTCTGTCCTGGAGGGACTTACCCAAAACACCATGACTAGATCAAACTCCTTCCCGGCCTCCACCACGTGGATTTTTAGTGACTGCTTGTTCTGGATGTTGAGCTCAGGGACTGGGTGAGAAGCTGGCCACTTAAGAAGAGGGCCTCCCCTCCTTCCTCTTATCCCCCTGTGGCCCCCCGCCCACCTCCCACCACTATGTCCCCAGCACATCTCCCCCTGCTCTGCTCTCCTTACAGGACTGGGGCACCAGGTGGGTGATGACGTAGTACACGGTCAATGGGTAGGTGAGAAGCACAGCCATGGGGGAGTCCAAGCTGAGGCCTCTCCACGTGTAGTAATCCTGCCACGAGCCTAGGGAGAGTGGGTTACTGGGGGACTGAGCGGGCCTGGATCTCAGCCCTGTCCTGTCTAATAGCATCCCTTCGTCACAGCCATTCAGACTGCTGGCCCTCCAACCCTGTCTGCTAGCTCCTGAAGGGCCCCTCCAGCTCACCAAAGAGGCCCCTGGGTGGATCTGGGGGCACAGGAGGCATGAGGGCAGCCCCATCTCCCTGGAGAAGCTGATAGGGATCTCCTGAAAGGATGAAAGAAGAGGATCATGGTGTCAGGGATCATGGGTAACATGGTGTTACCCGGCCCAACCCCCTCTTCCTCCCAAAGGAGCTGTATTCCCTGAAGCTACAGCAAGAGGAATGGGAGGTTCCCTGTGGATGGGGCTTTTGGACGGGGTGGGCAGGGGTGACTTCTTTGAGAACTGGGGCAAGGCCTGAAATGGCTCTGGTGGTGGTGGTGGTAGAGTTGGGTGTATAGGGTGGAGGTGTGACCTAGGACCCAGACAACTGTTTTCTCCCCCATCCTTCTCTCTAGGCTGAGGGGCCCATGCCTGAAGAGAGGCCCCACAAACCACTGAGAAGAAGGCTGAGGGCTGGTGTGCTGGCCCGGGGGTGCCTGGGGGTGCCAGGGCCTGGAATCAGCATGCTGAGCTGGGTCCAGTAGCCACGAGTGAGGCCCCGTGAGGCCAGAAAGGCCTCCTTGTTGAAGCTTTCACTGGTCACTTCTGGGGAAGGAGGAAGGGAGGGTTTGAGGAGGGTCTGGGGGCTAGGACCCCAGATATAGATCATCTCAGTTTCTCTCATGGCCCCTGGGTCTGAACCTGATTCTAGGCCTGGAGAGAATGAATATTTCTGAGTGTCTACAGCGTAGCGGGCACTGAGCCCACAGAATCTTTGTAACAATTCATGATTTGTTTCTGGTCACCAGTTCCTGGTGCAGCTGGGCAGCAAGCGCCTGCACCCCTGCTCCTGCACCCCCTGGGCTCTTTCAGGGGCGCAGACATGCACTCCTCAGCTCCAGATCCGGTGTGCAGCCCCAGGACTTGGGCCCCCAGCCCTAAATCCCCAGCATCCAGGCATTACACCTGGGATCCAGCCCCAGACATGTCTCCTGCAGGCCCAGAACCTGGCCTGCAGCCCCCAACACCTGGTTTCACTTTCTCCCCCATTCCCATCTCCTGTGGTACCTGCAGTGTAGGTAAAAGGCAGGGTTGCCAGTTCTCCAGCCCGCTCCATGAAGGCTGCAAGCCTTGGACACCAAAATTGATGGCTCACATCATCTGGGCATCGCCGCCAGTCGGCCCGGAGACAGGCCTCTCCACAGTACAAGACGGCACTACACTGGGGGCTGGGGTCACAGGGGTGGTGGGCACCCAGGATTAATCTCTGTAGGTCTTCCGTCTGCTGTTTGTCTGCCCCGCCACTGCCCATGTATCGTTCAGTCTGTTTTTCTCTATACTCTGCTCCTAACAGCTTGCTTTCTTCCTCCTCTGACTCCCAGGTCTCTAACACCTGTCTGGTAGCCCCACCCCACCCCACCCACCTTCGCCAACCAGCTTTCTCAGCTTGCCCTGACTGTTGGGGTCTCCTTCCTTCTCCCCCCCCCCCCCCACCTTTCAGGCAGCTCACCAAGGTGTCAGCTTCACTTCAAAGCTGTGCCTGTGACAAACATGGCAGGTTTGAGCCTGGAGGGAGGCAAATGTGAAGCCCGGCCGGGGACCCCACGTCCGCATAGGTGTCTTGGCTAACTTCACTCCCAGCCTTGGGACCAGACTCTCCAACTCTCTGAATGGGGGTGGAGGCAGTGTCAGTCTGGTGGGCTCTGGAGTCCAGACCCCTAGGTGTCCCCAACCTCAGATACCAGATTTCTGTACCGATGCAGTTGGGCGTCTCCCACAGTAAGCTGTCGGGGCTTTCGAGGGTCTCCGGAGCCCATGGGGCAGGCCATGCTGTGGCAGAGGAGGGCATAGGCGCGAGGGGCCAGGTTCTCTGTCCCTGAGCCCTTGCATGCACTCCCCTGGGTTCCATCCATTAGCAGGTCAATGCCCAAGATGGTGCCATGTTCATCCGTCACCAGTAAGAGGCAGGAAAGGTGCAGGGGGGCAGCCTCTGGGGAAGGAAAGTCAGAGGTGGGGAGTGGCAAAGATGGGCAGAGTCAAAGGTATGAAAATCATGCCTACAGGAGTTAGGCGGGTCAACTAAATGAACAGAGGGGACCGGGTAGAGAGGGGATGCCTCATGGAAAGAGGACACTTGCTACACGGTGCTGCCACCTGCGCCACACAGAAGTGTTGGCCTGCTGCTGGAACTTGAAAGTTTTCCTTTGACTTCTGGAATCTTTTTTTTTTTTTTTTCTTTCATTGTATAAATGTTGGCTCAAAGTTTGAAAAACAAAAACCACTGCGAGTCAATGAAAACACCTTTTGGGCCAGCTTGGCCAGCAGGCCACCCACTGGTGACTCCTGGCCGGGCTGCATGGTAGAGGAGGTCTTCCAAAGGGGAGAATGTCTAGGCAGGGGTCAGACAGGGCAGCCCCAGGATCTTACCGCTTCTCCGCCCCTTCCTCCTGTCAGGGCCCGCTTCTTCCTCAGCCTTGTCCTCTCGGCAGCCTTCCTCGCTGCCTCTGCCTCCTGCCTCCTGCTCAGCCTCCTCGGTCTCCCCTGGAGGGTTTGCTTCCTGGGGGGACTCCCTGCTGGTGGGGCCTGGCTCCCCATCCTCCTCCGGATCTACCTTCTCCACACCTGTACCCTCCTCCTCTCTATTCTCTTCCTCTTCCTCCTCCTCCTCTGCTTCCTCCCCTTCCTCCAGGCTGACAAAGCTGACATAGGGGCTTAGGTCTCGCAGGTGCAGTGGGGGCTCGTCTCCCAGGAAGCAGGCAGCACCCAGGCCTGGTGCAGGGCCCGGCTCTGCCCCTTGCCCCAGGCTGATGCCCACACTACGGTTGGGCAATACATGGAGCACCCAAAGGGCAGGGTCCTGGGGCAGTCTTCTGATCTGAGCCTCCAGCTGGCGCCAGCGGCTCTCAAGGCTGGCCCCCACAGCCCCGCGCTCTGCAGCGAACTTTCGGAACCAGCCAAACAGGAGGGCAGCGAAATCAAGGAACTCATCTCTGTATCCAGACACAAACTCCATGTCTTCAGGGGCACGGGGTCTGGGCCCAGACTAAGCAGAGGAAGGGGTGTATGGTAAGGCAGAGGGCAATGGGGGGGTTCGGGGCTGGGTCACCAAATGGGGAGGGTGTGGGTTTGAGGTTCACTAACGTGGGGCCTCTGGATGAGTGTGAGGAGCTGAGACTACTTTTCCGGGGCTCAGGGTGGGAGTTCAGGTTGAGAACTGGGGCAGGCATGGAAGTGGGAGAGCAGGGTTTCAGATGAGTAGTCGGGAGTGAGATGGTATTTGGGGCTCAGAATCCGAGGCTCAAACCCTCAAGAGTAAGGTCTGAATTGTGGATAGATTTGGAGGGCTAATCCCACGGGGAAGGGTTTGGCGAGCGGGGATTACTTTGGATCCGTCTGCGGGATGTGCGAGGAGGGAACCGGAGCGGGGGCATCCCCCTCGCCTTGGACCGGTTCGGCGGGGAGTCCCCGTGGACCCAGTCCCTCCCGGCCGCTCCGCCTCTCCGGTACCTGCAGCCGCCACCACTTTTCGAAGGTAAATACCTCGGGGCTCCGGGGGGATGGGGGTGGGTGGGCGTGACGTCAGGGCCGCGGGAGCCCGCGCCCCCCCCCCCCGCCGAGACCCCGCCCCCGTCGGGGGCTCACGGACTTTCCCGCGGTTCTCACCCGGCATGTGACCCAGTGCCGGCGCCCGGCGGGGAAGCGAAAGCGCCCTGGGAGGTGGTGGCGGCGGAGGGCGGGAGGAGCGGTGGCGGCGGGCGGGCCGCCTGACCTGGGGCGGCTGGGCGGGCATCCCCGAGCGGGGCCGAGCTCGTGTTGCCTTTGCGCGCTCCTTCCCGGCCGCTCCCTCGGCGCGGGGGCGCGGGGGACGGGGGCGCGGGGGCGCGGGGCCCCGCCTCCGGGACTTTCCCCGCGGCGGTGGCGGTGGGGGGCAGCTGCCGCGAGGCCCGCAGTACCGACCGCGCTGTCGGTTCGGAAGGTGAGAGCTCGGGAGGAGGGCGCCGCCAGCTCGCGCCGCACCCCCCACCCTCGCACCCCGACGGCCGCGGCTGCCCGGCGTCCCGGCGGGCCCGGGAGGGAGCAGCTGGACGCCGCGCTGCGGTCCGGCCTGGCCCCCGACATGGGGGCCGGGCCCCTCGTGCTGCTTGCCGCGCTGGCGCTGCTGCCTCGGCCAGGTTCGTCCAGGGCCCCAGTCGAGGAGTGGAATGGGGGACCGGGGCGCCAAGGGCCGCGGGGTAGTGTGGAGCAGGGGGCGGAGCCGGGGTCCCCCCGGGGTAGGGGACAGGCTAGGGGCACCCGGGTCCGGGCGTGTGTGTGGGAGCGCCCTGTGGGTCTGGGGGTCAGATCCGGGATCCGAGGAGGAGGCGCGGTGACGCTGGGGAGCCCCTCGAGCTAGGATCTGGCGCTACCCTTGCCAGGCGATGGCAACGAGGGCAGCGTCACTGGCAGTTGTTACTGCGACAAAGCGATTTCTTCCGGCTCCCCTCCGACCGCGGAGCTCATGGCCCATCTCCGAAAACATCTGCGAGTCTATCAGCGCTGTAATTCCTACGTCAGGTGAGCTCACGGAGCACCGGGAGGGCGGCGCTGCTGGGGCCTCCAGGACCTCACTGGTTCACCCGGAGCTCCTGGGGGCACCTGGCCCCCTCTCAGGGTTACCTTCCCCCTAATTCTCCATGCCCTTGTTTCCCTGTCCCAACCACCTGGGAATTCCCCAGTCTGGGCAGAAAGGGCCCTGCTTGCTTCTGGCAGTGACTTCAGGTCTTTGGAATGAGGAAAGAGTTAAAATCCCAAGTCTTCCTTCTTAGGTTTCAGCTACGAATGCGGAGCGTGTGTGGCGGCAGCAAGGATCCGTGGGTTCAACAGTTGATGAGCTGCTTGGATCGTAAAGGTACTGGCTTTCCCTCTCCTGCCTGAGGTCTGTCTTCAGGGCAGGGGCCCCCTCCCAATGACACCTGGCATTCCTCTTGTAGCTGGTGCCAGCCAAAGCCCCTTAGGTCCCTGTTGGCCCCGTGTCATTCACCATCACTGTCATGATTTTGGCCAATCCATCCTGTTACCTGTGCTCTTATTTCCTTAATATTTTTCGTGAAACCAAGGCACTGCTTTTGTTTTCTGGTGTTTGACTGTGGTGATCTAAAGACATACACAAAAGTTGAAAGACCAGTGCAGTGAACATCTGTAGGCCCACCACCTAGATTCCACGCTTTTTGGCTTTTTAATGTTTATATTTTATGTAATGTGTGTAGTAGGCAGAGAACACAGCAAATGCGTGTGTTTTACAATATCAAGTTTACAGCATGCTGACTATATTCGTTTTAGTTCACGCCCATCTATGTTTCTATCCATCATCAATCCGCCTTTTTTTTTTTAAAAAAAGATTTTATTTATTTGAGAGAGAGAAGAGTGCATGAGAAGGGGAAGAGCAGAGGGAGGGGGAGAAGTAGTAGACTCACTGCTGAGCAGGGAGCCCGATGTGGGGCTGGATCCCAGAACCCTCAGATCAGGGCGCCCCACCTTATTTTCTGATGTATTTCCAAATTAGTTGCAGGCTCGACCATACTTCATCCTCACACATCTCAGACTGTGTATTGTTAAGTAGAAATCAGCACTTTATTGTTGATTTTTCTCTTTTGAGGTAAAATTCACGTACAGTGAAACGAGTTAAGTTCTTATGTGTACACAAGCCGGTTTTGGAAAAACTTAACTAGCAGCTTGTCCTAAGCAATAACATCTGTGAAGCCACAGATTTGAGGCGCCGGCTGTATTTTTCTCCTAAAATAAATACACAACCGTTAAAACACAAAATGTTCTAACACGTTGCAGCTGAAGTTGTCTTGTTGGAGCATCCCTGGTGTGCATACTGTTCCGTGGGCTACAGAAAGGCCTGCCTACAGGATTGCACTCCATCCTTCTAGCTACCGTGGCCCTCGGTACTAAAATCCTGCTTTATAGCTGAAAGCAAAGTGTCTCAGGGAGTGGGGTCAAGAGACAAGGGACAAGGTTGTGCATGAGACTGCTCGGAAGCAGAGCCAGCTCTGGACACAAGCCTATCCCAGCACTTCCCTGTCGAATTCAGCTTACTTCCTTTTCCACCCCCCACCCCTGTGTCTGCCTTCCTTTTCAGGGCCTTAAGCTGTGACCTAGACCCACTACCCTTCAACTACTTTTTCACTTTGCATTCTCAGCTCATTTCTTTCTTTCTTTCTTTTTTTTTTTTGAATATTTTATTTATTTATTCATGAGAGACAGAGAGAGAGGCAGAGACACAGGCAGAGGGAGAAGCAAGCTTCATGAATGGAGCCCGATGTGGGACTTGATCCCTGGACTCCAGCATCACGCCCTGGGCTGGGCCCAAGGCAGGTGCTAAACCACTGAGCCACCCAGGGATCCGCTGTATCCTCAGCTCTCAGCTCTGATTCCTTACTTCTTGTTTCTCCAGAATGTGGCTCTGCTGATTCCAGAAGTGTGGCCCCCCAGGAGCAGTTACCTCCCCTCAGCACCCAGGTTCCTGAGCTCACAGAAAGGGCGCCTTTAGACATGGGCTCCCCTGCTCAGACATACCTGCCACCCGCCTGGCGGTCTACATACCTGCCAACTGCCTTGCAGTCCACCAGGCAGCCCGTGTTTCCAGCAGGGACACTATCTTTGGAGAAAAAGCTCACCCATACCAGTGAAATCGCTACATCTACTGTGGGCCACAGTCTTAGGACTGGGTCTGAGGCTGGGGAGAGCCAGAAGCAGCAGATTAAAAGAGTGGAGCCTACGGCTGGGACATCAGCCATGGTGCCTGTGCTGTCCCTCCTGGGCATCATTTTCATTCTCACCGGAGTCCTCCTATATGTTCTTTGCAAGAGGAGGGAGCAGTCACTGCAGCACCCTCCAGGTGAGCTGGGCCTCTGGGCCCCTCTTTTCCAGGGACCATAGCCTCCTTGGCAGGGATCCTGCCCCCAGTAGCTCCCGAGTGTCTGGAAACCTACCCCAGGCAGACAAATATGAAGGCGGTCTACACCGTGGGCCATAGGCAATGAGATAAGAGTCAGTTAGAGACATTTATGGAATAGGGAAGGAGGGAGGGAAGCCATCTCAGGCCCAGGGACCTGTCCTTGACCTTCAAAGCTGGGCAGGGCTTGGAGCAACATCAGGATGGTGGCTGGGGTAGGCTAGTGGGAGATGAACCAGAGGAGGACGGTGGGGGCCATTCATTTATTTCACAAATCTGTATTGAGCACCTAATGTTCTAAGTCCTATGGTTAATGTTTTGGGGTCTAATTCCTCAGTTCAAGCTATTCCCCCAGCTTTCCTTAATCTCAGAGCTGGTATATTAATTTCCATATCTTTTTCAGATCTGCAGCTTCATTACACACCCGTGGCATCAGACTCCAATGTGTGAGCTAAGAGCGGAAGCCTGTGAGGGTACACATTGTGATTTATTCAGTCCTGTATAATTTAGAATAATCTCTGGCACTTAATAGGCACTCTGTAGCTATCTGATGTTTAACATACAAATAACCAGCCAGTGCCCTCTTGTGGAGCTTTCCTGGTCTTTTATTTTCTATGCTATCCTGTAAAGTCTACCTTTTAATGTAATACCTTAGAGGAATTCTTTATGTGCATTTTATTACTAAAGATTATTTTTATAATAATTGGCTCTTTTTTCTGCAGACATTGCCCTCATGCCCTTGCCCCTTACCATGGTTCCTGGCTTCAGCTTCTCTGCTGAGGATCCCACTGCCCCCTAGTCCCAGTCTCTCATCACACACCAGCTGTTCCTCCCCAGCCTCAGGCCTCTCCTGCTTCCTCCTTCCACCCCCACAGTGCGGGGGTGGGCCTTCCCACCGTTCCTCAGCAGGTGCCATGCACTTGGGTTTTATTTCCTCAATCCCTGTTCATATCACCCACATATGTTCCAGTGAGAGTCTGAGCTCCTTGCTTTCATTGCTGTTGTTTTTATTATTAAAGCCCCTAGTTCTTGTTTTGTCTCTTTCAATGAAAAAGAACATGCCTCCATTGGTCCAGTCTGAAGAAGCCTGGGGTAGGGACATGAAAGGTTTGAGGAAGTTAAGATTGGTGTCTGAATCTCCCCTCTGCCTGAACTTGTCAGCAGTTTTGTGGTGAGCAGAGCACCCTGCTGGAGGAGCCAGGGCATCACTGTGGGCAGGCTTGGTCTCACAAGATTCTCCGTTCCCACTTTCTGCCATTCAGCCCTTGCATACTCAGTCCAGTAGGGCACGTGTGTGGCAGCCCCTACTGCCCACTGTACAGGTCTCCAGGTTTTGTCCAGAGTGCCGGTGGTGGTCTCCAAGTTCTTGCTAGGTTGGCCTAGTTTTCCAGCATCTGCTCACAGGTTCGGGCCACATCACTGAGCTTGAGGCGAGCATAGTCCACTCGCTTCAGGGCCATCTGACAGTCCTTTCTGGAAGAGTAGCTGGAGCCCTCGTGGGGCTGCCCCGTGGCCACCTACAGGATATTCAGATGGGTCAGTGAGGCACCCCTTCCCTTCCCCATCTTCCCAGCCAAGTAGCGGCTTTCCCATCTCATTTCTTCCCTGGGTGTGAAGCCTTTAAGGCTGGGGAGGTGGCTGGCTGACCTAGAGTAAATCACTTCACTTGTTAACCTCATCTATCAAGTGTGGGCAACAGTAACTACTTCCTAGACTTGTTGCAATCTCTGACACATTGTAAAAACTTAATGCAGGGCGGTTGCTGTTATAAAAAAAGACTCCAGAACCCTCTGAACCTTGTCCCTTTTCTTAGGGCGTTGCCACTTCAGGGCCCCAAGGTCAGGTCAAGTGTCTTGAGTGCAAACTCTTGTGGCTTTGGCAGGGTTCACAGATTCTTTCCCAGGGCTTCCCTGTCCAGCGGCTCTCGTAGCGCTTACCAGTGAATTGGGCAGGGCCACCTTTAAGTATTTCCTTCAGGAAGGAGAAGCTGGGTCTGGAAGGGTCACCCAGTCCCGGGTCTCGGCTGGCTGGCTGGCTGGCTGGCTGGGAGGGGGGTAGGATGGGGGGATGGGATAGAGGGTGGGGTCTGGGGTGCCCGCGGTGTCGGCGGCCAGGGCAGGGGCGGAGAGCGGGAGGGGGCCAGCACCCCACCACGTACACACCTGGGTGAGGTAGCGGATCTGAGCCGACAGCTCCGCCTCCACGTGCTGCACAGACGCCGTGAAGGCCGCCGCCTGCCGGTCCAGGAGCCGCTCGTTGGTCTTCTCCTTGGACAGCTCCAGGATCACGGTCCCTGCGGGGGAGGAGACAGGGCCGGCGCTAGCCGGAGCGAGCCGTGCTGCCTGCCCCACCCCCCACCGCGGCCACCTGGGGGAGTCCCTCTGGGGGGGGCCCTCTCATCCCTGCTGAGGGGCGGCGGCAGGCACAGGTGCAGCCCTGCCCCGCCTCGCTCCCCGCCGCCAGCCGTCGCGTCCCGAACCTGCGTTCTGCAGAATGGCGCCGATTTCCCGTTCGATGTCCTCCAGGGCGCGGAGCCTCTCGTTCGCCAGGCTGTAGGTAGCCATCGTCGCTCGGTGAGCCCTCCACGGGCTTTTCTCCTCGGCGAGACGCGACGCGGGAGCCCGGAAACGGCTGTCGGTGTGCGCCTGCGCAGGGCGTGCTCGGGCTGCGACTACAATTCCCAGGATGCTCGGCGCGGTCTCGCCTGGCGGGGGGCGGGGGGACTACAAACTCCCAGGGTGTCGTGCGCACTCCCCGGTTTGCGCCGCCACCGCCACCGCCACCTCGCGACCAACTGTGGTAAGAGGCGGTCGTGAAGCCTGGCTTCCCCGCTCGAGGTCCCTCAGCCCGCAGCCTTCGCGACATTCCCGGAGCGGGGGTGGCGGGTGGGGGCGCGTCTGTATTTGGTTTCTTCTACGAGAAGCGCCCGCGCGGCTGCTGGTGCTGGGGGATGATGGTGGGAGCTCTGGGATGCTCTGCTTGCCCGGCCCGCTCCGCCGTCCGTCGGGGCCTGGGGAGGCCTGACCCGGTGAGTGTCGCCTTGTTCATCGCCCCAGCGATTCCCCCCGCGGGCGGGAGCCCCGCTGACACCCAGGCTTTGCAGCTTGTTCACAGGAGCTGGCTCCTTTCAGCCTTCCCCCTTTCCCTTTCTGGTTGCCTGGTACAGGTGGGGTCTGGGGCTGCGGGATGAATGGGATGGACTGTCACGTGACAGCGAGGTGGCCCTCCGGGAGCCCAGAGAGAGGATTGGAGCGGGGGTGGAGGGGATAAGCGTTGCTGGAGACGAGCTTAGGGATCATCAGGTGGACGAGAGGCTGCAGTGGAAGAGGGGGTCGGCCCCAGCGGGTGCATGGTGCTGAGGAAGGGGGTGCCTGGTGCAGCGCCGGTGCAGCCAGGGAGCCAGTTTGACGGGAGCCGCCAGTGCAATGTGGCAGCGGCTTGATGGAGTTGGAGCCAGATCAGCAAGGGGCTTCCCAGCTAAGTCATTTGGACTTTGCTCCCGAAGCCCTTGGGAACCCTTGAAGGATCTTCATAACAAGAAGTGTGTTATGGCCAGGTGTACCTTTGGCGGGGGAGGGGGACAGCCTCTGGAAGATTGGGAATGAAGCTGGTTGGCTCAGGGATAGCAGATGAATGGAGACTTTGAGTTCAGTGTGAGGGACCTCGCATGGAACTTCACTCCTTTTTAAAATCCTAATAAAGTAACAGCAAGGGAATTTTTATTAAGGGGTCAGAGAGAGAGAGGAATTTTTAAAAAATATTTTATTTATTTATCTATGAGAGACACAGAAAGAGAGGCAGAGACACACAGGCAGAGGGAGGAGAAGCAGGCCCCCTGCAAGGAGCCCGATGTGGGACTCCATCTCCAGTCCTGGGATCACAACCTGAGCCAAAGGCAGATGGTCAACCACTGAGCAACCCAGGTGTTCCAGGGATAGGAATTAATAGCAAAATTAAGTAGAAGCTGGAAGACAGAGGGAAAGTGGTGACTGATTTAGCAGTGAAGTGGTCATTAAGCCAGCAGTGGAGAAAGCTTCAAAGCAACATGATTTACTCTTAATTTAGTGGCATCGTGTACAACTGGGATGTAGGTGATACTAAAATGAGGAGGATTATTTGAAATAGATACCCCTTCCCCAGATTTTCTCCTTTGCTGTATATATCTCTGTACAACCACTCAGCTCCAACCCATCAAATACTGGAGGTTTTGTTGTTGTTGTTGTTGAAGGTGGAAAACAGGGCCTTTGGCATGGAAGGCCCTCCCCACCTGCCCCTGCCCCACTGGGCACAGTTGTATTGAAAACAGAGATTAGGGGTAGCTGGCTGGCCCAGTCAGAAGGGCATGTGACTCTTGATCTCCGGGTAGTGAGTTCAAGCCCCATGTTGGGTGTAGAGATTACTTAAATTAATTAAAAAAAAAAAAAAAAAAAAAAAAAAAAAAAAAAGCTTAGAACTAAAACGAGAAAATAGGGATTAAATGAAAGTTTATTTACTAAGTTGTTCTAATCTGGAATTCTATACCCCAGTGGTGCTAGGATGAAGGCTAAAAATGCAACGATTCAATAACATAGAACTTAATTTTTTTTTTTTTCCCAAAAAACAGCCCAGCGTGGGTAGTTCAGCATGTTCCACAGGTCATACGAAGATCAAGGCTAAAAGTGCAGCTTTGCCAGCCTGTAGGGTCTTGTACTCAAGAGTGTGGTCTGCAGGCCAGCAGCATTGACATTACCTAGAAGCTCACTAGAACTACAGAGTCGCAGGCCCCAAGCACATCTTCTGAATCAGTATCTGTGTTTGAAGATCCTCAGGTGATCTGTCTGCACAGTGAAATCTGAAGACCGCTGCTCTGGGGCAGTGCTGTCCGTCCTGTCAAAACTGGGTTGCTACCATTCCTGGGTCAGAGGCAGGCGGCGGCAAGGATGAAGAGGAAATGTGGAGGAGGCTCACCTGGCTCAGGTGACCAGGAAGTGGCCCAGATAATTTCTTTTTTTTTTTTTTTTAAGATTTTATTTATTTATTCATGAGAGACACAGAAGAGAGAGGCAGAGATGTAGGCAGAGGGAGAAGCAGGCTCCAAGCAGGAAGCCTGATGTGGGACTCGATCCTGAGACTGCAGGATCACACCCTGAGCCAAAGGCAGGTGCTCAACCACTGAGCCACCCAGGTGTCCCCCAGATAATTTCTACTCTCATTCCATGGAAGGAAACAGTCATATGGTCTCACCCAACTCTGGGGTTCTAGGAAACCCAGTCTTTACCTAGGTGGCCAGCTCCTGGTCTTGCGCCGTGGAAGAAGAGATTTTAGGGGAGACGTGGACTCTCACAACAGCTAAGATGGAGGTGGAATAAAGACATTTTGATACGTACAGAGGTCTCAGATTTCTCTCTCAAGTTCCCTTTCTCAGGAGGTTACTAGGAGTAGACCCAGAAGAGGAAGATGTAGGATACAGAATCTGAGTAAGGCCTTCAACACTGCATGCAACACTTCAACACCATGGGGTGGTTCTAGAAGGCTTCTGGAGAGATAGCTTTACAGAGACGTAAGTGATGAACATCTGTTTCGTTTTGAGGGTATAGAGAGGATATATAGACTTTCAGAGAAGAGTACAGGGCAGAATTAGTGAGCAACTCAGGGAATAAGCAGATTCCTAAAATGACAGCTATTCAGGGAAGATGGCCTTGTGCAAGAGGTCATCCATATACCGCGTGACAACTGGATATGTCATGTGTAGGCAGCAAAGTGCAAATATTGAATATTGACCTCACCCCCCATTGATACAACTTTCTTGGGAGCATGGGATGCTGGGGCAGGATGGTGCGTGTTCCACTGTGGCAGAGAGGGGCAGAAGGGACTCAGTCTTCAGCTTGAATGGTGGGGCGCTGGGGATGCTTAGAACAAAAATCTGGAACATCGTTGTTCAGGGGCATGGAGGTAAATACCAGAAGAAGCATCCAAAGGAGGTGAAAATGGTTGCCTCTATGGAGAAGTGAGCTGGAGAGGGATAGGCTATAGGCCTTGTGACTGTCCCTGGCTCCTTCAACTCTGTGCGTACACAACTCTGAAACGGTGAAACGGTGGAGAAGAAATGGATAGAGATTTACTTCATGAGGAAGAGGCCCGAGAGTGGAGGAGTGTCTTCTGTTTGGTTTCCTTCCTTCCTTGGACAGAAGAGACTTGTGTGGGTTTACATGCTGTGGAGGAAGAACGAGTAGAGAGAAGGAGGTAGAGGTCAAAGTCGGGGGCGTGGTTTGATGAATTGAGGTCTCAGAGGAGGTAGGAGGGGACAGGTCTGAGCTGAGGTGGAGGAGGGAGCTCTGAATAGGAGAAGGCGGCTTGGCCTTGGTTGTAGAGAACCCAGATCCATGCAGGTGTTTGTACATCACCATCCCTGGCAGCCTGATCTCTGTGAGGCTCAGAAATCACCGTGAGTGTGAGGAAGGTTGGGAATATGTAGTGAGGGAGGTGACCAGGAGCGTAGGGAGGGACAGAGGCTCATTGGGGAATCAAGGGCCCAGCTGACTGTATGTTGGCAGTGGCCCCAAACGTGTCTCCAAGCGCCCAGCACGGGGTTGGCACCTCAGATGTATCAAGAAGTATTTGTTGAGTGAACTAATGTGTGCTATGTGCAGTTGCATTCCGTGGTTTTAGTCTGGCGGCACTCGCTAGCCCTGTGCTGGAGCGGTGTGGGCTGGGGGCAATGGGACGGAGCCTGGGCTGGGGGTTGACAGCAGGTGTTTGTCAGGAGGAGCAGTTGAGCTAGCGGATGGGGTTGCATTGGGTAGGGCGGGCTCCAAGTTCAGTCTGGAAGGAAAAAGAAGCGCCAGATTGCGAGGGAACAGAAGGGCCAAGAGCTTGGAGAAAAAAATACTCCAAGAAGCCGTTAAAAGAGTGATTGTGATTGTCTACCTTAAAACTTAAAAAGTGAATTATGAAAAATATCAGGAGCAGAGGCACCTGGGTCGATTAAGCATCTCCCTTTGGCTCAGGTCATGATCCAGGGGTCTTGGGATCAAGTCCTGCATTGGACTCCCTGCTCAGTGGGGAGCCTGCTTCTCCCTCTCCCTCTGCTCTTCTCCCCGCTTGTGCGTCCTCTCTCTCAAATAAATAAAATCTTAAAAAAAAACTTTGAAAAAAGTGACTGTGATTGTGTACCTTAAAGTTTAAAAAGTGAATTATTAAAAATATCGGAAACGGGGCACCTGGGTCGGTTAAGTATCTGCCTTCAGCTCAGGTGATGATCCCTGGGTCCTGGGATCGAGTCCTATGTCAGGCTCCCTGTTTAGTGGGGATCTGCTTCTCCCTCTCCCTCTATCCCTCCCCCTGCTTGTGTGCTCTCTCTCTCTCTTTCAAATAAATAAATAGTCTTTAAAAAAATATCAAGAGCAAAATGCTTTGCAACTAGAGGTGATGGCTTAGCAACATTGTGGATGTATTAAATGCCATTAAACTACTAAACTGTACAGTTTAAGATGGTTAATTTTATGTTATGTGAATTTTACCTCCATATTAAACCAAAAAAAAAAAAAAAAAAAGCACCCAAAAATACGAACCTAGAAACAAATTCAAAAGACAATGACAGGGATCCCTGGGTGGTGCAGCGGTTTGGCGCCTGCCTTTGGCCCAGGGTGCGATCCTGGAGACCCGGGATCGAATCCCACATTGGGCTCCCGGTGCATGGAGCCTGCTTCTCCCTCTGCCTATGTCTCTGCCTCTCTCTCTCTCTCTGTCTGTGACTATCATAAATAAATAAAACAAACAAACAAAAAAAGACAATGACAAACCAGGAAAAATATTTGCAAAATATATGACAAAGAGCTCATTTCTTTAGTGTATAAAGAGCACTGAGAATACATTAAAAAAAAAGGTACCCCGATAAATCAGGTTTGTTTTTTTTTAAAGATTTATTTATTAAAAAAAAACAAAAAAAATTTATTTATTCATGAGAGACACACAGAGAGAGGCAGAGACTCAGACAGAGGGAGAAGCAGGCTCCCTGTGGGGAGCCTGATGTGGGACTCGATCCCAGGACCCCAGGATCATGATCTGAGCCAAAGGCACGATCTTAGCCAAAGTGCTCAACCACTGAGCCACCCAGGTGTCCCTCCTTTTTTTTTTTTTTTTTGATAAATCAGGTTTTATTTTCACTTATAATCAAATGCAAATTAAAACTCAGATGATACCATATTTCACCTGCTTGATTGGCAGGATCCTAAAGATTCTGTCTCACTGTCTGACCCAGCAAGTCTGCTTGTAAGAGCTTGTCCTATAGACCCAGCTCACGTGTGCAAAAAAGACCTATCTTGGGGGATCCTTATTGTACTGGTGCCTGCATTCATGGAAGAGCTGACCTCCTTCACTTCGTGTGTGTCAGCAGGAGACTGGTAAAAATAAATGACATCCAGGGACCCCTGGGTGGCTCAGCGGGTGAGCATCTGCCTTCGGCTCAGGGCATGACCCCGGGGTCCTGGGATGAGTCCCTCATCGGGCTCCCCACAGGGAGCCTGCTTCTCCCTTGTCTGTGTCTCTGCGTCTCTCTCTCTGCGTCTCTCATGAATAAATAAATAAAATCTTTAAAACAAACAATATCTTTGGGAGACTACTCCAGGGACTGCTGATAGTGGTTGCCTCTGGGAATGACGAATGGGAGGCAGGAGGGAGCCTTCTTTTCACTGTTTATTGTAGGCAGTTTGGATTTCTTTCTTCATGCCCTGTGCATGTTTGACCTTCATAAAAACATTAAAAGCATAAAAAGCTAAAAAAAAATAAAAAAAAAAGACATTGTTTCTCAAGTTGTGTGCTAATTCGAGGTGCAGACTGGTGGATCTTCCTGACCCCGGGGGATCGGAAGGAGGTAGAGCTTGGGCTGTGCGTCTTTATGGTGTCTCCCTGAGGGTTCACCCAAAGCAGTGCTGAGCTCCAGGGGCTGGGAGTGCAGAGGTCAAGGAGCAGGCTCACGGGAATTACTGCAATGCTGGCAGTGCCCAGAATGTTCCAACCTGTGCTCATCTGCCGGTTCTCTGTGCAAAGGGTGCTCCCTCCCTCTGGGGAGATCCTTCCCAAACCCCAGGCTTGGTCAGAGCTCTCCAGTAGGTCGTGTATTCTCATTGCTCCTGCATGTCCCCTCTGGAGCATGGATCCTGTAATTAAGTCACTAGAGAAGGGTGGTGAATGGTGGCTTTGGTCACCACCACATATCCCTCTGCTGCACCTGGCACATCACAGGGACTCGGCAGCGAGGCTGTTGGCAGAGTGGCTGAATGAGCCTTACGAGAATCAGGAGAGAAAGGCTGGGAGGTGGGAGAGGGGGTGGGTTGGGGGGGTGAGCAGGGCAGTGGGGTGTCGCTCACCCCCTTGGCCCAGCCTGGGGTTTAGAGAGTGCCTGAGGAATGTCAGGGGAGGGTGGTAGGGTGCTGCTTCTGGGACTTGCTCTCAGTGGTGTGACTCCCTGGGGCTGCCCAGAGCCTGGGCTGCTGCTGCTGCTGCTGCTTTTTTTTTTTTTTTTTTTTTAATATTTATTTAAGAGAGAGGGAGAGCAGGAGAGCACAAGTGTTGAAGAGGGAGAAGCAGGCTGCCCATCCAGTGGGGAGCCTGATGTGGGGCTCGATCCCAGGACCCTGGCTCATGACCTGAGCCAACGGCAGCTGTTTCACAGACTGAGCGCCCCCAGGCGCCCCAAGCCTTGGCTTCCATGGCAGAAATGATGACACCAGGCCCCACAGGATGTCACGCGGGTTCCATCCAGTAAGCCCCGGGATCGGGTGGCTGCAGCATCCATAAGGCACTGTGAACACAGGCACACGGCCATGGCAGGTCACCACCGGGTCGCATGTGTCCGCCCTGCCCAGCTCCCAGGGACAGTGCTGTGCCTTCCTGTTTCCCCTGCAAATGCACACGGGGACACCGTGGCTTTAGCAGGCCACACCCTGGAGTGTGGACTGGGCGAACTCCATTTCCGGGTTCCCCTAGACCACACAGACAGCCCGTGCGTTGGGATACCAACGGCCAGCCTGTGGGCCCGGTGGCCCACTGTCCTTCCCCCTGCCGGGCACTCAGCCCCAAGGGAACAGCCGCAGATGAGCAACTGTCCGCTCCTCAAGCACCGCACAGGAGACATGGATGCGCGTGCCTATTCCAAGGTTTATTTTCTTCTTTATGCTCAGAAACAAAGAAGTGGCCTTGCCCCCCCAGAAGGGTGTCCTCTGGAAGGGAAGGGAAGCTGTTGCTGTGACGGTGCACATGGGGCTTCCTTCTCCCCACCTTCCCTCCTGTCTCTTTCGCAGCCCCCTCCACAAACGTAGGTGTGAACACAGCCTGCCACCCACTGGGGGGGGTTGGTTAGTTGGGGAGGCACAGCTGGAGTTGAAAAAGTAATGCCCACGTTCCACGGAGATGGGTCCAGTGCATGTCTGGGGGCGGCTGGGGGGGTGGGGAGGCTGCTGCGTGGAGGGAGGGCAGAGGCGGGGACCCCCCTCTCCCAGCAGCACCTGAGCCCTCCTCCTAGCAGAACTGGTCCTCGTAGTCCTCATCCTTCATCCCCTTCAGCCGAAGCCGGGCAAAGTCCTCGAACACGATATCATCGTCCGTGGCGTAGCTTGACATTGGGCGGATGGACAGGAGGGAATAAGTGAGGGCTCCAGAACCCCTCTGGGCGCCCTGCGCCCCTCCCGGAGCCAGGGGGCGGTCAGCAGCCTGGCTGGGTGCGGGGGCAAGAAGGGACAGGACAGGCAGCCTCCTGAGGGATGCTAATGGTCTGGATCTGGTGCCCCGGGGAGGAGAGGAGGGTGAGGGCAGGTGTGAGGGCTGAGGGGATTCCCTGTCCAGAGCTCAAAGGTCACAAAGTGTGGGGGGGTCTCTTACTTGGTATCAAATTCAATGAGGTTGGTGTCCACAGGGGCGTCTGTGTCAGGAGCAGCTGAGGTGAGGAGAGGGAAGGGGTGGGTGGGTGCTGGAAGGACCAGCTGTGCTCCCCCAGCTGGGGGGGTGCTCTTCTGGCTGGGGGTGGGGGAGCGCCGTGCTTACCTGTCTGGACCCTGGGGAGGGTGATGTGGTCGTGGGGCTTGGGGTGCATGAGGACAAACGGCAGCTCCACAGAGACGTCCCTGGAGGGGGGACAGCATGAAGGGCCAACACTCCCACGCCCCGGGCAGGCCACCACACCCCCCACAGTTCCCCCACCACACTCACCCGCCTCGAGACACCACCAGCTTCACCTTGACCCTGTAGGACACCAGGATACCCAGCACCTCCTTGTTGGCCCCCTCCTTCACGCTGCAATCAGGGGAGGAGCTAGACCGCAGCCCACTGCCTATGCCCTCACCCACCCCTGAGGGCTCCTGTCAGGTTCTGGGTGGCTGACCCTTGACCCCCGACCCCCAACCCCAGTGCTCCAGCCAGCAGCGCAGGCTATGCTGTTCTCCCAGCCGAGCACCCCAGTGCACCCCTCTCCGCAGGACCAGCTTGTGGCTTCTCATGTCTCATAAAAGCAGACATCCTTGTGACCCCAGGGCCCTGCACCGTCTTGCTTTCAACTCCCCAGCCACACCCCCTGCTTTCTGGAGGTTGGGCCTCCACGTGGGCCTCGGGCCTGCTGTATGCACTCTGCTGTGTGCACTGTGCATGATGGCACCGGTGGGGATGGGGGGGCCCAGGCCTGACACTCCTGCCCACAGGCACACTGGCACCATGCCTCTCTACTTGGCTGGGCCTGGGCCACCTCTAAGTCTCTGTGCTTGCAGATCCCTCTGCCCACAACGAGCTTTCCTTGTGTGTCCACGTGACCTACTTACTCTGGGTCCCCACTCAGAATTCATGCCTCCCCCAGCCACTTTATTTACAGTGGCTGCACCCTGCCCGCTCCCTGCCCCCTACTATCTCCCATCTCTAACCTGCTGCTTCTCAGCACTCATCCCTTATCTGTCTTCCCTGCCTAGAAGCTCCACCTGCTCTGTTCCCTGATCAAGCCCCGGCACCCAGGATACAGCCTGACACGTAGCCGGCCCTGAAGGGGCATGTACGCCCTAGGCTGCAGAGGGGGGACGCCCCAAACCCCACCCACACCCCCGCCCCCACCCAGCCTGGTCTCACATGGTGCTGGAGGCCAAGTTGGTGTCTTCATGCTTGAGCTTCCCGTCCAGGGCAAGACCGCGCTTCTCCCGGTTGTCACTGAGCAGCGGGGTGATGGTGTACACCTTGCAGAATGTGGAACTGGGTGACACCTGGTCACTGGGGGGTGGGGGCAAGAGAACGAGGCTCTAGGAGGGGCCAGATGCCCAC
This sequence comes from Canis aureus, assembly GCF_053574225.1. Lineage (NCBI taxonomy): Eukaryota > Metazoa > Chordata > Mammalia > Carnivora > Canidae > Canis > Canis aureus. The sequence goes on along the minus strand of NC_135613.1, from coordinate 57,300,016 downwards.
CCCCAGCGGCTTCTCCACTACCACCCACCCTTTTGTGTTTGGGCTGCAGGTATGAGGAGTAGGATGTGCTCAGAGCCACCTGCTGATGGAGGGAATCCCCTTCCTTGTAGGTAGAGTGGGTTCATTCCATCCTCACCCCATCACCCCCCACCCCTGCCTATGGTCCTGCCCTAAGGTGGGGCTCTGGCCATCCTGCTACTCACTCTTGTTCGATCTGAGCCACAGGACACTTATACTGGGCAGTGCTGAAGAGGCAGATGTCAGCATACTGTCTCACTGTGGGGTGAGGGGGTGGTGAAGCAGCCGTGCAGGAAGCTCAGGCTGCTGCCCCGCTGGGACCCACCCCCACCACCCCAGGCTGCATCTAATTCTGGGGTGTGTCCCTGGGGCCAACATGACCAGGAGCCACATGGGCACCCCCAAAACCCCCCTCAATTCCCCTTCTGTCACCCCGCTTACCGGAGACTTTGATTTTCTTGATGGTCTTGGTGGAGTTGTTGGTGACGTGGACGTTGACGTTGAGGGGCTCCCCGTGGTAGTACAGCTTTTGAGGGGAAGGGTCCAGTTAGTGCTGTCTGCTGGCACCAGCCTCATGATCAGCGTTCCTCCCGCCTGCCCCACACACAGACACCCGGGGTCCTGGCAGCCAGCTTCAGGCCTCGGCCAGGGGGCTATGCACGCTGCGGCACCTGTGCCACCCTCCTGCACCCCACCTCTTTGTCCAGGGAAGCCTCTAGATGCAGGGACCGGTCAGACATGAGGAAGTGGCGTGTGGTTTCTGCTGATGGCTGGGGGCCGGGTTTCTCCGGGGCAAATTGCACCTTTCGAATCACCAGCCGCACAGAGTTCCTGGGGGTGGGGAGGAGGGGAGGGAGGGGCCGGTCCTTAGATACCCAGACCCCCACTGCTGGTCTGATGGAGGGGCGGGGGTGCCTGGGGCTCTGGGGAGCGGGGAGGGAAGGGTCAGACCACAGGGGAGCTCACATCCCCTCACCTTTTGTGGCTTTTCTCTTCTAGAGATTTGGCACAGAAGGCTCGGATCTCAAAGTCTACTCCACAGGCCTGGGAGGGAGAAAAGGTCACATCTTACACAAGGCTCCTGACACCACCACACCCTTCCTTCCCTCTTCCCTCGCCTTGCCTCGGGGGTGGGGGTGGGGGGTTCTTGCCCCATTGCAGTCTGGTGTGAGGCACACAGGGCTGGGGGCTCCGTCCTCTGCCCCTGCCCCCGACACCCAGTCTACTGGGCAGGGCACTGTTCCTGTCTGTGCAAGGTCACCCCCGGCCCCGGGGTCCAGGATCCCCTGTCCTGCCCAGGCTGCTCCCCAACAGCCCCTTCCCGGGGTATCCCCAGCTCCCGCTGGGCCCTGTGCTGTCCTGAGCCCTCAGAGCCATCCCTGCCCTACCTTCCCCGTGTCCTCTGGGCCCGGCTGCAGGGTGACAGAGCAGGGCAGGTTCTGGGGTATCTGTGGTGGAGGCAAGGGGAGGCTTCAGTTCTTCCCAAGAGCCCCCCCCCACCAAAATTTCTCCCAATCTCAACTAAGAGTCTGGAAAAGGAGGCGGGGGGGGGGTGAGAGAGGAAGAAGGAAGGGGGGACCCCAGGGAGGATGCAGAGACAAGGGTGCTGGGTGATCCTGAAGTGACAGGGCAGGGGGGTCCTCACTGTTTCTTCCAGATCCATCTGTGACAGGTGCCCACCCCCCAAGCTCAGCCCTAGACCCCTTGCCCTGTACAGGGTGAGGAGCATCCTCACTGTGAAGAAAAATGGGTGGGCATGCTGGCCCAGCTTCCTCAGCAGCCGGTCCTGCAGGCGAGTGGGGGGCTGGGGTGGGTTGGGCCCGGGGGGGAAGGCCTGGTAGGTGGCAATGAACAGGTCTTTGCGGAAGGACAGGCCCAGCACATCCAGGTCCTCGCGGCCATAGCGGAAGGCGCAGGTGAGGGTCACAAACACTAAGAGGGAGGGCAAGGGGGGGCGGTCAGGACCCTTAGCCCCAGCCCCCCGGCCCCTAGCAGCATCAAAGCTGCCCAAACCCACTTCCCCTTCTGTCCCTGCCCTCTGTGTCCCTGGAGTCGACTCTCCATGTCTGGGATTGGCCCTCCATGTCCCCGGGGTCGTGTCAGTGCCAGCGCACCCCACCTCCCCAGGCCCCCTCCACCTGGCCAGTACCTTTGCGATCCTTCAAGTAGTCTGGGTCCACGAGCACCACGCCATCTGGGAGGGGAACACATGAGCTCGTTTCCTGCCAGGGCCTCCCCACTATCCCTGGGCCCAGGAGCCTCTCCCCCTCCCAGGGCACCTGCTGCTGCTTTCTGGGCACACTTACCCACAGGATCTACTTTGTCCAGGTGATCCACAAAGTCCCGCTTGCCCAAGTACACAGTGAGCTAAGGGTACAGAGGGGCACAGGGAAGATAGGGTGGGAGGTTGAGGGGCATCAGAGCCCTTCAGGGTGCCTGCCTTGCCCCTAGTCCTTCCAGGCTGAAGTATCCTTGGGGTCTCCTCCCAGCGGGCTCAGAAGGGCAGAACAGTGGAGTTTCCCAGGGTCCCCAACCTTGAAGCTCTTCACACCTCTGCCCATAAGTCAGGCAAGTGTGAAGTGTGTATGAGTGGTGGGGCGGGGTAGTGGTGGGACAGGCCACAGGTAGGTCAGCTAGAGAGCAGGGTATGGCCTTGCTGGCTCCCCTCCAGGGGCTCTGGGAGACGCAGGCCATAGCCTGGGGAGCTGCTGACCCTTCCCAGCCCTGGGAAAGCTGGCTCCTCAAAGGGGTACAGCCTAGGGCTCCTGGCCCCTCCCCCTGCATCTTGCCGAGGGACACAGACCTTCCCCACCCAGCCCCGTGGCTGGCTCAGGTTGAGCGGCCTTTGTGGCAAGGGGCTTCAGGAGGGAAGGAAGTCAGCTCTTAGCTGTCACAGGAAGTGGGGAGCCAGGGGTTGGGGATTGGCTAGGGGCAGGCTGGGCCTTGCAGGGGCCCAGAGAGGAAAAGCAGCCTGGGAGACTCACCTTGCAGTTAGGGCTTGACTTCTTGAAGACCCTAACAAAACAGAAAGGGAAACCCCACTGCGTCCCTCAGACTCGGCAGGGACCCCCACACCGGGGACCCCCGTGCTGCCCTGAATGGCAGGGCTCACCCCGGGTTCTGTCTGCAGCCTGTGGGGCCTTGCCAGCCCTACCCCTCCCACTTCTTCCCAGAGGAAGGACACCACAGGTCCTCAATATTCCCAACACAGCAAGGGCACCCCTGCCCCCTGGCCCCGTTCCACCCTTACTAGCTCCCCTCCTCCTACGGCAATGGCAGGAACCACCCAGGCTCTTCTCAGAGTGCAACCCCCACCCCCCAGGGGGCCTGAATGGGCAGGTTGTAGGAGTGTCTGTCTCAGACCTGGCCCTGCTTCCATCTTCTCCGGTCTCCAGCTCCAAAGATGGCTGGAGTACCCAGAAAGGCAATGGCCCTGCTTTTGCCCCTGAAATGGTTTCTACTTGTAGGCACTACTTACGTGTGACCCTACTCCATTAACCTCCAACTGTCCCCATCCCTGATCCCAGCGGCCTCCGAGCCTCCTTGTCTTTGAAGGCTGAGCTCAGATATCACCTCCTTTAGAAAGCAAATCCAGCCCGGACCCTGGTTACTCCTTTTTTGGGGGAGGAAGGGGTGTTCCTGTTACACTGCCTCGTGTTTTCCTGGTGGTGTGACAACATGCACAGGCTGTGAGCTGTGGATCATCTGAACATCTGCCTCACTAGGTAGACGATGCTTCATTAGAAGCTTTATTCAGTTAAGCACCCCCAGCACACTGCCTGGGGGCGGGCTGCCACTGCCATGCAACCGGACGATAGAGATGATGACATTGGCTGGCATTTGTTGGGTGAATGCCCCGTGCTCAGCACTGTTTCAAGAGCTTCGTGTGTATTATCTCATTTAATATTCTTAGCGACCCAATGACGGAGGTCCCAATGTTCCTAGTTTCCAAGTGAGGGAACCAAGGCATGGAGGACTGAAGGATTGAGCATAAGACCCCAGAGGGTGTAAATGGTGGGACTCAGATGACCAGAGGCAATGTGGCTCTGAGCCCATGCTCTTTATCGCTAAAACTTCATATTCTCCTGTCTCTGCAATCGGCATTAAACTTGTTTAATTGCCAGAGCTCCCTGCCCCCACTCCCTGCCCCAACACCCAGCCTTGGAGCTGAAACAATCTCAGCTTGGGCTCTACCCACTGCTGAGAGGGTAGGCAAGTGTCTGGTGACCCCTATGTTCTGGCCACCTGCAGGTTGGACCTTCCCCATCCCAATCCGCTATACCTCAGTGGCCATCACAGGGCAGAGTCCTCGGATAGTAGACAGTGAGGTCCTGCCAACTAGGCCATCCTTCCTCCAGCCCCCCCCCGCCCCCCGCTCCCCACCAGTTCTGCTCTAACAACTTCACTTGCTGCTTCTTCCCAGAAGGCCAGGCTGTCCAAAGGTCATGAGGCAAAGGGTATGGGGGTCCCCAGGTATCCCAACCTAATGAAGCAGAGTAAACGTTGGTAATGATGGCAGCTACAATGAGCACCACCTCTTGTCCCAAGCTGGGGGCGAACAGCTATGGCTTCATCCAGCTCTCTTTCCCTTTTGCTTCTAGTTTTCCTTTTTTCCCAGGGTTTCTCCTATTAGGAAGAAAGTCACTGGACTATAGTTTTGGGGTAACTGCCCCGGAGCAGCTGCAGGGTGACCTGCTCTTAGGAGCCTCAGCTGGCCAAGGAGGCAGAGTGTGGGGGTGCCCAGAGGTGCCTAGTGAGGGGGCTGGAAGCAGCAGACGTTCTCTCCATTTCCTGTGGCCCAGAATTAGATGGGGGTGGCAGGAATTATGCCAAGTCAGCAGTACCCCTCTGGTCCATCCATCCTCCTCCCTGAACCACATAACGGAAATTGGGGGCCTCCCTCAACTCAGCAACTTCCCCTTTCTTGGGGGTGTTATAAGCCCTAATCCAGGCCAGCAGTCCTGCCTCTGATCATCTCTTTCTGATATGACTCGACTTGAGGCTCAGAAACCTGGGTTCTCCTATTCTATGGGTGGGGAGCGCTGGGGCTGATAGGATAATGTTTTGCAGAAAAAGAGGCGTCTGGGGACCAGGGCCCAGTTCCTGATGCCTTCTGGATAAAGGCATAGTGCCCCAATCTTTTCCTCCTTTGCTCCTGCTCCCCAGGGACTCAGGCATTCACCCACTATCCCCCTGGGGGTGTTGGCCCACAACAGGAAGTGGATTTTGCTAGAGACCAAAAAAGAGAACTCAGGGTATCAGTGGAAGGAAGGAGCCTCGATTGCACAGAAAACATCCGGGGAGTGGATGGCGTGCCCAGGGCAGATACTGTCTCCCCTCACCTCCGGGAAGAGGGGTAAGGCCCCGAATGGAGGTGGGGGGTCGTCATGCACTCTGCTCCCCCAAGATGAAGCTGTTGCTCCTAGCAACCTGGGGGAAGGCAGAAGTTTGGAAGCAGAGCCACCTGGCCCTTGGGACAGCCCGACCGCCTGTGGGGTATTGGCCAGGAGGCTCTCCCGCAGCTCGGCACGAGTCTAGGGGGATCCCCTCCCAGCATCCAGCCTTCCCATACCCGACCCCTCGGGGCGGCCACCTGCTCCTCCTTCCTCCGCCCCTGCATCGCAGCCTACACCGGAGAACTCGGTTGTCCGGCCCCCACATCCCTGCGGGAACCCAGACGCCGCTTTCCTGCTCCCCTCCAGCCCTCGCCGTCTGCAAGGGCCCCACATGCGTCCCCCTCATTATCCTCGAGGACCGACGCGCGCGGCCCCAGATGGCTGTCCCCCCGGGGACCCGGCCCCCCGGTCCTCTCCCCCGGTGTCCTGGTCCCAGGACCGCCCCGGCCCCCGCCCCGCGCCGCCGCCCACGTCCCGCCGCGGGGCCCCACCTCCCTTACCTGGTGCCCGGTTTCTCCCCCATGGTGCGCGCGCCCGCCCGGTTCGCGGCTGCTCGCAGCCTCCCCGCCTGCCGCCGGGTGCCTGCTCCTCCCCGCGCCACTGCGCACGCGCGCCCTCCGCGCTCGCTCCCTCCCCCGCCCCTCGAGCCCCCTCCGAACCGGGGGAACCGGGGCCCGATGCGTCAGCCCAGACCGCGCGCGCCGCGCCGACTGGCTCCGCCCCCGTGCCCGCCCCGCCGCGGCCCCGCCCCGCGCTCCCAAGGGGTCCCTCCGGCGCGCGCGGTCCCCGGTGCCCGCTCTGCCCGCCCATCTCTCCGCCCCTCCACGCCCCCGGCGGGAACCGATTGGGCTCCCCGGAACCGAGGTGCCCGCCCGCCGGGAGGGCGAGGGCCCGGTGATTGGCTCCCTGCGGCCAGGGAGCCTCGGGGGTCCCCTCCCCTTTGTTTGCTTTCTCGGAGGCAGTGGGGGCTACGCGGGCGGTGGAAGCGGAGGAAGGAGCCCCGGCGCGGTGTGGGGAGAAGGATGCGGGGATGCACACGTGGGGGAGGAGCCCCAGCTGCGTGATGCTCGCTCCGGCGCGCGCGCCGCTCACCTCAAGGCTCTCAGCCTCCGTCGGCTCGTCCGTCCGCTTCCTTACTGTGGTGTGTCAGCTCCCTCTGCTGTCTGTCCCACATCTGCAGGGTTGCTTGCCTGTGTTCTCTGACTACCCATCTCTTCCATCTGCTCTTATCACAGCCGGCATCCGTCCATGCACCTATGCTCCCGTCTATGCGTGCATCCGTCCATCTATCCATGCATCCATGCCTATTTCGTGTTAGTCACTGTTCTAGGCGATAGGGACACAGACACGAATTCCCAGGGCCCCTGCTTTCTAGGACACTTTGGGAGACACATAAAACAGGTCTTATGATCCCAAGAACACTAAAGTGGAGGTATAACCCAGAAGGCAAAGCAACTACCAGCGCTTAACTGGGGCAAGGGCGGAGGGAGGGTACGCAGTCCAGAAGAGGAGACATTTGAGGACAATATTTCTAAGGGTGGCCAGAGGTTGAGAAAAGGTATTGCAAAGCCACAGAAAGGCAAGTCGTGTCCTCTTCCGAAGAGTTTGTGGGGTTCCACCGCAGGAGAGGTGAGGTGGAGAGGGGGACTGGAACAGGGTGTGAAGGATTCCGCATAGCAGGTGAAGGGACAAGGTCTTCTGCGGAGCAGGATGTGTGGATCCAGTTAAAGAATGGCACAGTGAGATTTCTCCTTCAGGAGGATAATCCTGGGCAATGTGGACGGTGGAGAGAGTGGGGCAAGGCTGTCGAGGCTAAAACTAAAGAGGAGAAGAGAGGCCAGGCGAAGGAGCCATTTCTAGGGCAGAGTGGATGGGATGGGGAGAGGATGATGGGTGCCTGACATTTCTGGACTTAAGGAGCTAAGGTATTTCTCCTTCTTGCACGTCTTTCCCACCCAAATGAACTAACTTCATATTTATCCCCCCACTGTTCCATTTGCCAAAAAATGACAGTCTCTGGGATAATCTTTAACGTTCAAACAGAGGCAGTTCTGTCACCACCTCTTAAGCTCACCCTTCATCCCTTTCAAGCTTTTGATCATGCATTTCTTTTAGACTCATGAATCACGATGTCAAAGGGTCATGACCAGAAGGTAATGAGATACACCTTGCTACATATCTAATGTGATTTTGGAACCGAAAGGTAGTGATCTGTGTGGCATGAATGCTATGTGTTAAAAGAAGCTAATATAAAGACAATTTTAGGAAGATGTTGAAGAAGGCTAGAAAGAATGAAAGAGGTACACCAAATACTAGGTGGGAAAAACCATCATTATAAAGATGTTTCAGGCGCCTGGGGGCTCAGTTGGTTAAGCATCTGCCTTCGGCTCAGGTCATGATCTCAGAGTCCCGGGATCAAGTCCTACATTGGGCTCCCTAGTCCACGGGGAGCCTGCTTCTCCCTCTCCCTCTGCCTGTTGCTTCCCCTGTGTGCACATTCTCTCTCTCTCCCTGTCAAATAAATAAATAAAATCTTTAAAACAAATTAAGATGTTATTTCTCTGCAAATTGTCTATAATTTTAGCACCATATCAAAGTAGCAATGGGAGGCTGGTCCAAGGTAGTAGGTTATCTCAAGTGATAGTTCACAGTTACAGATCGAACTCCTTTCTACTCTTTCCCCCATCCTCACTACTGCACCTGACTAGTCCTTAAAAATAAATAACAATGGGACTTTTTCGGGGGAGAGGAATTGGATTCTAACCAATCAGAAGAATCAACTTACAAGGATAGCCAGAAAAATTCTGATAAATAAGAATAAAGCAAGCATTTGTCTTAACTGGTAATTTATGTTACACTAATTAAAATTATGTTATTGGTGCGATAATACTAGATAGAGCAGTGAAATAGGGAGTCCAGATATAGACTCACAGGATAGCATTCAAGTCAATGAAGGAAGAATGGCATATTCACTAAACTGGGGTGAGACAGCTGGCTATTCATTTGGGAGAAAAAAGTTGTTTCCATATCTCATGCCTTAAAATAAATTCCAGATGGGTTAAGGATCTAAACGCATGGAATACAACGATAAAAGCATTAGAAAAAAAACAGGAAAATATTTTTATAATCCTGGAGGTTAGGAAAAGCCTCCTAAGACATCAAATGCCAGGGTTTGCACTTTAGAGTATTTACCATGTGCCAAACATTGCTCCGGGCACTTTACGAATATCAATTTACTTAATACAGCCCTATGCATTAAGGTTTTATGATTATCCCCACTTTTTTTTTTAAGATTTTTTATTTATTTATGAAAGACACAGAGAGAGAGGCAGAGACACAGGCAGAGGGAAAAGCAGGCTCCATGCAGGGAGCCCGACATGGGCCGAAGGTGGCGCTAAACCGCTGAGCCACCCGGGCTGCCCATAAGGAGCCCTCTTAAAGGATGGCAAGAGGGTATCAACCACAGAGAATAAAAGAATAATGTCTCCAGGCAGAAGCAGCAGCGTATGCAAAGGTTCTGCGGTAGGGATGGGCTTGCTGTTGGATAGAAAGAAGGCTATTTTGGCTCAAGGACAGGGAAAAACAAGGAGCCTGAGAGTACATGTCCAGGTCAGAGAGCTGCCTATTGTCAGATCACCCGGATCCTAGCAGCCAAGGCAAAAAGTTGGGACTTCATTCATATATTTGGAGAGGCCACTGAAAAGCTTTAAGCGAGTGACAAGAAGTGACTTACACTTGTAAAGACCACTCTGGTTGCTTTGCAGAGAAGGGACGACACAAGGCCAAGAGGGAAGCCATATGAAGAGGCCATTATGAGAGGCCAGAAGCGAGAATGCTGGCCAGGACCACAGGGTCATGGGAAATGGAGAAAAAAAGAGCCTTACGGGGTTAACGCCTTTAGGACTTGAAGACGGACTAGACAGAGGGGTAGGCAGAGAGGCATTGACAGGGGTGATCCTCAGACTGGACTTTCCTCCAGCTCAAATGATCAGATCATCCCTGTGCACCGAGGTACGCAGAGCGCGGTGCTGGAGGACAGTCCAGGTTATGTGATCCAGTGGAGCAACCGCAGGCGTGCAGCGTGCATGCCCCGCGCGGGCTGCAGCTTCCAAGAGGAGCGCGGAGACGCGGCGGTGCACAGGCCGGAGCCGCGCCCGCCCCCGTCCCACGTGCCCGCGGGTGTGTGCACAGCCCGGGCGGGAGAGACGGCCCCGCGCCGGGGGAGAGCTGGGGAGCACAGGCCGGGCTGTCCGGGCCGAGCAGCCGGTCTCCACGCACACACCGCCCGAAGCGGGGACGCGAGACCAATCCCGCCGCCGCGGGCGCCTTTTGTCCGGCCCACGTGCTGCACCGCCCGCCCGCGCATGCTCCCTCCCGCCCGCGCCCGGAGCCCCGCCTCCCGCCTCCCAGTGCGCAGGGCCGAGGCCCCCTCCTCACGCCCCCTCCCCAGCAGGCGCCCGTCGCGGTGCGTTTGCGTCATCGCGCCACGCCGCTGCCGGAGCCCGGGTGAAGATGGCGGCAGCCGTTCTGAGTGGGCCCTCGGCGGGCTCCGCGGCCGGGGTTCCCGGCGGGGCCGGGGGTCTGTCGGCGGTGGGCTCGGGCCCGCGTCTCCGCCTGCTGCTGCTGGAGAGCGTGTCCGGGTTGCTGCAGCCGCGCGCGGGGAGTGCCGTGGCGCCCGTGCATCCCCCGGTGCGCTCGGCCCCGCACTTGCCCGGGCTCATGTGCCTTCTGCGGCTGCATGGGACGGTGGGCGGGGCCCAGGTGAGTGCGGCCGGTGTGCCCTGGGCCGTGCGGGGAGGGCGGGGGGCGGGGTCGTGGGGCGGGGAGAGCTGGGGCTTCCCCCGGACCCCGTGTGGGTCTGGACCCCATTCATCGCGCGGGCGGAAACCCAGGGCGGGGGGAGGTGCTAGTTTCTCCGCCGCCAGGCTCTTGGTAGTCACGCAGGAGTGGGTTCGAGTCCAGGCCCCGCCGCTCCCTGGGTGGACGGTCCCCCCTCCCCTCCCCCACCTCGCGTGTCCGCTGTGGGGATTGTTTCGACTGAGTGGATGGACATAGGCGACAACTACTGGCTGAGCTGTTACCGAGGCTCATTCCCGGGCGCTCCGCTCACAATTGCGATGGCGGTGAGCGCGATGTCTTGAAACCCTGAGAATCGCGCCGTAGGGACGCCAGTCCTGACCTGGAGGATTGCAGAGGTCTTCTTGAGGCACTGGAGATGAAGCTGAGACACACCCGCCCCTCCTCGCCCCCACTTTCTCCGGGCGGGTAAGGGTTGGCTAGGGAGGGAAACGGGACAAGCTCATGTGAGAAGGGTCTGTGGTAGGAAGGAACTGACAAGAAGGGCATTGCGTGTGGGGCTCAGACGTGGCGAGGCTGCTGGGGTCGGAGCGCCGTGCACCGTCATGCACGGCTTCGTAGACTGGCTTAGGAGGGGCCGTTTGGGTTATATGCTGGGAGAAGAATCCAGCATCCCTTCAGTTGTGCAAACTAGAAACCCAGATGTCATTCATTCATTCATTTATTTATTTATTTATTTATTTATTGAGATGTTGTTTATTTAGTTAGAGAACGGGCAGTGGGGAGGGACAGAGGGAGAGGGAGAGGAAGAAGCAGACTCCCCGCTGAGCAGGGAGCCCGATGCAGGACTTGATCCCAGGACTCTGGGATCATGACCTGAGCTGAAGGCAGATGCTCAACCTACTGAGCCACTGGGCTCTCCTCAGATGTCATCCTAAACATGTTCTTGCTCTGGTATGCCCTGTTGATTTTATCATCCATGTAGCTTTCAGATCTGCCTGCCCCTTTCCATATCCTTCCCCTCCCCCCTCCCCCGCTCCCAGGGGAAATCACTGATTGTAAGAACACATGGCCAGTGCCACATTATGTTGTCTAAGGGTGGGTGCTCTTTTAATAGCTCCTCTCTGCTTCCTCTCCTAACCCTCCCCCCCGGAAGTCCCCCCCCCCCCCCAATTTTACCCATCCTTCAATATCCATATACATGAGATCTTTGTCCAGTCCTTGTTACCGGGACCTTCCCAGTGCTGTGCTTCCTTCCAGGAAGAGGGTTGTCCCAACCTGCTGGGCAATTCTCTGATCTTAGCCCCAGATTTATCAGGGACAGTCTCATGGTTGATACTGACATTACTTCTCACTATTGAGGGTGATGGAATGGTACCTCTGCTATCTCAGCCCATTTTGGGAAGCGGGAGCTGATTATGCATTTTTTTTTTTTTCCTAATCCTCCTCTCTTAATGCACATGGGTTTAGGTATTTCTGAAGTACTGTCTATTCTGCCCGTACTGGTGTGGTTTCTCTCATCCCTTTCAAGTTTTCCCTCTTTCCTCAAGGCAAGCTCATGAACTTAATGTCTTAGTTTTTTCCTTCAAGTGCCTAAGCCTAGTAGAATTCTGAGCAAAGCTAAAGGTGATGTGGGAAACTAGACTCCCCCTTTAATATTGCCTGTGCCACATTTTGGGGGCATATCCTTTTTAAAAAATATTTTATTTATTTATTAGAGAATGAGAGAGAGCACAGGCAGGGGGGACAGCAGGTGGAGGGAGAGGGAGAAATAGACTTCCTTTTGATCAGGGAGCTCAATGTGGGGCTCAATCCCACGACTCTGAGATCATGACCTGAGCCAAAGGCAGATGCTCACTGAGCCACCCAGGTGCCCCATCCTCCCTTTTTTCTTGCTAGTGTTTCTCATATTGGATCCTTTGTACATGGTACCATCTGGAGAGCTTTCTTAACTTCTCCAAACATTTCATTCAAACACTTGTTGAGTGTCTGTTGTGCATTAGCTGTTGTGTCTTGCTTCTAGGTAGACACTAAGGCATAATCTTTTTTCCCTTGGAGAATTTCTGGGCTAGTGGAGATGAGGAATGAAAGTAAGTAAATAGGCTTGGAGCTTATTGGAAACACAAATAGATCCGTTGATTAGGCTACCTGTTTAGGCTGAATCACCAACTTGCTTTCCTGCAGGTACTGTAAGCTCTAATTCCACTGTGAGACTGGATCCATTCACAGTTTCTGGAGTGGGCTATAGCAGGTCTCCTGACTTGTCTCCCGGTTCTGGCACAGCAGCTGGAGTAAGCTTTTTAAAGTAAAATTCTATTCCGTTTGCCGTATTTTAAAAATCCTTCAGTAGCTGGGCTTTCTTGGTTTCAGGCCTTTACACTTACTGTTTTCTGTTTGGGATCCTTCCTTGTACTGCTTCCTTGCTTCTCACAAAAATCTTTTCAGTTCTGTGCTTATTTGTTACTGCCTTTGGGAAACCTTTCCAAACCACCTATGATTAGCTGTCCTTCCTGTCTTTCCTTTTTTTTTTTTTAACCCTTTAAAGATTTTATTTGACAGAGACCGCACCAGCAGGGGGAGTGGGAGCAGGGGAGGGAGAAGCAGGGCTCCATGATGCTGTGCAGGGCTTGATGTGGGGCTCAATCCCAGGACCCCGAGAGCATGACCTGAGCCGAAGGCAGAAGGCTTCACTGACTGAGCCACCCAGGTGCCCCTCGCTGCCCTTTCTTATACCATATTCAAATGATGTATTTATTTGTTTCAATTAGATATGTATATATGTACAATCTCCTTCCCTCACACCTATACAGCTAGGGTCTGATTTAAATCTTGGAATTATCTTTCCCTCTTCTCTGGATTTCCCCGCCATTTTCTGTTTATTACCACATCCCGTGGGCTGTACCTTCAGGACAGATCCTGAATTTGATGCTCTGTGTGCCCAGCATCACCACGCAGGTGAAGCAGCAGCACCCATCCCCTGGCTTCCTCCTGGCTGCATCCACCTCCCAGCAAGCGGCTCAAGTGTTGTGGGTGAATTTAAAACAATTTAAGTTAGATAATATCACTTCTCTGCCCAGTTCTCTTTCCTCCATGGCCTTTATCTTATAAAGAGTACAAGTCACCCGTTGCTCACACGACTCTGAGGGCTCTGGCCTTGTGCCTGGGACCTCCCTCGGCCTCTCGCTCCTTCTTCTCTAGCGATGGTTTGCCTCCTTGCTGTTCTTTAGCATATCTGCAGAGTAGTGCAACTGTCACTATGACCAATCTGGCTTATCTTTGTTATTAGTATTTTTAAAGTTTTTTTTTTTTTTTTTTTTATCTATATATATATATATATTTTTTTAATCATGAAAGAGACACACAGAGAGAGAGGGAGAGACACAGGCAGAGGGAGAAGCAGGCTTCCTGTGGGGAACCCAATGTGGGACTCGATCCCAGGGCCCTGGGGTCACACCCTGAGCTGAAGACAGACGTTCAACCACTGAGCCACCCAAGCAAGCGCCCTTAAAGAGTTTTTTTTTAAAAAGACCCTATCCATTTGACAGAGAGAGCACAAGTAGGCAGAGTGGCAGGTGGCTGGAGAAGCGGGCTCCCTGCTGAGCAGGGAGCCTGATGTGGGGGCTCAATCCCAGGACCCTGGGATCATGACCTGAGTGGAAGGCAGACTCTTCACCCACTGAACCCTTCCCCAGGTGCCCTTGTATTTTGTTTTTCCTTCACCGGTTGGTGGGTACTCAGATTGTTTCTACGTTTTGGCTGTTGGGGATAATGCCGTGAAGCTCCATGTATGTCCTTGTGAGAACACAGATTTTCAGTTCTCTTGGGCGTGTATTCAGGAGTGGAAGCACTGGGTCGTGTGGTGACCAGATGACCTTTGGAGGAGCTGCCAGACCATTCCATGGTGGCTGTGCCATCTTACATTCCCATCGACAGGGCATGCAGAGAGGAATGTGTCTTGCTGTCACTGCTCAAATGGCCCTTTGAGGGAGGGCTTTGGTGGCCCTTCCCCATGAAATACAACCTCCCTCCTTTGCTTCGCGAGTTTGCTTTAGTCCACCCCGTGGCACTTAGCACCGTGCAACGTACTGTGTGTTTGGCCCTTTGTTTATTGTCTGTCTCCTTTACATAGAATGCAGGCTCCCTGGCACCTAAAACAATGTCCCATGTGAAGTAAATGCTGAATAAACATTGAGTCAGTGGATAAACGTTTCCCTTCACGAGAGCAGGGATCTTTTTTATTTTATCCAGCCCTGGGTTCCTTCATTTGACCCCGTGCATAATGTGTTTGTTGGGAGAAGGAGTGATGAGCACGTTTAGGGAGGTCCAGGGGCCATGGGAGGATGTGGCCTCTCGGGGGATGGAGGGCTCCCTCGTGGGAGGGCCGAGGAGGAAACCTGTCCCGGGGCCCCCAGATTGGGAGAGGAGGAGGCTCTGGCTGACTGGGGCTGTATTGGCATCGACTGGAGCTCTCGGAAGCCATGAACAGGACAAGGAGGGTCTGGGGGTGAAGGAAGAGGGTGACAGGTAAGGTCTGCGTCTGTCCAGTGAGCACGTATGCTATCTGCTCTGTGTTGGGTGCTGTCTGGCCGCTGAGATGAGTTGGGCTGTCCTCCAGGTGGCACTAACATGGTGGGTGGAAGGTGGGCTGAAGGGTCAGGAGGATGGGCCTGGAGGAAAGCCTGAGGCACATGTCAGCTGCTGAAAACAGAGCCTCAGGCCCCACGGGGGTGTTACTCCAGCAGAGGCTTCAGGGAATGGCCCTTCCTTAGATCCTAGTCCTGACTCGACTCCTCCCCTGTCTTCTCCATCAGAACCTGTCCGCCGTCGGAGCGTTGGTGGGGCTCAGCAATGCGCGGCTCGGTTCCATCAAAACTCGGTGAGTCTTGAAGCCTCTTTTTTCTCCAGGGGGAAGTTTCCTTAAGAAGTGGGCTGTCCCTCTGTCCATCCATCCATGTCAGCACCCCGGGCACTCGAGAGACTTCTTGGTTCAGGGATTGGACAGTTTTGTTTCCATGGGGTGTGTTGGGGTGAGCCCTTGAGTTGTCCCACTTGGGATCACCCCTTTCCTTGCTGCCCACACCTCACGCCGAGCCCTCCAGGCACTTTGGGCGTTAGAACACACTGAGGATGTGGAGGTAGCTTCTGCTCCCACCCAGGGAGAGTACCAGAGTAGTGTCCAGCTTTCTCTGGAGCGGGGCTGCCACTGTGCTATCACTTGCTGCTCTCTTATCAGGTTTGAGGGCCTGTGTCTGCTGTCCCTGCTGGTGGGGGAGAGCCCCACGGAGATGTTCCAGCAGCACTGTGTCTCCTGGCTTCGGAGCATTCAGCAGGTCCTGCAGGTAGGGCTTAGGGCTTCTTGCCTTGCCCCCACACCCCGGCTTGTCCTGGATGTTCTGGACATGGAGTTCTGAGGACAGGGTCATGAGAGGCCACATCCTGACCACAGGGAACGTGAGCTTCAGATGCAAACACTGTTTTAAACTTCTTGATATTTTTATCCTGAGGGTTATTTGACCTTTCTCATACTGCAACCACTGACTGATTTCACTTCCTTGCTAGCTTTTTCAAACAAGCAACATCTCAAAAGTTCCTTTTTCCAGGTGCTTATATTTATTATCTTTTTTGCCATTTCTTTCTTTTTCTTTTAACTTTTTTTTTTTTTTAACTCTTAAATCCTCTGCTGACCTCCCCACTTAGTTCTTCAGTAAGAATGTTCTGAGCTATCAGGGGAACAATGGTCAAGGGGCTGTGGACCCTGCTCATATGGTGCCGAGCGCATGGGTTGGGGAACTTTACACGAAGTAAATGTTTGCAGGTAGCAAATTAAAAACAATCTTATTCAGAGATACATCACATAAACCATTCCCTGGTGGTTTACTCCAGGTAGCTGGTATTCGTATTTTCAGAAGACATTCAGAGCTGATCAATGAATCATACTTATGTGGCAGCGGGTTGTATAAAGTTGTTTTTCTTTGTAATAGAGCTTCTGTTTCTGTTTCCCTGCAATTGGAGCATTATAATTATCCATGTTGCTCTTGCAGTTTCTTGTCCTTTATTCACATACATTAACAACTCTCAGCCAGTTTTAGTCAGCCTCTGAATTTTTGAGCTACTGAAAACTTTCTCAGATGGTTACACTGAGTAGGTACCCAGGGCCTCAATGTGATCAGAATTCTCTCTATTCAGAAATTCCCTAAATTATGCTGCTGATGGTGAGTTATTTTGCGTGTCATCTCCATATGGCTCCTTTTATTTCCCCGTCAAGATAATCGAAGGTAGTTTTCTATCCTGTCTTTTTATTGTTGAAGTGCAGTTGACAACGCAGTGTTTTGTTAGCGTCAGGTATCCAGCAGCTCCAGGGTTCAGTGGGTCCAGCTCGGGGATGCAGATAGGTAATGTTTTAGGCTTTGCAAACCATGTATGGTTTCTGTTGCATTTTGTTTCTTTTTTTTTTCTTTTCCAACCTTTTAAAAATATAAACCTCATTTCTAGCTTGTGGGCCATGCAAAAACAGGCACCCACAGACTATACAGTTTGCTGATCAAACTAGTGGAAGAGACTTGGCTTGAATGATTGTAAGATGAGGCACCTGGCGCAGCTCAGGCTGTGTGCCTCGCAACCTGAGTCGTGAGTTCCAGCCCCAGGCTGGGCATGGAGCCTCTTTACAAATAGAATAAGAATGCACAGTGAGTGTGAGATGCCCTGCAGCCAGTATTGTGAAGGTAAAGGACACTATTCTCAGAACATGTCCCAGAGAATGGGAGCCATGCTGGGCTGTTGTGGGTAGTTTTATGAGCAGAGCCGGTGGTTCAGGCTTTTCAGGGTAGATTGGGCTAAGGACGTGTTCTAAGTGTGCAAAAGCCCTGAGGGGAGTTTGCCCCATTCGGAGAATTATAAGCAAGCTGGTGTGGCTAGGTGGGGTTAATGAGATGTGAGTGGAGGGGAAGGGCAGAGGTGGGGACCAAACCATGTGTGACGTGTGAAGGAGCTTGGTTTTTATTCTTGGAACACAGAATTCATGGAAGGTGGCTCTTTTTTTGTTTTTGTTTTTAAAGATTTTCTTGATTTATTTATTCATAAGAGGCACAGAGAGAGGGGCAGAGACACAGGCAGAAGGAGAAGCAGGCTCCCCACGGGAAGCCGGATGAGGGACTTGATCCCAGGACCCCAGGATTACAACCTGAGCCAAAGGCAGATGCTTAACTGCTGAGCCACTCAGGTGTCTCTTCTTTGAAGATTTTAATCATTCACTTGAGAATGAGTGCTCAAGCAGGGGATCCGCAGGGAGAGAGCTAAGGTGGGGTTCCAGATTGGGCGGGGACCCTTGCCTGTCCCTGGGCTTCTGGTGTATGTGTGTGTGTGTGTATGTATGTGTGTGACAGTGGCCGTGGTGGGGGAGGTGTGAGTGGAGGGGCACCCGCCCCTCCACTGACTGCACATGGATGCGGTGGGGATCCTGGGCAGTTTCTCACTTTCTTGCTCGTTTCATCACCACACGGCCTCTGGTCCAGCAGGAGGTATGTGCGGACTGTTTTCTGTAGTACATGGCGATTTTCCAGGGACCTCGGATTTCTAAGTCCAAATCGTATTTTTCTCCGAGAGTCCAGGGTGGGTCTGATGCGGGCAGAGGTCAGCTTGGTGACCTGGGCAGTTGCATTGTGGCTGAGGCTTTTTCTGGGTGAGAAGTGCTGTTCTGCATTCCTCCAGGGGCCACGGCACGGGAGCATCAGGGGCTTGACATCCTCTGAGTAGTCAGATAGTCACATATGAAAGGCATGGCTTTGTTTCTTTCCTTTCTGAACAGATTTCAGGACACCCAAGTACCTGTGATACTCAGATATAGACACGTGTTCTTTGTGTCCACAGACATGCTTCTTTAGGCACCCAGCCTGGCTGGTGCACTTTGCTTAGTGGATTTGTGGGCAGCGGTGACATGAACTGTGGCGTTTCTCAAAAGCCCCATGTGGCTCTGAGTCTTGTGCTGCCTTCTCTTGGTGACCCTAGAGGCGAGGTTGGCCTCACAGGTGTTGTTTCAGTCCCAGGACCCGCCCCCCACAATGGAGCTGGCTGTGGCCGTGCTCAGAGACTTGCTCCGGTATGCAGCCCAGCTGCCTACGCTCTTCCGGGACATCTCCATGAATCACCTCCCCGGCCTTCTTACCTCCCTGCTGGGCCTCAGGCCAGAGGTGAGACTCTCCTGGGCCCCCAGTGCTTCCCCTCTGTTGGACTGGGGCGGGGGAAGGGCCGAGGGATGGTGGGGGTAGGGGCTCTCCGCCTCGGCCTTGGTGCTGTGGCCTCACGCTCTGCTTGGCCCATAGTGTGAGCTGTCGGCGCTGGAGGGAATGAAGGCCTGCATGACCTACTTTCCTCGGGCTTGTGGGTCTCTCAAGGTAAGTATTCACAGGATCTCCTCCTCCTGTTGGGGGTGGGGGCCTTGGTAGCTGTCTTACCTCTGACCCCGTGGGCGCCCCCCCCCCCAGCAGCCCTCTGCCCAGCGCACAGCCACCTGTTTGCGTGGGTGTGATAGTGCCACCTTGTTGTAGCACTTACACGCACCCTCACTTCATGCTCACCAATAAATAAAAGGACTTACCTGAGATCGGTGAAAGTTGGAACCTATGTGCAATGCCAAAGCTTGGGCTTTTAACCCAGGACCTCTTCCCTTTCTGCCCGTTTGCCTGCCGTCCTTGTCCTGCTTTACTCTGTTTCTAAAGCCCTCGTAGTTTCCTCCAGGAAGCCTTCTTTCTTGACTTACTTCTTCCCTGTCAGTGTGTATTCCTGACTAGACTCTGTCCATCATAACCCGCACGAGGTGGCTGTACTGAGAAGCTGTCTCCGGTCAGCATGGGCAGGGTGCAGGTGGTCAGGCTAGAGGGGAGGTCAGCGAGGGGGGTAGAGCTTCTTGTTCCAGGACGTGTAGTCACAGAGAGCCCTTGGGAACCGGCGCATTGTTGGCGGTGTAACTGGGTGCCAGCGAGGACCTGCGAACCCTGGGGTTCTGTAGGTGATCGTTGCTGTTTGACAGACTGGTGGGCTGGGCTGGGAGCACCGAAGCTGTGGAGGGTGGGAATCTGTGGCGAATTTGTAACTTCTTGTGTGTGCTGGTGACTGTCAGAGCGACGATTTAAAGGGGAGCTTGCCATCCCAGGTGTGTGGAAAGTAGGTCACGCGGTTCTGTGATCAAGTCAAGACAGTAGATGAAAGGGAAAGAGAACGATGGTCAGGAGGGACCCACTGTGCGCCCGGGCACCGAGCAGAGGGTCTCAGACCTGGCATCTCACTTTATTGTCACGGGGGTTCTGGGGACTTGATGTCAGTGAACTAAGGAGGACACAGGCCCAGAGCAGCGTCACTCCCTTTACCCCAGCTCACGGACCCAGTGGTTCTAAAGCCACGACTTAGGTTCTAAAGTGGCCTGGGTCTGTTTGCCCCTCAAGCCTGTGTTCCTCCCACTAAACCAGACTCCCTAGAATCTCTTAAGAACGTAGCCTGGATGAGCCGAAGGGCTACCACACGGATGCCACGCAGATGCCATGCGGATGTCACACGGTTGCCACACAGATGCTAGTTCTGATCGCTTGTCTTTGGCCAGAGGAGCAAGAGCCAGACATGGAGCCCCACGGGCGGACGTGCTGGGACCTGGGAGCCATGTCTGCGGGGACTTGAGTGGTGGGTCCCGCAGATACTAGAACAGCCTGGAGTGCACGCTGTTCTTTGGTGCACATGGGGTCGGGTCCTTGTTGGTCTGTGTAGTCACTGGAATATGCAAACGACAGGTAGAACCTTCAGGTTCAGGGCAAGGTTTTGTCAAGGAGGCCATTGGAACAACTCAGATTTTACTCCAGTTGAGTAAGGGTATGGTTTTAAGTGCAGGGTTTAAGTTTTAGTAAGTTTAGTAGAATCCACTGTTCTTCTCAAACCAGTGAGCTGCTGGGGCTACACAGACTGCATCTCTGTCCCTGAGCCGTCTGTGGTCAGAGGAAGAGGTCTTCCTGCAGGGCTCTGCGTTGGCTCAGGTCCCCGTGGGCTTCTCTATGTCTGCCCACACTCCTCAGTCCCTGCCTGTGAGGCACAGGGGCAAATGGTGTCATGACCTGGGCAGGATTTGGAGAGTCGAGGACACTGAGGTCCCCAGTTAGCGCTGATGGGAATCCATCTGAGTCACCGCCTCTGCCCAGACTGGGGCTTCGTGAAGTTTGGGCCAGAATTTTGAGGGTCCTTCCAAGGCTGACAGCAGGACTTGGAGGTGTTGGTGCAGGGCACACATGCCTTTTCCTTGCTGAGAATAGAGCATCCTCTGGAGGGCTTCGCTCTGTCCGCTGCTTGGGCTTTGTCAGCTGCCAGCATGTTGGTGCAAATCCGTACAGGCTCTGGGGTGGCGCGGATCTGGTGGATTGTGCAGCCGGGACTGAGGGAACTGCTAGGTGTCAACTGCAGTGTCTGTGTGGCTTGTCCCTGAAGCTTCGGGACAGTGGTGGTCTTCCTCCTCTCGAATGATGCGCTGCAGAGCTCCAGGGCTATGAAGTCAGTCCTGCAGAGGCTCCACCCTTGCCGAGTGGACGAGGAACTCCACGGAGCAAGACACCGTGTTGTGCTCTGTGGCCATGTGGGTGTACATGTGTTTGCATGCATGAGCCCTTGCTTTGGGGTGCCTTGGGCCCTGGGGGCAGACCTGTGCTCCGGGCCATGCTCAAGTTTGCGCTGCAGACTTTGGGGAGCGGGAGCAGAGGGGGACCCTGTACTTGGGCCTTAGGCGGCTCTCTAGGAGACGTCTTCCTTAGGGAAGCAGGTGATCAGGACACCTGTGGGCCGTGACTGTTTTTGGGTTGAGGTGTTCCGAACACTTGCACATTGGATTTGAAAATGCCCTCCTGGTCCTCTGGGAAGTGGTCCCCCCCTTGCACCTTGGGATTGGCTAGAGTGGCACTTGGCTGGGGGGTCAGCGATCCTCAAGGGTGAAGTGGGAAACCCCACGCATTTCCCCCCACAGGGCAGGTGGGAGGGAGGCCCGGGAGCTTCTCTGGAAGCACCTGTCATGGGCCTTATGCCTCGGCCCACGGTCCCTCTGCAAGTTCACCCCTGCATGTGAGATGCCTCCACGAGTCAGTGCTTTCTGGGCTGGGACTGCAGAAGCCTCTGTGTGCTCCTGACGGTGCGGGTCCCCACCCTCAGCCCTGCTTTGCTGCCCACCCTGCCTCCCACCCAGAAGCACCCCCTCTGGCTCACTTCCCACGTCCCTCGATGCACTCCTATATCCCCTGGAGCTGGGGTCCTGTCCGCTCTTCCTTTGCCTCCCCTTCAGCCTTCTGACATGCGTCAGTCCAGCGGGCTCCTTCCTAGAGTGCTTTTGGGTCCACAAAATGGGATTGCAAGGGAAAGTGATGCTGCTTGCAGTGTATGTTCAAATGGTTGTGGTGGAGCTGCACGTGCTCCATGGTAACGCAGCAGGCGACAAGGTTGTGTGTGCAGTGGCTCCTGGAGTTTCAGGTCGGTGCTGTGTGAGGCCCATGCTTTGGGATGCCTGTTAAAACTAATGAGTTGCAAACATGTGGTTTCTCCCGGTGGCTGACAGGGAGGCTGGCACTACTGCTGTGGCCTCTGTCCTCGTTTATAGTCCAGAGAAACGCCGTGTTTCCCTTCCAGGTTAGTGAAGCGCTAGAACCATTTATTTCCCTTCCACGTTCACGGGCCCCTCTCATTCTAGCCCCACGTGACCCGTGGCTCCGCCAAGTGTGTGTTTGCCCGTGGACAGGCTGGTGCTCTGATCTGTGGTGACCTGGTCCTGCCCTCGCATCCCTGTCTGGTGCTTCACTTCCTGCTCAGACCTTCGGCCTGTCAAAGCCGGCCGGGTTGTGATGAGGGGGACGGTTGCTGCTTTCCAGTGCTCTGTCCTCCTGGCTGCAGGGAGAGGACTGTTATTTTGCAGAAATGGGCAGGAGGGAGCCCAGCGTCTTTGGGGCCGAACGGGGTAGCGGGCTGAGGCTGAGGGCTGGTGTGCAGCCTGCGTGCTCCTGGACCTGGAGCCCCATGGGGGCCATGCCTACTGCATCCACAGGAAGAGAAGGGCCACAGCAGCAGAAGCCCGGACAGCTGGGTTTCTGCTGCTGTCTGCGGACAGGGCTGTTCTTCTCTGGCCCCTGCGGCTGACCCATAGCTCCTTCCCCTCTTTTTCCTGACTCAGGGCAAGCTGGCCTCATTTTTCCTGTCGCGGGTGGATGCCCTGAGCCCTCAGCTCCAGCAGGTAAAGGGAAAAGGGAGGTGGAGAGTCTGGGGGTCTGAGCTGGTGCTTCTGTTCTGTGTTGCCACTTCCTCCCGTTTTCATGCGCAAGATCCACACAGCATGACTCCTGCCTCCAGCTCCCGTCTGTCCTTCTGCCTGTCCTGCCGCGCTTTCCTTTCTGCTCCCCTTTGAGCTCTCTTTCTTGGTGCGTGGGCACATGGGGCGGGGGGAGCCCAGGGGCTGTACTGGAGTCCTGTCTGACCAGTGGGGACCATTATTCTACAGTTGGCCTGCGAGTGTTACTCCAGGCTGCCGTCTCTAGGGGCCGGCTTCTCCCAGGGTCTGAAGCACACGGAGAGCTGGGAGCAGGAGCTGCACAGCCTGCTGGCCTCTCTGCACAGCCTCCTGGGTGCCCTGTACGAGGGAGCAGAGACAGGTAGGAGCTGGGCCAGCAGGCAGTAGGTGGGAGGGGGTCCTGGGGGGTCCCTTCCCACAAGGAAGAAGAAGTGGGTGGATGAAGGGCCTGGGAGTACCTCGTGTCTGTGTTTACATGCAGCCCCTGTGCAGTACGAGGGTCCTGGGGTGGAGGTGCTGCTTACACCCTCAGAGGATGGGGACACCCATGTCCTTCTCCGGCTCCGGCAGCGATTCTCTGGACTGGCCCGCTGCCTGGGGCTCATGCTCAGGTGTGTGAGTGAGTGCCAAAGGGAGCGGAGGGCCTATGGCAGGGGAGGATGGGCTTAGGGTGTCCTCCTCATTGGGCAGGAGCCAGGGGGCTGTGGGGTCACATCAGGGAGCCTGCGCTGACGGTCTCTTTGCTCTTCTTCTCTAGCTCTGAGTTTGGGGCTCCCGTGTCCGTCCCCGTGCAGGAAATCCTGGATGTCATCTGCCGGACCCTCAGCATCAGCGCCAAGAACATTGTAAGTGGCACTTATGCTCTGTTCTCTGCCCCTTCTCAGACCCTTGGGGGGCAGGAGAGCAGTGTGGGAGATACAGGGTACCCCCCGAGGCTGTCCTGGGGCTCCCTGAGGCTGTCCCAATACATGTGCCCCTGGGAGCAGATTTGCTCATGGTCTTCTGAAGCACACCTGGCAGATGCTTCCCCAGGGGAGGGGGGACCTGGGGCCTAGCTGGGTTGCTGCCGAGGGGTTTGGCTGTGCTTCCCATCATCCTCCCCAGGGTCCGTGATGGAAGATGGGGTCTGGTCTGGTTGGTTGTCGGGCCATCTGAGCGTATGTGTGTTTGGTCTCACACACCTGCTCCGTGTCCGTGTCCGTCCATGGCTCCCTTTCTTCCCCGTCCCTTATTCCCACTATGTCTTCCTGCAGAGCTTGCTTGGAGATGGTCCCCTGCGGCTGCTGCTTCTGCCGTCCATCCACCTTGATGCCTTGGACCTGCTCTCCGCGCTCATCCTTGCGTGAGTAAGAGGGGGCAGGGTGGAGTGAAGGGATGAGGATGTGCCGGGAGTGGGGGTCACTGTTCTGTCTTCTCCCCCCAGGTGTCGAAGCCGCCTCTTGCGCTTTGGGGCCTTGATCAGCCGCCTGCTTCCCCAGGTCCTCAATGCCTGGAACCTTGGCAGGGACACCCTCGCTCCAGGCCAGGAGAGGCCTTACAGGTGACTGTGATGGAGGGTGGATTGGGGGCCCTGAGGAGGACCCAGCCTGCAGCACCCCCCTGATGGGCTGCTCCCTTCCTGTCCCGTCCCCACAGCACTGTGCGGACCAAGGTATATGCTGTGTTGGAGCTGTGGGTGCAGGTGTGCGGGGCCTCGGCCGGAATGCTTCAGGGGGGGTCCTCAGGTGAGGCGCTGCTGTCCCACCTGCTCAGTGATATCTCCCCGCCGGCTGACACTCTGAAGGTGAGTGCTC
This sequence comes from Canis aureus, assembly GCF_053574225.1. Taxonomy (NCBI): domain Eukaryota; kingdom Metazoa; phylum Chordata; class Mammalia; order Carnivora; family Canidae; genus Canis; species Canis aureus. Next base: position 57,275,717 of record NC_135613.1, on the reverse strand, counting down.
CTGGCCCAGGACTGTCCCCCAGCAACCCTCGCTGGAGCAGGCCTGCTGCCCCAACCGCCACTGACCTCTGTATCTGTCCCCGTCACTCACATTTCCCTCTGCCACCAGCTGCGCAGCCCGCGGGGGAGCCCGGACGGAGGTCTGCAGACAGGGAAGCCCAGCGCTCCCAAGAAGCTGAAGCTAGACGTCGGGGAGGCCATGGCCCCACCCAGCCACCGGAAAGGAGACAGTAACGCTAACAGTGATGTGTGCACAGCTGCACTGAGAGGTGGGAGCGGCCCCAGGTGTGGTTGAGGGGGAGCCAAGCTCTGGGGCTGGGGAGTGGGGGTCCTGCCTTCAGCGGGGTTCCAGGCCCTTCCGCTGGCTCTGCAGGGTCCTGTTCAGCTTGGCCTGTGTCGTCTGTGTGTTGTCTGCATTTCCTGTGTGCGTGGCAGCTGGGGACAGCGGGGGCTGCCTGGTGGAGCGTCTGTTCTCCCATTTTGGCCGCTTGTAGGGCCTCCTCCGAGGTCAGGAGAGTCAGCTCCTGTGCCTGCCTTCCTCAAGCACTTTCCTTTTGGCTCTTGTGGGTTTTACGGTCTGCCCCCATCCCTGAATCCATAGGGCACATGTACAGTGTGTTCTCTCATCTTGTCTCACATTGGGCCCCGGCCGCGGGCACCAGAGGTGCTCCCGTGGTCCCTGTTCCGTATGGTGGAGTCCGGGGACTTTCCTGGGTCAGGTGGAGCTGAGGCCCAGCCTGAGGTGTGAGCTCCCAAGCTCTGTCTGCCTGCCGTTCAGACACTCCTCTCCTTCCCCAGGACTCAGCCGGACCATCCTCATGTGTGGGCCTCTCATCAAGGAGGAGACTCACAGGGTCAGTGGAGATGGGGGCACTGCTCTACGTGGGGGCCGCCCCCAGAGAGGGGGTGTTTGGTCCTGGGAGCTGGTCCTGCAGGAGGGTCTGGTCATCCAGGCGATGTCTCTAGGTGTGCACGCCATGTCCTTTACAGAGGCTGCATGACCTGGTGCTGCCCCTGGTCATGGGGGTCCAGCAGGGCGAGGTCCTAGGCAGCTCCCCGTATACCAGCTCGCGCTGCCGCCAGGAGCTCTACCGCCTGCTGCTGGCTCTGCTGCTGGCACCTTCCCCCCGCTGCCCGCCTCCCCTCGCCTGTGCCCTGCAAGCCTTCTCCCTCGGCCAGCGAGAGGACAGCCTCGAGGTAACTGCTCCTTGGGCCTACGCCCACCTCTGGAGTCTGCAGTCCCTCGTGTCTGACACTCACACTTGCCCTTGTGTTTGCCTTAGGTGTCGTCATTCTGCTCAGAAGCACTGGTGACCTGTGCTGCCCTGACCCACCCCCGGGTTCCTTCCCTGCGCTCCATGGGCCCCGCCTGCCCCACGCCTGCCCCAGCTCCCCCTCCTGAGGCCCCATCTCCATTCAGGGCCCCTCCCTTCCATCCCCCCGGCCCCATGCCCTCGGCGGGCCCCATGCCCTCCGTGGGCCCCATGCCCTCGGTGGGGCCCATGCCCCCAGCGGGCCCCATGCCCCCAGCAGGCCCCATGGCCCCGACACGCCCTGGACCTCCAGCCACAGCCAACCACTTGGGCCTCTCTGTCCCGGGCCTGGTGTCTGTACCCCCCCGGCTCATCCCTGGTCCTGAGAACCACCGGGCAGGCTCAAATGAAGACCCTGTCCTTGCCCCTAGTGGCACTCCTCCCCCCGCTATCCCTCCAGATGAAACTTTTGGGGGCAGAGTGCCCAGGCCAGCCTTCGTCCACTACGATAAGGAGGAGGCATCTGATGTGGAGATCTCCTTGGAAAGCGACTCTGATGACAGTGTGGTGATTGTGCCCGAGGGGCTGCCGCCCCTGCCACCCCCACCGCCCTCAGGCACTACGCCACCCCCCGTGGCTCCAGCCGGGCCACCAGTGGCCTCCCCTCCTGTGCCAGCCAAGGAGGAGCCTGAGGAGCTTCCTGTGGCCCCGGGGCCCCTCCCCCCCCCACCTCCTCCCCCTGTGCCGGGCCCTGTGGCCCTGCCGCCGCCGCAGTTGGTACCCGAGGCGACTCCTGGTGGAGGAGGACCCCCTGCCCTGGAGGAAGACCTGACGGTTATTAACATCAACAGCAGTGATGAGGAGGAGGAGGAGGAGGAGGAGGAAGAGGAGGAAGAGGAGGAGGAGGAGGAAGAGGAGGAGGAAGATTTTGAGGAAGAAGAGGAGGAGGAAGAGTATTTTGAGGAGGAAGAGGAGGAAGAAGAGGAGTTTGAGGAGGAGTTTGAGGAAGAGGAAGGGGAGCTGGAGGAGGAGGAGGAGGAGGAGGATGAGGAGGAGGAAGAAGAGCTGGATGAGCTGGAGGAGGTGGCATTTGGTCCAGCAACAGGGGCAGCAGAGGAAGGCGGGCCTCCACCCCCAAGCCCGCCCCCTGCCCTGCCCCCCGCCCAGTCCCCCAAGATGCAGCCTGAGCCCCCAGGGGAGACCGGGCTGCTGCTGGAGGTAGAGGAGCCGGCAGCGGAGGAAGAGCCCGGGGCCGAGGCTGCCCCCACGCTGGCCCCCGAGGTCCTCCCCCCCCAGGGGGAGGGGCCGCGGGAGGTGGGGAGCCCCCCAGCCGTGCCGCCGCCTCAGGAGCTTATTGAAGAAGAGCCCCCAGCTCCCCCAACTCTGCTGGAAGAGGGGACTGAGAGTGGGGGGGACAAAGTGCCAGTCCCCCAGGAGACGCCTGCGGCAGAAGACGTGGAGGCCGAGGTGGAGGCAGAGACGGCAGCCCTGCAGGAGAAGGTGGGGGACAGGGGGCGCAGCTTGGGTGGGAAGGTGGGGTGGGCTGCAGCTGCCAAGCTGTCCCCAGCCTGCCTGTCCGGTGCGTGTGCCTGTTTCCAACCTTACGTCTTTGTCTCTGAAAGGAGCAGGATGACACGGCTGCCATGCTGGCTGACTTCATCGATTGTCCCCCTGATGACGACAAGCCACCACCGGCCACAGAGCCTGATTCCTAGTCCTCTCCGGCGCCCCCCCTCCCGGTTTCCAATAAAGTTATGTCCTGGGATAACACCTGCTGCTTCTGCCTTTTGCACAAGTGCGTCCCTGGCCAGAAGCCCTGCCAGCTGCCGGGCTTTACAAGGTACCCATGGCGCTCCCCGTGTGTGTGCATGGCATCCTGGGGTCTCCGTCATCCACAAGGGGATCCGCTCACCTAGGGGTGGCAGACTGTGCACCCTCGCTCTGCAGGCTCAGACCAGGCTTTCCCCCTGTGGGCTGTCTGCTCTTGCTGGTGCTCCACGTGCCAGGCTGCTTGGGTGGTGAAGACAGCAAGGAAGGCCTTTTGGTGCCACTTGTCAGGGTGTGGTCCATGTGTGGGAATGTGTGAGAGGTCAGAGCGCCGCGTGTCCCAGTGAGTGAGGGTGTACACACGTGTGCTTATGCACACACACCGACCCCCTTGGTCCAGGAGCTCAGGCTGGTTGTGATGGAATTTAGAGAAACGTGAAAGATATGGAGGAGCCTGGTTCTTGACCTCTGTGATTTGCGCCCTCTTCCAGGGCTGGGCCTTCCAGTGACCGTGTCCACACCTTGCAGGAGCTTGAGAAGCTCACCCGGGCTCTCCTCCCCGCAATGAGATGTGGCTGAGGCCCAACCAGTCTGGTCCCCGTGAACACATTTACCCTCAGCCTTGTCGTGCAGTTTGTGTGTGCGGGGCCCGGGGGTGCGTGTGTGGGGAGGGTGTCGGCGCCGCGGGGTGTTGCACTCCGGCTGCAGTAGTCAAGTGCCTTGGAATTGCAGAAAGGGCAGCACTGTTTCCCAGGTGTGTGTATCCTGAAGGGCCTCTTTAGTGACATTGGAGCAAGTTTTTGGCAACTTACTTAAGTTTAAAAAAACTTCTCTGCCGACTTGGTATCTTGAGGAACTCCAAACCTGCAGAAAGGCTGGAAGAAGTGTGTGTGACCTTTGGGTAGACTCAACAGTTGCAAACGTTTTTCCTTCTTGGTGTTTATCTCTGTGTAATTGTCATGTTTATTTTTTTATTTTTATTTTTTTTTAAATTTTTATTTATTTATGATAGTCACACACAGAGAGAGAGAGAGAGGCAGAGACATAGGCAGAGGGAGAAGCAGGCTCCATGCACCGGGAGCCTGACGTGGGATTCGATCCTGGGTCTCCAGGATCGCGCCCTGGGCCAAAGGCAGGCGCTAAACCTCTGCACCACCCAGGGTTCCCCTGCGCCACCCAGGGATCCCCTACTGTCATGTTTAGACACGTGCATTTGTACACGCACCTGCATCTCTGCCCGTAATCAGCATGTTCGTGCCTGTCCACATTTGTTCTTTTGTGGGATCATGTAAGAGTCCGCTACAGACCTGGCCTTTCCCCTCTGAATCCTTCAACGTCATCTCCTGAGATTAAGAACGTTTTTCTACACAATCACCGTACCACCATCAAACCTAAGAAAAGCATGTCAGTAATAGTATGTATAGACTGTGATGTTCAAATTTCCCTACCTATTCTTCAGATGTCTTTAGTAGCTGTTTATCTTACTATTACTATTTTTTTATTTGTGTTCAAGAGTTATTTCAGATGCAGAGGGCCCCTTGCGGCTTCAGGACCGCTTTGCGGGGGGAAGGCCCCCTCACAGTGGCTTAGTGGTTGAGAATCTGCCTTCCGCTCAGGGCCTGACCCCAGGGTCCTGGGATCAAGTCCCCCATTGGGCTCCCCGCAGGGAGCCTGCTTCTCCTTCTGCCTGTGTCTCTGCCTCTCTATGTCTCTTGTGAATAAATAAATAAAATCTTAACAACAATAAAAAGGACCACTAGAGGGACAAAGGTGCAGCCTAAATTCTAGAAAGTGTATGTGGATAGAGTTGGTGCTGATCCTGAGGAAGCAGCTGGGACAGAAACTGCATGATTGCCTTGTGTTTTGCATAGATAACACAGCCACATGGTTCAGCACTAAGGAGGGCAAGGGGTTGGTTGGAAAGACTTCCCGTCCCTGTGTGTCTGCCAGTGTGCAGCGTGGAGGCTTCCGCAGGGAGGCAGTGCCCGTATGACCTGGGCATTCACACAGACAGTGGTGCGCTGTCACTTAGGATGAGTCCACTTTGTCAAGTCACAGGATTTGCTTGTTGGTCAGACGCTGCACACTGGTGGCCTGGTAGGCCCTGTGCTCTCCTTAGTGTGCATTTTGGAAGTGGTACTCCTAGGTCACAGGACAGGATGGAGGGCCTACAGAGGGAGCGAGGGCGGCCCCTGTTTCCCCCCATGGTTGCCTCTGCGCAGTTAGGGCACAATGTTGAGACCAGGGTTTGGTGCTGGTACCTTGATGGCAGTTTTCATGAGCTGGAGGTAGAACAGTGAACAAATCTCAGACCTCTCATCCCCTGTCCCCCCAGTGGGGCTTTGGTTCTAGGTGCTGTGGGGCAGGGGACAGACAGTAATCTGGCACAACGTGAGCTGGTGCCGAGTGCGAGTATGGGGCGGGGGCCAAGGAGAATAGGTGTGTGTGGGTGTGTTCCCAATGCTCGATGGGAATTTTCAGACCATGAAAGTGGAAGGACTTCCGTAAAGCGCGCCCACGTGCCTACCATGTGACCACATCCATGTACGCATGTGTTTTATAAGTAGGATGGTTGAGGGCGTCTCCCCGAGGAGGTGACACTGAGTAAGGGCCTGAAGGAGGTGACAGAAGGGTCTGCAGGGGGAGTTTCCCAGGCAGTGGTGCAGCAGGAAGGAGGTCTTGATGTGGGGGGAGCATCCTTGGGGTGTGGAAGGAGCCAGCGGGGAGGCTGTGGGGTGGAAAAGGGTGGGGTCAAAGGTGGAAGGAGGAAGGCTGGGGCAGGAGCCAGGCAGTGAGGGGGGCGGCCCAGAGGGTTGGGGCAGACCACATTATAGGAGTTTTGGGGGTTTGTTTAATTTTTATTTTAAGTTCAGTTTAACTAACAATATATAGTGTATTATTGGTTTCAGAGGTGGAGGTCAGTGATGATTCATCAGTCTTATATGTATGACTCCTAGTGCTCGTTGCATCACGTGCCCTCCTTCATGCCTATCCCCAGTGGCCCCGTCCCCCCATCATCTCCCTTCCAGCGACCCTCAGTTTGCTTACTATGATTAAGAGTCTTTAATGGTTTGTCTCCCTCTCTGACATCGTCCTGTTTTATTTTTCCCTCTCTTCTGTGATCTCTGTTTTGTTTCTTAAATTCTCCACATGTGTGAGATCATATAATTGTCCTTCTCTGGACATATTTTGCTCAGCATAATACCTTCTGGTTCCATCCACATCACTGCAAATGGCAAGATTTCATTCTTTCTGGTGACTGGGTACAATTCCATTGTGTATTATAGGTACATAGCATTTATTCATCATCTGTCGATGGACATCGTGGCTCCTCCCACGGTCTGGCTATTGTGGACACGGCTGCTGTGAACACTGGGGTGCAGGTTCCCCTTCAGATCCCTACATCTGTATGTTTGGGGTAAATACCCAGTAGTGCAATGGCTGGATCACAGGGTAGCTCTACTTTCAGCTTTCCAGAGTGGCGGCACCAGCTTGTGTTCCCAGCAGCTATGCATGGGGGCTCCCCTTTGGTAGGAGTTCTGTTTGACCAGCATCTGACCATTCTGGGGAAGTGGCCGCCAGGGAGGGTCAGGTGGGGAGCAGCAACGCCAGGCTATGGGGGCGGGCAGCACAGAAGTAGTTGAAATCTGGGTGCTGTTTGAGGGTAGAGTCCACAGAGTTTGCAGGTGATTCTGTATTGGGTCAGAGTCTCCTGGCGCTGCCTGTGGGGGGCATACACCATCCTGTCTGTAACCGGTCCCTGGCTGACGAATCTCCAGGTCCATTCCCTAGCTTTTGCTGCCACAAAACAAGGAGGCGGGTACATGTGTACAGATGACGTGTGCACACAAGTATTTGCCAGTGGGATCAATGGCTAGAAACGGAGTCTCCGAGTCCTCACTTGGAGTGTTGTCTCAGAGTTCGCCCCAGACCTGCCCCCACATGTGCTCTGCATTGACATTTCTCTTAGGAGAAAGTGTGAGCCTCCATCCAGGGACTCCGGTCTCTGGGTTTCCTGTTCTTGGCCACATCTGCGTGCTGGGCTGGGTAAGCTGTTGTGTCCTAGCTCATATGTCAGGAGGTTTGCCCTGTGTCTCCAAGACTTGCAGTTCCTTCCTGGCAGTTTGTTTCTGTCTTTATCCTCATTTAGTAGCTCCTGCCATGCTGGAGACAGAGAGAGACAGAGAGTGAGAGAGGATGAGCATGGGGGAGAGGGAGAAGCAGGCTCCCTGTTCCACAGGGACTTGATCCCAGGACGCTGAGATCATGATCTGAGCTGAAGGCAGACAGCCAACCAACTGAACCCCGTAGGCACCTCTTCATGGGTTTGTTTGTTTATTCATTCATTCATTCATTCATTCATTCATTCATGCATTCATTCATGAGAGACAGAGAGAGGCAGAGACACAGGCAGAGGGAGAAGCAGGTTCGATGCGGGACTTGATGTGGGATTCAATCCCGGAACTCCGGGGGTCACGCCCTGAGCCAAAGGCAGACGATCACCCACTGAGCCACCCAGGCATCCCTTTTTTTTTCCTTCATGGTTTTAGTTTTATACGTGAGTCTTTAACTGTTTAGAATTTTTCCTGACATAAAGCATGAGATACAGATTTGACTTTACTGTTTTGTCCAAATGTCATTTATTTTTATTTTTTTAAAAAGAGTTTATTTATAAGAGACACAGAGAGAGAGAGAGAGAGAGAGGCAGAGACACAGGCAGAAGGAGAAGCAGATTCCATGTAGGGAGCCCGATGTGGGACTTGATCCTGGGTCTCCAGGATCACGCCCTGGGCTGAAGGCAGTGCTAAACCTCTGAGCCACCCAGGCTGCCCTCCAAATATCATGTATTAAAGAACCCATCTTTTCCTGATTTGAAGCATCAGCTTTGTTCCATTCTGAATTTCTGAGTGTGTTTGGGTCTGTTTCTCGACCTCGTGTTCTCTTCCGCTTACCTGCCCGTGCGCACTTCCTTATTGTGGTCATGGTATGTTCCAGGGTCTGGTCAGAAGAGTGGGTGATGAGAGCATGTTTTGGCCTGACCCTGGGACAGATCATTGGTGGGAGCCAGAACGGGTCCACAGTTCCAGACAGGGCTGTGCAGACCAGCCCCTCTGGGTTTCTGGATTGCTAGCTGTGCAGATGGGGTGGGGAGCACCTGAACTCAGCGAGCTCTTCAGCAGTCAAGGTAGAGTGTTGACCAGGTGTCAGGACGGTTGGTTAAATTCTCCAAGCAGTTGATAATCCTTCCCCAGGGGGTGATGATCAGGATTATTGTGGAGAAGATTGGGGTATGCTCCAGACATTGTTGAAGATCCCTGTAAGCAGCTTGAGTCTAGACATGTATTACATTTTTTTGTTGGTTTGTTTTAAGGATTTTATTTATTTGAGAGAGAGAGTGAGAGAGATCGTGCGTGCATGCACACTATCAGGGAGAAGCAGACTCCTCGCTGAGCAGGGAGCTTGATGTGGGACTCGATCCCAGGACCTGGGATCATGACCTGAGCCAAAGGCAGACTCTTCACCAACAGAGCCCCCCCACCCCCTCCCCGGGCGCCCCGTGTATTACGTTTTTGCAGGACACAGAGCTGGAGGGCTAGCATGTACTTGCATGGGGGTGTTTCATAGGGATCAAGAGATGGTTGTCCTTGGGCTCCTGTGTGGCAGAGAAAGTGTGGCTCAGCAGACGGGGTGGTTGCAACTCCAGGAGAGCTTGACTCTGCAGGTGACTTCAGTCCAGGGCTGGAACTGGGGTGGGTGTGGCCCCAAGCAGGAGGTCCGTGGGGTGCCGGGAGGCTGTGCTCAGGAGTTTGGGTTTTGTTCTCCAGGTGACAAGGGTTCCTTTAAAGTTGAGCCTCGTGGAGAGAAGTGACTGGCTCTGTCTTCCATGGGCTTGGCAGGAGGAGAGCTGGAGCCTGAGGGGACAGTACAGGAAATGTGCAGTGGTCTAGGTGGAGGGTGGTGAGGGTGACTGTGTGCAGTAGCCGTGGGTGGGGTGGGAGGTCAGGCTGCCCTGACTTCTGGGAATGCCCTTTGGCCTGCTGTCCAGGCCTGGGCTGCCAGGTAGTTGTGAATGCTTTGTTTTCGGGGCCCCTTGCCCAAAGGCTGGTGGGGCCTCACCGGGGAGCAGCCTCTGAGTCTGCTTTTCCCCAGGAATGGCTGGCTGCCTGGCCCAGGCCATGACCTCCTGTCACTGTCCTTACCGCTTGCTGTTCTCTGGAGGTGGGGCTTTGGTTGAGCTGAGACCTGGGAACTCTAGATAATCCCCCAAATGGCAGGGCCTGTTGCCAAGAGAGGAGTCATTTGAGGTTTATTAAATGCTTACGTTGGAGAAGCAAAATAGCAGGCATTGGGGAAATAACCCATTTTTCGAGGTGTTTCTTTAAAGGAATTCACGGTCTGGTAAATACTGGAACGTTGAGTGAGGAGTGCCTGTAAGAGGGCAAGCAGCTGGATGCCTGGGGCTGGAGCTCACGGTCCAGGGCTAGAGAGATTCAGGTAGGCGGGGGCGCCCAGGGATGGATGTGGCTGCAGGGAGAGAAGTGGGGAGAGCAGGGAGCCCTGGCGAGGAGCCCTTAACGGAAGGAGAAGAAACCACAGAAGGTTGACATTCCAGAAGATGAGAAGAAATTGAAACAGGAGGGGAAAACCATGCTGTTGGGAAATGTTCAGGGGATTTGTCCACCAGCACAGTGGGTTCAGGGCACCTGGTCTCAGAAGGCTGGTGGGGGCCCTGCTACCTGGAGAGGCGTGGAGGAGCAAGGTCCTGCATGGGACCAGGTGGCGTAGTGAGGGCCCCTGGCTTTGCACTAGCTCCCTTTCTGCCCAGGAACTGTGACCAACCAGCTGCCCCTGTGTCCACCTGCCCCTTGGCCACCAGCTGCCCCTTGTGACCACCCAGCTGCCCCTATGTTCACCTGCACCTGTGACCACCCCAGCTGCCCTTTTATCCAACTACCTCTGTGACCACCCAGCAGCCCCTGTGACCCCCTGTCCCTGACCTGCTCATGTTTTCACAGTTCCTGTCTGCCAGGGATGGGCGGCCTCTCAGCCTCATGTACGGTCCCCCTTACGACCTCCAGGAAGAGACAGAACTCGCGCTCCGGGCCCTGGCCAGTGCTAACGGTCAGGGTGCTGATCTGTCTTCCAAGGCGTGGGAAATCCTGTCTGACAGCTCCCCTCCTGGCCCCATGTCTCTCCATCAGGCCTACCCTGCTCCCCACCTCACCCTGCTTTGTAGGCTCACCAGCAGCTGCTCCGTGCTGTTCGGCGTGACTATTTGCAGTTTGTCTCCTCTCGGTAGAATAGAACATAAGCACCTCGAGAGCAGGTACTGCTGCTGCTGGTCTGTCCACTGCTGAACCTCCAGCCCCACAGCTGTGCTTTGCAGCAGGGGCTCAGTAATGTTTCCTGGAGGAACGAAACTGGAGTGAGGGACTGGGCAGAGCTGAGGGGGAACCCCAGCGGGGCCCTGGGAAGGGTCTCAACACAGGCCCAGCCCCCCAAGGAGCCCCAAGTAGGAGAGGAGCAGATCTGACCTCCCATGTGATCAGTTCCCTCAGAGGTGGGCGGCCCTGCACCAGCCCGTGATGTGCATGGAGGAAGGGGACTTAGAAACAACTCTCGCAGACTGTGGCCAGCCTGCCGATGTCACCAAGCTGTCCTTCCTTAGCCATCGGAATGGGTCAGCCATGTGTGCCCCGCCACATGTGCCCCGCCTGGGGGCTGCCCAGAGGCCAACCCCTCCTCAGAGGCCAAATGGAACAACCCAAGAATGGCCTGGGACTGGTGGGTGCCCCTGGAGCTGCCCTGCCCCTGTGCCCTACTGGGGGTCCCCGTGGTCTCCAGCCAGAGTGCCTGGTTCACTCTCCCCTTCCTTCTCTGCCTGCCTGGCCCCGGTGGGAAGTCTATTTTCACGTCCTGGACGAGTCCAGGACCTCCCTGGACCTCCCTGCAACCTGCCCTGTGATTTGCCTGAAGAGTTGCCCACCCACGGCCTCCTCTGCATGGGGGTCGTGTGCGAGGCACTCGTCTGTGGTCCCTGCGGTCACCGTGGCCCCTAGCAGGGTGCTCGACCCAGAGAGTTACCTGAATGGTAAGTGTGGGGGGAGTTCCAGGGGAAGCCCCTGCCTTACAGTCCTTCGGGGGTCCCCCACGGTCTCCCTGACCTCAGGGTGTTAGCGTCTTTCCCAGGACATGACCTCTGCTCTGCCCCGCGCCTCCTCGCCTCCCCGATCCATTCCAGGGTGCTCTGTGCTTTGTCTCTAGCTCCCGGTGGCAGCTCCCATGCTGAAGCCACATTTTTGGGTCCCAGACAGAAAGAATCTAGCCCACAGCCATACCACCCTGAATGCGCGGGATCCAATCTCATCTGACTGCAGCAGCTGAGCAGGGTTGGGCCTGGTTAGTACTTGGATGGGAGACAGCAAGAACTTAAATGCATTTACACGTGGACCACTCTGGTCCCTGTCACCCAGCCAGGAGGTCCCTTGATCTCATGAGTCCTGGTCTTCCTGCCATCTGTCCGTCCACTCAGTGAGCCACAAATCACCGATTCTGCAATGTGGGAATGGCCCCATGCTCCGCCAGGCGCTGGGGGTACTGGAGACATGGCTACAGTCCCTCCAAGCAGAGCCCCGAGGGGAGCAGTGCTGGGGTCTTGGGAGGGGGTAGGGGTGGTGGGGAGACAAAGTTACTAGAGGGTGCTGGGGAGCAGTCCCCACTGTGCCAGCATCTGAGGGGCAGGTTGCTTCGGAGCAGGAGAAGGTGGCGGATTCAAACCCACCCTAGGTGACCCGAGGGAGCCCTTAGAAGCAGGACATTCTGTCTTCTGGATTGTTTGTAGCAAACAAAGCACTTCCATTACAAAGAATTGTTGAAACTTTGTAACTTGAATTTTGAAAAATGTAGAAGCTTTAAGAGTTATGGGTAAGATGCCTTTGCCTTTTTAAAAAATATATTAAGATTTAAATTTTATTTATTCATGAGAGACACAGAGAGAAAGAGAGGCAGAGACACAGGCAGAGGGAGAAGCAGGCTCCATGCAGGGAGCCCGACGTGGGACTCGATCCCAGGTCTCCAGGATTACTCCCTGGGCTGAAGGCAGGCATCAAACCGCTGAGCCACCCAGGGATCCCATAAATAAAATAAAATTTAAAAAAAGAGACCCCATTACTAAGGGGAACAGCTTTAGGTCTCAGTTTAGCATTCCGTACCCCAACAGTTTAACTGTCTTTTGGTCTTGAAAGATTCGGAGCGAGAAATATCCTGAATTTCAAACAATAAACGTATTCTCCAGCCACAAAGAGACAGAAAAGAAGTCAGTAACTGAGCTGTAAATGTACTTCCTAGCCACAAAAAAGAGAAGAAGAGGTCAATAACTGAGGTGTCATTAAGTATTTATTCGTTTATCTGCCTATAGGGTCCTGTGTCCTCCAAGGGAGTTTGTGAGACCTTCCTGCTGCAAGGTCTGCCTTCGTTCTTGTCTGCAGGTTTTCTCCTACTTCCTGTTCCAAGCTTCTGCACGTCCCCAAGCTTCTGCATGTCTCTTCCAACCGTCTCTTGTTGCATAATGATTCATCTCTGACCTCAGAGACTGCAAACTCCGATAGTCATTTTCCTCTTATCTTTTGCAGCTCTGGTGCTCGATGGGGCTTGGAGCCACCTCGGAAGCTTCCTCATTTGCCATTTCTGGTGGTTGATAGCTGGCTGCTGACTGGCACCTCGAGTGAGGGCTGTTGGCCAGAGCATCTACATGTGGCCCAGATTCTAAGAGCAGGGCTCTCGAGATAACCCAGTGTCAGGAAGAATGTGGCCTTAGGCCTAGTCTTGGAAGTGACAGTGTATCACTTCCATCATATTCTTGTGGTTGAGGCACTCACAGAGGTCCATCAGGTGCACAAGAAGGGGAGCTAGATGCCGCCATTCAGCTAGAAGGATATCGGTATGAGTGAGGAGCCCGTGGGATGTTACATAGGGTTGTGGAAATGGTTGGAAAAACACGGCCTCTCACAGTCCACCCCCTGAGTGCAAGCCACAGCCCTACCACATGCAAGGTCCTCTCATTCTTTTCCCAGAGGGGTTTCCCATTCGGGAATCAGCTTACAGCCCAGGGTCTTATCTGAGTGTGGATGGTCTCAGGTGTGGCTCCTGGATGAGGGCTCAGGTTTACTGCCCTCGAGATCACCTTGGCTCTTGCCTTTCCTCTTCTAAGCCATCTTTCCTTTTCCACAAATTGCAGCCCGTGTTTGTAGGTGAGTCCTTTTCTCAGGCTGATTCTTGCCTAGAGACGTTTGTGGGTCCAATGTTTTCTGTTTGTACTGTTTCTGTTCTTTTCAGTTCAAGCTTGTGTAATTAAAAAATAATGAAAAACCTTGTGGGTGTCATAAGTATCAATTATAATCCCGTCTAGTAGACAAAGCCCATAAGCAGACCTCTTTGTGATGACCTTTTCTCTAGCTTGGCCTCCTTGCCCTTAAGATTCTTTTTTTTTTTTTTTTTTTAAGATTTTATTTATTTATTCATGATAGACATAGAGAGAGAGAGAGAGGCAGAGACACAGGCAGAGGGAGAAGCAGGCTCCATGCAGGGAGCCCAGTGTGGCACTCGATCCCATGACTCCAAGATGGCGCCCCGGGCGGAAGGCAGGCACCAAACCGCTGAGCCACCCAGGGATCCCATAAATAAAATATTAAAAAAAAAAAAAAGACCCCATTACTAAGGGAACAGCTTTAGGTCTCAGCTTAGCATTCCGTACCCCATCAGTTTAACTGTCTTTTGGTCTTGAAAGATTCGGAGCGAGAAATATCCTGAATTTCAAACAATAAACGTATTCTCCAGCCACAAAGAGACAGAAAAGAAGTCAGTAACTGAGCTGTAAATGTACTTCCTAGCCACAAAAAAGAGAAGAAGAGGTCAATAACTGAGGTGTCATTAAGTATTTATTCGTTTATCTGCCTATAGGGTCCTGTGTCCTCCAAGGGAGTTTGTGAGACCTTCCTGCTGCAAGGTCTGCCTTCGTTCTTGTCTGCAGGTTTTCTCCTACTTCCTGTTCCAAGCTTCTGCATGTCTCTTCCAACCGTCTCTTGTTGCATAATGATTCATCTCTGACCTCAGAGACTGCAAACTCCGGTAGTCATTTTCCTCTTATCTTTTGCAGCTCTGGTGCTCGATGGGGCTTGGAGCCACCTCGGAAGCTTCCTCATTTGCCATTTCTGGTGGTTGATAGCTGGCTGCTGACTGGCACCTCAAGTGAGGGCTGTTGGCCAGAGCGTCTACATGTGGCCCAGATTCTAAGAGCAGGGCTCTCGAGATAACCCAGTGTCAGGAAGAATGTGGCCTTAGGCCTAGTCTTGGAAGTGACAGTGTATCACTTCCATCATATTCTTGTGGTTGAGGCACTCACAGAGGTCCATCAGGTGCACAAGAAGGGGAGCTAGATGCCGCCATTCAGCTAGAAGGGTGTCAGTATGAGTGAGGAGCCCGTGGGATGTTACATAGGGTTGTGGAAATGGTTGGAAAAACACGGCCTCGTGTTTTCACGGACTCGATCCCGTGACTCCAGGATGGCGCCCCGGGCCAAAGGCAGGCGCTAAACCACTGAGCCACCCAGGGATCCCCGCCCTTAAGATTCTTAAAAGCTCTATTATTTTGTTTTATTTTTTTGGTAAAGATTTCATTTATTTATTCGAGAGACAGAGTGAACAAGAGGGCTTGCACACAAGCAGGAGAAGAGGCAGAGAGAGAAGCAGAGTCCCCACTGAGCCAGGACCCTGATGTGGGGCTTGACCCCAGGATCATGACCTGAGCTGAGGGCAGATGCTTCACCAGCTGCACCCCCCCACCCCCGAAGCCCCTATTACATTTCATCTTTAACTTACCTCTCTCCTTCTGCATTTCATCACAGGCAGTGAGAAGTCAGGTGGTACTTGCAGTACTTTGTCTAGAGGTCTCCCCACATCACAGAGTATATTAGAGACAGCTCTCCCTCTCCAAATTATTGCAGGGGACAGAGTTCCCACTATTACGTAGTGATACTACATGCACGACAAGACTTCCCCTACTCCCGGAAGTCCTTTCTGAAGTTTCCGATGACACTTCCCTGACATTCCTTCATGTCCACCAACAGCCTCCTTGAAGGCTCCTGCCTAACACCTGGTCCTACAGCCAATGCCACATGTCTTGGGTCTTTGTTTCAACAGAATCCCACTCTTCGTACCAAATTATGTTCTGAAAAAAAAAAAAAGTTCTGGGTACCTGATGCTCGTAACAAATCACCCCCACACGTGGAGACTTAAAATACTGACAATAATGGTTTTGGGGGTTTCCTGTGCCAGGTGGCTCTTACTTGGAACCTCTCCCATGGTTAGAGTCAGGCTGTGACTGGACCTGGGATCATCTCGAAGGCTTCCTTACCCATACGGTGGTTGAAGCTGATTGTTAGCGGGCCACCAATATGGGGTTTCACCACATGGGTTGTGCTTCCCCATGTGGCTTGGGCTTCCCCACAGCATGGTGGCTGGGTTCCAAAGGAACCAGGGGGGAGGGAGTGCCTGAGAAATTTTTATGATCTAGCCTTGTAAGTCACAGAATAGCATTTCTTTTGTACCCTATTGGCTGAGGCGGTGTCAAGGGTCGACTCAAGAGCAAGGAGATTGAACAGAATGCATCACTCGGAGGAAAGTCAATGCGGCAGCCATGCTTGGAAACAGCCTGTCCTGGCATCCGAGGGACGGTTGTGATCACAGGTACCCTCCTTGCTACAGTCAAAACCAAGGAAGGGGCAGCTGTGTGTCTTGTTCATTTGACATCAAAAGGGCATCACTTTTAGGGGCACCTGAGAGGCTCAGTGGTTGAGCATCTACCTTTGGCTCAGGTTGTGACCCCGGGGTCCTGGGATCGAGTCCTACATCAAGCTCCCCACAGGGAGCCTGCTTCTCCCTCAGCCTGTGTCTCTGTCTCTCTCTGTGTCTCTCATGAATAAATAAATAAAATCTTTAAAACAAACAAACTCCAAAAACCACAGCTCACAGAAGGCGAAGAAGGACCTGATGTCTGAAACTAACCAGCTCAATTATCTGCTTAAGTCAAAACAAACAAATAAATACCCACATTTTCCAGAGGATTTTCACAGGATGTAGAGTCTCACAATGTCTAGGGAACAATCCAAAGTCCCAGAAAAAGAGGAGAGAAGAAATGTGGTGCAGAAAAATATATTTGAATAATGGATGAAAGCTCCAAATTTAGTGTATGACGAACATTGACAGATTCAAAAAGCTCAGCAAACCCTAAATAGGTTGAACTCAATAAAACCATATCTGGACAACAAACTATTGAAAATCAAAGACGGGAGGTCTAGGGGAGGGGGAAGCTGCTCTTTAAAGTTTCCAGAGAACAAGGACTCAGAGCAACAATTCAAAAGACTGTGGGTTTCTCATTAGAATCTAGCAAAGAAGCCACAAGACTGTTGAAAGAATCCTTTATGTGTTTAAAGGAAAGGACCTATCAACCCAGAGTTCTATTTCCAGTGAAAAATCCTTCAGGAATAATGGCAAAATGAAGGCATTTTAATTTATTTATATTTTTAAGGAAATACTTTATTTTTTTTTTAAAGATTTTATTGATTTATTCATGAGAGACACAGAGAGAGAGGCAGAGACACAGGCAGAGGGAGAAGCAGGCTCCCTGCGGGGAGCCCGATGCAGGACTTGATCAGGACCCTGGGATCACGACCCTGAGATTGTGACCTGAGCAGAAACCAAGAGATGGACATTGGACCGTCGAGCCACCCAGATGCCCCTAAAAATTTTTATTTTTAAGTCATCTCCACACCCAATGTGGAGCTCAAACTCACAACCCTGAGATCAAGAGTTGCGTGCTTCCCAGTTGAGTCAGCCAGGAGCCCCAGAATGAATACGTTTTTAGCTGAAGGAAAATGATGAGAATATATTGGCATAAGACCTGTTCTACAAGGAAAAGTAATGGAAGTTTCTTAAGGCTGCAGAAAAATGACACTAGAGGGAAACTTATAACTTCAGGAATGCAGGAGGAGCAACAGCAATGGTACATATCTAGGTAGTATATTTAACTGTTTTCTTTGTCTTCAGTTATTTAAAAGATATGTTGGTCATTCAAAGCAAAAATTAGTGCATTGACTGGTGGGGGGGTGCATGTATGTAGATGCAGTATATACAAGTATAACATAAAAGGGGATGAAGGGACTCACATAGTTGTAAGGCTTCGATTTTTACTTCAAGTGGTAAAAATATCAGCTGTAAGTAGGATGTGAAAGGTTAGGGATATCTATCATAATTCCTATGGTAGTTTTCTACTGGTAGAAAAAAAATAGTGACTATATTAATATCAGAAAAAAACAAGACTTTCTGATAAATACATTTAGTAAAGTGGCAGGGTATAATCTTTTTTTTTTTTTAATTTTTATTTATTTATGATAGTCACAGAGAGAGAGAGAGAGGCAGAGACACAGGCAGAGGGAGAAGCAGGCTCCATGCACCGGGAGCCTGACGTGGGATTCGATCCCCGGTCTCCAGGATCGCGCCCTGGGCCAAAGGCAGGCGCTAAACCACTGCGCCACCCAGGGATCCCTAGTGGCAGGGTATAAAATCAATATACAGAAATCTGTTGCATTTCTAGACATGAATAATGCAGCAGAAAGAGAAATTGAGAAAACAATCCCATTTACAATAATAAAAATAAAAATAATAAATACAATAATAAGTATAACAAAATATATTTTATTATAAATATAATAAAATAATAAAATAGGAATAAACTTAACCAAAGAAATGGAAGAGCTATACTCTGAAAACTGTAAAACACGGATGAAAGAAATTGAATATGACACAAATGGACATACATTCCATGCTCATCAGTTGTAAGAACAAATATTGTTAAAATGTCCATATTACCCAAAACAATCTCCAGATTTAATATAATCCTTATCAATATACCACCAGCATTTTTCAAGGAATTAGAACAAACAATTCTAAAATCTGTATGGGACCATGAAGGACTCTGAATAGCCAAAGCAGTCTTGAAAAGGCTAAGCACAGCTAGAGGCATCACAATCCCAGATTTCATGTTATACTACAAAGCTGTAGTGATTTTTTTTATGTGGTGATTGGTTTTACCAATAAGCAGAAATCAGCAAAGTTAAAAAAAAAAGAATAAAAAAGAAAAGAAACTCAGAGAAACTAACAGCTGGTTCTTGGAAAAGATCAATAAAATCAATAAACCTGTAGTCAGGACCTAGGAAACAAGAGACAAGTGACAGGTTAGCAATATTGGAACTGATAATAGAGATGTCGCATTGAAATATCAGCTTTGGGGCACCTGGCTGGTTTAGTCCAGGGGGAGCACGTGACTCTTGATCTTGGGATTGTGAGCTCAAGCACCACACTGGGTGTACAGATGACTTTAAAAAAAAATCAATTTTAGGGCACCTGGGTGGCTCAGTTAGTTGAGCATCCAACTCGGTTTCAGTTCAGGTCATGATCTCAGGGTTGTGGGATTGAGCCCCACATCAGGCTCTATGCTCGGCTCAGAGTCTGCTTGGGATTCTTTTTCTCCCCCTCTGTCCTTCCCTATGCAGCATTTTTTCTCTCTAAAATCAATCAATCAATCAATCAATCAATGTTAAAAAAAAAAAAAAACCTACTTTGACCGATTCCTCATACCTCATACAAAAGTTAACTCAGGGTAAATCACAGCCCTAGATATAAAATATAAACTATGAAACAAGAGAACTTCTAGACATAAGAGAGAGTTTTTTGGCCTTTTGTGAGGCAAAGGCAAGCACGATGCACAAAAGGAAAAGATTGATAGAGTGTACGTCCTCATAATTAAAACTATAATTAAATAATAAATAACCATAGCTCTGCTAATGGCACTGTAAAGATGAAAAAGCATCCTTGCTTCCTGCGACAGTTCTTGTGGGGAGAAAATATTTGCAAACCAGGCTTCTTATGAAAGACTGGCATTTCAGGGCACCTGGGTGGCTCTGCAGATTGAGCATCTGCCTTTAGCTCAGGTGATGATCCCTGGGTCCTGGGATCAAGCCCTGCATTGGACTCCCTGCTCAGTGGGGAGCCTGCTTCTCCCTCTGTCCCTCCCTTACCCCTCCCCATGTTTGTGCTTTCTCTCTTTCTCAAATAAATAATTAAATAAATAAAATCTTTAAAAAATAAGACTGACATCTAGGATATATAACTAACTCTTCAGAATCAGCAATAAAACAAACAGCTCAAAAAAAAAAAAAAAAAAAAAAAAGCTCAACAAAACACGGACCACAGTTTAATAGGAACTTCACCAAAAAAGACAAGTTTCAGATACAAGGGCATGAAAAGATGCTCAGTATAGTGAGTCATTAGAAGGGTATAAATGCACAGTAAACTGTGCTGATATTGGACAAAACCTGGCACAAACTACTCCATATCCTCCCAGCTGATAACACCAAGTGTTGGTGAGGGTGCAAAGCCACTGGAATTCTCACACCGTGCTAGTGAGAGATGGTCTACCAAAGGACAATGGCTAGCATGACGTAAGAGGATAGAATGTGGCCTACAACCCATGAAGCAACCAGTCCAGGAAGCCAAACCACAACCTCTGAGCAACTGCCCCAAGACTTGGTCTGTAACTGCCAGCTTCTCTAGGTTTTGCCCCTGCTTCCTATTAAACACCAACTGGAGAAAGACAAACGTTCTCCCCTAACCAATCCCATAGGATGCCCCGTTTCTGGTTAGTCTGCCTACAACTCTCTTTCTCGTGCCAACTGCCTCCCATCCGAAGAGAGCTGGAACCTTCCCTTTCCCTCTCTTTGACCATAAAGCTTCCCAACCACCCCACCTGCCTTTGAGTCTCTGCCAACCACAAATGATGGTGGCCTGCTCTATTGCAATACAGCAAGCGCTGAAAATAGCCTCTGTTTCTTCTCATCTGGGTGATGTTTGTTTCTTCTATGCTGCTGTTGGAAACGCAAAATGGTACCACCACTGTGGAAAACTGGCGGTTTCTTACGAAGTTAAACGTACACTTACCCTATGATCCAGCGATCCCCAAGAGAAGTGAATACTTAATTTTACACAACAAGGCTCTTTATAACACCTTTATGTATAATTGCCAAAAAAATATGAACAACTGAGTGTCCTTCAACTGGACCGTGAAATCTTGTTTCAGCAGAAGGAACAGAGTGGAGGTAGATCAATTTTAAGCATGGCGTAAATGCTTCCTGAAAAAAAAGTCCACTCTCTTAAGGAATGGGATGTCTACAGAGGCTGGGAAATACCGGGTGTTGAGGTCTTTGGCCACATGTTACTTCACCAGAGAATTTCTTAGTCTCAGGAACTCTAAGTTCACACAATGGTGTGTACACCGCTTACTGCTGGGACAGTCAGTTTGAGATTGTGCACCCATTCCCTCAAGGCAGGCTATATGGCTGATTTCAGGGCAGTTACACAACTTCCCCTTGTCTTTGAAGTGGGTTTCCTAGGACTATAGAGGCTTATGTGGCATAAGCATCAACACCCTGGCATCAGTAACCTAAGATTTGGCAGTAGTGTGTGTGTGTGTAGGGTGCACTCCCAGCCCAGGACCAACATGGAGCTGGCTACACTGCCTTCATTCAAACTATCCTGAATGGGACCCCAAAAATGTAGCATGGTGGCCAATTAGGGACATCCCTGTCCTTTACATTCCAAGGAAAATTTTCTTATTCTGCCCTCCTCCCAAGTTTCATGGCCTAGATAAATCCAAAAGTTTCCCCAAATTTCTGTGGGAGTCCTCAGACTAATAGCCTTGATATACTTGCCTCTAATCCCATCACCCAATGTGGCATCTCTCTGTGGCCTTTCAATGAACTTAGATGCTAAAGTCAGTTCCTTCACTCAAAGTCACATCCCATCAAGCATTTCACAGAATTTATGCAAAGTCCAGAGGTTTATCGGAAGAACTGCACGATGCAGCGCAGAGCCTTTGGCAATCTCTTTGCCCTCCCAAATCCCTCCACCTTTCTCCGTGACTGTTGGGAGCAATATTTATAACCCATTAAATGACATCGCTGGGCCCCATTCGGATGAAATCATACTTGCCAAATACATTAATATACATGTTTTTATGGTCCCGGCACTTCCTTCCACAGTTTCAGCAGGGCCTACTGTATTTGAGTCTGGGTTTTGGATTTCTGAGTCTCAAAAGCCGGATGCAAAGGGATTGAGAAGGGCTCCCATGCATAGGTGATGGCTGTGGGGGAAAAGTAATGCATGAGAACTGGGAGGGGCCACAGAGAGGAGTAGGGTCAGCATCCAAGGTCCCCTCTGCCCTTAATTTGAGGGCACCATCTCTAGTCACTTGGGGACAGAGGGGGACACACAGAAAGGACCAGTGGTCATCACCTTCATGGAAAAGCTTTGCGGGGTGTCCATGCCTGTCCCTTTGATTGAGGTGATGTGCCGCTTACTCACTGGGTGCTCAAAAACCCTAGTCAGCCCCTGTCTGAATTATCCCGGGTAGGTGGCCCCTCTTGCAACATCAACATTGTTTATCAATGGCTTTGCTGATAGATCAGTTTTCTAGAAGTGCTTGCATGGACTTGGTGAACTCTGTCTTCCTCAACACTTGGAGTTTCACAGAGAGCTGGTTGGATGGGCAAGGTTTGTGGCTGGTGCTAATAAGGGAGGAACGCCTGAGCGAGGACTAATTTTGTAGATGGTACGATCCTCATAATGTTTTCTGACTTGTAGAAGCTTATGAGTTTGAGGGTTCAGAAATTAAGTATGTGGGCCCTGTTAGTTATTTGTTGCTGCAATACCATTACCTCAAAACTCAGTAGCTTGGAGCAATGAACATTTATTGTCTCACACAGTCTCTGAGAGTCTCTGTTGGTTCCAGTTCAGGTCTCTCTGCTGAGTTATAGTCAAGATGTTGGCTGGGGCTGTGGTCATCTGAGGCTTGACCTTGGCTGGTGGAACTGCTTCCTAGACGGCTCCCTCACTCAGCTGTTGGTGGGAGGCCTCAGTTCCTCACTGGCTTGGGGCAGGGGGGTTCAGAACCTTGCCATGAGGACCTTTCTATGGAGTTTCTGGATTTTCCTTATGACATGGCAGCTGACTCTGTCCAGAAAAACAGTTGAAGAGACAGAGAGACAGGGAAGAGAGGGGGAGTGATTGAGAGAGAGCAAGCTGTCTTTCAGGACCTAGCTTCAGGAGTCATATACCATCACGTCCGCCATATTCTGTTGGTTGTGCAGACCAACCCCAATATACTTGGGGAGGGTGTGCGTACCGTGAGGTGTGGATCACTGGCGGCTACTCTCAAGACTGGCTACCACTGGATGCCCTCTAGCCCCCAGTGACACATATTCCTCCCAGATCCACCTCCTCTCCAGGCGTCCCAAAGTCTAATCTAAGCATTGATGTGAAGGCCAGAATTTTATCCTCTAAATCAGGCCCTGGGATGGGTAGGGTTTCTCAGGAATGTTTCCTCAAGTATAGCATCTCGAGTGACATTCTTCTCCTTCTGGAGACCTGTGAGCTAAAGAGAAAATCAACTTCAACTGTACTCTGCCCTCACCATGTGATGGTGGCCAGGCAAAGGATAACCTCCATAGATACTGCTGTTCCACAAGGTGGGGAGATGGCCTGGGTTTCACCCCTCAAGGTCATAACCACAGCAAAATGTAACCTCAAGTTGTTGGGAATGGCCTCTGGGTTTCTTTGCAACTCTTCAAGCACATATATTTTTTTTTTACTTTTTTTTTTAAAAATAAGTTCTACCCCCAATGTGGGGCTTGAACTTACAACCCTAAGATCAAGAGTTATACACTCTATGGACTGAGCCTGCCAGGCCCCCCCAACCTCATTTTTAATTTGTAAGAAAATCATTAGGTTTGTGCCATTTCCACAGATGATGGGCTTCATTCCATTACATTTAGATTTTTCTGAATTGTATGTATAAAAGAAAATTAAATATCAGTTTCAGGGGTTCCCTTTAGGGCCATGCTTGATTATAGTTAGTGCTTTTAGGATAGTATCTTATAGCCTTGGATTTTGTTCAAGATTAAATTGTTGAGATTACAAAAATGACTCATGCTTTTGCAAAAACTTTAAAAAATTCCAAGGGATGTAAAAAATGTAAGTTCCTTCCCCACCTTCTCCTACTCCCTAGTAATAATCATTGCTAATGCTTTGGTGTACACTTATTTTTTTTTAAATGCTTATTGTTCGACAGGGTTTATGCTCACTGTTGATAGGGTTTCCAAAGTTTGAGGATTTTTTTTTTTTTTGCCTATGGAGAGAACCCTCCTATATGTGTATTTTACTTAATCTCAACTTTATTCAACATAATCTATAAACAAAACACTGAAATATAAATACTAAATCTGAATGTTGGTTACAAACCTAAATTTCCTTAAGCAATGTAAACTGCAGTGACAGATTTAACAATGAAAAGAAGTGATTGAAGACTTATTGTCATTACCTTTACCTCTGTTTTAAATACACCAACATCACAGATTTACTTCATTACTTCATTGCCTCCTACTCATTCTTGTTTTTCTCTGGGAATAAGATACATTCTTAAAGTTGATAAAATACTTCTTTTGATGTTTTCTTGATGATTCTGTATTACTGGAATCTTGTTAGATACTACCCCCACCCCAGTCCTGCCCCCTCACCCCCTACAAAAGGATATTGTCTCAGACCCTCATGTGCACTGAGGGTCTCAGCAGATTGAGCTGGGGCTCTGAGGCTTATCTTCCCCGTAAATGTTAGCTTATTTGATCTATCTTTCCTCCCTGAAATGATGTATGCCTTTAGTTTCATTTGGCCAGACTTACAGAACCCTTGTTCTACCATTACGATGATCCACTGACTTGCTTTGTTAGTATGATTTATAAAAATACGCATGCACTATCAATGTCTTGCAGTGGTTGAGGGGGTACCTAGTGGATTCATCTTCTAGGAGAGGGGAGGGTTGTGTTTGCACATTAAGGCTCCTCTTTGGGACTTTAGCTAATTCAGCATCTCAGGACTCCGTTTCTTCCTGGCCGTGGAGCATGAGTGTCAGAGCTGGTTGAATAGTTGGACCTCCTTCTGCGGGGTTGTCATGGGTAGTCACACGTGCCGATCAGTCCTTTCTGTTCTTGGAATGGCTCCTATTTTTTCCCAAGACTATTTGGCTCACGCACAGTTGTCTGTTTTTATCCTCTTCAATGTACCAGTGGGATGAACATATATCTCTATTCACTATAAACAGAAGTATATGTAGGAGAAGCACATTCATATATAGTGACATTCCCTTTCTTATTAAAACCTATAAAAATGTCAAAAAATCCCAATGTAAGCCCTCTCCTCTGTATTATACTGTTTGGCAACAGTTCATGGTGACTTTTCTCTTTTTAATGTCATTATGCATTTAGGTGTTTCCCAAACTAATTGCAGCAGACCCCCTTGGGTCCCTACTCCCTAATCCATTATCTCTGTTTATTTGCTGGTGGGGCCTACATATATTTGTGTGTCCACCCATCCCTGTGTGGCACAGGGAAATCCTGATAAGGCTGAGGGGATCACGTGGTTCCATCTCCCCTGCCAGCTTGAAGGATTTGGGTTTGGTGCCCAGTTTTGGCCAAAATAGATAAGGAGAGGCTGATGGATGGTTTCTGGGAAAGCCTCTCCCCTACTTTGCTTTTTTTTTTTAACTTGGCATTTTAATTATGTGTATAAATAACAACATGAGAACGAGGAGGTCTAAGGGTGGACATTATCTCTAGGGGAAAGGGTTTCTCATCAGTCCACTTGTAGTATAGCATCACCCGGGATTACAAAGCAGTCTAATACAGTTTTTCCTGAAGAAAAAAGCCAATTTACTACATTCAGTACGGACTTCTCTAAATGGATAAATGTGGTGTCTCTAGATTGGATGGGGGCTCCCAAATGTGGAGTGGAAGCCAGTATGTGGGGGAGGGAATGAATTCATCGGAGGCAGAAGAAAGGAGATAGGAGTTTACTGAATACACCTCGAGGGAGCAGGTGCAGGACAGCAGATGAGAGGCTGCCTGCCAGGAGGTGGCGGGAGGGGGCTGGTTTGAAGGGGAGAATGTGAAGAGGTCTGAGGACGGGTGGAATTCTCCCCCTTTTTGGTAACTGTGCCTGGTTGTAAGGAGCTCACTGGTCAGTTAGGGCTTATGGCTCTTTTGAGGTGGGTCCCCTGATGGAGGTGACTGTGTTCAGCCAGGGGGTTGCTCGGGCCCCTGTTTGTGTCCATCATGCAAGCCTGTTTGCATAAAAGTGGCCTTGACACTCTGCCATTTTTCTGTAGAATTACTGGTTTACTGCATGGAGTTTACAATATTTACCTGTAACGGATTCAAATGAGCAGAGCATGGAGCATTTTATTTATTTCCAGGTGATTTCCTCACATTTCCTGGCTCCTGAAAGTTCTCCTTCCACAAATCTTCTATGACTGTGGATCCTCGTAAACCCCATTCAAACAATTTCTCCCCCACTGACCTGGACCAATACAACGGCTTATTGAGGATGATGAAAAGAGACAGCTCATCCCATGACCCCAGCTGGATACACCAGCTTCTTCATTTCTGAACCTCTAGCCAAAAGAAGTCCAACAATTTCTCTTGGTGTTACCAAGTCTCAGAGAAAAATCCAGGAGGTACATTTTGGAGATATTCATAGTGGTCTACCCCCCATTGAATCAAGCTCTTGGGCTTAGTTTGTGAGTATATTCTCTGACGCCAACCTGTAGATGGCTCACAATAATGTCGGAGATGTGAGATGCTCTCTTCAAGCTGGGTCCTTGGCTCCTCTACACATTTAGATTGACCCCTGGGGACAGAGGAGAGTGAAAGCTCATTAACCTTCACAGAAGTTTTGTGAGGTGAGTCCTTTTCAGGTGATGCACAATAGGGAATGAGCCCCAGAGTTTGGCACAGGGAAGGCTGGCAAGTGTTCCAAGCGATTGACTTAATTCAGTGGCCTTGATGTACCTCACTCACAAGCTCCTGAGGAGCAGCTCTCCTTTACCTCTTCACCCTCCCCTGCAACCCTAAGCATGACCCTTGCAGGGGTGAGCCACTTGGTGTGGCCAGGGCACCAGCGCTTGTGTTTGGTTGGAGAGGCCTTCCCAGCCGCCTGCTGACATCCATCTGCTCCAGTCCTGCAGGTGGAGACCTGTTCTGCAGGTTTTCTGCCCCAACCCTCATCTGCTTCCCCTTTCCTCCTTCTCCATCCGCCGGGACACGGGGCGCATCCCCGGTCCCCGCCAGGCCCGCCTTCTTGGGCTTGGGCTGAGCTCTGGGGTGCGCGGGGGTTGGTCGGAGACCCGGGAACCACCACACCCTGGACCGCTAGGCTTCAGAGGGGCGGGGTCCTGGGCTCTTTATTGGCGTGTCCAGTCCTCTTCCTCCGCAGACGGCGCGTTCGTCTTCAGGCAGGATGGGTCTCTACCGCATCCGCGTGTCCACCGGCTCCTCGCTGTGCGCGGGCTCCCAAAACCAGGTGCAGCTGTGGCTCGTGGGCCAGCACGGGGAAGCGGAGATCCGGAAGCGCCTGCGGCCGGCGCGGGGCCAGGTGAGCCGCGCGCGGGGCCAGGGGAGCCTCCAGCCGGGACGCCGCGCACAGGGCGCGCTCAGGACGTGTTCCCGCGCCCGGCCTTTCCTTGGACCTGCCGTCCGTCCTCCGGTGCCTTCTGTTCTCAAAAGCTGCCGTTTCAAGCCTCCTCCGCGGTTGCTGGGGTCCGACCTGCGGGCTTTCTCGGCCGCATGGGGTGGAGATGGGGGCGCCGG
Organism: Canis aureus; assembly: GCF_053574225.1. NCBI lineage: Eukaryota > Metazoa > Chordata > Mammalia > Carnivora > Canidae > Canis > Canis aureus. The sequence goes on along the minus strand of NC_135613.1, from coordinate 57,248,892 downwards.
CGGAGATGAGAACACCGAATGTCCGACCCGCGTCCCCGGTCCCATCACATCCACCTGAGACTCGCCTCGGCCCCGACACCCCAATTCTCATCGCCTGTCCCGCTCTCTCCAAGCCCCCAGATCCGGCTGCCCCATGGACGCTTCTCGGCCCTCCGCCCGCCCCTAGCGCCCCCCACCCCCGGCGGTAGCTCGCGCCTCCCCCTCTCCGCCTCTAACCCGGAATCCGGCGCGGTCTGCTGGGTCTCCTGGCCCCTCCGGTCTCCGCAGCCCGAGCTCCGCCTCTCACCCCCACGCCCGCCAGGGCGCCCTTGAACGCGGTCACCTCCACCCACCCTCTCCACCGCCTCGCCGCTTCTGCGCCGCCCTTCCCAGCCCTTCTGCAGCCGAGCGCTTTGTCGCAAACATTCCACCTTGCAACGGGCCCCGGCGTGGAACCTGTGAGCGGCTTCCGCGTGTTCCCAGGACCCATCCAAGACCCTGGACACGCCAATAAAGAGCCTAGCCTGGGGATCCCTGGGTGGCGCAGCGGTTTGGCGCCTGCCTTTGGCCCAGGGCGCGATCCTGGAGACCCGGGATCGAGTCGGGCTCCCGGTGCATGGAGCCTGCTTCTCCCTCTGCCTGTGTCTCTGCCCTCCCCCCGCCCCCACCATGTGACTATCATTAAAAAAAAAAAAAAAAGAGCCCAGCCTGGGGGACGCGGGGGAGCAGCCGCCTCAGCCCAGCGTCTCAGGCGCACAGGTGCGCTCCTTCCGGGCTCGGGGCTTGGCGCAGGCGAAGTCCACAGGGAGGAAATAGAGAAGGAAGGAGTGCACCTCCCCACGTTCCCCCTGCGTCTCCCCGACCCACCTGCCCCGTGCGCGCCCCCTTCTCTTTCTGGCTCCCTCCGCGCGCCGTTCCCGAAGCTCACGGAAGGACGTCCAGCCCGAGCCAGGCTCAGTCCAAGGGCCCCTTCCCGCGCGCCCCGCGGACGCTGAGCCCCTTCTGCCGTCGCAGGAGACGGAATTCAAGGTGGACGTGGAGGAGCACCTGGGGCCGTTGCTGTTCGTGAAACTGCAGAAATGGCACTTCCTTCAGGACGACGCCTGGTTCTGCAACTGGATCTCCGTGCAGGGCCCCGGGGACAGCGGGGAAGAGTTCACGTTCCCGTGCTACCGCTGGGTGGAAGGCAGTGGCATCTTGAGCCTCCCCGAGGGCACCGGTGAGCGTGGGGCTGGAGTGTGAGGAGGCCTGCGGGCGGGGGGTGGGTGTGGAGCAGGGCAGGGAGGCAGGACACGGGGAGCTGGGACCTGGGGCGCGGGGTTGGGGAGAGGGCTGCGCGCGCCCCCCACCCGCCTCCAGCGCCTGGAGGTTGGAGGAGGGAGTGATGCTGAAGGCCCAGGGCCAGCGGGAAGGGAGGGCTGACGAGGCGCCCTCGGCGGGACCCGGGACCAGGAGGGTCGCACGGCCCAAGCTCTCCTCCCCATGTCTAGGCCGGACGGTGGTGGACGACCCTCAAGACTTGTTCAAGGACTACAGGGAAAAGGAGCTGGAAAAGAAGAGGAACCTGTACCGGTCAGCGCTACTCCCGCGCCCCACACTCCTCCCGACCCCACCCCGCCCGCGGGGAGCTGTTGACCCCCCCCCCCCACTACCAACGTCTGCTTTCACTTCTCCATGGCAGGTGGGGTAACTGGAAGGATGGATTAATCCTGAATGTCGTTGGGGCCACGATCTCTGACCTCCCTGCAGATGAACGATTTCTGGAAGATAAGAGAATTGATTTTGAGGCTTCGCTGGCGAAGGGGTGAGAACAGGGGGGCTGGATGCCAGGGAGGCGGAAGGGCTGAGGACTGCACAGGGCTGGGCCAGCCTCAGGTGGGTGCCTGTCCTTATGTGTTTGATCCTGAGCATCACTCTCAAACTCTGCTTCTCTTTCCCTGAAGGCTGGCAGACCTAGCCATCAAAGACTCTTTAAATGTCTTCACTTGCTGGAATGATCTGGATGACTTCAACCGAATTTTCTGGTGTGACCAGAGCAAGTTGGCTAGTTAGTACCTCACCCCAGGGCTTCTCCCAGGGCCCTTATCTCGGACCCAACCCAACCCAGGCACCCAGGGCTGGGAGACCAGAGGCGGGGGCCCCTGTGGTAGGCTGGGGTCAACTGGGGATGGTTTGGTGGGGGCGCTCAGATCCCTATGACTGTCACCCCCAGAGAAGGTGCGGGACTCCTGGAAAGAAGACGCCTTGTTTGGGTACCAGTTTCTCAACGGTGCTAACCCCATGATACTGAGGCGCTCCAGGCAGCTGCCGGCACGCCTGAAGTTCCCTCCGGGGATGGAGGAGCTGCAGATCCAGCTGGAGCAGGAGCTCCAGGTACGCACAGAAGAGCCCTAAAGAGGTCATGCACTGAAATGGCAATGTGGTTAGTGTTTGTGTTTTGGGGTCCACTGTGGGGGCAGCTTCCTACTGGATGGCAAGAAGGGATTTGGCAGGAGAAATCGGGAGTGACCCCTGAGACATGTGACTCTGTGCCTCCTCCCTGAGTGAGAACAGTGATGGAGGGAGGAAGAGTGGTTGGCAGAGACAGTCACAAGGACAGCAGCCCTCGCCCGCTACCCCCACACAGGGAGGCAGGCTGTTCGAGGCGGACTTCGTGCTGCTGGACGGGATCAAGGCCAATGTCATCTTGTGCAGCCAGCAGTACCTGGCCGCCCCTCTGGTCATGCTGAAACTGCAGCCTGATGGGAAACTGTTGCCCATGGTCATCCAGGTGAGAGGACCCAGCAGTGTTGCTCTCCAGTAGTGCTTGTCCTCCCGCTCAGACCCTCATGCAAATTCAGAGTCCCCACTCCCTGCAAAGGCCTAAGGCACAGGAAAGGGCCAGGCTGCCGGAGAGACTGGCTGGGTGAGTCTGAAGAGGCTTCAGGGCTGAGGAAGTCACTGAGGACAGAGCAGTCTGGGGCTGCCCTTCGGAGGTGATGTGAGCCTTGGAGGAGGCTCAGGACTTAGACCCTCAGGCAGGACCCCACCGAGGTGAGGGTCAGGTGACTCCCCAGGGACTCTCAGGGGCCAGCTGGCCTGGGGTGTTGGGGAGCAGTGTGAGGCAGAGGGGCCACACCCTGCGGGCTGTGGGGGCCCAGCTGGGGTGCAGGAGGACAGGAAGCCGAGGCAGGCTGCTGCGGCGGGCGCCTGTGTTCAGGCTGGGGCCCAGGAGGGGGATGCCAGACCCTAGGATTTGGGCAATGGGTTCAGCGACTGTCCAAGGCAGAGGGGTTGGGCTCAGATGTGGGGATCAGCTGTGTGATGCTGAGGATGATCAAACTGGCCTGGGTTCAGGGAGAGAGGAGGAGGAGAAGGAGTTGGGCAAGGTTCCTGCAGAAGTCAAGAGGAAAGGACAAGTCAAGAGGAAAATCAAGAGCCCAACTTTGAGGTAACAGGGGGACATCCAGATTGTAAAGTGTGGCCAGTGACAGTTCAGGACTGCGGGCAGAGCCAGCTGTGTGCAGGCGGTATCCACTCCTACTGCAAGCCGAAGGGGAAGTGAGGTCAGAGGAAGCCAGTGGGAGAGCGGAGAGAGAACCATTTCTGCAGAAGGCAGCCAGCTGGGGGCTGCAGGGCAGGAAGCACAGGCAAGTGTGGGCAGAGCTAAGTGTGGGAGGGAGCCTCAGGGGAGAGGCACGCAGTGTGTGTGTGTGGGGTATCCTACTCCCTGTCCCTGCTCCAGCTCCAGCTGCCACGTGTGGGATGCCCTCCACCACCGCTTTTCCTGCCCACGGATCCCCCGATGGTCTGGCTCCTGGCCAAGTGCTGGGTCCGTAGCTCTGACTTTCAGATCCACGAGCTGCAGTCTCACCTTCTGCGGGGACACTTGATGGCAGAGGTCATCACCGTGGCCACCATGAGGTGCCTTCCGTCCATACACCCCATCTTCAAGGTAGCACCTTACTCGCCTCGCTCTGGCCTGCCCCTTTCTCCAGGCCCCATGGCACCCTCCCTGGGGGGGGCTCTCAGGGTGGGGAGAGCCAACCAAGAAAGACAAGTGAGCCAGGAGCAGGAGCACGGCCTGCTGTGCCTTCTGAATGGGGTGGTACGTCCTCCCGGGGAGGCAAAAAGGAGCCATGGTCAGGGGCGGGGGGCAGAGTGAGCAGTCCTACCCGTTTCATGTATAAACCACAGATATCCATTCACTATTATAGGAAGGGTACACACAAACGACTGAGGAGTCCAACAAGAGAGGATCATACAAATAGCAAAAAGTATTTTTTCAGCCAGTTTTAAAGAATCCTAAAGTAGTAACACATAGGCTATCAAGAGGGACTCAGGACAACACTGGCAGCCAGTTCATTGTGGACAATTAGCACAGACTGTCCACCCATTCACTTGTTTTCTTGGGGGTGCATCTCACGGGGCATGAGCGATTCTGGATGCCAGTGAGAAGCAAGACAGGCAAGGTCCTGAAAATGGGGATTTTCATTTCCATTAAGGGCTAGCAGACAATACAGACTGTATGGGACCCTATGAGCTGTGATAAGTACAATGTGGAGAACCAGAGCAGGGTGGGTAGGCCCGGTGGTCAGGAAAGATTCATTTGATCAAAGGTCTTGTGGCAGGAACAAGGCTGGGATGTTTGAGGGACAGAAAGAAGGTGAGTAGAATGGACAAAGGGAAAAAAGAATAAAATCTTGGGGAAAAAAAGGCAATAAAAAACCCAGTAGATTCAGAATGGACAAAGGGGAGAGGGTAGGAGATGATGTTCCGGAGGCAGGCAGGTTAGGCCATGCATTCTCAAGTGGGGGGCTGTTATGCCCCCCAGATGGGTGAAAGTGCTTCTGGGGAGGCAAAAAACTTACTATTTTTATGTATAAAACACATATATGCATATAGTACATAACAGATACAGTATATCTAGCATTAAAATTTCTTTTTTTAAAAAAGGATTTTATTTATTTATTAATGAGAGACACAGACAGAGAGGCAGAGACACAGGCAGAGGGAGAAGCAGGCTCCCTGCGGGGAGCCCGACGCGGCACTCGATCCCAGGACCCCAGGGTCATGCCCTGAGCTGAAGGCAGGTGCTAAACTGCTGAGCCACCCAGGGATCCCTAGCATGAAAATTTCATAGGGGGAGAAATTTTATGTAATTTTGTCTATGTATGTATCATGTATCCATATAGAAATATTATCTCCATATCATGTATCAATATATAAATATTATATATATATATACACACACACAGCTTCTCATCCCCCATCTGCGCTACACCTTGGAAATTAACGTTCGGGCCAGGACGGGGCTCATCTCTGACAACGGTGTTTTCGACCAGGTAGGAGGAAGGCAGGGGCATTCTGGAGCCCACTCTCCCCTTGGCTCTGGGTTCCACAACCCCCCCCCCCCCACCCTAGGGCTGGCTGATTTGCCTGACGCCACCTGGCCCTTGCTCCTCAGGTGGTGAGCACAGGTGGCGGAGGCCACGTGGAGCTGCTCCAGCGAGCTAGAGCCTTCCTAACCTACCGCTCCTTCTGTCCTCCCACTGACCTGGCCGACCGGGGGCTCCTGGGAGTCGAGTCTTCCTTCTATGCGCAGGATGCTCTGCGGCTTTGGGAAATCCTCTACCGGTGAGGAGGGGTGAGGCAGGGCTGGGTGGGGAGGACTCAGGACAGCCTGTGTCTCGGCTGGGGGGCTGGGGCCCCTGACCCAGGCAGGTGAGGGGGTAGGAGCCCAGGGCCGGAGGCTCCTGGCAAGCTGCAGCCCTCCTGACCCCCACGCTGGGGCGCAGCTATGTGCAGGGCATCGTGTATCTCCACTACAAGACGAACGAGGCTGTGAGAGATGATCTGGAGCTGCAGACTTGGTGTCGAGAGATCACTGAGGTCGGGTTGCGGGGGGCTCAGGACCAAGGTAAGGCTAGCCCCTGCCTGGGACCTCCAATACCACATAGTTCCCTTGGGAATCTCCCTAGAATCCTATTTCTGTGGAATCTTCCAGAAGCATTTCCAACCCAGTGAAAATGCCCAAAGGCCCTCCCAGATTCCTTTTGTACCAGCTAGAGACAGGTCCCATCGTATGCCCTGGGAATCCCTCTAGGTCCCAGCTGCCTCAAGACCCATGGCTGTTTGTAAATGTTTAACAGCCAGCATCCTGGGTGGGTGGGGGGGAGGCGCATAGGGGGGCGGTGGGAGAGGGGAGTCCTGATTTGTAGCATTTGCCCATTTTCGTCCTGTGAATATTTCCACTGTGGTTACCAACGTGATGGTAGCCAGCTTGCTAAACACCTGACCGGTAATGGGCCAGCAGGAGCCACACCAGGACCCCACTGGGTGGGACCCTCCCAGCAGATCCCCCCACCCCCATTCCAACCCAGCTTGCCATCAGAGCCCAGGGACCCTGAGAGGACCGAGTGCCCTTCCTCACCCCTGTGGTCTCCCCTCACTGCCCTGTGTCTGAGCTGTGCTTCTGTTCCTCCCCTGAACCCCCTGCAGGGTTCCCCAACTCCTTACAGTCCCGCGACCAGATGTGTCACTTTCTCACCATGTGTATATTCACCTGTACTGGCCAGCACTCGTCCACCCACCTGGGCCAGGTACGGACCATGGTGGGCAGCTGGGAGTTTGCACCTGGAGTGGTGCAGGGGCTGTGTGCAGGTGGGCTGAGGGCCTTCTGTGCTTAGCAGGCACTGACTCTAGACATCTGCCCCTCCCTCCCTAGCTGGACTGGTACACTTGGGTCCCTAACGCGCCCTGCACCATGCGGCTGCCGCCTCCTACCACCAAGGACGTGACACTGGAGACAGTTATGGCAACACTGCCCAACTGCCATCAGGCCTCGCTGCAGATGTCCATCACCTGGCAGCTGGGCCGCCGCCAGCCTGTGATGGTGCTGGCAGTGGGGCGCCCCTGGGGGCCGGGAGGGGCAGGCAGGTGAGGGAGGCAGCGCACCCTCCACGCTGCGTGTGGGTCCCAGGCTCTCAGCTGCCTTCCTCTCTCCACCAGGTGGCTCTGGGCCAGCACCAGGAGGAGTATTTTTCAGGCCCTGGACCCAAGGACGTGCTGAAGAAGTTCAGGGAGGAGCTGGCTGTTTTGGAGAAGGAAATCGAGACCCGGAATGCAAAGCTGGACATGCCCTACCAGTACCTGCAGCCCAGCCTGGTGGAAAACAGTGTGGCCATCTGAGTGCTGCCTTCTGCGGAGCCGCACCCACCCCCCAGCGCTTCCAATCCCACCCCCGCAGCCCCAGCCCCCCCACCAAGGGTCACCTTTCCATGGTCTGTGCCCTTGGCAGACACTTTTATTCTAGACGGGCCCCCTAAGGGCCTCTTCCCGCTGCCTCCCTCATCCTTTGGGTCTCCCCTGGGGCAGGGAAGAGCCAGGTTCCAAGAGCAGGAGAGGGTGTCCCTACCTATTGCTCCACACCTTTTATGAGCCACATACGATTTTGAACCTAATGTGATTTAATGGCAATCAACAGAGATTTTAGACAACAAAAGGAAAGAAGTTAGAGCAAACTGTTCTAAAGCAAATATTGGCCAGGGGCACCCGGGTGGGTCAGTCTGTTGAGTGTCTGCCTTGGGTTGGGGTCATGATCCCAGGGTCCTAGGATCTATCGAGTCCCACGTTGGGCTTGCTGCTCAGAGGGGGCATCTGCTTCCCCCTCTGCCTCTGCCTGTTGCTCCCCCTGCTTGTGCTCTCTGCGATCTTTCAAATAAAAAAATTTTGAAAATATGTATGAACACCTTTCTAACTGGACAGACTTTATTACAGATCCTGAAGCCAGACACAGTAAAAAGCAAACCATTCACAGCAATTCTCAAGATTTTTGTCTCATGGCTCACTTAGAAGATGATAAATGGGGCAGCCCCAGTGGTGCAGCGGTTTAGTGCCGCCTTCAGCCCAGGGCGTGATCCTGGAGACCCGGGATCTAGTCCCGCGTCGGGCTCCCTGCATGGAGCCTGCTTCTCCCTCTGCTTGTGTCTCTGCCTCTTTCTCTGTGTGTGTTTCTTGTGAATAAATAAATAAAATCTAAAAAAAAAAAAAAAGATGATAAATGGAAGAAAACTGGGGGGGTGGTGTCCATGTCTATAACCATTTGCAGTTCCCCTGTCGGAAAGCTCCAAAGTAAAATAAGAAACTAGAAAAATACTTTAAAAACCCTCATTATCGGGCTGCCCGGGTGGCTCAGTGGTTTGGCACTGCCTTCGGCCCGGGGCCTGATCCTGAAGACCCCGGATCAAGTCCCACGTCGGGCTCCCTGCATGGAGCCTGCTTCTCCCTCTGCCTGTGTCTATGCCTCTCTCTCTCTCTCTGTGTCTCTCATGAATTAATAAATAAAATCTTTAGAAAAACCCCTCATTATTGTAACGAGTGACAACAAAAGAATCAATAAGATCCAGCTTCTGTATCTGATGAAAACTTTGGAAAAATAAGCTTAGACATTTGTTTGTTAATATGACCATCTGTGGGTATTTATTTTTTGTAGATATTTTATTTTTAAAGATTTTTATTTATTCATGAGAGACACGCAGAGAGAGGCACAGAGAGGAGTTCAATGCTGGGATCTGGGGGGAGAGCGTGGCCTGGTCTGGGCATCAGACAAGAACATTGCAGCTGGGGAGGCTGTGCAGTGGGGCAGTGGGAGCAACTGGGGCTAGAAGACAGGTGAAGGTGGTGCCAGGAAATTAGTCTTGACCTTTAGGAAACAGTTATTGAAGGATTTTAGGTAATGATGTGACAGGGTCCTGGTCCTGGGGTCAAACCCAGAGGCACCCCTTCTCTTTGGAGACCATCCCCCCTTTTCTTGGGCATCACCCCCTTTCACTATCATCATTGGTTCCTTGTCAGATACTTTCATTCTGACAGGTTTCCCCCTTACTCCCTTACAGAGAACACTTCAAATCCCATTGCTTTCTGGAAATAACTCTTTTTTTAAAAGTAAGCTAGAGGCCCAATATAGGGCTTGAAATCAGAACCCCAAGATCAAGAATTGCATGGTCTGCCAACCGCACTAGGCAGGAGTCCCTGCCACTGTTTTGTTTTTGTTTTTGTTTTTTTCAAACAGGCTGGTGGAGAGAAAAGCAAGACAGATGGTTTGAATGTTCTCTAAGACACAAAATCATGCCCTTTCAGGTCCAGTGAAGTCACAGAATAAAAAGTAAGGTCATAGTGACTTTTAGGTAGATGTCAAATATCCAGTTCATATGGTAATTCCATGTTTAGTGTTCCCCAGAGCTGCCACCTTACTCTCAAAAAGAGGCAGTACTGATGCCAGGGACTTACTCAGTATGGATATAAATAAGATGTCAGAACTAGAGTTCAGAATAATGGTTAAATGATACTAGCAGGGGGGACACCTGGGTGGCTCGGTGGTTGAGCATCTGCCTTTGGCTCAGGTCGTGATCCTGGGGTCCTGGCTTTGAATCCCACATTGGGCTCCCTGCAGGGAGTCTGCTTCTCCCTCTGCCTGTGTCTCTGCCTCTCTCTGTGCCTCTCATGAATAAATAAACACAATCTTTTAAAAAGAGATACTAGCAGGCCTTGAAAAAAGCATAGAAGACACTAGAGAATCCCTTTCTGGAGAAATAAAAGAACTGAAATCTAATCAAGTGGAAATAAAAAGGCTATTAATGAGATGCAAAAATAAATGGAGGCTCTAACTGCTAGTATAAATGAGGCAGAAGAGAGAATTAGTGATCTGGAAGACAATATGATGGAGAATAAAGGAGCTGAGAAAAAGAGAGATAGATAGTGGATCATGAGGGGAGAATTTGAGAGATAAGTCATCCACAAAGCAACACAATATTACCATAGTTGGGATTTCAGAAGAAGAAAAAAGAGAGAAGGGGGCAGAATTGAAGCAAATTATAGCCAAGAACTTCCCTAATCTGGGGAAGGAAATAGGCTTCCAAATCCAGGAGGCATAGAGAACCCTCCTCAAAATTAATTAAAATAGGTCAATACCCCAACAAACAATAGTGAAGCTTACAAATCTCAGAGACAGAGAAAATTCTGAAAGCAGGTTGGGACAAGAGATCCATAACCTATAAGGGTAGACACATCAGCCTGTCAGGAGACCTGTCCACAGAGACCTGGCAGGCCAGAAAAGACTGGCATGATATATTCAGAGTGCTAAGTGAGAAAAATACATAGCCAAGAATACTTTATCCAGCTAGGAGGTCATTCAAAATAGAAAGATAGACAAAAAGCTTCCAGAAGAAACAGAAACTTAAAGAATTTGTGATCACCAAGCCAGCCCTAAAAGAAATATTAAAAGAGACGCTTTAAGTGAAGAGAGAGTCCAAAAAGTAACATAGACCAGAAAGGAACAGAGACAATATACAGAAACAGTGACTTTACTGGTAATACAATGGCACTAAATTCATATCTTTTGATAGTTATTCTTAATGTAGATGGCTAAATGCTCTAATCAAAAGACAAGGGGTATCAGATTGGATGAAAAAGCAAGACCCATTAATATGCTGTCTGCAAGAGGCTCATTTTAGACCCAAAGACACCGCCAGATTGAAGAAGTCAGATGGAAAACCATTTACCATGCTAATGATATCAAGAGAAAGCTGGGGCGGCGATCCTTGTATCAAATTAGATTTTAACCCAAAAACTGTAATAAGAGATGAGGAAGGACACTATATCATAAATAAAAGGGTCTTTCCAACAAGAAGATCTAACAATTGTAAATATCTATGCCTCTAACATGGGAGCAGCCAGTTATATAAGCCAATGAATAATAAAATTAAAGAAACACATCGATAATAATACAACAATGGAAGGGGACTTTAACACCCCACTCACTGCAATGGACAGATTATTTAAGCAGAAGATCAATAAGGAAACAAGGGCTTTGAATGACACACTGCACCAGATGGACTTCATAGATATATTCAGAACATTCCATCCTAAAGTAACAGAATACACATTCCTTTCACGTGGACGTGGAACATTCTCCAGAATAAGATCACATACTGGGTCACAAATCAGGTCTCAGCCAGTACTAAAAGACTGAGGTAATTCCCTGCATAGTTTCAGACCACAATGCTTTGAAACTGGAACTCAATCACAAGAGGAAATTTGGAAAGAACTCAAGTACATGGAGGCTAAAGAGAATCTACTAAAGAATGAACAAGACAACCAGGAAATTAGGGGATCCCTGGGTGGCTCAGTGGTTTAGTGCCTGCCTTCGGCCCAGGGCGTGATCCTGGAATCCCAGGATCGAGTCCCACATCAGGCTCCCTGCATGGAGCCTGCTTCTCCCTCTGCCTGTGTCTCTTCCTCTCTCTCTCTCTCTCAATCTGTGTCTCTCATGAATAAATAACAAAACCTCCAGGAAATTAAAGAAGAATTTAAAAAATTCATGGAAACAAAGAAAATGAAAGCACAACTGGTCTATCTTTCTCTTATCTACATTTCTTACATATAATGGTTTTATCCTATATTTTGATATATTTTTTCAAAGTTTTCTTGGATAATCTTAAATGTCTTGTCTTTCATGTAATCTTTATAATCAGTTTATAGGTAGTCCTTTCAAATCCCCGGACTCCTGGGTGCCTCAGTGGTGGAGCATCTGCCTTTCTCTCAGGTAGTGATCCTGGGGTCCTGGGATCGAGTTCTGCAGTGGGCTCCCCGCAGGGAGCCTGCTTCTCCCTCTGCCCGTGTCTCTGCCTGTGTGTGTGTGTGTGTCTGTGTGTGTGTGTGTGTGTGAGATGAATAAATAAATAAAATATTTAAAAAATCCTTCCAAATCTCCTTTACTGTAGCAACTTCATGCCAATTATTGATATGTAGATGTAAAATATTACATGCTTTGTATTTTATTTGCTAATGACCCTATTCTATCTTCTTTTCCTCCCTATTGTAAATTCTGGGCATCTCAGGGCAGATTTCCTAATGGAATTTCACTGCTTGGCCTTGAAACTCTAGGCTCTTTTAACTACCAGTGCAAGAACTCTGCAAGATAAGAGAAAATGTTGCATCTTCCCCTACAACTGCAGAGAAAAGTAGGTGGCATTCTGTCTGGTGAAGCTATTCTTATAGACTCTCCTCAGTTAGTCTTGTAAATCACCAGAACTTAGATATTTTTGCTACCTGTGAAAGTATTCCACAACTTCTAAGAAGGCTGTCATTCTGATTGGCCCATTTTGATTAATAATGTATTGTTCTACAAACATTTTTAATGGACATTTATGTTTTTAAAAAAGTATAAATACTTGTGAACTTCCTTTGTTTATGCAGAAAGGATCTTTGGCACTTCCTCCTCCTCCATGCATAAAACATAAAACACCAATTCTTCTAGATTTTTTTTCAATTCTTCTAGATTAAAAAAAAAGATTTATTTATTTATTTGAGATAGAGAGAGAGAGAGCTCACAGAGGGAGAGGGAGAAGCAGACTCCCCGCTGAGCAGGGAGCCCAATTCGGGGCTGGATCCCAGGACCCTGGGATCATGACCTGAGCCTAAGGCAGAGACTTAACCAACTGAGCCATAGAGGTGCCCTTATAATTCTTTTAGGTTTTTTATTTCAGCAAAGATTTAAAAATTTTCATCTTATCTAAATAAACCAATGGTGCTGTGATGCGATTTTGATGAACTGAACACAAAGTGGTGCCCTGGGGACAACGTGAGCCGATACACTAGCCAAGGAAAGCAAGTGAAGTTTAACTGTTGGTAGTCTACTATGGAGTCCCTTGGCTTCTATCCACCGTCTCCAATCAGTGGAAACAATGCTGAAGTGCTATTTTGCTTAGAAAATCAATGGGGACATTGCATATTAGGGTAGATTATAGTTATGATGAAGAGACCCCAAATATGCAGTGGCTAAGATAGGATCGCATTTCTCCTCATTGTACCAATCAGGCTGTCATTCTGAGTGAGTTAGGGAGTCTACTACTCAATTCAAGAGTCCAATTTTCTTCTTCTTGTTTTTCTTCCATTCCATAGGATATGATACTCCATGTGATTGAGGTTGGGTTGTAACCAGTAGGAATGAGGGAGAGAATATGATAGCATATTCTCTGCCGACGACAGTTAATAAAGCTGTATTACATACTTGAAATTTATTAAGATTTGATCTTAATGGTTCTCCTTTTAAAAGAAGGTAACTGCCTGACTTTGACCGCATCAACATTTTTTCCAGATAAGTCTCCTGAGGCAAGGGAAATAATAGCAAAAATAAACTATTGGGACCACATCAAAATTAAAAGCTTCTGCACAGCAAAGGAAACAATCAACAAAGCTAAAAGGCAACCCATAGAATAGGAGAAGATATTTGCAAATGACATAGCTGATAAAGGGCTAGTCTCTAAAATCTATAAAGAACTGATACAACTCAACATCTCCCAACACAAATAATCCAATTAAAAATGGGCAGAAGACATGAACAGACATTTCTCCAGAGAAGACGTCCACTCGGCCAATGGACACATGAAACGATGCTCAACATCACTCATCATCAGGGAAATGCAAATCAAAGCCACAATGGGATATCACCTCACACTTGTCAGAATGGCTAAAACCAAAACCAGAAGAAACAGCAAGTGTTGGTGAGGATGTGGAGAGAAAGGAACCCTCTTGCACTGTTAGAAGGAATGCAAACTGGTGCAGCCACTGTGGAAAACGTATGGAGGTTCCTCAAAAAGTTAAAAATAGAACTACCCTACTACCTAGCAATTATACTTCTGGGTATCAACCCAAGAAATACAAAAACAGTAATTCAAAGGGATACATGCACCCTATGTTTGCTGCAGCATTATCTACAATAGGTAAATTATGGGAGTAGCCCAAATGTTCATCAATAGATGAATGGATAAAAAAAGAAGTGGTATATAAATATAATGGAATATTATCCAGCCATAAAGAAGTGTAAAATCTTGCCATTTGTAAGACATGGATGGATCTAGAGAGTGTAATACCAAGTGAAATAAGTCGGTCAGGGAAAGACAAACACTATATGAGCAAAGGGGAAAAAAGAGAGAGGGAGGCAAACCAAGAACCAGACTCTTAACGATTGAGAAGAAACTGATGGTCATTAGAATGGGTTAAACAGGGATCCCTGGGTGGCTCAGTGGTTGAGCATCTGCCCTCGGCTCAGGTCATGATTCTGGGGTCCTAGAACGGAGTCCCACATCGGCCTGCGAGGAACCTTCCTCTCTCTGTGTCTATGTCTCTGCCTCTCTCTCTGTGTCTCTCATGAATAAATAAATAAAAGCTTTTAAAAAATAGAATGGATTAAACAGGTGTCGGGGATTAAGGAGGGCACTTGTGATGAGCACCAGGTGTTGTATGGATGTGTTGAATCACCATATTGTATGCCTAAGACTAACATTACACTGCATGTCAACTACCCTGGAATTAATCCATTTCTGGGGATCTCTGGGTGGCTCAGTGGTAGCACCTGCCTTTGGCCCAGGGCATGATCCTGGAGTCCCGGGAATCTAGTCCCACGTCAGGCTCCCTGCATGGAGCCTGCTTCTCCCTCTGCCTGTGTCTCTGCATCTCTCTCTCTCTCTCTCTCTCTGAGTCTCTCATGAATAAATAAATAACATCTTTAAAAAAATTAAAAAACCCATTTCTAACGAGAAAAAAATAAAATACAAACAGGTAACTGGGAGACAATGGATATGTTCATTAGCTGGATTGTGGAATCACTTTTACCATGTGTACCTGTATCAAAACACTGCATTGTGCACTTTAAACATATACAATGTTTGTCAGTTATGCCTCAGTAAAGTGGGGAGAAGAAAAAGAAAGAGAATATTGAGGAGATGGGGTCTAATCTTGAGATGTTCCCCCAGGATTAGCTGACATCGCACCTGCTTGCCTTTGGTGAGAGAGAACTAAGTCACATGACCGTACCAAACTGCAGAGGAGGCTGGAAACTTCAGGTAGTTGGCTAGCCAGGAGGTAGGCTGCACTGCGAGTTGGATTGAATAAGGATAGACAGGACACTGCGGACAGGTGGCGACCGACATCGCACCTTGGAAAGGGCAAGAATTAGGTCTGCTGTCTTGCTGTTTTCTGTTGTCGGGGATCATTGTTTCTAATGTTTTTCTTTTGACAGATGGCATTGGGTGTGTGTCCGTGGAATACAGGTGACGTTTGATCCGTGAATCAGTAGCAGAGCTCAGAGGAAGAATTGCCTTTCTTGGAAAGAGTGTTTCTAGATCCAAAAGTTGGGTTTCCTTTGGGAACATTAAGACTCAACTGAGTGAGTTTTCTTGAGATGCTACTGGACCAGGCATAGAGTATGTAGTCTCCAAGACGGAAAGCGGGAACCTGAAAAAATGGCCTTTTCTCAAAATAGCTGCCTTCTAGGAGTATAGATAGAGGTGAAGTTTTGGGTCAGAGCTGTGCTTTCTATTCTGAATGCATGTATTTTCCCCTTTTCTTTCTGTAAAGACATTCCACACAGTCTGCACTTGTTGTTCTCACATTGTTTGAATATGAGATATTATGACTCAAGATATAGCCTCGAGTCAAAATCCATGTGAATTGAGGATTAAGAAGTGAAAATTGCAGGAAAATTCAACGACTCTAGTGGACACTAGATTTTCTGGTGTTAAAACAGTATGTTTGCCAAAGTTGTCAATTCCCCAAGGATTGGTACTATATAGACTCCATGAATAAGAAAAAGATAACTTCCTTCAGGAAGTTATTTCCTTTAAATAGAAGCATTAGAAAATAAATATAATAAAATTCTTAAAATTAAAGAGCTTCTGTTTTGTTTAATTATAAGAAATTAATAAGTGCCTATAAAAACCTAAAATAAGAAATCCCAGAGTGGCCAGGCTGTGAGAAAATAGAAATAAAGCCAAAATTGACAACGTTTTAAATATGACAGTCTTCTAAGAAAGATTCTCTTTAGGCTAGAAGTAAGAGACATACTGTCAGAAAAAAATGACATCTTAAAACTTCTCAGTCCTTGGAAAGAGAGCCAAGTCATTAATCACATTTATTACTTTCCACAAATACATTGACCCTGTTGTTTACGTTAGTCTCAGAGGGATAAAATCTTATGGCTTTTGTGTTGTAAAAGCATATTTTAAGTGAAAAATATTACTCAATCAAATGATAAAATATTTAGTGAAAAGAATAATGTTTCACACTGATGAGAAAAAATAAAATCCACGTTAACTGCGCAGAACAACTGTAATCAATAAAATTTTAATCAGTATTCTTATTTAAACACATTTTTTCTATCTCTCAAGTTTCTGGATGAGTAGAAGGAACACTTTTACTCATCCCTGCTGAGCGGTAAGCCAAAGGAAAAAAAAATGTGTGAGTTTCTATCACACGAACTATTAGCAGTCATAAAAAGCTTTAAAGAACGCTTTATTTTTTTTAAAAAAAGATTGTATTTATTTATTCATGAGAGACACAGAGAGAGGCAGAGACACAGGCAGAGGGAGAAGCAGGGTCTCTGTGGGGACCCCGATGCGAGACTTGATCCCAGGACCCTGGGGTCATGACTTGAGCCGAAGGCAGACGCTCAACCCCTTAGCCCCTCAGGTGTCTTAAGAACACTCTATATTGGAGATTTTTATTTATGTATTTATTTACTCATTAAAAATTTGTAAAAATGTAAGTATAGTTGACACAATGTTACATTACCTGCAGGTGTATATAGCACAGCGATTTGACATCTCTATGTGTTATGCTGTGCTCACTGCAGGGGTAGCTACCGCCTGTCACCACACTGCGCTATGTATGTGGACTAGATTCCATAAGGAATCTTTTTATTCTTATAACTGACTCCGTAACTGGAAGCCTGGACCTCCTGTTCCCCTTCACCCATCTTACCCACTCTTCACCCCACTTTCCTTTTCCTCAGGCCATCATAGATTTGTTCTCTGTATTTATAGGTCTGATTCTACTTTTTGTTTATTCCTTTGTTTTCTTAGATTCCATATATGAGTGGAAGCATATGGTATTTGAGCTTCTCAGTCTGACTCACTTCACTAAGCATTATACTCTTTAGATCCATTCATGTTGTCCCAATGGCAGGAGCTCATCCTTTTTTTTATGCTGAGCAATGTTGATATATGTACGTGTATATATTTATATACACACACATATATCACATCTTCTTTTTTTTAAAAAGATTTTATTTATTTATTTATTCGTGAGAGACCCAGAGAGAGAGGCAGGGACACAGGCAGAGGGAGAAGCAGGCTCCCTGTGCCCAATGCGGAACTCCATCCCAGGACCCCAAGGTCACGCCCTGAGCCAAAGATAGAGGTTCAACCACTGAGCCCCCCAGGCAGTTTAATATGCAAACTTTCTCTTTTGGAACCGGATTTCATGTTTAGACGTCTTGTACACCTAATTGTTTGCTGTATCTGAGCATGCACACCACTGCATGCTGGGATCCCCATTCTCACTCCTGGCTCAGAGGAGGAGTGGGGCTCAAGGGGGGCATTGTTTGCTTTTCTTGCGGGAGGATCTTCCTCCAGTGATGGTGATGTCACCATCACCCAGGTCTAAGCTCGGGGGGTGGGGAGGATGGGGGGGGTAGTTTCTCCAGGATGGTGACTCCCTTTCCTGGATGAACTTTGGAATTTCCCCTGATGGGATAGTCAGAAAATAAAATTCTATGAACCACCACCTCACCCCCCGCTGCCTGTCTCTGCCTCTCTCTCTATGTCTTTCATGAATAAATAAATAAAATATTTTTTAAAAATGAAAGAACTGGGGAGCTGCACTACGCATCCCTTTTTCAGACTTTCCCTCGGTCA
Organism: Canis aureus; assembly: GCF_053574225.1. Classification (NCBI taxonomy): domain Eukaryota; kingdom Metazoa; phylum Chordata; class Mammalia; order Carnivora; family Canidae; genus Canis; species Canis aureus. The sequence continues at coordinate 57,231,178 of NC_135613.1, read as the reverse complement.
CCCCGCTGCCTGTGGGGCGAAAGCTCTGCACTTACCCCCTGCTCAGTGTTCACCTGACTGAACCAGTGCCTTGGCTTTGGAGCTGTGGAGCAGTTTGCAGCCTGCACAGAGCCGGCACGGCGTCCGCTCCAGGGAGGGCCAGCGGGAGATGCTTCAGAGGAAGTTTGGGGGGGGTTTCCAAGTTTTATATAATTTTCCCAGATAACCCATCCCAATGCTCGTTTCTTCGTCAATACCCTCAGTCCTCTGTGATGGGACTTGATAATATGCATCCAACTAACTCTGATTCTGCACCCCACAGACTCTCTAGCCTTTTTTTTGAAGGCAACTCAGGAGTTAGAAAAGAAGACAAATTCTTTTAGAAGTGGTCATGAAATGTGTTTTACTCTGTGTTGAAAACCGGGATATAGACCCAGTGAGGTCTTTTTGCCTTCAAAGCCCTGGGAGTAGATTGCAGAGCTGAGGTTTACAACATGACAGAATGTGAAAGCTCAGGGAACACCTTTTTTTTTTTTTAATTTTATTTTCTCTTCTCTGTTTTCCTTTCCTTTTCTCTTCTTTTATTAATTTAATTTTAACTCCAATGAGTTAATGCACAGTGTAACATTAGTTTCAAGTGTACAATACAGGGGGATCCCTGGGTGGCGCAGCGGTTTGGCGCCTGCCTTTGGCCCAGGGCGCGATCCTGGAGACCCGGGATCAAATCCCACGTCAGGCTCCCAGTGCATGGAGCCTGCTTCTCCCTCTGCCTATGTCTCTGCCTCTCTCTCTCTCTCTGTGTGACTATCATAAATAAATAAAAATTTAAAAAAAAAAAAAAAAAAAAGTGTACAATACAGTGATCCAAACATTCTATACATCACTCAGTGATCCTCACAAGTGCCCTCCTTCATCCATCACTCCATCCCCTCCCCTTCAGTTTGTTCTCTAGAGTTAAGAGTTGGCTTCTTGATTTGCTTCTCTTCTTTATCCATTGCTTGTTTGTTTTGTTTCTTAAATTCCACATGAGTGAAATCATGTGGTGTTTGTCTTTCTCTGACTGACTTATTTCACTTAGCACTGTGCCCTCTAGCTCCACCCAGATTGTTGCAAATGGCAAGATTTCATTCTTTTTGATGGCTGAGTCATATTCCATTGTATATATACAGCACATCTTCTTTATCCATTCATCAGTCGATGGACACTTGGGCTGTTTCCCTATTTTGGCTGTTGTTGATAATGCTGCAGAAACACCCATATTTTAAAGGATAGGTCAGAAGGGGAAATGAGCAAAGGTGACAAGGGACAGAACAGAAAGAAGACTAAGGAAGGGAGGTGTCTGAAAGCCATGGGTGGGTGTCAGAGTGCAGTAAACCTTGTGCATTATTAAATATTCTATGCAAAAAACATCTACTCAATAGGCAAGAATTAAGCAAAGAAAACCTTTCTGATTTAACTAGTTTGCTGTGCGCGCTTTGAATTGTTTTAACTTAAAAACATCAGATGAGCTCAGAGGGGCTCAGAGGACATGAGCAGAGCTCACACAGTGTTGGCTGCAAGTCACAGACATACCTCCACCCACCCACAGGGCCCCCTCACCGACCCTCCCCTCCCTCGGGGGAGCAGGAGACCCGAGGCTCACTCTCTAGAGAAGGTGGGCTCTGGGCTCACCGACACCTGTGCGTAGCTGAGGATGGGAGGAGATGTAGTCCTAAAAACAAGGGATTGCATGAAAATCTAAAGGATGACTTCTGAGGTCCCCCCATTTCTTTCTCACACCAAATGCTGGTGGCCAACAGCCTCTTCCCCGGAAATTCCTATCAGATGAGTCTGATCGTCTTGAGGCAAGTACGGACAGCTGGGTTCTCCTAAGGACAGAGGAGGCTGGCAGCTGGCAGCTGGCAGCGGCAGGGAGGTCTGCCCTAGGGCGGGCCTCCCCCAGGCCCCAGGAGCTTCCCACCCTCTCCTCAGCGGCCCACTTTCTGGAAGGACCTCCCGCAGGAAACCAGTCTCTGCTCTTCTTCCCTCCCTGACCGCTCCGCCTGGGCCTTCTTTGCTAACACCCACTTGTGTCTAACTCGGGCCGGAGTACTGGCGAGGTCGGTCCGGGAAGCCGGCACAGCAGGGGGCGGCAGGCTGTTGACACCAGCCCCCGAGGGGCGGTGAGGGACCAGGATGGACACACAAGAAGACCCGCGGTGATGCTGATGGCGCAGGGAGGCTGGGGGGGGGGCGGGGGGGCTGGTCCTTCAAGCTTCTCTGAACGCGTGCAAAGTTTGCCCTCCCACACTGACCCTGGTCTGATGTGGGTTAGGTCTGCTCCACGTGGGGAGGGTTTCTGGGCAGCGTGTCAGCCCTGCGGGGGCAGGTGGGGGACGCACGGCAGCTCCTCTCCGAGCACCGCAGCTCGAGCGCTGGGTCTCCTGCTCTCACCCCCTCGCGACCTCGTGCACGCAGGTGTGAAATATCACCTGTCTACTGAGACTCCCAGAGGGCGCCTTCAGCGTGGCCCCACCCCTGGGCTCCAAGTCAGAAGCTGTGACTTCCCCTAAAACGTCGCCTGTGACGTCACAGCGTCTCACACCTCCGCTCCCCCCGCCCCCGCCTCTGGGGGGAGGGCACCCCGGCCCTGGAGGCTCCCAGGAACGCCCCTCCGCGTCTCCTCCTGTCAGCCAGGCCTGTCTGCTCCCCCTGCGGCCCGGAGCCTCTGGGCCCCTGCTCAGGACCGCCTCGCGCAAGCCTGGAGCTCCGCCTGCGCTGTCGGCAGCATCTCAGGAGCCCCGACTTCTGCTCCCATCTCGCTCCCCTCTCCGCAGGCTGTCAACCACCGCCCCCCCGCCCCCCCACTCTGCTCCTGGGGCGCCTCTCCGTCAGCGTCAGCGCCCTGCGCCTTCCACCTGATTCCGAGTGAAAAGTGAGGACCCCGTGGTTCTCCCCACAGCCCGACCCATCCGGCGCCCCATTTCCTCTCTGAACTCATGCTCTGCCTCGCTTTCCCCTGCTCACTCGGCTCTAGCTAGCTACAGGGCTTTTCTCTTCCTCAAACATGCCAGGCACCCTCTCACTTTAGGATTTTTTTTAACCCTTTACTTGCTGTTCTCTCAACAGCAAATGCTTTCCTTCTAGAAGTATCCATGGCTCACACTCCCTTAAGGATTTTCCTTAGAGGTCGCCTTCTTAGCCGGGGCTTCCCTGGACACCTGTAACCCTCCTCCGCCACTGCCAACCTGCTCTTCTATTCCTCCATGGCACTCAGCAGTTTTGGGGGGCATATTATGTGCTTTACTTATTTATTTACCTATTGTTTGTCTTCTTGTACTAAAATCTCTGGGCTCTGTGAGGCTGAAATTTTTCCTTCTTTATGTTTTGTTGACAAATTTATCCTCAGTAGTGGGGTGCCAAGGATGCTGTTCAAAATTGGGGCTCCTGTTGGCGTTTGAAATGTATACATCTAGGGATCCCTGGGTGGTGCAGCGGTTTGGCGCCTGCCTTTGGCCCAGGGCGCGATCCTGGAGATCCGGGATCGAATCCCACGTCGGGCTCCCGGTGCATGGAGCCTGCTTCTCCCTCTGCCTGTGTCTCTGCCTCTTCTCTCTCTCTCTCTCTCTCTGTGACTATCGTAAATAAATTAAAAAAAAATGTATACATCTAAAGCACTGTAAGAATGGTGAAATGTGGGCGCCCAGGGGGCTCGGTGGGGGAGCGTCTGCCTTCGGCTAAGGGCGTGACCCTGGGGTCCTAGGATGAGTCCCACATCGGGCTCCCCACAAGGAGCCTGCTTCTCCCTCTGCCTGTGTCTCTGCCTCTCTATGTGTCTCTCGTGAATAAATAAATAAAATCTCTAAAAAACAAAAAAGAATGGTGAAATGCATACCTACATTTTTGGCAAGAAAAAATTTACTACATGTGTGATATATTTGACAGACTTTGAAAACCATCTTTTGTTACGTGCCTTAAAATTTAAACCGCCATAAAAACAATGACTGCCGTTTATGAGTGCATGGCTTTACTGGAAACTTCATCTCATAGAGGAGGGCAGCTGTGAGAAAATAACCCATTCCATGTGTCAGCTTTGCTGAGTATGTCACTTTGCTGAGTTCTCAGAGCTTGGAACAGTGCTTGGCACAGACAGCATGCCCAGTATTTGTTGGGTGGAAGGATGAGTTGGGGAGCAGGAGATCTTTCAGAGGAGAGAGGAAGTGGATTTCCCAGATAGTGAAGAATTCACAAATGATAAGTGTGCAGCTGGTCCAGCGGGATGAGAGCCCGGTGGCAGGAGGAGCACGGAGGGCTCCTATAGAAATGATTCCAATCAGAAAATGAACTGCCAGCTTAACTTGTGTGTCTAGAAGAGTTTGGAGATGAATTAATGATAAGCATATAGGAAACTAAGTCAATGAAAAAAATTGGGCTATTATTAATTCCTAGAAAACATTTTTTTTTTTTTTGTAAGAAAAAAATACAAGAGCACCTGGCTCAGTCGGCTAAGCATCCAGCTCTTGATTTTGGCTCAGGTCATGATTTCAGGGTCGTGAGAGTCCTGTGGAAAATATTCCACACTGTCTCCTGTGAAAATAACCCCAAGCCTCTAAAAAAAATTTTTTTTTCAATGAGGATGATAATAGCGATAATGTTTTTCTCTGACAGGAGTATTCATATTACCACACTTGTTTTCATCCAACTAGATACATCTACACATTTTATATCTTCATCCAGAAAAGGATCAGTCTGGCTTTCCTTTCTCCCCCATTCATGAAGAAAAATATAACAGGGGTGCCTCAATGGCTCAGTTGGTGAAGCGTCTGCTTTCCGCTCAGGTCATGATCTCAGGATCCTGGGATCGAGTCCCGCATTGGGCTCCCTGCTCAGCAGGGAGTCTACTTCTCCCTCTCCCTCTGCAGCTCCCCTTGCTCATGCTCCCTCTCTCTCAAATAAAAAGTAAAATCTTTGAAAAAGAAAAAAGAAAAGGAAAATAATGACTCTTCTTGATTTCTTATTTAAGCAAAGAGCATGGAAGTCTTGCTTCATTAAAATTAAGAAAGAAATGGTGCCATTATGTGGTTTGGCTGAACTGAGCAGAAAGTGGTGGATTGAAGGCTGTACCCACACCACTGCCAACCTGAGACCTCGAAAGAAAAGTAAGATTAGCCTCTGTTCTGCACTGAAAGTTTGTGTCTCCCCCAAATTGGTATGTTGACACCCTCATCGCCAGTGTGATAGTGTTTAGCATGGGGTGTTTTGGAGGTCATTAGGTCATGGGGCTGGAGGCACCATGAATGGGGTTAGTGTCCTTGTAAGAAGAAGCAAGGGAGAGCCTGCTTCCTCTCCTCTGCCCTCTGCCACGTGTAGGAACAATGGCATGATGACCAAGTGACGACCTGGAATAGGGCTCCCACCGGGCACCGGACCTTGGAGGAACGGCCCCTGTTGGGTCCTGGTGAGGCCTGCCCGCTCCACCATCTGTCTAACCAACGGTTAACGATGCTGCTGAAAAGCTACCATGTGAAAACATCTACAGCTATGAGTATTGATCAGGGTGGGTTGAGATCAATAGCTCCAGGAAATAGAACTTTATTTCTCTCTAAAGGAACAGCCCAGGGCAGGTGCTCCAGGTAACCTGGAAGCTCTACTCCATAGGTCAAGGGCCTGGGTTTTTGCAGCCAGGGGGTTTTTATTTCCTGATCAAAGCTGAGTTGTGGTCAGCAGGCAGTGGAACACCATCTGGTCTTAGGGTGTGCCACTGGAGGCATGAGAATGGCCAGGCCACCTGCAGGGTCCAGCTCCCCTATAATTTCATCATTCCTCAGTCTTGAGGGATTGGGTGACCTCCGCTCTCCTACTTTCTTCTGAAAAAGGGTACTGTGTTGGGGATTTGGGGAATGAAACAACCCTGGCACTTGGCTTGACATGTGTAGTCTGTATGACTCAAAACTTAGCTGCATCTTTGGTTCTTCTGGGGAAGCATGGAAAAGCACATTCTTAAAAAATTACATGTCCAACTAATGAGATGCAGAGTACAAATAACCCAAACCTTAGCATTCCTTGTGACATTGATCTAATCCCTTGAAGAATCCTGGAAAAGAGTCCAGTAAACCAATCAGTTCCTGCAGGCGTCTCTGGGGAAATCTGCCACAGCCAACTGGCTTGCTTTCTGATTTTAACTAAATGAATTTTCACTTCTGCAGAACTGTTGATATAAACATAGTAAATTGTGTTAGCAAGGACAATGCACTCCACCCTGTTCTGCAAGAAAATAGTCCCAAGCAATTAAATCATCAAGCACTACTTCGGCTAATGAACTTCTTTCCTTTTGTGGCACAACAAGGCCAAGAGTAGTTTCTGTGGGCCACAGCTTCATGAGTGGTTTCTGCCACTCCTTGGAAAGGGAGAAAATTATTTTTGCTTTCTGCTAGGTTTTTCTTCTCTTCTGTTTGTTATCTTATATATTTTTGCTGGATGACACAGGGTATGTATTCATGAAATACAGATGACATTTATCTATGAGCTGAGGCAAGTGGATTTTTTCTCTTTGAGAAAATTGCAGCCCCTATGAATGAGTTTTATACTCTGCTGCTGGACTGTTGTGGGGTCCTGAATCTCAAAGAAGGAGAATCAGTGACCTAAGAAGTCTTCTTGTTCTCGATGACAGGAGCCTATCATCTTCTGAGTCCAGCTGAAGCTCAGGGCTGAGTTGTGTTTTCTGATTGCATACATTTTCCCCCTTCTTATCCTTGGAAGAAAAGAGATTGTATAAATACCCAAAGTTGCTCATCTCAATTCAGTTGTTTTTTTCCCATTATTCATATAAGGAATGTTTTTCCCTGTATGAAAACCTATATTAATTGAGAGATGAATGGTGGAGTATTGTTGATAATTCTGGGATTCTAATGGACTCTGGTTTTTCTGTTGATGAAGAAATACATTTGAGGAAGCTGTATGTTCTTTAGTTTTTAAAAATATTTATTTATTTATTTGAGAGAGAGAGAGAGAGCATGTGCAAGCAAGTGCATGTGAGTCGGGGAAGGACAAAGAGAGAGAGAATCTTAAGCAAACTCTCCACTGAATGTGGAGCCTGACTGGATTGGATGATCCGTCCCAAGACCCTGAGATCATGACCTGAGCTGAACCAAGACTGGGACGATCACCAGACTGAGCAACCCTGGTGTCCCTAAGCTGTATGTTCTTTAAAAAGTATTGGCATAAAAAAAAAAAGTATTGGCATAGGGACATCTGGGTAGCTCAGTGGTTGGGTGTCTGCCTTCAGTTTGGAGCATGATGCTGCATGCTCTGCTGCAAACACAGAGATTGAGGCCCACATCGGGCTCCCTATGGAGAGCCTACTTCTCCCTCTGCCTATATCTTGGCTCTCTCTCTGTGTCTCTCATTAATAATAATAATAATAATAATAATAATAATAATAATAATAAAGAACTGGCACAATATTAGCAAACCAAATCTAACAATACATTAAAAAAAATAATTCACTACAGTCAATTGGGATTTATTCCTGGGATGCAGGAGTGGTTCAGTCTTCACAAATCAACCAATGTGATGCATCATATCAACGAGAGAAAAAAATGGGAACTGTAAGAACATTTCAATAGATACAGAAAAAGCATTCAACAAAATATATCACCCCTTCATGATAAAAATGCTCAATAACTGGGCGTTGTATGTAAATGATGAATCACTAGAGTCTACTCCTGAAACTAATATTACACTATATGTTAACTAATTAGAATTTTTTTAACTAATTAGAATTTAAATAAAAATTTGGAGAGAAAAATCCAGATTAAGCAGACTGCAAAGCAAGACGAATGTGAATATCAGCAGAAAGAGCTGGAGAAAGTCTGTAATTCCATCATTACCAATATGTAACAGAGTGCAGGAGGTGTGCCAGGAGGAATGTCTGAGGGCTTCCCTCATGGTGGAGCTCTTCCATCTGGTAGTGCTTCCTCTGGGTCCACCATTGAAGATGTTCATTAAGCCAGCTTGAGCATAGATTGTTCCACAAAACATCAGATGACTCAAATTTGTAGTAAATTCCATGGCATTTTAAAAGTTGAGCTTCTATAGTAAATAACTGGGCATTCTTAATACTTGAATGTGGAATATATGTACAGAGAAAGGAAATAACATTACACTTTATAAGTACTGTAGGTGGAAAATGCAATGTCTTAAATAAAAGTATATTTAAAATTGGCACCAAAACAAACAAAAAAATCCCCAAAAAAACCACAAAAAATGCTCAACCAAGTACACTTAGAAGGAATATACCTTAATGTAATAAAGGCAACATATGAAAACCCCACAGCTAACATCATACTCAATTGTGAAAAACTAAGAGCTTTTCCCCTAAGATCTGGAACAAGACAAGGATGTCCACTCTCATCACTTTTATTCAACATGGTACTAGCAGTCCTATCCACAGCAATCAGACAAGAAAAAAGGAATAAAAGACATCCAAATTGATAAGGAAGAAATAAAACTTTCACTATTTGCAGATAATATGATGCTATACATAGAAAACCCTAAAGACTCCCCCCAAAAGCTACCAGAACTGATAACTGAATTCAGTAAGGCCCCAGGATACAAAATGAATATACAGAAATTTGTGGCATTTCTACACACTAACAATGAAGTATCAGAAAGAGAAATTGAGAAAACAATCCCATTTACAATTTCACCAAAAAAGAATAAGATACCTAGGAATAACCTTGACCAAGGAGGTAAAAGATTGGTACTCTGAAAACTATAAAAACATTGATGAATGAAATTGAAAATGACACAAACAAATGGAAAGACATTTCATGCTCATGGATTGGAAGAACAAATATTGTTAAAATGTCCATACTACAGATTTATTGGAACCTACAGAATTAATGCAATACTTACCAAAATACCAACAGCTTTTTTTCACAAACTATCCTAAATTGTATATGGAACCACAAAAGACCCTAAATAGCCAAAGCAACCTTGAAAATTAAAAACAAAACTGGAGGAATCACCATCCTAGAGATCAAGTTATACTACAAAGCTGTAGTAATCAAAACACTATGGTACTGGCATAAAAACAGACACATAGATCAACAAAACAGAATAGAAAGCCCAGAACTAAACCCAAACCTATATGGTCAATTAACCTTCAACAAAGGAGGCAAAAATATACAATGGGAAAAAGATGTTCTCTTCAATAAATGGTACTCGAAAACTGGACAGCTACAGGCAAAAGAATGAAAACAGGCCACTTTCTTACACCATACACAAAAATAAAATGGGTTAAAGACCTAAATATGAGGACTGAAACCATAAAAATCCTAGAAAAGAGCACAGGCAGTAAGGTCTCTGACATCAGCCATAACAACTTCTTTCTAGATATGTCTCCTGAGTCATGGAAAAAAATTGGCTATTGGGACCACATCAAAATAAAACGCTTCTGCACAGCAAAGGAAACAATCAACAAAACTACAAGGCAACCTACAGAATAGAAGATACTTGCAAATGACAGATCGAAAAAAGGATGAGTATCCAAAATCTATAAAGAACTTATACAACTCAATACCACCCCTCCAAACATACAATTGAAAAATGGGCAGAAGACATGAAGATATGTCTTCTCCAAAGAAGACATCCAGATGGCCAACATTATTCATCATCAGGGAAATGCAAATCAAAACCACAGTCTGTCAGAACAACTAATATCAAAAAGATGAGAAATAACAAGTGTTGGCAAGGATGTGGAGAAAAAGGAACCCTCGTGCACTGGGTCAGTGGGAGTGCAAACTGGTGCAGCCACTATGGAAATCAGTAGGGGAATTCCTCAAAATATTAAAAATAGAAATACCATATAATCTAGTAATTCTACTACTGGGTATTTACCCAAAGAACATGAAAACACAACTTTGAAAAGACATGCGCACCCCTATGTTTATCATGGCATTATTTACAATAGCAAAATTATGGAAGCAGCCCACATGTTCACTGATGGAGTAAAGGACAAAGAAGATGTGGTATGTACACACACACACACACACACACACACACACACACACACAGGAATATGACTCAGCCATATAAAAGAATGGAATCTTGCCACTTGCAACAATGTGGATGGATTCAGAGGATATCATGCTGAGCCCAAATAAGCCGGTCAGAGAAAGACAAATACCATATGATCTCACTCATGTGTGGAATCTAAGAAACAAAGCAAACAAAGAAAAAAAGAGACAAATCAAGAAACAGACTCTTAACTCTAGAGAAGAAACTGATGGCCACCAGAAGGGAGGTGGGTGGGAGGATGAGGGAGACAGGTGATGGGGACTAAGGAAGGCACTTGTCCTGATGAGTGCCAGGTGATGAGTGGAAGAGTTGAATCACCATAATGTACACCTGAAATGCATACGATGCAGTATGTTAACTATCCTGGAAAGTTTTAAAAAGTACTGACATAAATACTACAGATATGAGGAAGGAAAGTAATTTCCTTTAGAGAGCACTTCATTAATGATATGGGATGACTCATTTCTGAAGGTCGCTTGAAAATAAAGAGTGCAAAGTCAAATTCAGCAGAGCTTCTATTTTATTAGTTATGAGACATCTCCAAGGGTTGATCACCACCTCGGGAACCTCAGACTCCAGTGCTCTGAGAAAGTGTTGGACAAGCCGAGGAGCCACAGGACAGAAATTCCCCAGTGAAGGAGTCTTGCTGCAGACAGAAATGGCCCAGCGGCTCTCCGGGGCTGGGGGGCATCCTGGGGAAAGCCCAGCCCGGGTGGGAGTGCCGCAGTGATTGCTGGGGACGGGTGACAGCTGGAGGCTGTGTCCCCCCCCACACACACACACATTCCCTGCAGCAGACTCTCTTGAAGGGATCTCTGAGAGTCTCACCTCCATGGCCACTCTGGGGAGAGAATCTTATCCTTCCTCTTCTAGTTGTGAAAGGGAGTTTTTGAGTGAAAAAATTCACTCGCGTTATGAAATATTTGGTTAGAAGATAAATTTGATATGCTTGTGGGGATATAAGGAAATCCATGGAAGTAATCATGCACAAATATTACTAATAAAAATTAAACTAATGTCTACTGAGTTAGCAGGTAAAGAGGAAATGTGTCAACTCTACTTCAATTTTAAAAATCCTTCTTACAAATATCAAAAGAATGAACAGTTGACCATCAAAAAAATACTAGTAGATGTAATCTTAGAATAAAGAGCAGCTGTTTATATTAAATAAATCTAGTCTTATCAAGACTTTTTTTTTAAAAAAAAGAAGAACAAATATATAAATTTGTATCAGGCTAACTATTAATTAAAAGACTTTTAAGAAACTTAAAAAAATGATTTTATTTTTAAGTAGTCTCTACACCCAATATGGGGCTCGAACCTACAACTTCTAGATGAAGAGTCCCATACTCCACTAACTGAGCCTAAGAAACTCTTCTATTAATTTTTAAAAAATATTTAATTAATTTATTTATTTGAGGGAGAGAGCGAGAGAGCGAGAGAGCACAGGAGCAGTGAGGAGGGACAGAGGGAGACGAGGAAGCAGGCTCACTGCTGAGCAGGGACCCTGACCTGGGACTCGATCCCAGGACCCTGAGATCATGACCTGAACCCTAGGCAGACGCTTAACCCACTGAACCACCCAGGTGCCCCAGAAACTCATTTCTATTGGGACTTTTAATCATAATATAGATGGTTTTAATATTACTTAGCAAAAGCAAAATGAGGGAATTATATACATATAATGGAGCCCTATGTGGGCCCCACCTCAGGACCCTGAGGTCATAACCAAGAGTCCGTTGCATAACTGATTGAGCCACTCAGGCATCCCTAGGGAATTACATTTTAATTCAGATTCATCTAATTGTTCTCATCAAGGCAATCCTTTTGCAAAATTAAATGACTGTGTAAATTTTGGAGTTAAGGAATGGCTGTACATCATCTTGTGATTTTTTCCATAGTGGGAAATAAAAATGCCAACTTGCTACTTAAGTTTGCTCAAGACTTTAGATCTTTTTAGAAGATTGTTGTGGCCTTTCCTAAAATCTTTACACTTACTATATAGGTCAGATAAATCCCTATATACACATTAGTACTTAAAAGTATGTGAATAGGTACATGACTTTAATAAAAATTTTTACAATTCAATAATTAATAACTTTATAAACTGCTTCTTATAAATGTCAGATAATATTGCAGTATATGTGGATTGACAGACTTACTCCATTCATTTGGATAGGAATTTTTTTTAAAGACTTATCTATTTATTCATGAGACACACACAGGGAGGCAGAGACACAGGCAGAGGGAGAAACAGGCTTCCTGCAGGGAGCTGGATGTGGGACTCCATCTCAGGACTCCAGGGTCATGCCCTGAGCCGAAGGGAGATGCTCAACTGCTGAGCCTCCCAGGTGCCCTGGATTGGGAATTTTTAAGATGCATCTATCTCTCTGACAAATACTTAAAATCATGAATTGTTGTGTGGTGTTATGATGTCACTTAAATGTACTTTATCGAATCCCTAGTTGGGATGGCTCCCTGGGCTAATGCAAAATTCAGGTAATTACTGAGTGATTTTAATTTATCTAGAAATTTGTCTTGAATTAAAATTCACAGGCACAAACAATCCCCAGTTTGTATGTGTGTGTGTATGTGTGTGAGTGTAAATATACTAGTTGTTTTTATTGAACACTCAGTAAATCTCACTTAGAGGATATTGCCTCTTCAATTCTGGTAAAGAACAATCTTTTAGGTCCTCCCAGGGGATGTAGTGTGAGTTCGGGCGGGTGGGATATTTGTGATGGAACTAACCCAGCATTTTTCTGTCCCAGATCTTTGAAGCCCTTCTGCAACATGTCAAGAGTTTTATAGCATCTGAACTTCCTTTGCGTCATCGGACGGATCTGACGACGTGTCATCCAACAGAACCAAGTGTGAGAATCTCACCCACACGTGCAAATGCAGAATCTCTGTTAAGTCCACACACTGCGGGGGTGCCTGGGGGGCTCAGGGGTTGAGCATCTGCTTTCGGCTCAGGACGTGACCCCGGGGTTCCTGGGATGGAGTCCCGTATCGGAGTCCCCACAGGGAGCCTGCTTCTCCCTCTGCCTGTGTCTCTGCCTCTCTCTGTGTCTCTCAGGAATAAATAAATAAAATCTTAATAAAAAAAAAAGTCCACATATGCAGATAGATTCAGCCTGACGTCATGTTTCTCTTCCATTGATTGATCATCCTCAAAAATTTCCATAAGCAGTCTGTAGATTATTGCTTATATAAATACACAAATTCTGAATCCCATCAGCAGGTAAGGTTCTCTTTCAGAGTCTGATTTTACACCTTACACCTGGACCCCTGGGATCCCACCCTAATTCCCAGCTTGTGGTGGATAGGGATTGGGTCTGAGGGAAATTGCTATTATTATTATTTTTTGCATGGAGCCTTCCTCTGGCGAGGCAGTGACAGCACCTCTAAGCCAGGGAGGAGCAGCTCCTCAGCATCTCTAACGGATGGATGCCAGGAGCATGACTGTGTTTCTTGGGAATCTGCTTAACTCCGGAATTTCACCTAATGGGGCTAGTCAGAAGATAGTGTTCTATGAACTTTCTTTTTCAGGAAATAGCCCAACTGTCTAAATAAGACATATGCCATGATACTTAACAGTTCTGTGTGGGACCCAGGAAATTTAACAAAAATCCCCTACCCCTGGACAAGCAGAGCAGGACTAACTCCATTTTGTGCTACACAAGCCACCTCCCATATGACCCCCACATGACCTGCTTATTGCTTAAGGCGCTGCCCCCCTCCAGTCAAGCCGCTGGGCACACCCTAATCGGAAATCGGCTTATAACAATGTAATCCTGCCTTGTGCCCGCCAAAACTGCGCGCCAATTCTGACCAAAGTAATAGGCCAGCTCAAGTGGATACTATAGGGTAAGGTGTAATTCAATCGGCCACCTGCGTGCGGACCGATGACTGTGCAACTTTCTGCGTATCCCATGGGCCTCTGGCCCCTATAAAGCTGCTACGCCTCTTAGTCTCGGGGTCCAAGTCCCTGCTCCGCTGTGTCGGGTGCACTTGGACCCAAGCTCGAGCTTGTAATAAACCCTCGTGTGTTTGCATCGGTGTCGGCTCCTTGGTGGTTTCTCGGATTCGCAATCTTGGGCACAACATTCTGGTACAAATAAAACAATTTATTATGTAAGAGCTTTTAATAACAGAGGGCTGACCAAGAGAAGTCAAGCATTTGGAGCCAGACTAGTGGCTTCTTAAATGCAATACGAGGCTCCGGGCAGCTCCAAAACAGCAGGACGGAGACAGTGCTGGTTCCCTGCACTTGGGGGGACCCCACTTTGTAAGGTCTACTGAGTAAGTTACTGCCAAATGTCTTTGCAAACGTTCCATTGGTGGCTTCCCGACCAACACAGTAGATCTCCAGGTTTCTAACCCTTGAGTAAATGTTGGTTTGACTGAACATCTTTGTCTCTGTGTTTTTGTTTTCAAGCAGGATACACAGCCGTGGTTGGGTCTGGCATAGGGAGGCTAAGTCCGGAGCATGTCAGGAGGGTTTGGGTCTACCTGCAGCCTGCAAATGCTCCCTGATATCCTATTTGAATGAGTTGAGTCCCAGTTGCTCCCAACCTGTGGCTTTCTTCAGTTCACAAAATCACATGGAACCTTCCTTTTTGTGTCCAAGTGGATGCTTTACGAAAGGTAAGGGACTCTGACCCGGCCACAGAAAGTCTCTGAGTTGGGATACCTGAGTGGCTCAGCGGTTGAGCGCCTGCCTTCAGCCCAGGTCGTGATCCCGGAGTCCTGGGATCCAGTCCCACGTCGGGCCCCTGCATGGAGCCTGCTTCTCCCTCTGCCTGTGTCTCTGCCTCTCTCTCTCCATGTCTCTCATGAATAAATAAATAAATTCTTAAAAAAAAAAGAAAGTCTCTGAGTTGCAGTCACCTTGAAGCAATACATTAAGGATCTGAACTTGACGTCCTTGTTCAGTTTTCCATGGGCATCAGCAACAGTCCTTGTGCTGTCCCCACAGTTCTGGAATTCCTAGTACTTTCCATGTCGCTATGTAGAAGAGGCGACCCTGATGCACACAGTCCTGGCCTTTCTGACATGCCAGCTGCCAGGTGACTGCAGCAAGAACTTCGTCATTCCATCACCAGATCCCAAGAACTCCTAGGGTCCCAGGCATTAGAATATTAACAAGAACTTCATCATCTGCTTCGTCACCACCAGGTCCCTGAATCCAAACACCCCGTATTTCCCTGAGGTTCTGGGGTTTGCCATGTACTCTTTCTTCCCTCTTAATTTCTATCCTAGTCAACATTTTTTTAAATTTGTTTTCAAGCAAAGATATCAGTTCCTGTCAACTCAAGCAAGTCTACAGTATATTCTTGATGCAATACCCAGAGAGGTGCCATTTAACATTTAAACATTAGCCTGGTGGTGTCACTTCTCTGCCCAAGACTTCAACGTCTCCTGCCTCATTCAGTGTAAAGCCAAAGTTCCCACTGGAGCTTCATTAGGTCCTGTACCATGTGGTTCTTATTCCTTCTTCGGCTTCACCCATTGACCCGTTTTCCTCTTCTTCACTCATTGTTACCCAAAACTAGGCCACACGTGCTCCCACCTTGGGACGTTTTTACTTATTTCTTCCTCTACTTTTTTTCCCCTACTCCCCAAGCTATAGGTACGTCTCATGCCTTCCTCCTTCAAGGCCTTGCTGAAATGTCACCTTCTCTCTGAGGTCTCCTCTGAAGACTTTATTTAAAATTATAGGGGCACTTGGGTGGCTCAGTCTGTTAGGTGTCTGCCCTTGGCTCAGGTTATGATCTCAGGGTCCTGGGATTGAGCCCCGAGTTGGGCTCCCTGCTCAACGTGGAGCCTGCTTCTCCCTCTGCCCTTCGCCTGTGCTCATGCTCTGTCTCACTCTCTTGCTCTCAAATAAATAAAATATTTTAAAAATCATAACCCTCCTATGAGTCTTCTTCTCCCCCTCTTTGTCCTTTCTCCATCTCTCTAGCCTGTATCACCATCTGACATATTATATATTTTACTTCATTAGCTCTCGGCTCTATAAGGACGATCTCCCTGCTCCTGTTTTGCTCACTGATGTAACCTTAGCTCCCGGAACAGGGCTGCTGTGCTCAGCATACTAATGCCCTTTGTTTAATGTTTTTGATTCTTTCTCTACTTCTATGTGGCTGTCATCTGTAGAACTGTCTCAGGTTTATTAACCCAGTTTTCTGCTGTATTTTTCTGCTGTCTATCCACTGACTGAAATCATATCTCAGCTACTGCAATGCACAGTGCTACTGTTTCAATTAGACTTATTTCTTTAATCAGATTATGGGTCTGTGGTGAACTTTTTAAACCCTTTTGCTTATTTTCCTAAACTTTCTCTCCACTCCTGCAATAATTTGTTATCTTACAGATTCTGTTTTGTTAACTTTAATCTGTATCATTTGTGATTTTTTTTCCCCTTTGGCTTTTTTTCCTTTGCACTTCTGTCTATAGTCCTGTCTCTTGGCTTGACTAGTGCTTTTTGATCGAATGCTGGAAAAAGTATGTAAAAATTGCAGAAACTCCAGCTGTCTTCCTCTAAAGAATTCTTGCCTTTCCTTCTGCTCGTTAGATCGCTCCAAACTGTATTCTAAACTATGTGATAATCATGTAGTTTGAATTCAGTCAAGTGGCCCTTATCACTACTCTTTCAAGAGTAGCTGTAAGAATCCGTAATGTTGCAGATGCAATTTCTGTAAAAGTCTCTTCATTAGTGTTCATGGCCATTTTAGCTTTTGGGAGGCTTGGATCCTGCCTCGCATGACACCTATCCAGAAATAAATCCTTACATCATGAGAATTTTGACCTGTTTGAAAAGCACTAGATCACCTACTTCATCTTGAGTGGACCGCTTGTCAGTCCTTGAGGAGGAGAGAAATTTGAAAGTTATTATAGTGTGTGTCGTGGGGGAGGAGCCTTTGCCTGTGAGGATGCCTCCCATCTTTAAGCATTTTGTCAACCCTGGTGTTGAATAGCCACCTGCTGGTTATGACTTAGATACTTCCTTTTTTTTTTTTTTTTTTTTTTATAGACTAGCTCCTTTTCTTCTTTTTTTTTTCCAATGACATTGACTTTTTTTTTAATTTTTATTTATTTATGATAGTCACACAGAGAGAGAGAGAGAGAGAGGCAGAGACACAGGCAGAGGGAGAAGCAGGCTCCATGCACCGGGAGCCTGATGTGGGTTCGATCCCGGGTCTCCAGGATCGCGCCCTGGGCCAAAGGCAGGCGCTAAACCGCTGTGCCACCCAGGGATCCCCGACTTAGATACTTCTTAGTGGTTTATAGTTTATGTGTGTGTTTGTATTAGTAAGATGATACTTTGTTTAAAAAAAATATCCCAACTTGGGGCTCTTGGGTGGCTCAGCAGTTGAGTGTCTGCCTTTGGCTCAGGTCACGACCCCGTGGTCCTGGGATCGAGTTCTGCATCGGGCTCCCCACAGGGAGCCTGCTTCTCCCTCTGGCTACGTCTCTGCCTCTCTCTGTGTCTCTCATGAATCAATAAATAAAATCTTAAAAAAAAAGAAAAAAAGGGAAAAAGAAAAACAGGATCCTCGGTTTCTCAGTCAGTTAAGTGCCTGCCTTTGGTTCAGGTCATGATCTTCAGATCTTGGGATTGAGCTCCTTGTCAGGATTCCTGCTCAACGAGGAGTCTGCTTCTTCCTCTGCCCCTAACCCCACTTATGCTCTCTCTCTCTCTCCCTCAAATAAATAAATACAATCTTAAAAAAAAGAATGTTGAAAAACTTGTATCTGTCTTCCTAGTAAGATTTTAGATTAAAGGAAAAAATAAATTTCAAAGCTAATATTATTTCTCAGTTCCTCTGTACAAGAAACAGCTGGGCTTTTTTTTTCTTTTAGAAAGAGAGGACTCCCCCCCCCCCCCCATATCAAAATAATACCAGTAGAAGTAATATTTTACTCTCCTTTTCATGGACATTAAGGAGCCTCTGGTAGTTATTTCAGATTCACGATGCCTAAAGATGTGTATCAGTAAATATAAAACACCCAACAGTAGGCTTATTCAGCTGTTCTTAAAGGAGCTCTGTTTGTATTCAAATCTTGTAACAGCCCAGTTTGTCTTGAAGATTTAAGATGAACAACTCAAAATTCATCCTCCTCCTTCAGTAGAAATAAAAGTGACTCTGATGGTGCTGAAAGCATAAACACAGTGCATAAGCTTGTTTGCTTAATTAATGACTGTGCCAGAGACACCCCTCCACCCCTCCTAACCTTTGCCTTCCCCAATTGGTGCGTCCTTGAGGCTCTTTCTCTCAGTAGATCTCCCTGGGCAGTGCTCAGCAGACCCTCAAAGCTCCCCTGGGGTGGGTGGGCTTCACCTAACTTTAGCATTGCTAAAGAGGCAATACCTGCTGGGGGGTTAGCGCACCTGGATCAGCACACCTAAGGTCCCTGGCTACATGGGGTAGGAGCTTCAATCTGCCCTCCACTGGCAATTAATATGAGGAAACAGAAGGTGACTGGGAGTTCACAGTGCTCCTGTGTGCAGTAGGGTGCTCTGAGATAAAGCTGGACCATTCTGGAGTCCAGCTGGTGCTTCCCTGAGGGCGAGCAGTTGTCAAGGTGTGTGGAGGGAGCTTCAGATATTCCTTCTCCCACCCAGGATCTGGCCGCTTGACCTAAACTGGTTAGAGCCCACGTTGAAGACGCAGGCAAAAATCCACCGGTTATCGTGGTCCAGTTCTACTGGTGGCCCAGGAAGGGTGCTGGCACTCTGGGGACCCACCTGCCTAAGGGTTCCTTAGGAAGGACCTCTTGGTAACTAACAGTGGCAGAGATGCAGCTATCCGGGGACCAAGCTGAGAAGGAAGGTCAGAAGCAGAGGCTAGGAGCCCAAAATGTGTTGCTGCCCCAAGGTGAGGGAGAGAGAGGGAGAGAGAGGGAGAGAGAGGGAGAGAGAGGGAGAGAGAGAGAGAGAGAGAGGAAGCCACTGGCCTCGTCCAGAGACATACCCGCAAAGTGCACAATGTCAGTCTCTATCCAGGCACTTCCATCCTTAACCAGGGAGCTGAAGAGACGCATATGTGACCTGGAGGGAATAATAAGGTAAGGAAAGGGGGGAAGTCCCCTCTGCCCAATAGATCCTGCTCACCCTGGCCTTGGGCCACAGACACACTCCTGAGGCTTGAGCTTCCATGGTTGCCTGGACCTGCATCTCTTCTCGTGAAGAAGAGGACCCCTGGGGAGCCAGGTCCTCAGGCAGCACCTCTGGACTGTGAGCCTCTTGGGTCGTTCACCTGGCCACTCTTGCATCACCTGTCCTCTCCCACCCTCCCCCTCCAGCAAACAGTTTCCAGGATTCTTGCCTTTGTACCTCTGTTCTCTCTGGGAACAAAAACAGGCTGGGGCTCTTCTGCATGTGCAACATCCCCTGGACTCCACTAAAGGCAGAAGTGACCCAAACCTCCTCCTCTTCCTCTTCCTCCTCTTCCTCTTCTATACCTGGGCCTGGCTTTTGTGAGTGTTTGAAGTGAGTGTTTGAAGCTGCCTTTCTCCCATCCTTGTCAGCACCCCTCCTACTGTGAACTCCATGAGGTCAGAGGTCATATCTTACTCACTTTTTTCTTTGGATATCTCCTCCCCCATTCCTCCACCCCAAACAGGCTTAGCAAAGCCCCCCCCCCCCCCATACAGTAGGTACTCAGTTAATACTTAGTGAGCCGAAGCAGGAAGGCAAGGACGTTCTTCTCCGAGAGTTTGGATGATGTCCAGCGGCCTCTTTACCCTTGCTCCCCAGGTCTCCAGGTGCAGGTGGCTGTGTGCAGGGCAAGGCCCCTCTGCGTCCCCAAGGAGAAAGCCCCCCTCCCCCAAGGTGAGAGAAGGGGGTGGGATGCAAGGCATGCTCTCAGCTGGGCTGTGGCCGCTGCCCTAGCAGGCTTTGCTCCTAGCCCAGCTGGAGAACTGCCGGTCCGCCTGAACCCGGAGCACCCATAGGGGTGGGGGTGGGGGGAGCACTCTGCTGGCCCCCCGTTGTGGCATTCAGCGGCTGCACCCCAGCATCCTCTCCAGTCGGATCTCAGCCTTGGATTCTGGAGGCTGCCCTGCAGCTCCGTCCACGTTGGCCTCCAGCCTCAGAAGGGGCTCGGGGCGCCCCTGACACCGGGGCAGGCTTCACCCGCTTAAAAATAGCAGAACTTTCTTCAGCCGAAGAGGGTTTGCACTCCAGGATTCCGCCTCCAAGACCTGACCCTCCGGACCTAGTAGTGATGGAGGGGAGGGAGGGAGCTGGAAGCGGGCAGGAGTGGAAAGGACCCCTTTTGTTTTGCCGGGGAGCTCTCAACGCTCCCCCCGCCCCCCCAGCCCCGAAGCCCATTCTGAGCTTTGGGCGCCACCTGCTGGCCGCCGGGCAGGACTGGACGGAGAGGACCTGCCTGTGCCCAGAGAGCACGGAGAAGAAGGCCCCCGAACCCCCCACCACCCCCGCTGGCCTAGGAGCTGCGGCCACTTCCGCCCAGGGGACCCTGGTGCTGGATGCGCCTTGGGCGCCATCGGGTCCACGTCCTTAGCGGACAGGACAGACAGTCGCTAAGTCCAGCTCATCTTGTGTTTCTCATTTGCAGACCGTCTTCTGTCCCTGTCTAGACCCTCTGCACAGCCATCCTCCGCCTTCAGCAAAGACCTCATGCAGCATCTCCATGAGCTAAGTACTCTCCAGTACGTGATGTCGCTAACATCCTCAAGACACAGTGGCGAGGAAGGTGGTGGGGTTTGTTTCGCAAGTAGGGGCGGGTGGGGAAGGAGGCTGCCCCTTACCTCAAGGCAGGTTTACTCTTTACAAAGCCTGGAGGTCTGCCATCCTCCTTCCTGCAAGGCAAAGTCACAGATCCAGCCCATAAACCGTTAAACGAAATACTTTCTTCTATCTTGACAAATATTTCTTCGCATGGCCGGAATGAAAACCCGAGAAAACCAATGGGAAAGGAGATGGTCTGCAACATACGAGAGGCGCTTGGATTTAACTATGATTGAGACCACAGGACGAGATCCTGACCCTTGGGCTGGCAATGTTTGCATCGGTAATAAAATTAAGACACCCTTAAGAACTAAATTATTAGGGGGGTGGGGCAAGATGGTGGAGGAGTAAGGTCCCCAAGTCACCTGTCCCCACCAACTACCTAGATAACTTTCAGATCATCCTGAAAACCTACGAATTCGACTTGAGTTTTTTTTTTCTTTTTTTTCGACTTGAGATTTAAAGAGAGAACAGCTGGAACGCAACAGAGAGAAGAGTTTGCGCTTCTCACAAGTACAACTCGTTTCTGGCCACTCTGCACTGAGCAAAATGACTAGAAAGAAGAACTCACCACAAAAGAAAGAATCAGAAACAGTACCCTCCGGCACAGAGTTACAGAATTTGGATAACAATTCGATGTGAGAAAACCAATTCAGAAGCACAATTATAAAGCTACTGGTGGCTCTGGAAAAAAGCATAAAGGATTCAAGGGACTTAATAACTGCAGAATTTAGATCTAATCAGGCCAAAATTAAAAATCAATTAAATGAGATGCAATCCAAACTGGAGGTCCTAACGATGAGGGTTAACGAGGTAGAAGAAAGAGTGAGTGACATAGAAGACAAGTTGGTGGCAAGGAAGGAAGCTCAGGAAAAAAGAGAAAAACAATTAAAAGACCATGAAGGAAAGGTTAAGGAAAATAAATGACAGCCTCAGAAGGAAAAACCTGCATTTAATTGGGGTTTTAGAGGGCGCTGAAAGGGACAGAGAACCAGAAGGCATATTTGAACAAATCATAGCTGAGAACTTCCCTAATTTGGGGAGGGAAACAGGTATTCAGATCCAGGAGATAGAGAGATCCTCCCTAAAATCAATAAAAACCATTCAACACCTTGACATTTAGTAGTGAAACTTGCAAATTCCAAAGATTAAGAGAAAATCCTTAAAGCAGCAAGAGACAAGAGATCCCTAACTTATATGGGGAGAACTATTAGATTAACAGCAGACCTGTCCACAGAGACCTGGCCGGCCAGAAAGGGCTGGCAGGATATATTCAGGGTCCTAAATGAGAAGAACATGCAGCCAACAATATTCTATCCAGCAAGGCTCTCGTTCAGAATAGAAGGAGACATAAAGAGCTTCCAAGATAGGCAGAAACTGAAAGAATATGTGACCACCAAACCAGCTCTGCAAGAAATATTAACAGGGACCCTGTAAAAGAAAGAGGAAGCCCAAAGAAATAAGCCACAAAAACAGGGACTGTATTATGATACTAAATTCATATCTTTCAATAGTAACTTTGAACATGAATGGGCTTAATGATCCCATCAAAAGACGCAGGGTTTCAGACTGGATAAAAAAGCAAGACCCATCTATTTATTGTCTACAATAGACTCATTTTATTTATTTATTTATTTTAGATCTTATTTATTTATTCATGAGACACACACACACACACACACACAGAGGCAGAGACACAGGCAGAGGGAGAAGCAGACTCCATGCAGGAAGCCTGATGCGGGACCTGATCCCGAGACTCCAGGATCACGCCTGAGCCAAAGATGCCCAACCACTGAGCCACCCAGGCATCCTAAGAGACTCATTTTAGACCTAAGGACACCTGCAGCCTGAAAATGAAAGGTTGGAGAACCATTTACCATTCAAATGGTCCTCAAAAGAAAGCAGGGGTAGCCATCCTCATATCAGATAAATTAAAGTTTATCCCAAAGACTAGTAAGAGATGAAGAGGGACACTATATCATACTTAAAGGGCCTATCCAACAAGAGGACCTAACAATCATGAATATTTATGTCCGTAATGTGGGAGCTGCCAAGTATATCAATCAATTAATAACCAAAATAAACACAAAGTTAGATAATAATACACTAATACTGGGATACGTCAACATGGTGCTTTCTACAAATGACAGATCTTCTAAGCACAACATCTCCAAAGAAACAAGAGCTTTAAATGATACACTGGACCAGATGGATTTCACAGATATTTACAGAACTTTACATCCAAATGCAACTGAATACATGTTCTTCTCAAGTGCATATGGAACTTTCTCCTGAGTAGACCACATACTGGGTCACAAATCAGGTTTTAACCGATACCAAAAGATTGGGATCATCCCCTGCAAGTTTTCAGACCATAATGCTTTGAAACTAGAACTAAATCACAAGAAGAAATTTGGAAGAAATTCAAACACGTGGATGTTAAAGATCATCCTGCTAAAAGATGAAAGGGTCAACCAGGTAATTAGAGAAGAATTAAAAAGATTCTTGGAAACTAATGAAAATGAAGATACAACTGTTCAAAATCTTTGGGATACAGCAAAAGCAGTTCTGAGAGGGAAATACATCGCAATACAAGCATCCCTCAAAAAACTGGAAAAAGCTCAAATACACAAGCTAACCTTGCACCTAAAGGAACTGGAGAAAGAACAGCAAATAAAACCTACACCCAGCAGAAGAAGAGTATAATATAGATTCGAGCAGAACTCAATGAAGTAGAGTCCAGAAGAACTGTGGAACGGATCAACAAAGCCAGGAGTTGGTTCTTTGAAAGAATAAATATGATAGATAAACCATTAGCCAGCCTTATTAAAAACAAAAGAGAAAAGACTCAAATTAATAAAATCACGAATGAAAAAGGAGAGATCACAAGCAATACCAAGGAAATACAAATGATTTTAAAAACATATTATGAGCAGCTATACACCAATAAATTAGGCAATCTAGAAGAAATGGACGCGTTTCTGGAAAATCACGAACTACCAAAACTGGAGCAGGAAGAAATAGAAAACCTGAATAGACCAATAACCAGGGAGGAAATTGAAGCAGTCATCAGAAACCTCCCAAGACACAAAAGTCCAGGGCCAGATGGCTTCCCTGGGGAATTCTATCAAACGTTTAAAGAAGATACCATACCTATTCTACTAAAGCTGTTTGGAAAGATAGAAAGAGATGGAGTACTTCCAAATTCAATCCAAATTCGTTCTATGAGGCCAGCATCACCTTAATTCCAAAACCAGACAAGACCCCACCAAAAAGGAGAATTATAGACCAATATCCCTGATAAACATGGATGCAAAAATTCTCAACAAGATACTAGCTAATAGGATCCAACAGTACATTAAGAAGATTATTCACCATGACAAAGTGGAATTTATCCCTGGGATGCAAGTCTGGTTCAACACTCGTAAAGCAATCAATGTGATAGATCATATCAACAAGAGAAAAAACAAGAATGATATGATCCTCTCAATAGATGCAGAGAAAGCATTTGACAAAATCCAGCATCCATTCCTGATCAAAACTCTTCAGAGTGTAGGGATAGAGGGAACATTCCTCAGCATCTTAAAAGCCATCTCCGAAAAGCCCACACCAAATATCATTCTCAATGGGGAAGCACTGGGAGCCTTTCCCCTAAGATCAGGAACAAGACAGGGATGTCCACTCTCACCACTGCTATTCAACATAGTACTGGAAGTCCTAGCCTCAGCAGTCAGACAACAGAAAGAAATAAAAGGCATTCAAATTGGCAAAGAAGAAGTCAAACTTTCCCTCTTTGCAGATGACATGCTACTGTACATAGAAAACCCAAAAGACTCCACCCCAAGATTGCTAGAACTCATACAGCAATTTGGCAGCGTGGCAGGATACAAAATCAATGCCCAGAAGTCAGTGGCATTTCTATACACTAACAATGAGACTGAAGAAAGAGAAATTAAGGAGTCAATCCCATTTATAATTGCACCCCAAAGCATAAGACACCTAGGGAATAAACCTAACCAAACTGGTAAAGGACCTATACCCTAAAAACTACAGAACACTTCTGAAAGAAATTGAGGAAGACACAAAGAGATGGAAAAGTATTCCGTGCTCATGGATTGGGAGAATTAATATTGTGAAATTGTCAATGTTACCCAGGGCAATTTACACATGTAATGCAATCCCTATCAAAATCCATGGACTTTTTTCAGAGAGTTGGATCAAATCATCTTCAGACTTGTGTGGAATCCGAAAAGAACCCCAAATAGCCAGTGGAATATTGAAAAAGAAAACCAGAGCCGGGGTCATCACAATGCCAGATTTCAGGTTGTAGTACTAAGCTGTGGTCATCAAGACAGTGTGGTACTGGCACAAAAACAGACACATAGATCAATGGAACAGAATAGAGAACCCAGAAGTGGACCCTCAACTCTATGGTCAACTAATATTCGACAAAGCAAGAAAGACTATCCACTGGAAGAAAGACAGTCTCTTCAATAAATGGTGCTGGGAAAATTGGACAGCCACGTGCAGAAGAACGAAACTAGACCATTCTCTTACATCAGACACAAAGATAAACTCAAAATGGATGAAAGATCTAAATGTGAGACAAGATTCCATCAAAATCCTAGAGAACACAGGCAACACCCTTTGTGAACTTGGCCACAGCAACTTCTTGCAAGATACATCCACAAAGGCAAGGGAAACAAAAGCAAAAAGGAATTATTGGGACTTCATCAAAATCAAAAGCACAGCAAAAGAAGCAGTCAACAAAACTGAAAGACAACCTACAGAATGGGGGAAGATATTTGCAAATGACGTATCAGATAAAGGGCTAGTTTCCAAGATCTAAAACGAACTTATTAAACTCAACAGCAAAGAAACAAACAATCCAGTCATGAACTGAGCAAAAGACATGAACAGAAATCTCACAGAGGAAGACACAGACATGGCAACAAACACATGAGAAAATGCTCCACATCACGTGCCATCAGGGAACTACAAATCCAAACCACAATGAGATCCCACCTCACACCAGTGAGAATGGGGAAAATTAACAAGGCAGGAAACCACAAATGTTGGAGAGGATGCGGAGAAAAGGGGAGCCCTCTTACACTGTTGGTGGGAATGTGAACTGGTGCAGCCACTCTGGAAACTGTGTGGAGGTTCTTCAAAGAGTTAAAAATAGACCTGCCCTACGACCCAGCAATTGCACTGCTGGGGATTTACCCCAAAGATTCAGATGCAATGAAACGCCGGGACACCTGCACCCCGATGTTTCTAGCAGCAATGTCCACAATAGCCAAACTGTGGAAGGAGCCTCGGTGTCCATCGAAAGATGAATGGATAAAGAAGACGTGGTCTATGTATACAATGGAATATTCCTCAGCCATTAGAAACGACAAATACCCACCATTTGCTTCGACGTGGATGGAACTGGAGGGTATTATGCTGAGTGAAGTAAGTCAATCGGAGAAGGACAAACATTGTATGGTCTCATTCATTTGGGGAATACAAAAAGTAGTGAAAGGGGCTAAAGGGGAAAGGAGAGAAAATGAGTGGGAAATATCAGAGAGGGAGACAGAACATGAGAGGCTCCTAACTCTGGGAAACGAACAAGAGGTGGTGGAAAGGGAGGTGGGTGGGGGGTTGGGGTGACTGGGTGACGGGAACTGAGGGGGTACTTGATGGGATGAGCACTCGGTGTTGTGCTGTATGTTGGCAAATTGAACTCCAATAAAAAATATACAAAAAAGAACTAAATTATTACAAATTTATGTCATGTAATTTGTTTTTCTTGTTTTCAGAAAAGTGGTCAAATATGGTTTTTATGATCAGGATTTCACGACATTCGTCACCTACTAAGTGGCAGCCCTGCCACATAGACAATCTTTGTTAGTCCAACTGAGTCATTGCAGTTCTTGGGATAATTTTGGAGAAACTTTACTTTGTTGATGCAGTTATAACTGGAAGGATCAATTCTTCAGGGAATAATGAGATTCATGAATAAGCCATGAATCTGACATCTTCACATAATTTCACATATAGCCACGTGAGCTCATCCAAGACCATACTGCTCAAGCCCAGACAGGGGTACAAACCCAGATGCTTCGCCTTCAGATGGAAGCCCTTCATTCCATTTTTCTGGCACCAACGCGTGCTGTCCACACCCCCACCAGAAAGATCGTCCTTAACCAATGTGTTCACCATCCCTGGTCTCTGCCTGGCTTCTCTCGGGAGTAGTTTAGGCTGGCTGTCCACTCCATCTGACCCATCTTGACATCTCAGCTGTGCTAACCTTCTCCCTCCCTCATCTTGAGCTTCCTATCCTTACATTTTCTTCTTCTCAATGTGTTCTTTTACTTTGTCATGGTCGACGAAACTTTCTCAGCAGGCCCGAGTCCTTTTTAGTGTGAGACATGGTGTGAACAAACAGTCTGGGTCTACTCTCAGCTCCATGTAGAAGGCTCTCCACCAACTCAAATCCCTCACCTCATTCATGGGGTTTTTTCATTGTTCTTGTTTGTTTGGACTTAGGTTTTGCCACCGACCTCCTACCTGAAATGCTGACTCTGCAGATCTTCAGACACCCCATGCGTTACTGTGCTTGCAAAGCCAGGTCAAAAATCACCGTCTCCAGGGATGCCTGGGTGGCTCAGCAGTTGAGCTTTGGCTCAGGGCATGACCCCAGGGTCCTGGGATTGAGTCCCTCATCCGGCTCCCTGCAGGGAGCCTGCTTCTCCCTCTGCCTGTGTCTCTGCTTCTCTGTCTCTCATGAATAAATACATAAAATCTTTTTTTTTTTTTTTTTTAAGTCACCTTCTCCAGAAAGGCTTCTCTGGTTTCACTAAACTCCTTCTGGCTCTCTTCTGGCTCTTCCTGAACTCCACATCCCCTTAGCACCGCACACCATCTGGGACCAAGGTACACTGAGCTTGAGTGGACGTGTTCCTGGAGGAGCTCAATTGCTAGAATGAATTTCTGTGCATTAAGTCTCATTTTTCTTTTCTTTTTTAAAAAATTTTTATTTATTTATGATAGTCACAGAGAGAGAGAGAGAGAGGCAGAGAAGCAGGCTCCATGCACCGGGAGCCCGACGCGGAATTCGATCCCGTGTCTCCAGGATCGCGCCCCCGGCCAAAGGCAGGCGCTAAACCGCTGAGCCCCCCAGGGATCCCAAGTCTCATTTTTCAATTTCCTTTTATTACAAAACTGGAGAAGAATTCCTTTTGTCATAAATACTTTGGTGGGGGAGAGAGCACTTTCACCACCAGGAAGATGCTGGTGATGTTTAACCATCTCTTGCCACCTCTGCCCTCTCAAAAATCTCTCTCAGGATCCCTGGGTGGAGCAGCGGTTTGGCGCCTGCCTTTGGCCCAGGGCGCGATCCTGGAGACCCGGGATCGAATCCCACGTCGGGCTCCCGGTGCATGGAGCCTGCTTCTCCCTCTGCCTGTGTCTCTGCCTCTCTCTCTCTCTCTCTCTCACACACACACACATACACACTCGTACATCATCAAAATTCAGCCAATCACAGATTTCCATCTTGATGAAATGAGTAGATGGTAAATGTATGGGTTAAAGAAATGAGTAAGACTGGCTGTTTTCAGCAGTTAGTGTGGATCAGATTTTATCAGATTTTCTGATATTGGGTTGTAATAGTTCTTTATGTATTTTGGATATTAACCCCTTATCAAGTAGATAATTTGCAAATATCTTCTCCCATTCAGTAGGTTGGTTTTGTTTTGTTTTGTTGATGGTTTCCTTCATTGTGTGAAAGGTTTTTACTTGGTGTAGTCCCGACTATTTACTTATTTATTTATTTTGTTTCCCTCGCCATAGGAGACACATCTAGAAATATGTTGCTATGGCTGATGTCAGAGACTTTACTGCTTGTATTCTCTTCTAGGAATTTTATGGTTTCAGGGCTCACATGTTGGTTTTTAATCCATTTTGAGTTTATTTTTGTGCATGATATGACAAAGTGGTTTCATTGTATTGCATGTAGCAGTCCAGTTTTTCCAACACTATTTGTTGAAGAGACTATCTTTTCATCATTGTATATTCTTGCCTCCTTTGTTATAGATTAATTGACCATTTAAGTGTTGGTTTATTTCTGGACTCTCTATTATGTTCCATTGACCTGTGTGTCTATTTTTGTGCAAGTACCATATTATTTTGATTATTACCACTTTGTAGTAAATCTTGAAATCTGGAGTTGTGATACTTCCAGCTTTGTTTTTCTTTCTAAAGAAAAGATTGCTTTGACCATTTGGGGTCTTGTGTGGTTCCACACAAATTTAGTTTTATTTGTTCTATCTCTGTGAAGAATGCTGCTGGTATTCTAATAGGGATTGCATTGAATCTGTAGACTGCTTTGGATAGTATAGATGTTTTTACAATATTAATTCTTCCAATGCATAAGCATGAGATTTCTTTCCATTTGTTTGCATAATCTTCAATTTATTTCATCAGTATTTTATGGTTTTCCGAGTGTAGGTTTATAGTACAGGAGGTTTCACCTCCTCGATTAAATTTATTCCTAGGTATTTTATTATTTTTGGTGCTATTGTAAATTGGATTATTTTCTTAATTTCTCCTTCTGCTGCTTGGTTATTAGTGTATAAAAATGCTAAAGATTTCTAACTATTAACTTCGTATCCTGCAACATTATTGAAATTATTACTTTTAATAGCTTTTTGGTGGAGTCTTTAGGATTTCCTATACATAGTATCATGTCATCTGCAAATGGAAACAGTTTAACTTCTTTACCATTATAAATGCCCTTTATTTCATTTTCTTGAATTGCTATGGTCAGGGCTTGAAGTACAATGTTGAACAAAAGTGGTGAGAGTGGACTTCCTTTTCTTGTTCCTGATCTTAGAGGAAAAGGTCTCAGTTTTTCATGATTGAATATGATGTTAGCTGTGGGTTTTTCATGTATGGCCTTTATTATGCTGAGCTATGTTCCCTCTAAACCCTCTTTGTTGAGATTTTTTTTTATCATAAATGGGTGTTGAATTTTCTCAAATGCGTTTTCTGTATCTATTGAGATGATGAAGACATCATCTTCATTTTTTGTTGATGTGATGTATCACATTGATTTGCAAATATTTAGCCATCCTTGAAACTTCTGTATAAATTCCACTTGATCGTGGTGAATGATCCTTTTAATGTATTGTTGAATACAGGTTTGCTAATATTTTGGTGAGGATTTTTGTGTCTATGTCTGTCAGGGATACTGGCCTGTAGTTTTCTTTTTCTGTGGTGTCTTTGTCTGGTTTTGGTGTCAGGGTAATGCTGGTCTCACAGAATGTATTTGGAAGCTTTCCTTCCTCTTCTATTTTTTGGAATAGTTTGAGGAGTAATAGGTATTAACTCTTCTTTAAATGTTTGGGAGAATTCACCTGTGAATCCATCTGGCCCTGGACTTTAATTTTTGGGTAGTTTTTTTTCCTAATAGATTTGTTTTGTTACTAGTAGTCGGTTGTTTCAGATTTTCTATTTCTTTTTGGTTCAATTTTACAGGATTGTGTGTTTCTAGGAATTCATCCATTCTTTCTAGGTTGTCTCTTGTTATGGGCAGTTTCAAGATCTACTCTCTTAACAGCTTTCAAATATGCAATAAGGTTTTATTAACTACAGTCACCATGCTGCACATTAGATCCTCATTACTTATTTATTTTATAACTCGAAGTGTGTACATTTTGACTCTTTTCACCCATTTGGCCCACCTCCACCCCTGCCTCTGGAAACCACCAAACCATTCTCTTTATCTATGAACTTGGTTTCTCTTTTCCTTTTCCTTTCCTTCCTCCTCCTCCTCTCCCTCTTTCTCCCCCTCTTCCACTTCTTTCTCCTCCTTTTCTTCCTCCTCCTCCTTCTTTTTAAGACTCCACATATAAGTGAGGTCATATAGTATTTGTCTTTCTCGGTCTGACTTCTTCCACTTAGCATAAGTCCATTCATGTTCTTGCAAGTGGCAAGATTTCCTACTTTTTATGGATGAATAATATTCCATTATGTATATACACCACATTTACTTTATCTGTTCATCCATCAATGGACACTTCGGCTGTTCCCATACCTTGGCTATTGTAAATAATGCTGCAATGAACAGGGTGGTGCAGATACCATTTTTGGGTTAGTGTTTTCATTTTCTTCAGATAAATACCCGGAAATGGAATTACTGGATCATATGATATTGCCATTTAAAAAAAATTTCTTGAAGAAACTCCATACTATTTTCCACAGTGGCTGTACTGATTTGCATTCCCACCAACAGTGCACAAAGTTCCCTTTTCTCCACATCTTTGCCAACACTTGTTATTTTTTGTCTTTTTGAAATAGCATATCTAACAGGTGTGAGATGATATCTTGCTGTGGTTTTGACTTGCCATTTGGTCTGTTTTTATGTGAGTATCTGTCTGTTTTAATGTGAGGATTTTCTCTGTCCTGTTTCTGTGTGAGTGTTTAGGAAGATCCAAAAACTATGCCATCTCTACTGCTGCCATCTTTCTAGAATCTCTATATATTACTTCTTATAGTAAAAAACGCTGAGGTATGGGAAGATGACTCTGTGCATTGAATTTGGAAGATTGCTATGGCAGGAAGCCAATGTTGATTCTGAGTAATGGGAGTGTCATCAGACCGGCTCATGTGAAAGATTAACTTGGCAGAGGTTTAGCGATTAAAGATAGTAGAGAAGACCAATTATGACAGTACCTCAGTAATCCAAATAGGAGATGATACTGAGGGAGGGATGAGTGGGAATGGCAAGGAGCAGATGGATGTGAGAAATACAGTGGAGGCTAGATCAAGTGGTTTGGTGATGGGGGCACAGTGAAGAAGGACAGCTGGGGAGGTGTCAGAGTCAACTGGAAACTCCCAGGATGAATGTCTGGAAAATGACACTGTTCCCAAACATCAGTAGGGATGAGGGCGGTGATGGCGACAGTGAGAGTGGGGGGTTTAGGGAGAAGTGTGACTACGTTTTTGAAAACGAGTTTGGCGAGTTAGGGGTACCAGCATGGAGATATGTATGTATGTATGCATGTAGCTCAGGGAAAGACCTAGGCCGGACACACAGATTTGGGGGGGTGTCTGCGTTCTGCACCCCAGGGACAAATGGCACCAAAAAATATTCGCAAAAAACTGAGAAAAACTATTTGTGAGATGAAGGAAGATAGTGTTTGTTTGAAAAGGTTCACAGTGCTTCAAGGTAACAGTAATTAAAGGATCAAGACCAAGAACCATCTGTCTACATTAGCAGCGAAAAGGAAGAACTGAAGCTTTATCCATGGCTCTCTCTCTGGTGGTATTTATGGGGGAATTTCTAAATGTCAGTATTTGGAGATATGTTGTCTAGGGCCATTTGGGTTTTCCATGAAGAATTGTCCAATTCCTCGAATTTGGGGCACACACATGGCTCCTGGTGTTCTGGGAGCAGGGTGAGGGAAAAGGCATGGGTTCCCACCATTCATTGTGCAGACTTTCCCATTACACCCCCTTTTGAGCTTTGCTCCCCACCCCAGCTGATCTCTGTGTTTAGTGACTCGAGTTCAGATCCTCTTGATCTCAATTTTTCTGGAGAATAAAACCATGACAGAGGCAAGGTTTAGCTGTGCAAAGTGGGGAATGCCTTGTGGGAAGCGACACCTATGTGCCTCTATATGGAGAGACTCTGAGCTAAGCCTTGTGTTACTCAGTTACACGTATTAGAGGGTAAGTGGTACCCCCAAGGCTTGGATCTCTGAGTGGTTCTCAGGGGGCTCTTCAGTCCATTACTTACTGCTATTCCCCCCCTTTTTAAAAATTTTTATTTATTTATGATAGTCACACACACAGAGAGAGAGAGAGAGAGAGAGAGGCAGAGACATAGGCAGAGGGAGAAGCAGGCTCCATGCACCGGGAGCCCGATGTGGAATTCGATCCCGGATCTCCAGGATCGCGCCCTGGGCCAAAGGCAGACGCCAAACCACTGCGCCACCCAGGGATCCCCTGCTATTCCCCCTTAATGCACTTTACAGCGTCTAGGATGTAAAGTTGGAGCCAATTTCTCTACCTGCACTCAATCTTTCACAAATAGGTTGGAATCTGTAATGTAGACAGTCTTCCCTCTCCTGCGCTTCTTGTCTCTGCTCACTTGGTTCTTGTACTTGTAAACTTGTAAAGTAAACTTGTAAAGTACTTGTACTTTAAAGTACAAGTACTTGTACTTGTAAAGTAAACTTCCTTTCTATCTGTTGGTGGGAGGGTCAGAACATAACATGTGGTCAGTTAGTTGGCCATGTTCACACAGTCTGCCACTCACCAGGCCCACTGAGGCATGGAGAGCTCCTACCTGTGCTGTGTCTCTTACTCAGGGTTTGAGGGAAGCATCTACAACAGTAGATGCATGTTCAGTTGCAAGTAATGACATTATCCCCGTGAACAAAAAACAAGCCTGTGTTAAACTGGCTTACATAATAAGGGGATTCACCAGTTTACACAATAAAATTCAACAGCCATGGCAGCTTTAGGATGAGTTTGATTCAGTGTTTTCAAAGTTGTAGTTTCTCTGGATCTTTCTTGGCCTGACCAGCCTGGAGTGGGGGTTCTATCTCCCTGGGAGGGAGAAAGGAGTGGGCAGATCTTGGTTTAAGGGCCACAGACCCATGGGGATCCCTGGGTGGTGCAGCGGTTTGGCGCCTGCCTTTGGCCCAGGGTGTGATCCTGGAGACCCGGGATCAAATCCCACGTCGGGCTCCCGGTGCATGGAGCCTGCTTCTCCCTCTGCCTGTGTCTCTGCCTCTCTCTCTCTCTCTCTCTGTGTGACTATCATAAATAAATAAAAATTTAAAAAAAAAAGGCCACAGACCCTCACTTATTAGGAAAAAAACAAGTTTTAGCATATATTCTTAAAAAGATTTTTATTAAAACCATGGGTTTTAGACTAATAAACATATTTCCCATTAGGTTTTAAAAAAATTGCTCATGAGAGACAGAGAGAGAAGCAGAGACACAGGAAGAGGGAGAAGCCGGCTCCCTGTGGGGAGCCTGATGCAGTACTGGATCCCAGGACCCCGGGGTCATGCCTCGAGCTGAAGGCAGACGCTCAACCACTGAACCACCCAGGTGCCCCTAGCAGATATTCTTGAATAAATGTTTCTTCATTTGCTGTATGCCCATAGGACCATATCTGGAGATT
Organism: Canis aureus; assembly: GCF_053574225.1. Taxonomy (NCBI): domain Eukaryota; kingdom Metazoa; phylum Chordata; class Mammalia; order Carnivora; family Canidae; genus Canis; species Canis aureus. The sequence continues at coordinate 57,197,192 of NC_135613.1, read as the reverse complement.
TGAAACAGTTCCTTTTTAATCATCCCCCCCTTTTTTTTTTGAAAGACAGAGGTAGAGAGAGAGAAAGAGAAAACATAAGCATGCTTGAGCATGGTGTTGATAGGGAAGGAGAGGGAGAGAGAATCTCAAACAGGCTCCACACTCAGCTCAAAGCTGATGGGGGCTCAATCTCATGACCCCGAGATCATGACCTGAGTTGAAATCAAGAGTGGGAGTCTCAACAGACTGAGCCACCCAGGTGCCCCCCAAAGGAAGAGTTCTGATCCGATATGGGGGATTGGCTTCTTTTCTCTGTTTCCTTCCAAGATGCCATAACCATGACTGTGAACAAAGGACCCACTGTGAGAGAGCTGGAACAGAGCTGAAGTGAATGGAAAATGTCGATAGATATTTAGAAGCTGACACGGGGAGCAGTGCCTGAGGAGGCCACGGGCCCAGAAAGGGGGAAGTGGTTTGCATTTGGGAAGGAGCGGACTTTCTTTCAGATCCTTAGATGGGGTCATGGATTTCAGACATAAGGTGAGATGAAAGAGAATTGGGAAGAGAGATTTAAAAAGATATGAAAGACTACGGACAGAAGACTTGAGTCCTCTTTCTCCCCCCACAGAAGACCCAGCAGCCAGATGTTCACTTGTTTGGCAAAAACCCCAAAGGGCTCTTCTCCACCGGAAGTGAACAGTTTGGAAAGTACCTGAGAAAGTGGAGGTGTTGTTGCCCCTGGCACAGCGCTCCCTGTATCAAGGTGTTTCTGCCCGCAGTGGAGGCTGCCCTCCTATACCCACTGTCCTCTTTGAGTGAGAACCCAGCTCTGCAGAGAAACTCCTAGGTGCTGTGGAGAGAAGACTCAAAGCAGAGTCCTCATGCACCCATGGCAGGAGCTGAAACTGGCATAGCCACCTTGGAAAACTTTTTGGCAATATTTGCAAAGAATGAGCATATGCATACCCCATGGTCCAATAACTCACTCCCAATTATCCACCCAACAGATGTGATAATATACTGGCTAAAAGAGATGAACTGGAAGGTTCATAGCCCTACTGTTCATAATATCCTCCAACTGGAGACTATAATTAGGAGTGGGATGAGCACATTAATTATGGCAAATTCAATGCACAAAAGGACTCCATGCAGTCACGACAAGGAAAGGACAACTAACAAGCAGCCATGCAGATGGATTCCACAGACATGTTGTTGAACAAAAGAAGCCAGACACCAAAGAGTACGTATGAAGCAACTTTCTTTATACAAAGTACAGAACTGGGCAAAAAGAATCCATGATGCCAGAGGTCAGGATGGTGGTTACTCTTTGGAGGAGGGAACTGACTGGAAGGGGTCATGAGAGAAGCTTCTGGGTGGTTGTTTTTTCCTCTTATCTAGGCATTGATTATATGAGTGTGTTCAGTTTGGGAAAGCCATCAAGCTGTACACTGGTAACAGTGCACTTCTCTGGAACTGGAAGTATGGTGGTGATTTGGTCAAAGCTTGGAGCAAAAAAACAAGCAAGCAACCAATGAAACTAAACCCTGGGAGCAGAAAGTATCTTTCCTTGAGGTTGGCTGGAAGGGGTATTCCTTGATACAGGAAAGTCTATTATTTTTCTGACCATGAGCCCTCTGCATTTAATGTGTGTGAGGGGGGGATGGGCTGTAGACCCCCTGGCGCATAACTGTCTAGATGCATAGTTTAATCTCCCCAGTGAAGGCAAACAGGTATCAGAAATCACTGAAGACCTCAAGGTGGAAGCACGAGTCAGTAGCGGTGAAGTAACTGGTATTGGGGGGTATTGAAGTGAGGATGGTATGAGGGCTTGAAACTAGAGGGAATGTAGGCTTCATTTATTTACTGCCCACGGGTTTTAGACTAATAAACATATTTCCCATTAGGTTTTTAAAAAATTAATAGACTTTGTTTTTCTTATTATTTTTTGTTTACATTTAATTTAGTTAAAATACAGGGTAGTTGTAGTTTCAGGAGCAGAATTTAGGGATTCATCAGTTGCATACAACATCCATTGCTCATTATGTCACCCAATTACCCCATTACCCTCCATCTCCCCTCCAGCAGCCCCGTTTGTTTCCTAGAGTTTAGAGTCTCTTATGGTTTCTCTCTCTCTCTCTTTTTATTTTATTTTTCCTTCCCTTCCACTATGTCCATCTGTCTTGCTCCTTAAATTCCACATATGAGTGAAATCATGTGGTATTTGGCTTGGAGGAAGGGGAACCTCCTTACGCAGCTGATGGGAATGCACACTGGTGCAGCCACTCTGGAAGACAGTGTGGAGTTTCTTTAAAAAGTCAAAAATAGAATCACCCTACAACCCAGCAATTACACTGCTAGGTATTTATCCAAAGTATACAAAAATAGTCATTTGAGGGGGCACATGTACCCCAATATTTATAGCAGCAATGCCCACAATAGCCAAAATATGGAAAGAGCCCAGATGTCCATTGACAGATGAATGGATAGACTTTATTTTTTAAAAACAGCATGAGACTTACAGAAAGCTCGAATTGATAGTACTGAGAGTTCCCACATATCCCTGTCCCCCATCTTGTGCATAGTTTTTTTCCTATTAATGTTATGTTTTAATAACAGTAACAATATATAATGCATCTTGCATTAATATTATACGTTTGTTACAATTTTGAACCTGTACTGAAAAAGAGGGACGCCTGGGGGGCTCAGTGATTGTGCCTCTGCCTCTGGTTCAGGGCGTGATCTGGGGTCCTGGGATCAAGTACCACATTGGGCTCCCCATAGGGAGCCTGCTTCTCCCTCTGCCTGTGTCTCTGCCTCTCTCTGTGTCTCTCATGAATAAATAAACACAATCTTTTTAAAAAAATTGTATTCTTTTTTTAAATAATAAATTTATTTTTATTGGTGTTCAATTTGCCAACATACAGAATAACACCCAGTGCTCATCCCGTCAAGTGCCCCCCTCAGTGCCCGTCACCCATTCACCCCACCGCCCGCCCTCCTCCCCTTCCACCACCCCTAGTTCGTTTCCCAGAGTTAGGAGTCTCTCATGTTCCGTCACCCTCACTGATATTTTCACTCATTTTCTCTCCTTTCCTTTTATTCCCTTTCACTAATTTTTGTATTCCCCAAATGAATGAGACCATATAATGTTTGTCCTTCTCCGACTGACTTACTTCACTCAGCATAATACCCTCCAGTTCCATCCACGTTGAAGCAAATGGTGGGTATTTGTCGTTTCTAATGGCTGAGGAATATTCCGTTGTATACATAGACCACATCTTCTTTATCCATTCATCTTTCGATGGACACCGAGGCTCCTTCCACAGTGTGGCTATTGTGGACATTGCTGCTAGAAACATCGGGGTGCAGGTGTCCCGGCGTTTCATTGCATCTGTATTATTCTTAATGGGGGTAAATACCATAACATAAAACATAACCATCTTAGCCATTTTTAAGTGCACTTAATGTGCTGAACTCTGTATCTGTGAAACAAATACCTCTTCCTCCAGGACGCCACGCCCACCCTAGCCTCTTGCGACCACCATTCTAGTCCCATCTCTCTAAATCTCACGACTCCAGGTACTCCGTAGAAGTGGAATCACACGTATTTGTCTATGTTTGCCCATTTGTAAGACTTTGTTTCCTGATTGTTGAGTTCTTTGTATGCTTTGGAAACAAGTCTCTTATCAGATACCTGTTTTGCAAATGCTTTCCCCTGGTCTCTCACTCTTCAGAGAATCCTTGAATACTAGATCTGAGACATCCAACTGCTTCATGTTTTAAAGGATACTAGGATGATCCAGGCAGGGATGTGTGGTGTCTGTTTCCACTTTTAAGGGCTCTGATTCCCAGATATGTCCCATGTCTGTTGATTTTATAGCCAGAAAGGACTTAGGAATGTGAGTGGGCACGTTTCGAATGAGAGACTGTCAAAGGACCTGGGAAGTGCTATAGGTAGATGTCCATTGACCCGAATTATTATTTCAACCAGTATGTTTAAGGGTATCTGGGGAAGATAGGAGCAGATTCCTCAGAGTGGAGTCACTGACACTCTGACATCTGTTTGATGATTCTTCTTTGTCTTTGTCTTCTTCTCTTTTCCCTCCCCCCTCCTCTTCTTCTTCTCTTTCCTCCTCCTTTTCTTCTTCTTCTTCTTCTTCTTCTTCTTCTTCTTCTTCTGCTTCTGCTTCTGCTTCTGCTTCTGCTTCTGTTCCTTCTGCTTCTGTTTCTCCTCCTCCTCCTCCATCTCCTCCTCCTCCTCTTCCTCCTTCTTTGGGCCACTTTCAACTACTGTCTCATTTCTGGCCATATTGACTGGTGTCCCAGCATATTCAAGGTTGCAGGGAAGTCAAGGGTTGCAAGGAAGTCAAGTCAATTTGTTCTCTGTTGCAGGGAAGTCAATAATTAATAATAATTACATAATTATGTATTGTGCATAATCGGTGTTGACAGAGACTGATGCTTTGTGGTCTGCACCCTTGAATCTTTGACAAATCAATTTTATTTTTTTTTAAGATTTATTTATTCATTCAGAGAGAGCGAAGAGAGAGGCAGAGACACAGGCAGAGGGAGAAGCAGGCTCCACGCAGGAAGCCCGATATGGGGCTCGATCCCGGGTCTCCAGGATCACACCCCCGGGCTGCAGGCCGCGCTAAACCGCTGCACCACCGGGGCTGCCCGACAAATCAATTTTAGATGGAAGTCCATGGGAGTAAACCTAAGGCTTTCCTCCCCACTGTCCAGGTCCATGACAGGTCCCAGTCTATCTTGGTTTAACTGTACATCTTTATTAATTTTGGTCTTCTCAAACCACAGGGAGACATCTCTGGGTCCTACAAGAAACTGCACTATCGATAAAGATCTGAAAGCCCTGGAGAATAGGACCCTAAAATTAACCTAAATAGTGCAGAAAATCCCTGCCTTCAAAATAGTTTAACTTTCAGGTATTCACACAGCCACAGCATGATTTGCAATTGCAAACCACTGCAATTAATGACTTCAGCTTGGTCCAATTGTGCCCAAGTATGAGTCTTCTTATGTTTCAGTCACATGCTCTGCTTCTTTTTAAATCTCGGGGTTTCCTTGTGCATAAAAATAATCTCTACCATTTGTTGAATGCTTATTAAATATTATATATTGTGTTAAGAGCAGAGTTCATTGTAACTTTTAATGTCTAAGCAGCTCTATGATGTAAGTGTTATTATTTTTGTTTTGTAGGTGAGGACGCAGGGACTCTGAGAAGCTCAGTAATGTATCACAGATACAAGTTAGAGGCAGGATTGGACTCAAATGTGGCTGGCTCAAAAGCTTGTGCCTTTAACCACTACTCCAGACTTCCTCCGTCATCTCACAGTCTGAGATTCTTCCCTTGACATGGTCTCAAATCTTCAGGTCTCACTCACAGCAGATGACTTTGTTTGAATATGACTTAACCTTGTTTTGACTTGGGGGATTTTCCCATCGCGTAAAGGTTGTGCAATAGTGAGGAAAGGGTAGAACTTCCCAAAGTCACCTCAGCGAGTTTAATATTAATTTTTTGATTCACATTTCCTAATTTGGGATAATGGATATAAATAATTTGTAGTTTTCCTCCTAAAGGGGATATTTGCTGAAGGCATAATACCATGGCCATCTCTTGGCAGCCATACTCACGTTCCTATGTTGTAGAGGAAAAAAAATTCTATATTCTCTCCCTCTCTGTATAGATATCTATAGATCTATATCTATAGAAGTAGATCTATATCCATCTAATTATATTTGACTATATCAATATATCTTTAACCATCTCCCCTATGATTCCTGTCTCTGAGAAAGAAATTCATGTAGAAATCTGCATAGAGGGCAGCCCAGGTGGCTCAGCGGTTTAGTGCCGCCTTCAGCCCAGGGCGTAATTCTGGAGACCTGGGATCGAGTCCCGCATCGGGCTCCCTACATGGAGCCTGCTTCTCCCTTTGCCTGTGTCTCTGCCTCTCTCTCTCTCTCTCTCATGAATAAATAAATAAAATCTTTTTTAAAAAAGAAATCTGCATAGAAGTTTATTTTTTTTTATTTTTTATTTTTTGCATAGAAGTTTAGCATAACTATTTGGTGCAAGGCTAATCGTTAGAAACTTAATGGCCACGTGGAGTTCAAGTGTCTTGGCAGTGAGCCTGAAACTTCCACGTATCTCTGCTGACCTCTTGCCTTGACTTGGGGGCACAGATGGGCAGTGCAGAGCAGCATGGAAATCCAGCTCTTAAACGTTACCATCCCCCTGCTCACATGCTGGATTCACATAATAATGGTGGAAATCACCTAACAGTGAAATATTCTAATACCTTTGATCAAAGTGGACCAATCCTTAATGGATTGGTGAGGCCTGTGGAGAGAGCTCCCTAAAGTCTCTTGTTCTACCTAGCTATCTCCTTCAGTTAGATTCTCTACTTTCACGGATATTAATACCAACTCTGCTGTTAGGAACCAGGTGCTGAGATGATTTGGAAGTCATTATTCATTAAGACTCACAATCAATTTCTTTTGGTACCCATTGTCTCAAATCCCTGACTATGATCAAAAAGTGTGCCCTCACAGAGTTATGTAAGTATTCTGCTTTTCCATCTGCCTTCAGAGGGGAAGGCATCAACTGAAATTTGTCTCTCCTGCTGCATCATAGAGTCACAGAGTGCTATTCTTAGATTTGGCTACGACGTCCCCCAAAGCCTTGCCCTTAGTAGTCATACAGTATGAGCCCCAGAAGACAACTGGCCATTGCTTAGCCAAGTGTTTTTCTGCTGCCTATTTCTCATCCCAGGATGGCAGACCCTCACTGGCCCCCCATTCCATCTCAATTTCTCCACCCCATGCAGAGCTTACTGAAGGCATCAGTTCAAAAATGATTCTGGTATCAACCACCTTATTCTGGTCAATATAAAAAGGGACAGAACAAGTCACCAGTGTTCATGGAGTTCAGTGCTTCGAAGGGAAATTTCCTGCCTTCCTACCATCATGAGAGAGGGGCAGGGTTGTTTTCTTTATTTGATTTTTAAAAAATACTTTTATTCATGAGAGGCACACAGAAAGAGAAAGAGAGACACAGGCGGAGAGGGAGAAGCAGGCTCCATGCAGGGAGACTAACGTGGGACTCAATCCCAGGTCCCCAGGATCACACCCTGGGCTGCAGGCAGCACTAAACCGCTGCGCCACCCGGGCTGCCCTGATTCTTTTCTCTTTAAAGCCAAGGGTGGAGGGAGGGTGCAAGAGAAGTTCTCATAAAGACTGAGGATGTCTGGGAATGTTCTGGATAAATTCCTTTGGGGTCTCTAAATCCATTTTGTACTCTTATGCACTGTTCTGTTTGACCTGGGAAAATGATCTTAGGGGATATATATTAAAATATATTTTAATATATTTTTAAAATATATTATTAAATTCAATATACTTTCAAATATATATTTTAAATTTAATATATTTTAAAATATTTTTAAATTTAAATAAATTATTTAATTTTTGTCAGTTAGCATTAGTGCAATATTGGCTTCTGGAGTAGAATTTAGTGATTCATCACTTACATACAACACCCAGTGCTCGTCACAACAAGTGCCCTCTTTAATACCCATCCCTCACACCCCTCCCTCCATCAACCCTTAATTTGTTCTCTGTTGTAAGAGTCTCTTTTATTTGTTTCCATCCCTCCTTCTTTTTCTTTCCCCCTCTTCCCCTGTGTTCATCTGTTTTCTTAAATTCTACATATGAGTGAAATCATGTGATATTTGTCTTTCTCTGACTAGCTTATTTCACTCAGCATAATACACTCTAGTTCTCTCCACGTTGTTACAAATGGCAAGATTTCATTCTTTTTGATGGCTGAAAACTGTTCTGTTGTATATACGTACCACATCTTTATCTATTCATCAGTTGATGGACATTTGGGCTTTGCCATGGTTTGTCTATTGTCGATAATGCTGTATAAACATCGGGGAGCATGTACCCCTTCAAATCAGTATTTTTGTAGCCTTTGGGTAAATACCTAGTAGTGCAATGGCTGGATTGTAGGGTAGTTCTATTTTTAACTTTTTGAGGACCCTTCATACTGTTCTCTAGAGTGGCTGTACCAGGTTGTATTCCCACCAACAGTGCAAGAGGGCTCCCCTTCTCCACATCCTCGCCTACACCTGTTGTTTCTTTTGTTAATTTTTGCCATTCTGACAGGTGTGAGGGGACATCTCATTGTGGTTCTGATTTGCATTTCCTTGATGATGAGTGATGTTGAGCATTTTTCATGTGTCTTTTGGCCATCTGGATGTTGTCTTTGGAAAAATGTCTATTCATGTCTTCTGCTCATTTCTCAACTGGATTATTTGTTTTGGGGGTGTTGAGTTTGGTAAGTTCTTTATCGATTTTTGGATACTTATCCTTTATCAGATATATGGTTTGCAAATATCTTCTCCCATTCCATAGACTGCCTTTTAGTTTTGTTGATTGTTTACTTTGCTGTGCATAAGCTTTTTATGGGTTGTATTAATGGGCTTTCATACCCCCTTGGTTTCTAGCTAGACTTGTCCAATGGAGAGCTTCCATAGGAGGTCAAAGGGAAGGAGGAGCATGAGGTCAGCATGTTTATTCCCCTGGGTCCCTCCCTAAAAGTTCATTTTAGGCTATGTGACTTGACAAAAGGACACTGCACCTTTCAAGGAAGCCTTCCCTAGAAAGCTTTCTCTTTCTAGGTTTTAGTAATCTTTTCCTCGGCCCATGGGTGGTGACAGCTTTAGGGCTGAAGGACTCAGGATCTTGTATTCCTTTGTGGTTCTCTCACGCCCTACCCCTTCTTTATCATTTGTCTCCTCCAATTATCCTATTTTAAATGTGTCATCTGTATTCTATTGGGTCCTTGGCTGATGCAGGAAACCAGCAGAATATGAATCTCCCAGGGCCATCACTGGCATGTAGGACAGTGAAATAAAAGTTAGTCTAAGGGCTCTGATGCCCCAGGAGTATGGAGGATTGCCATTTCAGAAGCACAGGGAATGATTTGTCTTCTGAATTTGGAGACATACTTTAAAATAGAAACTTGTGTTTGCTACTGGTCTGGAGGCTTTGGAATGAAGGAATCTTATTGGGGAGTTTTGAATCAAGTAAAGAGTTCCAAGAAGGCCTGAAAGAATCTTAATATATTTTGCCCTGGGTCCATTGTCAACTCATCTTACTTCTCTGCAGTCTTTAAGGTGTACAGAGGAGGGTATCAGTGATTCCTGTGGCTCCATGTGAATGGGCAGAAGCCACGGGACTGCAGGTTTTGCCAGGCCAAACAACGGGACATCTAGCCTGAACGTGGCATTGGAATATTGTACTGAAGAAGCCTGGCTCCTGCTCTAGGAGTTGTTTCGATAGGAAGGATAAGCATGAAGCTAAATGTTGCCCCAAAGACCAAACATTACTTGTATAGACCATCATATCCACGCAAGCAACCAGTGGTGGATGGCAGACATACATCTGATGAGTGACGTCAGTGAGATTTCTCTATGGTCTCCTTCGAAGGATGTAAGAGAGCACAAAATTCAAAGACAGAGAAAGAAACCACAGTAAGAGCAACATACTGAAGGTGGGTTTTTAAAAAGATTTTATTTATTTATTCATGAGAGAACCGGGGAGAGAGAGAGACAGAGAGAGAGAGAGAGAGAGAGAGAGAGGCAGAGAGAGAAGCAGGCTCCATGCAGGGAGCCTGATGTGGGACTTGATCCCTGGTCTCCAGGATCCCGCCCTGGACTGAAGGCGGCGCTAAACCATTGAGCCACCTGGGCTGCCCTGCAGGTGGGTTTTAAGTGATAATAAATGGTGTGTAAATTGTAATCGGATTGGCAGGCAACTGAAATGTGAAATGTAGGATCTGGGGGCTGAGTCGGTGGAGAGAGTGTCAGAAGGTTCTTCCTTAAGTAGAATTTGAGGCTCTGGAGGACAATGGTAGGTTACAGAGTAGAGGTGATGTCTGTCAGGGGTTGGAGTCAATATGAAGAAGAGGAGAATGCCTCTAATTTGGGGGGAGGAAGAAAATAGGGTTTACTGGCAATGGTGTGAGCGGTGCAGAAGAGAGTCCCTGAGGGATGGCAGTAACACTGCTCTGTGGGTGTGTTGTGTGGTGAGCATTGAGGTTGCTCACGGTCCCTGATTCTTGAGTATTAGGAGAGGTGGCTTCAGTGGACAAGGTAGCATCTGAGAATGAGTCGATTTTACAACGAAGCTTCCAAATCACCTATATTGAACCATCTTATCAGGTAATAGACACTGAGCATCTCTCCAATGAACACTGACAGGCCCACAGTGTGCCAGAAGCACATGGCTAGTGGACTCATTCCTGCCATACCTGTCACCTGATGCCCACCCCTGGAGGCCTTCTGTTTATCACGAATAGTGTGTACACCCCCTAGACTGTCAATGTGTCTCATACTCGTTATTGTAACTATGCAATTTACAAACAAACTGACGGAAAGAGTAAACAGAAAGGCATTGTTTTTATTAAAACCAAGTTGACTGCTTTACAACTGTGAACAGGGATCGTTTAAAAAAAAATCACTGCCAATGCGTAGGAGTAGACAAGACAGCTGTGAATGGTTTGAGGAAAACTGGACAGATCTGAAAAGATATTGAATGTAGTCTTTCCTCCACAAGAATCTAGGTTTGAGCTCCTTTTTAAATAATGTCAACTCACCTGTTGTAGTTTACACAAGAAAGACCCAGGGAAGCTCTTATTGTGGATTCATGCTCAGAAAACATTTGAGCGTGACTGTTCATTTTTGGTTCTGTTTTATTTTTTTTAAGATTTTATTTATTTATCCATGACAGACACAGAGAGAGAGGGAGAGACACAGGCAGAGGGAGAAGCAGGCTCCCTGCGAGGAGCCCGATGCGGGACTCAGTCCTGTGACCCCAGGATCACTCCCTGAGCTGAAGGCAGACGTTCAACCACTGACCCCTTTGGTTCTGCTTTAAAGCAAAAATGTTTAAGATTTGTGTGTCTACTTTTTGAGTCCCTCTTGATCCAGCTATTTTGACTAACCAATTATAAGTCAATATGCAGAACTAGAAGCAACGTTCGAGCAGAAGGCTGCGGATTCAAGGCCTTCTGTTCACAACAGAACAGGAGGTCCAGGCAGGAGGCAAGCCCACGATGCGCAGGAGCGCTGGGGAGGGATGGATAGAAATGAGTATCTGAAGAAGGAATCTGGGAGGGATTTGTGCCTGGCACAGCAACTGTCCCTAAGGAGGATAGGGAGAACCAAAGATCAAGAGGTGGCAGGGGGAAGAACTGATCCTGATGGGACCCTTTACAGGTGCTCAGCTGAGGTGCTGGCTCCATAGAGCCTTTTTCAGGAAAGCCCCATGGAAGCTTCATGATTGTTTTGAAGAGGAATTCCCAACTCCCCCTCTTGACTCCACTCAGGACAACAAGCCCGACTCCTCCACCTGTCCAGCAGTATCTCATACTTGTCCTCAACAACAAGCCCTGGATCCTTGTCAAGATGGTTTACTCACTTTCCACTGAAAAAAACACCCCCGCACTTCAAACCTTCCACGGCTCCACTGTTGTCACCTCATTCATATATTCATTTATTCACTATTTGGGGGGTGACTGGTGGGCCAGTCTGAAGGCCCCTGTGTGTAGTTGGCTACTGGGTGTGGATCTGACACCAGGGAACGTTTCCAAATGGATCCGGGTGGGTTGTCCCTTCAGGAGCTGCCGTGAGAACCCTCGGGTGTGGACGGTGGTAGGGACACAGGTGTCTGGGTAGAGCGGACCTGTGGGTGGGAGGCAGGGACCTTGGGAGTCGAGGCCGAAGGGACACTGATCTGGGGCGGCCTCCCGGGGAGGGGGGCAAGGGGGCTGGGCCTCGCACTGGTTAAATTGCTCACCTTCCCCAGCCCCGCTCCAAGTCCGAGCGGCTCCAAGCCTGAGCGCGATGGGCAAGTACACGATCCACGTGGTCACCGGGGACTCGCTCCTGGCGGGTTCCTGCAACCAGGTGCAGCTGTGGCTGGTCGGCGAGCACTGGGAGGCCGACCTGGGGAAGAAGCTGAGGCCCATGCGCCGCGGGGTCAGTGCGCAGCGGGCGGGGTGCGGGGCTCCGGGTGGGGGACGGGCGGGGCCGCGGGGCCGCCTCACCTGCAGGCGGACTCGGGTCTCTCCAGGGACGACTCCGAGGGGAAGAGGGCTCTCTGAAGGGGCGTCCCCCCCACCCCGTCTGAGCTCGCTCCCCGCCCCACCGACAGACCGAGTTCAAAGTCCGCCCCCCTCCACCTGGGCCGCCTCCCGCTGGTGAAGCTTCGCAAGGACGAACACTTGGGGAACTTCGACTGGTTCTGCAAGTGGATCTCCGTGCGCGGCCCCGGGACCAACGGCGAGGCCCTATTCCCCTGCTACTGCTGGGTGCAGGGCTCTGGGATCGTCTGTCTGCCCGAGGGCACCGGTGAGGGCGGCGGGGCAACGCGGGGGGCGGCGGGGCGGGGGGACGCCGGAGGAAGAGGGGTGGGGGGGATGCTGTGATGTAAGAGGGGAACACGTGAGGCAGGACAGGTTGTGCAGGGTGAAAGGGTGGGCCCCGTGTCCCCTTCCCCATCCCGGACCCGTGAGCGACGACCAGAGCCTGTTTAAGACGCACCAAGAGCAGGAAATCCAGAAAAGAAAGAGGATGTACCGGTGAGTCCAAGCAAGCCTCTGATCCCCCACCAGATCCCAAGAAACCCACCGCCCCACTCATCCCGGATTCTGTGTTCTCCCTCCAGGTGGGGCTCCTGGAAAGATGGGTTAATACTGCCTGTAGCAGGGAGAACACCGTGGGACCTCCCCAAGAATGAGAGATTCCAGGAGGATAAGGATTTTGACTTCTCTTTCTCGCTGGCAAAAGCGTATGTGCCAGGTAGTGGGTTGGCACCTGCACCCCAGCATGCAAAGTAGGGTCCTTTCTTGATCTCCTAGCATTGCCATTCTTTCCGCAGGTTGGAGGGCTTGGTCCTCAAGGGGACACAAATCCAGTTAAAAGACCGGAAGATTTCAAAAGAATATTCCCAAGTGCGAAGACTGCGCTGGCTGGTCAGTTACTACAATCTCCCCAAATCTATGTACATATTTCCAATGCAAGGCTTTGTGGGGGTTTTTAAATAAGATTTTATTTATTTGTTCATGAGAAACACACAAAGTGAGGCAGAGACTCAGGCAGAGGGAGAAAAGCAGGCTCCCTGAAGGGAGCACGATGGGGGATTTGATCCCAGGACCCTGGGATCACAACCTGAGCCGAAGGCAGACCCTCAACCTCTGAGCCACCCAGGCATCTCTCCAATGCAGGGCTTTGACAGAAGAGGGGGAGAGGGTAGGGAGAGCGATCTGTTAGTAGGATCAGAGGCACAGAACTTACAGCATGCTCCCCACCTGACGTCTTCAGAGAAGGTTTGAAATTCCTGGAAGGATGATGCCCTCTTCGGGTACCAGTTCCTCAGTGGTGCAAACCCCATGCTCCTGGCGCTCGAGCAGCCTCCCAGCCTGGCTGGTGCTGCCTCCAGGGATGGAAGACTTGAAGACCCAGTTGGAGAAAGAACTCCAGGTGCTGTGCTCTCTCTTGTTCATCCACAACCCCAGCCATGCTGCCTCCTTCTCCTACCCGACCCTCCTCATTTCCTCCATCAAATACTTAATCTACACCCTCCTCCATCTACACTTAGGGTTTCTCAACATTGACAGCCGAAATTTAGGGACAGATAACTGTCGTGGGGGCCGTGCTGTGCGTTGTAGGATGCTTAGTGGTACGAGATGCTAGCAACACCACCCTCATTGTGACAACCAGAAATGCCTCCAGACATTGCGAAATGTCCTCTGCAGAGGGCAAAGATCACCCCGGGTTGGTGGAGGACCACTGAATTAACCATCTGCTCCTTTTATCCCTCTTTTCTTCCCCCTCTTCCTCCTTTGTAAGAAACATTCCAGCCTTTGGGGAAAGCTCAGGCTTCTGGAAGGAAAGAAGAAGAGAGATTGAACAAAGCCCCAAAGAGCTGAAACTATGGGTTTTTTTTTTGAGGAGAGGATACAGGAACTCCTGTGCGCTACGTTTAGCTAAAGCCTGAGGGGGGATGACTTTGGTTGTGGGGATTGAGGGCATGGTGGAGAACCAGGAAGTTTACCTCAAGAAGCTCCAAGTCTGATGGAAGATACTGGGCGTGGAAACCTCGCATTCGGGGCTTGGGTTAAGGGAAAACAGATTGATGTTGAAAGGAAAGACTTAAAAAAAAAGAGAGAGAGAGAGACTTGATGGGCAGAGGAAGGGACCAGCCTCCCAAATGAAATGGGAGGGTCCAGAATGACCTCATTATCTACCCCTGCTCCTCACCCTCCAGGCTGGATCTCTATTTGAAGCTGATTTCTCCTGCTAGATGGGGTCAAGCTTAATGTAATCATTTTAAAACAACAATATGTGGCCGCCCCTCTGGTTATGCTGAAGCTGCAGCCTAATGGGAAGCTCTTACCCATGGTCATCCAGGTAAGAGGCCCCAGGTTTCTTTTGCACAGACACGGATCCCCTTAGAGACTGGGGCACACAGGTCCCAACCCCTCCCCTCTCTCCTGCTCCAGCTGCAGCCTCCTCATCACGGCTGCCCCACACCCATGCTGCCCTCCAACCCCCCTATGGCCTGGCTGCTGGCCAAGACCTGGGTCCGTAGCTCTGACTTCCAGATGCACCAGCTACAGTCACATCTCCTGTGGGGACACCTGATGGCTGAGGTTATTTCTGTGGCCACGATGAGGACCCTGCCCAGCCTGCATCCCATCTACAAGGTATGTCAGCGTCTCTTCTGTATTTGACTGCACTTTGTGTCACACACCCTTTGAAGCCTCGGGAAGCACCTCCACAGAGTCTGACCTTGTACTAGAGGAAGTCATCTGGGGTTTGTAGCTACAGCGGACGATTTGGCCTAGGACATAACAGTAGGTAGGATGTGCCTGGCCTTTATAAACTGTGAGTGAGGAGTGAAGGAAGACACGGAGCAAGACAAGGGACATCCACTGAGGTGGGAGGGAAACAAAAGGCTTGGTGTCGTGGAGGCCAAGGAGAGAAAGCACTTGAAGAGGGAGGCATGGTTATCCGTGTGACATGCTGCCAAGAAGCCAGCGACATCACAGCCAGAGGAGCCACATTTGGACGTCAGTGTGGAGACCATTGGTTAATCCACTGAGTGATGTCTGGGGGAGTGGAGGTGGCGGCAGGTGACGCAGGTGACGGGAGAGATGGGGCAGAGGGAGCCTTTTGAGAAGACTTGCTGTGGAAGGGAAGCAAGAAGTGAGGAGGCTGCTGGGAAGGCATGCATGCGGGGAGAAGCCAGGGTTTTCTGTGCGAAGGTATCCAGGATGAGGCGTGTGTGTGTGTGTGTGTGTGTGTGTGAGAGAGAGAGAGAGGGACGGGGTTGGAGTGGGGGGGGACAGGGGTGGAGAGAGGGGGAGGAGGAGCGAGGAGGAGAGGAAGGAGAGATTGCCAGGGGTGACATTCCAGGGAAAGCACAAGAGGACAGGAGACATTTGCCTTTGCAGGGAGCAGAGATACTCCTTCTTCTTCCTCTTTTAGATTTAATTAATTAATTAATTTAAGAGAGAGAGAGCATAAACAGGGGGATGGGCAGAGGGAGAAGCATACGCCCCATGGAGCAGGGAACCCGATGCAGGACTCAATCCCAGGACCCTGGAATCATGACTTGAGCTGAAGGCAGAGGCTTCACCGACAGAGCCCCCCAACCCTGGCGCCCCCCACAGATACTTCCTTGAGGGGAATAAGACACAGGCACGAGATAGTTTCACATGTGGGACCTTTGCTAGGTTTTGTGGTGCGAGACCAGAGAGTCCTGGGATTCTTAGAGATCATGTGAGACTGTACACTCCTCAACCTGGGGAGACCTTGGGAAGACCCTTCCCCATCTGTCTTCTCCCACATCTTACCCTGACCCACTCCAGTCCAGTGGGAGGTCTGTCGTTCTCATGGAGACCTGCCCTCTGCCTTCTTCTCTGTCCTTGCTCCTTAAATTTCCACTCCCCTCCTGGACCCCAGGATCCCCCCCTTACCAGTCCTGTTCCTTTCTCCCACAATCAGCTCCTGATCCCACACTTCCGCCACACCATGGAGATCAACATCCCCGCCTGGAGCAATCTTGTCTCCAGATGGGGAATTTTTGACCTGGTACGGAGTAGGATGGGTAAGGAGGGCAGAGGGCTCAACAGTGAAAGCATCCGGGGATCCCTGGGTGGCTCAGCGGTTTGGTGCCTGCCTTTGGCCCAGGGCGCGATCCTGGAGTCCCGGGATTGAATCCCACGTCGGGCTCCCGGCATGGAGCCTGCTTCTCCCTCTGCCTGTGTCTCTGCCTCTCTCTCTCTATCATAAGTAAATAAATAAATCTTAAAAAAAAATAAAACATTAAAAAAAAAAAACAGTGAAAGCATCCCGATGGGTGTTTGGCTGGCCCCACCACCACCAGCCCTGCATCCCCCATGAAGGCATCTCCCTGATTCCCTCACACCCGGGGAGGGACCTGAGCGGGACCACTGACTAGAATCTGACCCTGAAACCGGCCCCCCACCTCCACCCCCCGTGGCTGATCCTGGCATCTGCGGTGGGGTCGTCCTCAGGGGGTGAGCACCAGTAGCGGAGGCCATGTGGACATTCTCCAGAGAGCCACAGCTTGCTTGACCTATCATTCCCTCTGCCCTCTGGCCGACCTGGCTGACCGTGGGCTCTTGGATGTGAAGGCTTCTCTCTAGGCCAAGATGCCCTCAGGCTGTGGGGGATCATCAGCCGGTGAGGGTGACGCAGAGAGGGCGACCCAGCGGGCTTGCTGGAGAGAACGAGGAGGGGGTGGGCCACAGGTCCAGCTGGCCCCGCGGTCGGCAGCCTGGGACCAAGGGCTTTCTTGCCGGGGAGCAGGTACGTGGAGGGGATGGTCGGTCTTTTCTACATGACTGATGAAGCTGTGAGGGATGATCCAGAGCTGCAGGCCTGGTGCAGAGAGATCACCGAGACGGGGTTGCAGGGTGCCCGGGACCGGGGGTAAGTGCGAGCCCCTCCCCACGACCCATGTCACCTCACCCGCCCATCAGCAGTGCACACTCACAGTGTCGTAAGCCCCCTACCGTGGGTGCCCTGAGCACCCCGGGGGGCTCACCGGAGCATCCTCCAGAAATCCTCCTGCCCTCGTGCACCCAGAGCTCCCTCCGCAACCAGACCCTTTTCTCCCGAGTATTTTCCATCCTCTCTGTAGCACCTGACAGTGCCTTTCACTGACATGATGCTTCTGTCATGTCCTGGTCTCAAAGTCGCTGCTTCCATTCTGGTCACCCAGGTTCCCCGTCTCCTTAGACACCCGGGTTCAGCTCTGCCACTTTGTCACCATGTGTATCTTCATGTGCCCAGGTCAGCATGCCTCTGCCCACCTGGGCCAGGTAGGCGGCTGCGATCAGCCCTAGGGGCTCCCGGGATGGAGTCGGCGGGAGGTCGAGTGCCCTGTGGTCGGCCTGGGTTCCTGAGGCTCCTGCACCTGCAGCTGGACTGGTACTCCTGGATCCCCAATGGCCCGTGCACCATGCGGAAGCCCCTGCCCGTCTCCAAGGACGTGACAGAGAAGGATATAGTGGACTCGCTGCCCACGGCCCACCAGGCCCACATGCAGAAGACCTTCACAAAGTTCCTTGGCAGACGCCAGCCCATCATGGTGGAGACCGATGCCTGGGCCCTGGGGGCTGGCGGGGAGAGGAGGCGGCTTAGGAGGGGTGGTATTCTTGGCTGAGGGGCCCAGGGCTGAGCCGTTTTGTTCTCCCCTTCTCAGGTGGCCCTGGGGCAGCACAAGGAGAGATATTTCTCAGGCCCTCGGCCCCAGGCCGTGGCTGCCGTGGACCAGGAGATAGAGGCCCGCAATGCAGGCCTGCAGCTGCCCTATGAGTACCTTCGACCCAGCATGGTGGAGAACAGCGTGACCATATGAGAAGGGTCACCCCGGAGCTCCGGCCTCCCCAAGTGCCTCTGAGCACCCTCCACGTTCCTTGGCCACATCCTCTTGTGACCAGACTGACCACCCCCCCATGCTGTGTCGTCCAGGCGCCCAAGGCGGCTGCCTCAAACAGCTCCAGGGGACTCACAGGGAGGGGTTCCTGTCGACTTCTGGAGCCCAGCATCCCCTGTGCCCACCCTACCTTAATGTCCAGCCTGTCCTGCACTTCGGCCCTCTCCTTTTCCCCAGAGGATCTGGCTTACCCATCATTAAAGAAAGACCTGATTAAATAATAAAGTTGGTTTTGTGAGGTCTGTTGCCCTGCCCTCATTCAGATTTCAAGGAAGAAAAATAAGTGCTGTCCTGGAGTAAAAAGGTCTTCCCGCAATGAGTGTTCCCTTCAAGGGCTTCCTTCCGTCCACCGACAGAAGTTTTGAGCGGCTTCTTGGAACCTGGCTGCGGACAGTAGCTCTTGCCTTGATGCTTCTTGGAGTCCTCACCCACCGCGTCCCATAGGCTGCCTCCAAAGGTCTCCAGCGTGACCCCTAGCCCCGCCTTCCCTCCATCGTGTTCCTTGCCTGGGCATCCCCCACGTCCCTCCCCAGGACTCCCGATAAACCCTCCCCTCGTTTCTGCTTCTTCCTCCCTCCAGCCATCCAAATGTACATGGTAGCCCACAGTCTGAGACGCTGCAAACAGACAAATAAGGAACTAGCTAGAGCAAGTACCAAGGGGTTTCAAATACATGATCTCAATTTATCTACATTGTACTGATGATGATGATGATGATGATGATGATGATTATTTTGCCCAGGCACTTCTGCGTACAGCAGGCGTACTGTTGCCTCATGAGAGTACCGTCGTTGCTCATCTCCAGCTCAGGAAATGCACTAAATCACATGCCTGGTTGGACCTGCATTCTGGTGCTGTTTTGTGCTATTTTACCAGAATGATGGTGTTATCTGGAATTTTGCAGCACAGCAGCCGTATGTGGGGGGCGGGGGGAATGAATGTGTGCAAGCATCCTGAGTTCTTGAGCACCCCCACCATTCCATTAGGCTGGGCACCCTGTTCCAAGCTCATCTCTCCATCTCTGTTGCATTCTATTCTGTGGTAATGTAACAGCAGGTCCTCCGTATTCGTTTCTGGCCCATAGAGGGATTTCGATTCAAATATCACAGGATTGTCCAAAAAAATTTTATATCATCTATCTATCTATCTATCTATCTATCTATCTATCTATCATCTATCTATCTATCATAGAATTGTCTCCAAACCTCTACCAGGCTGCCAAGCGGCCTTAGTATGCTTCCTTCTTTGGAGCATTTGCATTGTTCCCCCCCTTCCCTTGTTTTGCAATAAGTCAAAAGCAACCTAACAAAACCAATCTCCTATTATTTACAAAGAGAACAGTTAATGGTTGGACATGAAAGGATAAAGGGCCACAGCATTTGGCCAGTGTGGACTAAGTACTTTGGACAAAGCACTTCTATTATGTCTGGGTTTTAAGTCTGCTAGTGTAGATTCTAACTAGATTTTTAGTTTCTAGTCATTCTAACTAGATTTATCTGCCTTTGAGTAGGATGCTAGGCTTGAGGGGTACTAGTGATGGATCGCAGATCTCCTTAATCCCATCAGGGGCTAAGTTTATTGGATGTCGGGCTTCCATCCTATGAGGCCAGAATGTCTAGCCCACTCCTCGGGTGGCTGATCTTTCAGGTCCCAACCAAAAGTGAGACAGAGGGGGCATCTGGGTGGCTCAGTCAGGGAAGCATCTGCCTTGGGCTCAGGTCATGATCTCAGGGTCCCGGGATCGAGCCCCCATGTTGGGCTCCCCACTGAGCAGAGAGTCTGCTTCTCCCTCTCCCTCTCCCTCTGCCCCTCCTCTCTCACTCACTCACTCATGCACTCTCTCTCATAAATAAATAACATTTTTAAAAAAGAGTGAGAAAGAGTGAGCAACAGATATGGTGAACAATTAATCACACACATCAACAGCCACAGATTAAAATACCCCTAGAAGCCCCGAACAGGACACAAACAAAACAAAACAAAACAAAACAAAACCACACTTCTTCCTAAATAAAGGGGGAAAAAAGCATGGAAAGAAATGTAAAAATGCTGAAAACCAAAGATGGAAGAAAAACTTTACAAGTAGCCAGAGGGAAGAAAAATCCCCTTAACTTCAAAAGGACATCAAGAAGAGTGTTTTTTTTCTTTCTTTTCTTTTCTTTTCTTTTCTTTTCTTTTCTTTTCTTTTCTTTTTTTTCTTTTCTTTTCTTTTCTTCTTTTCTTTTCTTTTCTTTTTTCTTTTCTTTCCTTTCCTTTCCTTTCCTTTCCTTTCCTTTCCTTTCCTTTCCTTTCTTTTCTTTTCTTTTCTTTCTTTCTTTCTTTTCTTTTTTTCAAATGAAACACTTGGAACGACACGCCGGGTGCTGGAAGACAGAGGGATATCTTCCGAGTGGTAAAAGAACACTGCAGGCTAGAATAAATGAGGAATTTCTACAAATCAATAAGAAAAGGCAGGCAACCCCGTATAGGAATGAACAGAAGACTTACGGCCCCCAAGGGGACACCCAAAGGGCAGCAAATAGACGGAAGGGGTTATACTCATTGATTGTGTCAATTCTGTATCACTTTAACACGTCTGAGGTACCTGGAGGCAGGTGCAGCCTGAGCTTCCCAGGGGCTTCCCTGATGGACTTTGAGGACCACCCATTTCACGGCCACTCAGTGATGGTTAGTGAGGGCTTTTTTTTTTAATTGAAGGATAACTGACATACAATATTGTATTCATTCCAAGCATACAGCATAATGATTTGATATTTATATACATTACAAAACAGTCACCACAATGAGTCTAGTTACCGTCTGTCACAAAACAGAGTTGTTTTAATATTATTGTCTAGACTCTCTATGCTGTGACTACATCCTGGTGTCTTAATTATTTTATATCTGGAAGTCTGTACTTCTAAATCTCCTTTCCCTATTTTTAAAAAAGATGTTATTTATTTATTCATTAGAGACACATGGAGAGAGGCAGATACACAGGCAGAGGGAGAAGCAGGCTCCTTGTGAGAAGCCCGATGCGGACTTGATCCTAGGACCCCGGGATCATGCCCTGAGCCAAAGGCAGACGCTCAACTGATGAGCCACCCAGGCGTACCACTTATTTTATTTTCAGAAGGAACCTACTAGAAGATTTCAGCAACTAACATAACACTTTTTACTGGGAGAGGCAATCTGCTCTGGACCCTGAGTACCTCTGAGTACCTGATTGCTCTTGGGCTATTTCTCGGTGTTGTTTTCACAACAAGTAACCATAACAAGGTAATATTACCCAGAGACAAAGAACAGAGTTGAATCCACTCATTATAAAAATGTTGGGTTTCCCCCCAAACCAGTGGTCTCTCCTATCATGCAACCTGTTTGTGCGGTCATCCATCTAGACCCGCTGTACCTCACTCATGGGTCATGGGAGGGTGTGAGGGACTCATGCCAACATGGGCTCTTCTATTGCTCTTCCTCTAAGTAACCATGTTCTTTGTCTCCAAAGTGGGAAGCTTGAGTCTTCTGTAAACCCCCCAAGAGTAGCAGGCTAGCTGGCTAGTTTTATTATTATTATTATTCATGAGACACACAGAGAGAGAGAGGGAGAGAGAGAGAGAGAGAGAGAGAGAGGCAGAGACACGGGCAGAGGAAGAAGCAGGCTCCCTGCAGGAAGCCTGACATGGGATTCGATCCCAGGTCTCCAGGATCATGCCCTGGGCTGAAGGTGGCGCCAAACCTACAAGCCACCCAAGCTGGCTAGTTTTGAGTGGGCTAAAGTCTCTGACCCTTCACAGTTCTTGACACAGTTATCCACTGGCAAAAATTAAGAAGTGACAACATTCTGTTCTGGTGGGGGTGTAAAGAAAAAGGCACCCGAATACTACCCTACAGGTTTTCTGGATAGCAACTTGTTAATACCTAATATACTTTGAAGTATGTGTGTCCCCAGATTCACTGAGTTTATATATTAATTATGCAGAGCTTTTTACATGTCAGTCATTTGATAATGACTCCCATGCAGATGAATCAAGATAGTGCAAAAGTGGCAGCAGTGACCTCAGCCTCATGATGTTAACATCTCCTTTTGAATAGTCATCCCAGGGATCCCTGGGTGGCGCAGCGGTTTGGCGCCTGCCTTTGGCCCAGGGCGCGATCCTGGAGACCCAGGATCGAATCCCACGTCAGGCTCCCGGTGCATGGAGCCTGCTTCTCCCTCTGCCTATGTCTCTGCCTATGTCTCTGCCTCTCTCTCTCTCTCCCTGTGTGACTATCATAAATAAATAAAAATTAAAAAAATAAATAAAAAAAAAATGAATAGTCATCCCAGTTGCTAACAAATGGAACCTGCTTTCACTCTTTCTGGGGTGACATGGCTTCAGGAATCATTCCTGGTGATCTCCCTTGTTTGTACAAATACAAAAGCTCCCCCTGGGGTGGACTCTGTGTGTAGCTTACCAAGGAGCGGGCCCACTTTGGTTTGGTAAACACTAGGAGCAATGATCTTACTTGTCTTTGTTTGCAATGTCAAGCATGGTGTCTTACGTGTGATTGAGGTCAGCCAATGCTTAATTCCCGTTCACTGCAGATCCAGCATCCCTCACCTCGCTGCTGTTCCTGCCCTCAGACCCCCACTTGCCTGGCTTCTGGCAAAGTCCTGGGTTCTAAATTCTGATTTCCAGCTGCACCAGCTCCAGTATCATTTGCTGAACACTCATCTGGTGGCCAAGGTCATGACTGTGGCCACCATGAGGCACCTCCCAGGGCTGCACCCTATCTTCAAGGTACATCCTCTACCCTCCATGTCCCATTTCTCTTCCATATCAGAGAAAGCAAGCAACCTAACAGCTGCCTAGATTTAAAAAGCCCAAGCCATCTGGCTGGGAACACATCAACAAAGCTGCTTGGAATTCAGCAGGCATCTGTATGCTATTGGAGCAAAGAATCTTTGTAACAATTTGTGAATGGCGGAGAAGAGAAGGATAACTCATCAAGATCTTGAGCCTTGTAGCTTTATTTCTAAAGTTTACATTCTTTTTTTATTTTGAGATAATTATACATTTTCTAACCATTTTAAGAAATAGTACAGAGGGATCCCATCAACTCTATTAAAATAATCACTTAGCATTTATTCAGCACATGCTGTAAGGCAGCTCTGAAATTCTCCAGTGATGGGTAGGAATATGATTGGATATACAGAAGAAGTGTGGCTCTACTTTGGGAGAGTTAGCATGTAGCTGAGAAGACAAATGGTATACATAAGAAACCACAGAGGACGATATTTGGAGATTGAAATCAGGAGAGAAAGCAATAAACACTACATTATTGATGGACAATGTTCTAACACAATTTAGAAGCCATTAAGTAGAAGATTAAAGGGTAAAGGGAGCAGCCTCACAGGGGCACTTTTGCTACTTAAGGAGAGAGATGCAGTACCTGGTGGTTAGAGGAATAGAAGGAAAATGGAAAGACTGCGGAGAAGCAGGACTTGCAGCGTGCCTGGATGCAAGGCTGGAGAGAAGGATCTGAATGAAGTCCAAGCGGCTGCCACGCCCAGAGCCCCTCAGGGTGGCTGATGTTGTAGTGATCCAGAAATCCCGTGATTTGTAAAACAGCTGAATCCAGTGGCTATTACTAGGTAGAAGCCAGGAAAAATAGCCTTGTGCTTGCTTTAAAAATGTCTTTGAAATCGTGATGCCACTTTGCATATAGTAGAAAGGGCAAAAAAACGACACAAGCTTATGAACCAGAGCAAGGGTCAGAAATAGTGAAGTTAGAAGAAGCCAATTAGGGGTCAAAGATGTGTTCAGTTAGGACATGGAGTCTGAAGTGTTAGCAAGATATGGAAGCGACTACTTGCTAGGCAAAACATCTGAGTTGTGTTTCTTCTAGGGTTCTCCACTTGCACCCTCAATCTGTCCATTAGTTAACAATAGCTCTTCAGGGTTCTACAGTAACACAGACAAGATAGACACTAACAGAATTCATGCAGTCTTGGATTTGATTGACTTTATGATGTCTCTGCATCACCATCTTCTTCGTACCTTCATGGCTAAGCTTATTTTTACACCTCACAATCCCCCTTTGCTAGCTCTGTCCCTCCAAGCAGTGTCTCATGACCATAACAAGGTCATCCCTTGGCAAACCACTGAGTTGCTGTCAGGACACCCAGTGGAGCTGAGCCTGCACACTTTCATAAAGATTACATGTGCAGGCTCTGGAATCAGACTGCCCGGGGCCTAAGTTTTGAGTCCTGGCCTCACTTTTCAGATGCATACGCAGTGTCCTCACCTCTAACTGGGATGAAAGGTGCTCCCTAATGGAGTTGGTGAGGGCTACGAACAGTGTGACACACGCCAATGCTACAAAAATATTGTTCTTGTTTTTCTTATGATTAGTTCTTTGTCCTCAGGTATCTTCTTTTCTCATGTGGACTTCAGGCTTTCTATGACACTCAGAGACTGATCCAGAATAGATCACATATTAGGTCACAAATCAGGCCTTGATAAATAAAAAAGGTTGAAGTCATACCATGTGCCTTTTGTGACCACAACACTATGAAACCGTAAGAAAAAATTGCGTTGACCACAAATACATGGAGGTCAAACAACATGCTATCAAACAATGAATGGGTCAACCATGAAATCAAAGAAGAACTAAAAAAAAAAAAGATATAAGAAACAAATGAAAATGAAAACACAGTTGTCCCAAACCTTTAGGATGCAGCAAAAGTGGTCCCAAGAGGGAAGTATGTAGCAGTACAGGCCAACATTAAGAAGCAAGAAAAATCTCAAACAACCTAACCTTCTAACTAAAGGAGCTACAAAAAGAACAACAAATCTCCACAGTGTCAACCGATTCTCAACAAGGGTGCCAAGACCATCTGCGGACGGACGGGGGCGAAGAGGGGGAAAGAAGGTCTTTTCAACAAACGGTGCTGTCTAGGAAAACTGGATGTCCTCAGGCAAAAGAATGAAGTTGGAGCCTTACATTACACATTTACCAAAGTTAACTCTAAATGGATCAGAGACCTAAATTTAATATCTAAAGCTATAAAATTCTTAGAAGAAAATCTGAGGGAAAATCTTCATGACCTTAGATTTGTCAATGGCTTTAAAAATATGATATTAAATGTGCAGGGAACAAAAGAAAAATTAGATAAAATAGATTATATCAAATTAAAAAAAACCTTTTGAAAAAATAAAAAAAATTTTGTGCTCCAAAGGCCACTATCAAGAAAAAGACATCCCATGTAATGGGAGTAAATACTTGTAAATCATATATATGCTAAGAGATTAATATTCAGAATACATAAAGTTGAGTTATTCATACAACTCAAAACAACAACAATATAACTCAACTAAAAAACTGGCAGATGACTGGAATAGACATTTCCCCAAAGAAAATACACACAAAGCCAACAAGCACATGAAAATATAATTCAGCATTGTTAATCACTATGGAAATGAAAATAAAAACCACAATAAAATTATCACCTTAACACCCACTAGGATGGTCACAATTTCAAAATAAATAACAGAAAAGGATAAATGTGGAGAACGCAGAGAAATTGAAACCTTGTACATTCTGGTGGGAACGTAAAATGGGGCAGCTGCTGGGGAAAACAGTTTGGCAATTTCTCAGAAAGTTATACATAGAGTTACCATACAATCCAGCAATTCCACTCTTAGGTATATACTCAAAAGAATTGAAATCACGGGTTCAAACAGATACTTGTATATCAACATGCAAAACAGAATTGTTCATGGTGGCCCAAAGACGGAAACAACCCAAGTGTCCATACACAGATAAATGGATTTTTTAAAATGTGGTATAAAATAAATAAATAAATAAATAAATAAATAAATAATAAATAAACAAATTTAAATGTGGTATATATACACAATGAAATAGTGTTAAGCCATAAAAAGGAAGTTCTGATACATGCTACAACATGAGCAAACCTTGAAAACTTTCTGCTAAGTGAGTTAAGCTAGATGCAAAAGGACGAATGTTGTACGATTCTACTTCTATGCTGTGCCTGGAACAGGCAAATTCATAAAGTCCGTACCATAGAGGTTACCATGGGCTGGGGGAAGGGGAAATGGGGAGTTATAGCTTAATGGATATAAAGTTTCTGTTTGGATGATGAAAAAGTTGTGAAAATAGCAGTGGTGACTACACATCATTGTGTCTTCCTAATGCCACTCAACGGTACGCTTAAAATAATTAGAATATTAAATCTTTATGTACATATTTTAGTAGACCTTGTTTTTTTAGAGAGAGAGAGAGAGCGGAGTTGAGGAGAGGGAGAGAGAGAACCTCAAGCAGGCTGCAAACCCAGTGCAGAGCCCGATGTGAGGCTCAATCTCACCACCCTGAGATCATAACCTGAGCTGAAATCAAGAGTTGGACGCCTAACCGACTGAGCCACCCAGGCGCTCCAGAATAGACTTTATTTTTTAAAGCAATTTTAGGTTTTCAGCAAAAGTGAGCAGAAAAATACAGAGAACTCCCCAATTCCCCCCACTTCCATACCTCCTCCCCCACCACCGATACCCCCGCACCAAAGCGACACATTTGTTGCAATTGATAAACCTTCATTAACACATTATTATCACCCAAAGCCTATCATTGACATTAGGGTTCACTCTTGATTTTGTACAGTTTATGGGCTTTGACAAATGTGTAAAAATATGTATCAGCCATCATAGCATCACACAGAATAGCTGCATTGCCCTCAAAATCCTCTGGTTCCCCCCCTCCCATTCCTCCCTCCTAATGCCTGGCAACCACTGACCTTTTCACTGTCCCTCATAATTTTGCCTTTTTCAGAACATTATTGTCTTAGTCATTTGGGGCTGCTATAACAGGAATACCATTGACAAGGTGGCTTAAATAACCAACATTTATTTCCCCCAGTTCTGGAGGCTGGGAAGTCTGCGATGAAGGCAGTTGGGTGTTTGGTGAGAACCTGGTTCCTAGATGGCTGTCTTCTCATAGTGTCCTCACCCTGCAGACAGCTAGGGGTCTGGGGTCTCTTTCCTCAGGGCACTTAATTCCATTCAAGAGGGCTCCACCTGCATGGCCTAATTACTTCTCAAACGTCCCACATCCTAATAGCATCATATCAAGGGGATCAGGATTTCCACATAGGAACTTTGGGGGTAATGCAAACCTTCAGTCCATAACTATTATGCAGTTGGAATAACTCAGTACTTGGCCTTTTCAGACTGGCCTCTTGTACTTAGTGGGATGCATTTAAGGCTCCCACATGTTTTCTCATAGCTTGATAGCGCATTTCATCTTAGCGCCATTTGAATAATGTTTAATTCCCAACATGTACCACAGTCTCTTCCTTCTCTGTATATCTACCTTTCTGGCTTTGACATCCTTTTTGCTGTCTGGGCTCTGGTCTCTCGGCCTCGAACTCTTCTGATTTTACCCAGCATCCACATCTCCTTAGAGTGTCCCCAGCTCAGCCGTGATGCCTCCATGTGCATCTTCATATGGGCTGCTCCACGTGCTTCTGCCAACCCAAGCCAGGTCACATGTCCTGGGGGGGTGGCAGTGGGAGGAAAGAATGCATGGGTGGGTCAGCAGCCTGGATCCCTGAGCGGTTCTACTGCAGATCAACCAGCACGCCTGGAACCCTGTACCATGCACCCATCTCCAATCATATGACCAAAAAAAAAAGAGGATATTGTAGACTCCGCCTTGTGTCCATCAGGCCCGTATGGTTTAAAAGGTTAAGAAATGCATGGCATACAACCACATATAACAAGATCAAGGGCCAATGGAGAGAGGAAATGAAAGCTTGAATAACAAGAACATGAGCAAAACACTGTATATAAAAAAGATTAATTTTGGGCCTCTGGGGGCTCAATTGGTGAAGTGTCTGCCTTCGGCTCAGGTCATGATCTCAGGGTCCTGGGATCGAGCCCCACGTCAGGCTCCCTGCTCAGCAGGAAGCCTGAGGGGAGGGGGCAAGATGGCGGAAGAGTAGGGTCCCCAAGTCACCTGTCCCCACCAAATTACCTAGATAACTTTCAAATCATCCTGAAGACCTACGAATTTGGCCTGAGATTTAAGAGAGAACAGCTGGAATGCTACAGTGAGAAGAGTTCGCACTTCTATCAAGTACAACTTGTTTTTGGCCACTCTGCGCTGAGCAAAATGACGAGAAGGAAAAACTCACCTCAAAAGAAAGAATCAGAAACAGTCCTCTCTCCCACAGAGTCAGTGGGAAGCCTATGTCTCCCTCTCCCTCAGCCTCTCCCCCTGCTTGGCCATCTCTCTCTCACTCTGTCAAATAAATAAATTAAAAATCTTAAATGAAAAAAAATGAATCTTCAAACGTAGAGATCAGAGAACCAATCTGGAAATTATTGCCATCATCTCAGTGTAAGGAAATGAAAGCCTGGCCTGGGCGAAGGGCTGTGGGGTGGTCAAGGCCAGGGGAGAGAAAGTCCAAATCCTCAAAACATCTTAAATATTTGGTGTATTGATGCCCCATAGCTCTCCGCAACTATCTGAGGCCGATATAAATAAGGCTGACATCATACAGCGAGGGAGGCAGAAACACATGCATCATCATCGAAATCTGCCCACGGATGCCGCCAACCTTGTAAGCCCCTGATCACTGTGTTACCAAGCAGGAGGTGGAGTTGGAGCTCAGACCCTGCCCTCTCAGACGGGTAATAAAAGCCTCGGGCGTCACAGACTCTGAGAGTGTCTGCACTGCACTAAGATACTCTTCTGGAGACGCTCTGTGGGGCAGAGACTGGAAGGTCTTGGAGAGAGAGAGGGGAGGAGGGAGGTTAAAAGGGCAGTTGGAGGGTGTGGGTGTGCACATGATAGAAGGCAGACTGTTGAAGTTGGGGTACAGTGGAATGGTACCATTATAACCCAATAGTAAGTAGAAAAGGGCCCCTTGGAAAAGGGGCCACTGGGGTCCAATAGGGGACTGAGTGAGGGTGGGCCCCATGCTCTTAGGGCACACCTGCTGTGGAGGTGTGAGACAGGAGTGGGGCTGGGGAGGGAGGGGACCAGCTTACCAGACAAGGGACAGGGGGCTCTCCTCGTGCCTCACCTCTCCTTCAACGCTCTCCCTCTATTGCCCCCTCTTGTCTTCCCTGAGGCTTCTCAGTCCAGCTACCTGGACATTCCACCCTATACCCCCCGCCCCCGGCCCCTCAGAGTCTGGCACAACCACCTGCCCTTCCTGAGGGATCTGCACACCTGTTCGCAGTGACTCCACGTGGACCACACATCCCTAACTTTCCACCCGCCATCTCGCTTCCTCTTTTTTTTTTTTTTTTTTTAAAGATTTTATTTACTTGTCAGAGAGAGAGCATAAGCAGGGGGAGCGGCAGAGTGAGAGGGAAAAGCGGGCTCCTCACCTAGCAGGGAGCTCCACGTGGGGTTCAATCCCAGGCCCCCGGGATCATGACCTGAGCCAAAGCAGGTACCTAACCGACTGAACCACCCAGGCGCCCCCTCGCTCCCCCTCTGGACACCAGGCAGGATCCTGGTGGGACTTCCTGGAGCCGACTTTAGTTCTTCCCTCCTACTCTCCGGGAGCCCTGCACAACTCCAGGGTGGGCACTCATGCTGCATCCCCAGGGAGCCCTTTCCACCGCAGCTGGGCGACACGGTGGCCACCGAAACGGGAGGAGCGAGGCCCGAGAGTTCGGATGCCGGGCCTGCCAGGCGGTCCCTTTAGGCGAAAGCTCTGCGCTGCAGCCCCCCAGCGGGGCCGGCCTCCCGGGCTCCCGCACCCCGACAGCAGCCTCTGCAGCGCCTGCCCTTCTGTCGCTGGCCCCCAGAGGGCGCGCCTTTGAAACCGCGGGCGACAAACCCAGGAATTTTTTTTTTTTTTTTTTGTAAAATTTTTTATTGGAGTTCGATTTGCCAACATACAGCACAACACCCAGTGCTCATCCCGTCAAGTGCCCCCCTCAGTGCCCGTCACCCAGTCACCCCAACACCCCGCCCACTTCCCCTTCCACCACCCCTTGTTCATTTCCCAGAGTTAGGAGTCTCTCATGTTCTGTCTCCCTTTCTGATATTTCCCACTCATTTTCTCTCCTTTCCCCTTTAACTCCTTTCACTATTTTTTGTATTCCCCAAATGAATGAGACCATACAATGTTTGTCCTTCTCCGACTGACTTCACTCAGCTAATACCCTCCAGTTCCATCCACGTTGAAGCAAATGGTGGGTATTTGTCGTTTCTAATGGCTGAGGAATATTCCATTGTATACATAGACCACATCTTCTTTATCCATTCATCTTTCGATGGACACCGAGGCTCCTTCGACAGTTTGGCTATTGTGGACATTGCTGCTAGAAACATTGGGGTGTCTCGGTCTTTCACTGCATCACAAAGCCAGGAATTAAAATCTGTGGTGGGGGTGCTCACCTGCAGACCAAGTGGGTCACCTTTCCCACCCTCTGAGTGGGCTGGACTCAAAGCAAGAACCCAGGTCTTTAAAAGAACAGCTGGCACTTTGAACAGAAAGGAGGAAATGGGACAGCATGAACCCTGCAGGTGTTGATAATGAGGAGGGTCACACAGTAGGTTCTGAAAATTAGGGATTCCCAGGGCGCTCCCTCTTTTCTATCCCTGCTGCCGAGGATCTTACAATGATTTTTTTTAAACCTATGCTGTATAAGAAGTATTTCCTTTTTTCCTTCTTAATACAGTTTAGTTTTGCACGAAAATAAAGCTTGAGATTTGCTTGTTTTATCGGTTTTATTTTAAATGTTTTCCATGTATTCTTGTTTCTCAGTTTCCTAGATGATTAAGTTCTGGCATTTGCTTCCTCCCACTCCTTTTTAATGTTGAAATTATGCTTCCTTTTTTACTTTTATTTCTTTTATTTTTGTATTTTATTTAAATTCAATCTGCCAACATATAACACCCAGTGTTGATCTCATCACCTGCCTTTCTTATTGCTCATCACCCAGTTATCCCATGTCCCCCACCCACCTCCCCTCTGCAACCCTTTGGGTTTTTTTCCCAGAGTTAGGAATCTCTCATGGTTTGTCTTCCTCTTTAATTTTTCCCCACACAGTTTCACTCCTTTCCCTTATGGTCCCTTTCATTATTTCTTATATTTCATGTATGAGTGAAACCACATGATAATTGTCTTTTATACTTTTAAAAAATTGAATCCTTAAATCATTAGCCAAGGTGGCAGTCAGCTTCAAGGGAGAGAGGCTCCAGTAAGTAAGTGGCATATTTTTTCGCATATAAGGCATGGGTAACAGGCTATCCATGGCTGATGTCATTTGTGGCTTTCATCTTTGTGATCACAAATGGCTTCTGTGGAGGCCATTCTGCCTGCCAATCTGCAGGCATCTTGTTCATATTCCAGGCAGCCAGAAAGAGTAAAGGGAGGAGACATCTGTTGTTTGATCTTATTTCTTTTGGGGGCACTAGGTTTGTCAAGCAGCTAGTCTCTGATGACTCCTGTCACTTCTTGGTAAAAATCTTCCTGCTGTATAATGTGCAGAAAAAGCACACAGGTCACAAGTGCCCAGGTCAGTGAATTATCCCAGGGTGAACACACCCATGGAACTAATATTTATTAAAGAAATGAAAACTTCCAGCAACCCAAAAGTCCCCTCGTGGCATCTTCTCCAATCACATCTCTTCCCTACCTCCCCCAAAGGTAATTGTCGGTTTTACTTTTAATATCCTAGATAATCTTGTATTAATGGGACCAGACAGTATATCTTCTTTTGGGCCAGCTTTTCTTTTTGCTTGACATTTGTACGATCCATCTATGTTGCATATACCAATAATATGCTTACTTTCATCACTATATACATTTTGCCTGGCTGGTATAAATTTTACCAGTATTTAAAATGACAAACTCTTGTTTTAAGTACTTTTTGTTTGAGTTTGTTTCTATTTTATTAATTTCAGCTCATTACTATTTGCTATCTTTTTTACTTTCTTTGAGTTTATTTGGTATTGTTTTTTAAGATTTTATTTATTTATTCATGATAGTCACACAGAGAGAGACAGAGAGGCAGGGACACAGGCAGAGGGAGGAGCAGGCTCCATGCAGGGAGCCCGATGTGGGATTCGATCCCGAGTCTCCAGGATCGCGCCCCGGGCCAAAGGCAGGCGCCAAACCGCTGCGCCACCCAGGGATCCCGAGTTTATTTGGTATTATTTTTCTTTTTTTTTAAATTTTTTTTATTTATTTATGATAGTCACAGAGAGAGAGAGAGAGAGAGAGAGAGAGAGAGAGAGAGAGAGGCAGAGACATAGGCAGAGGGAGAAGCAGGCTCCATGCACCGGGAGCCTGACGTGGGATTCGATCCCGAGTCTCCAGGATCGCGCCCTGGGCCAAAGGCAGGCGCTAAACCGCTGCGCCACCCAGGGATCCCTGGTATTTTTCTAACGTCACAAGATGATACTGAAATGGCTGCTATTGAGCCTGGGCTTTTTTTTTCTATTTTCATTTAATGTTATAAATCTTCCTTTAAACATGGTTCTAGGGATGCCCGAGTGGTTCAGTGGTTGAGCACTTGCCTTCAGCTCAGGGCATGACCCTGGAGTCCTAGGATCAGTCCCACATTAGGCTCCCCACAGGGATCCTGCTTCTCCCTCAGCCTGTGTCTCTGCCTCTCTCTCACGAATAAATAGATAAAATCTTTTTAAAAAACCCAGCATGACTCCTAACTGCATGTTTTGACGTCCATTTTCATTTATATTTAGTTAAAATGCTTTTCTAATTTTCAGTATTATTTCTTTATAAACCCATGGTTTCTTGATGCTTTTTTTCCCCCTTGAGCATACTGCTTCATTTCCCTATATTTGAGATTTTCTAATTATCTTTGTATAATTTTATTCTAAACGATACAATTGTGGTCAGGAAAGTTACTCTGCATGACTTAAAGTCCTTTGAAATTTATTGAGGTTTATTTTATGCCCCTATTTGATCAATTATTGGAAATGTTCCACGTGCACTTGGATATCATGTGTTTTAGGTCAAATTGGTTAATTACATTTTTCAGATTTTCTATGACCTCACTGATTTTCTGTCTACTCATTGCATTAGTTACAGAGATAGGTGTGATATACATCCTTTCTAAAACTGAGAGTGTGTATATTTATCACAGTTATGGCAATTTTCACATTATCTATTCTTGTACTATGTTATTAGGTACAAAGCACATTTAGAATCATCGTATCCTCCTGGTGGGTCTTCAGGCTAGATCAGCCTTTTGTTGTTGTTAATGTCTAATGTTGTATTTTTCCATGTTTTTACTTTTGGCATTTCCATATCCATAAGCCAACCCCCTGTTGAAGAGTATTTGGCTTTCCTCTGAGTCTTCTGCTATTACGAGGAGTGCTACAATTAAGAGTTTTATGCTTACGTCACTTCTCCCTTTTTGTCTATGTACTTTGGGGATAGATATTCCTACAAGTGGGATTTCTGTTTCAAAAGGCAAATTCATGTATGACTTTGCTACACGTTGCCAAATTCCCATTTTGCATTCGCACCAACATGCATGAGTGTCTGTTTCCCTACTGTCTTGCCAACAGAAGGTTGCCAAGCCTTTGGATCCTTGCAAATCTGAGAAGAGAGAAATGACACTTTGGTATGAATCTAATTTTCATTTCCCTTATTATGGACAAAATTGAAATTTTTTTCATATGTCTATGGGTCATTTAAATTTCTGTATATATAAATAAACTGTATATATATTTCACTCATTTTTTTCTAAGGGGTCACTGTTCTTTTTCTTCTCAAATTGTATAAGTTCAGTCTATATTAAAGATAATAGCCTTTGTGGTACAAGTTACTTAATTATTTCCTACTTTACCATTTGGCTTATTATGTCATTTGTACGGTTTTGCTGTGCAAAAGGTTGGTTTTATTTGTTTTGTATTTACAGAGTCAAGTTCATCTTCCTCCCTTATGGCTGCTGGAATTTTGATCATGGTTACAAAAGTTTTCCCGCTGCCAGATTTTGCAAGAATTCACCCATACTTTCTACTACCACTTAAGGAGGGGAGTGTTTGTTATTGTTTTTTTCACATTTAGTTACTTGGCTCATTTTGAAATTTCCTTGCTTTATGGTTTGAAAAAAGTTTCCAATTTCCCTTTCTCCATATGGCTATGCAATTGTCTCAACATCACTTATTTAAAAAAAAAAATCACTTATTTAAAAGTCTTTTTCCACAACAAGGGTAGATGATATATTTAATATATATAATTTTTCTTATGCTCTTTTTTAAAAAGATTTTATTTATTTACTCATGAGAGACACAGAGAGAGAGACATAGAGAGAGAGAAAGAGAGAGAGAGAGAGAGGCAGAGACACAGGCAGAGGGAGAAGCAGGCTCCATGTAGGGAACCCAATGTGGTACTCGATCCCGGGTCTCCAAGATCACGCCCTGGGCTGAAGGCGTTGCTAAACCACTGAGCCACCCGGGCTGCCCTAATTTTTCTTATGCTCTTATATCAATTTCTGTACTTGTACAATGTCTCGATCTGACTATTTACTTGTGCACAAACACCACAGTCTTGATGATGGAGAATTAACGAAGTATTTAGTATTGGACTAGGCTCTGACTGTGGCCCCACTGCCTTCTTTCTCAGAGATTTCCTGGCTATTTTTGCTACTTTATTCTACTGGCAGGGAGCGGGGGGGAGGTTATTTTCATTCTTTTAGGTATAGAACATAAGTTAGCTGTATATTTATTAGGACTGCATTACCTTTTAAAATTAACTTAGGGAGAATCAACAGGGTGTTGAGTCTTTCTGTTCATAAACATAACATGTCTTTCCACATATGGTCAAGCCTGACTTTTGTCTTTGGAGAACGTTTTATAATTTTCTCATCTTGGTTTTGTAAGTTTCTCATTAAGTATATACCTAGTCATTTTTCTTTCTTTATTGGTATTGTAAATGTGGTCTCTCATTGTTTTTTCCTACTAGTTGTTGTTTTCTCTATGAAGAATTCTGATTTCTGTATCTAATATTGTATTGGGCTACTTTACTAAATTTCCACTTTGTGTTTGGTAGTTTTCCATTTACTTTTTTTTTTTGATTTTCCTGATATATATGCCATAATCTGCAAATAAAGATAAATTTACTTCTTCCTACCTTTAAATTTCTCTGTCACTCCTCCCTACCTGCCATGCTGGCTAACCTCTCTAACACACTGTTAAATTATAGTGACAGAGTGATAGTGAACAATTTTGCCTTTTCTCTGACTAGTAGGAATGCCTCTCTTTTTTTAACCCATAAGAAAGATGTTCGCTCTGTATTTATATATTTTTTCCATGTTAAAGAGATATCGACTCCTATGTTGTGTTTTTTTGTCCGTGCAAAACAATTTTTTAAAGATTTTACTTATTTAGTCATGAGAGACACAGAGAGAGGCAGAGACACAGGCAGAGGGAGAAGCAGACTCCCTGCGGGGAGTCCGATGAGGGACTCGATCCCAGGACCTAGGATCACGCCCTGAGACGAAGGCAGATGCTCAACGACTGGACCACCTAGGTGCTCCCCAAAAGGTCTTTTTTATTAAAGCAGAGGGACAAGATCCGTGGGCAGAAAGAGCTGGCCCAGGATTGTGAGGAGTAACTGACTATATACTTTTTTAGTTAGTTGGGGTTATGGATAGTGTAAGTCTCTAAGGAATGTTTGCCTGTTTAAAGCAAGGTCTCCAGGACCTTGGAGGACTAGCGATTATTCAGATGAGGTCCTTTTTTTTTTTTTTTTTTTTGCTTTTAAGTCTGCTTTAACCTAACAGATTCTCAAAGAGGTATGCCTAAATTCTCCCACAAAGATTAAGGATTTACCCATTTATCCTTCCAATTTTGTTAGTGTTTGCCTTATATATTTCGAGTCTTGAGCCTATAAGTTGATAGTGTATTATTTTGGTGACTGTTCCT
The DNA here is from genome assembly GCF_053574225.1 of Canis aureus. Taxonomy (NCBI): domain Eukaryota; kingdom Metazoa; phylum Chordata; class Mammalia; order Carnivora; family Canidae; genus Canis; species Canis aureus. The sequence goes on along the minus strand of NC_135613.1, from coordinate 57,161,252 downwards.
TTTGGCATTACACAGTATCTCTCCTTGTTAGTGCTTTCTTGCCTTCTACTTTGCATGATATCAAAATCGTTATAACAGATTTTTTTTGGTTAGTATTTACAAGGCATATCTTTTGCCATTTTTTTTCAGTATTTCAGTGTGATTTTGTTCCAGATAGCTCTCCTAAATAGCACACATATAGATTTTATTTTTACAATCCAATATGACATCTCTAACTTTTTGCAGGTAATTTTATATGTATTGGAAATATTGATGTATTTGGACTTATTTCTCCATCTTATGAGTATAATGTTTTGCCACCTTTTATTTGTTTTTTATTCTGTTTTCTGTTTAACGGGTGATGGTTTTATATTATCCTTTTCCCCCTCTTTTGAATTAGAAACCATCAATTGTATCTCTTTCTGTGTATTTACCTTGACTTTTAAAAATGAAAAATCTTTTTAAAAAGGTTTTATTTATTTATTTGAGAGAGAGAGAGAGTGCGCAGCATGGGGAAGGGCAGAAGGAGAGGAAGAAGAAGATTCCCCACTGAGCAGGAAGATTGACTCAGGGCTCCATCCCAGGACCCTGGGATCATGACCTGAGACAAAAGTAGATGCTTACCTGACTCAAAAATCTAACCATAAAACTTCCCATGAAATCTAAAAACACTTAAGATGTATATAAAATTCTCTCACCAAACCAGAAAATGACTTTTTTTTAAAGCCTAAAGTTTTAAGTAGCATTTTTACTTGTTCAACATCACTCAACATCAGGGAAATACAAATCAAAACCATGATGAGATACCACCTCACACCTGTCAGAATGGCTAAAAATTAACACAGGAAACATCAGATGTTGGTGAGGATGCAGAGACATGGAGCCCTCCTGCCCTGTTGGTGGGAATGCAAACTGGTGCAGCCACTTTGGAAAACAGTATGGAGGCTCCTCAAAAAGCTAAAGATACAACTATCCTACATATTTATTTAAATATAGAAAAAATAGAGTCACCTGAGTGGCTCAGTGGTTGACCGTCTGCCTTTGGCTCAGATTGTGATCCCAGGGTCCTGGAATGGAGTCCCGCATTGGGCTCCCTGCAGGGAGCCTGCTTCTCCCTCTGCCTGTGTCTCTGCCTCTCTCTGTGTGTCTCTCATGAATAAATAAATAAGTAAATTTAGAAAAAATAGTTATGGTTGTTTCCTTCAAGTCAATAGTCAATAAAAATCCTTTAAGTAAAGAAATTAGTTACATTGGACAACATATTTATATCTTTCAGTGTTCCTGGCATTCCATGCCTTACTTCTGGGATCCTATTTCTTCTCAATGAAATACATCTTTCATTAGTTCTTTTTTTTTTTCAAGAGAGCGAGTGAGCACATGGTGGGGGTGGGGGCAGACGGAGAGAAACTTAAGCAATGTCTGTGTTCAACACAGTGCCCCACACAGGGTTTCATCTCACAAGCAAGGGGAGGGATAGAGGGAGAAGCAAACTCCCCACTGAGCAGGGAGCTGGATGTGGGACTCCATCCCAGGACCTTGGGATCATGACCTGAGCCGAACATAGAGGCCTAATGGACTGAGCCACCTAAACGCCCCTCATGTTTAGCTTAGTATAGATACTTCTATAGAAGTAACCGTCAAGGGCAGCCCCGGTGGCGCAGTGGTTCAGCGCCGCATGCAGCCTGGGGTGTGATCCTGGAGACTCGGGATCGAGTCCCACCTCTGGCTCCCTGCAAGGAGCCTGCTTCTCCCTCTGTCTGTGCCTCTGCCTCTCTCTCTGAATAAATAAAAAATAAAATCTTTAAAAAAAAGAAGTAGTTTTGGATACCTTATACATATTTATTATGTATGTTTTTATACATTATATAATTATACATCTATAATGACTGGTGATAAGCATTGAATATTTACATACTGTAAAACTAAGATAAAACAATGGTGGGAATAAAGGCCACATAACAGAATGTAAATACTTTGTTTTTATAATGTGGAAATATATTTTATATAAATACATTTTTATATATAAATAAAATACACACACACACACACCCATTGCACGATCAGCTGAGAGGAACTAGAAGCAGTGACACTCCAGGAGCAACATGCGCAGACCTTGGATTTAAATGCCATTCTCCAATAAAAAGAATTATGGGAGGTGGCTGATTCTAGGACAGAACAGAAACTATATAACACTAGCTTGGAGTATCTTGTCAGAAAGTAAGGAAATGCTCACATACACCACACACACACACACACACACACACACAAACACAATGATGGGGGTATATTTAAGAGAACGTAAGAACCTACTGAAAATGTTCCCAATGGCTAAAGCTGGAGCAATTTGAGCAATAAAATAAATAAAGCAGCATTGGATTATAACTCAAAATATAAAATAAATATCTATGAGTCCATACTCATTATACAAATATATGATCAAATACATAAAGAAGAAAATACAAATCTTCTATATAGAAGAATTCCAAATAATTTATGTAGATACTCTGTTCTGAAGAAGGGAGAGCATAACTCCCCATCCCTAAGTGTGGACTATACATTGTGACTTCCTTCCAATGAGTACAATACAGAAAGAGGGGAAAAGAATAACTTTACAGTAGAGAAACCTAACAAAACTATTTCAGCCAGATGATTGATCAATAGTGATAAGTCATATTGATAGTATATACCCTTGATATGATAAGAATAGCACTTTACCTCTGTGAGCTTCCTCCTCCAAACTCATAACCTCCATATAATTGTGAGAAAAAAAATCAGACAAATCCCAACAATATATACCAGCACTTTTCAAAATTGTCAGGGTCTGGATAGATCATCCCAACAGAAAATCAACAAGGAAACAATGGCTTTGAATAACACGTCGGGCCAGATGGATCTAATAGATATAGTTAGAACACTTAGAATATTCTGTCTGGAAACAGCAAAATACACATTCTTTTCAAGTCCATATAGAACGTTCTCCAGAATAAATCACATATTAGGCCACAAAACAATAAATTCAAAAAGACTGAAGTCACACCGTTCATCTTTTCTTTTTTCTTTTTTTTAAATTTTTTATTTATTTATGATAGTCACAGAGAGAGAGAGGCAGAGACATAGGCAGAGGGAGAAGCAGGCTCCATGCACCGGGAGCCCGATGTGGGATTCGATCCCCGGTCTCCAGGATTGCGCCCTGGGCCAAAGGCAGGCGCCAAACTGCTGCGCCACCCAGGGATCCCTGTTCATCTTTTCTGATCACAATGCTACGAAAGTAAAAATCAACCATAAGAAAAAATCTGGAAAGAACACAAATCCATGGAGGCTAAATAACATGCTCCTAAACAATAAATGGGCCAACCAAGAAATCAAAGAGGAAATTTAAAAAACACATGGAGACAAATGAAAATGAAAACATAATGGTCCAAAATCTTTAGGATGCAGCAAAAACCATTCCAAGAGGGAAGTTTATAGTAACACAAGCCCACCTCAAGAAGCAAGAAAAGAAATTGAAGATTTTATTTATTTATTTGAAAGAGAGAGCACAAGTAGAGGGAGCTGCAGAAGGAGAGGGGGAGGCAGGCTCCCCTTTAAGCAGGGAGCATCATGTGGGGTTTGATCCCAGGACCCGGAGATCATGACCTAAGCAGAAGGCAGATGCTTAACTGACTGAACCACCCAGGTGCCCTGAAGCAAGAAAAAGTTTAAATCAACCACCTAAACTTATACCTAAAAGAGCTAGAAAAAGAAGAACAAACAAGACCCAAAACCAGTAAAAGGAAGAAAATAATGAAAATTAGGACAGAAATAAATGAAATAGAAACTAAAAAAAAAAAAAAAATAGAACAAATCAATGAAACCAGGAGCTGGTTCCTTGAAAAGATCAACAAAACTGATAAACCTTTAGCCAGACTCATAAAAAAAAAAAAGGTAAAAAACTCAAACAAAATCAGAAATGGAAAAGGAGAAATAACAACCAACACTACAGAAATACAAAGACTTATAAAAGAATATTATGAAAAATTGTATACCAACAAATTGGATAACCTAAAAGAAATGGGAAAATTCCTAGAAACATAAAACCTCCCAAAACTGAATCAGGAAGAAATAGAAAATTTGAGCAGGCTGATTACCAGCAATGAAATTGAATCAGTAATAAAAAAACTCCCAATAAATAAAAGTGCAAGACCAGATAGCTTCACAGGTGAATTCTGCCAAACGTTGAAAAAAGAGTTAATACCCAGTCTTCTCAAACTATTTCAAAAAATAAAAAAAATAAGGAAAGCTTCCAGATTTATTCTATGAGGCCAGCATTACCCTGATACCAAAACCAATATCCCTGATGAACACAGATGCAAAAATCCTCAACAGAATATATTAGCAAACTGAATTGAACAATACATTTAAAAAAATCATTCATCACAATGCATGGGTGGTTCAATATTCGTAAATCAATCAACGTGATACATCACATTAACAAGAGAAAGGAAAAATAAAAAATAAAAAATAAATTAAAAAAAAACAAGAGAAAGGATAAAACCATATGATCACTTCAATAAGTGCATTTAGTAAACCACAACCTCCATTCATGATAAAAACCTTTTTCTTTAATTTTAAAAAAAGTTTTTTTTTAATTTTTAAATTTTATTTATTTATTCATGAGAGACACAAAGAGAGAGAGAGAGAGAGAGAGAGAGAGAGAGAGGCAGAGACACAGGCAGAGAGAGAAGCAGGCTCCATGCAGAAGCCTAACGTGGGACTTGATCCCGAAACTCCAGGATCACGCTCTGGGCTGAAGGCAGGTGCTAAACTGCTGTAACCCAGGGATCCCTAAAATCTTTTTTTTTTTTTTTTTAAGGAGAACAATAGTTAAATTATTTAGGCTAGAACAAAAAAGAAGTACAGGAAAGTCATGGAGATGGGATTGGAAAGATAATTTGGTGCCAGACTACGAGAAGTCTAATCGCCAGGTTGAGGAATTAGGACAGTGGTGGGTAAGCAAGAAACCAAGGATTCCTAGGTTGAGGAATAACAGAGGATTCAGATTTAAGTCGTGATTATAAAGCTTGGCAGGGCAAACAAATGTCTTTTAAACATATAAAAAGAGTTTTCAACCTCATTCACAACAGGACAAAAGCAAATGAAAAGACACCAAGATACCATTTCTTTTACTAATCAGGTTGGGGGAAAAAAACCCTAAAAATAACAATAATAAAAGTAATTAACATTCTCTTGCTATATCCCATTCATTTGTTCTAAGTGTTTTAGACACATTAATTCATGTGTTTAATAGCACACTTGTACATGCATAATAGGATAATAGGGTAGTCACAGTCTCATACAGTGCTGGCGGGTTGTTTATTGAATAGAACTCCTAAGGAGGGCAATTCGGTAATATCTAACAAGATCACAGATGTTTATCTCCTTTGAGCCAGCAATAATGTTTCTGAAATGTCAGTATTCAAACACACTTGCACGCAGGTGAAAAGATGCGACTAGAGGGTTAATCGCGGCCTCATTTTCTGCTTTAGTAAAAGATTGGGAAAATATCTAAATGGCCATCAGCAGATGACTGGCTAAATAGGTTATAGTGAATTCATACAATGGAATATTTTGCAGCTGTGAAAAGAATGAGGAAGTTCTTTGTGCTGATATACAAGGATATCCAAAATACACACAAAAACAGCAAGATTAAGAACAGTGTTTTAGTATGCTCTCTTTTGCAAGTATTCATTTTGCTGGGTTTGTTCATAAAGAAATTCTAAAAGAATATACAAAAAACTAGTACCACAGTCTCCAGGAAGAAGGCATGTGGGAATTAGAAAGACAGGGACAGGACGACTTTTCATTCTATACCAAAATGAAATAGCTCTTCTATATAGCTCTTCTATTATTCATTCTAAAAATTGAAGGGGAACTAGTGCATTTATAAATTCTTGGAGGCGGTATGCATTAGTACTATAATATGGAAACGATTTGCCTCTGAGTTTCTTTTTTTTTAAGATTTTATTTATTTATTCATGAGAGACACAGAAAGAGAAAGAGGGGGGGGGGCAGATACAAGGCAGAAGGAGAAGCAGGCTCCATGCAGGGAGCCCAATGCAGGACTTGATCCCCGGTCTCCAGGATCAGGCCCTGGACTGAAGGTGGTGCGAAACCGCTGAGCCACGAGGCTGCCCTGCCTCTGAGTTTCTAGAGACATAAAAATATACATGACCTTTCCCCATTAATTCTTTTTTTTTTAAAGATTTTATTTAAAAAAAAAAAGATTTTATTTATTTATTCGTGAGAGACACAGGGAGAGAGAGAGGGAGAGACACAGGAAGAGGGAGAAGCAGGCTCCATGCAGGGAACTGGATGTGGGACTTGATTCCGGGTCTCCAGGATCACACCCCGGTCCGAAGGTGGCACTAAGCTGCTGAGCCACCTGGGTTGCCCTAAAGATATTTATTTATTTATTTATTTATTTATTTATTCATTCATTCATTCATTCATTCATTCATTCATTCATTCATGAGAGACACAGAGAGAGGCAAGACACAGGCAGAAGGAGAAGCAGGCTCCCTCAGGGGAGCCCGGTGTGGGACTTGATCCAGGGACCCCAGGATCACGCCCTGAGCAGATGCTCAAACCACTGAGCCACGCAGGTGTCCCTAAAAGATTTTAAGTAATCTCTACACCCAATGTAGGGCTCAAACCCACAACCCTGAGATCAAGAGATGATCAAGAGATGATTGTTTGACCACTGAGCCAGCCTTCCCCATTAATTCTTCTCCTGGAAACTTACTCTACTCCCCAGAAAAATCCATTTTATTTTCCCAGGAAAATTTGCAAAATGATTTATCCACACGAAAAATCATTATTCCTAAACTTAAAATTCGGAATGGCTGAATCAACCATTGTCATCTACTAAATGGAATAAACAGGTCAAAGCAATAGTTATAAAAACCAGGTTGCCTAATACCATCCTCCAATCCAAGACTCTCTAGGGCTGGGGCAGAGAAAATGTTAAGATGAGCCTAGAGCATCTCAGAGTGCCATAAGGAAGTGCTAAAAATTAAAAATAAATGAAGGGATGGAGCATGTCATAGGGAACCCAGGGACCAATCCGCAAGAGCCACCAATGGCCAAAGCTGGAACAATATTGACAACAAAGTGAGTAATAAAGTATTAAATTATAACCCACAGTATACTTACTGATATAAAAATATAACTGAGGAGGGATCCCTGGGTGGCGCAGCGGTTTGGCGCCTGCCTTTGGCCCAGGGCGCGATCCTGGAGACCCGGGATCGAGTCCCACGTTGGGCTCCCGGTGCATGGAGCCTGCTTCTCCCTCTGCCTGTGTCTCTGCCTCTCTCTCTCTCTGTGACTATCATAAATAAATAAATTTAAAAAAATAATAATAAAAACAAAAATAAAAATATAACTGAGGAGAAGAAATAAGCGTTCCTTACAGAATTCCAAATAAGTTATGAAGATACTACCTCCTTCAGGAAAAGGAGCATGATTTCCTTCACCTCTTCGGAGTGTGGGCTGGACCTAGTGACTCGCTTCCACAGAACAGTCAGGAAGGGGGAAAACAGTGACCAAACAGCAACCTTACAGTAGAGAAACATGGCCAATGCTGCCTTAGCCAAGTGGCCAAGGTCACACCACTAGGAATGTCACACGGATATCGTGTGCCCTCTGATATAATGTGATGAGAAGGGCATGTCACCTCTGTGGTAGTCTCTCCAAAAACACACAACCGCATTCTAATCATAAGAACATATCACACACACCCACTCTGAGAGACAATCTACAAATACTTGAAAACAGTCCTTCCCCCAAGCTCTCAAGGTCATGAAACATCAGGAATGGCTGACAAACTGTCGCAGGGATGAGGAGACATAACAAGTACATAAAATGTGGCTGTCCTGGGTTGGATCCTGAATTTACAAAGGATATTAAAGGAAAAACTGGTATAGTCCATACAAATTCTAGAGTTCGGTTCATCATAAGGTACCAATGGCAATTCCTTAGTCTTGACAAGTGGACCACCGTAAGGTATGGTGATGATGTTGGGAGAAACACCCAGTGAGGGACCTATGAGAAGTCTCTTGAATGTCTCTGCAGATCCTTTCTAATCAAAGTAGATTCCACACTACAACGTTTATTAAGAGAACTCTTGACAATGTGGAAAATGCATAATTATGATGCCATATTAATGAAGAGGGATGATGAAGACAAGAGGAAGTGAAAGTTGGCTCTCTCCAGCCTGTCCCATCTGGTCTCGGCCCCCCACTTCCATACAGCCACCCAACACTCAGAGGAGTATCTGCCCTCTTCTCTCCTGCCAGCCCAAATCCTCTTCCACCCTCCCCATGAACGAAGCTCCAGGGCACTTGTTGCTGTGGCTCCTTCCCTTTGTGCCAAAGTCTCTCTGCCTGTGGTATTCTGCACCCAAGACACATCTTGATTTTGGTGTAAGACAGGTCACACCCTCCTTCCCAAGAGCTTGACATGGCTTTGCTTCTGCTTCCTCCTCAACAGAAATAAGGCTTTAACTCGATTTGGATTTCATTTCAAACTTTTAGGGCAGGGGCTGCTGTGTTTAAAGGCCGTGTGAAGCAGCGCAGCAGGTGCAAATACAATTGACTAGGCTGGTTTAGGTCCGCTAAGGGCTGGATGCCCATGTGAATCCTCTTTCCTACCCTCCTATTTTCTGAGGCCTGCGCACCTGCAGAAGTGAGTCCCAGGCTGGTCCCTTTGAGCCCTGGGAATCCCAAAATGAGACCACAAGGAGGCAGGAGTGAGGCCAAGGCTCAACAGAGAGTAAGCTCAGTGTGTGTGGGAATCCCTGGATCTCTGTGCATCTAGGTGTGGAGCGGAACACTGTGCCCTAGGCCAGGATCCCTCCTTATCCATCTTTCAAAGCCCCTGATGGCAGACCAGCTCTCCCCGAACATCCCAGCTCAGTTTCCCTTCCCCAGCAGGCACTGTCTTGCAAAGTCTATGTCCCAGTTCTCCTTGTTCAACTTTCTCCAGCTCTAGAGTAGAGACACAGGATGTAGGGGAGATGGGCTGGAAGATGGAGGGGGCATTACTGACCCCAAACATCAAGACCATACGGGCAGTGTGAGCTGAGAGCTGGAATCTGGCTCTTTCAGAAGGAGGCAGCTCCAGAGAACATGGAGGACTGGGGCTGGAAGCTTCTAGGAGCTTGAGATCCCTCTTCTCTGCTTCCCACGTGGTCCTGGCAGTGAGTTGAGGAATATTTCTCACTAGCCTGTGCTGAAGTGGAACTGCCTGCCCTGAATAGTGGTTAGAGTCCAGGACCTGGGTGCTGGACCTGTACTGAGTGCCCCCCGCTAGCCCCAAAGCCCACAGCTTACGTTCTGGCTCACTCTTGCTGTTGTGCATTCAATGGGTCTGGGCAAATATATAAAGAAAAGTATCCACCATTATGATATCATACAGAGTATTTTCACTCCCTGGAAGTCCTCCTCCTCTGCTTGTCCATCCCTCCACCTCCCCCACCCCCAACCTCTGGCAACCACTCATGTTTTCCTGTCTGCACAGCTTTGCCTCTTTCAGAATGTCATATAGTTGGAATTGTACAGTATGGAGCCTGTAGACTGGCTCCTTTTGCTCAGTGATCTGCATTTAAGGTTCTCCATGTCTTTTCATGCCTTCAGAGCGCATTAAGTTTTAGTGCTGAACAATATTCCATTGTCTTGCCGAACCAGTTTATTTGTACATTCACATACTGGAGGACATCTGGGTTACTTACAACTTTTGGCAATTGTGAACAAAGCTGCTTTAAACACGGGTGGGCAGGTTTTCATGTGGACATAAGCTTTCAATTCCTCTGGATAAATACCAAGGAGCATGACTGCTGGATCATATGGAAAGAATATGTTTAGTTTTGGGTTTCTTTTTTCAAGTTTTAATTTAAATTCCTGTTAGTTAACATACAATGTAATATCCGTTTCAGGTGTACAATATGGTGATTCAACACTTATATACAATACCCAGTCCTCATTATAAGAAACACACTTCTTCACCCCATCCCCTATTTCACCCATCCCTCTACCCACCCTCTGGTGACCATCAGTTTGTTCTACAGAGTTAAGAGTGTCTTTTCTGGTTTGCCCCTCTTTTTTTTTTTTTTTTTTACCCCCATGTTCACCTATTCTGTTTCTTCGGTCTAACGCTCTCCCAACTGAGCTATCTCGGCCGCTACCTATTCTGTTTCTTAAATTCTACAATGAGTGAATTCATATGGTATGCTCTTTTTTGTCTTTCTTACTGACTTATTTCACTCAGCATAATACACTCTAGTTCTAGCCACGTAGTTGTAAATAGCAAGATTTCATTCTTTTTTATGGCTGAGTAATATTGCATTATATATATACACACATATATACATACCACATCTTCTTTATCTGTTCATCAGTTGATGGACATCTGGGTTCTTTCCATAGTTTGGCTATTGTTGATAATGCTGCTATAAACATTGGGGTGCATGTACCCCTTTGTATCTGTATTTTCATATCCTTTGGGTAAATACATATTTACCCAAGTATATTTAGTTTTGAAAGAAACCACCAGACTGTCTTCCAAAGTGGTTGCACCATTTTGCATTCCCAGCAATAATGAACGAGAGTTCCAGTCGCTCCACATCCTCACAGCATTTGCTATCGTCAGTGTTCTGAAGTTTGGTCATTCTAACAGGTGTATAGTGGTACATCATCATTGCTTTAATTTGCATTTCTATAATGACACATGCTAGGGAGCATCACTTCACATGCCAATTGCCAGCTGTATATCTTTATTGGTAAGGTGGCTATTAAAGTCTTCAGTACATGTTTTATTTATTTTATTTTATTTTTAAAAAGATTTTATTTATTTATTCATGAGAGACACACAAAGAGAGGCACAGACATAGGCAGAGGGGGAAGCAGGCTCCCTGTGGGGAGCCCAATACAGGACTCGATCCCAGAACCCTGGGATTACTCCCTGAGCTGAAGGCAGACACTCAACCACTGAGCCACCCAGGTGCCCCTTTTGGCACATGTTATAATCAGGTAGGTTTTTTTAAAGATTTTATTTATTTATTCATGATAGAGAGAGAGAGAGAGAGAGGCAGAGGGAGAAGCAGGCTCCATGCAGGGAGCCCGACGTGGGACTCGATCCCAGGACTCCAGGATCACGTCCTGGGCCAAAGGCAGGCGCCTAAACCGCTGAGCCACTCAGGCTGCCCCAGTTTGTTTTCTTATTGTGGGATTTTAAGAGTTCTATCCTTATTTAGAATAACAGTCTTTGTTAGATATATCTTTGCAAATATATCCTCCCAGGGTCACATAATTGAATACTATGCATTACATACAACTACATGGATACACCCCAAAAGCTATTGTGGTGCAAAAGAAGAAAGACCAAAGAAAAAAAATTCTGATTGCTTTATATATGAAATTTAGGAACAAAGAAAGTTAATCCAAAGGGATAGAAACTAGAGCAATGGTTGTTTCTGGAAGTGGAAATATGGACAGGAGGGAATATTTGTGAATGATTGAAATAGTCTATATTTTTATTTGGAGAATGCAAAATAGGTGTATAATTATGTAAAAAAAAAAACAAGCCTAAATTTAAGATGTGTGGATCTTACTCAATAGAAAATATACCACAACAAACAACACCCAAAACTGTGATTTTTGTTTTTATACTACACGATGGTGAATTGGCCTGAATCGATGTCAAAAGTCATTTTATATAATCTTTACATCAACAAAATAAGACAGACCTTATCGACACTGTGTCAGTCCAGGCATGGAATCAGCCTCATGTGTCCTGATACGGGTCTTTAACCTTTAAGGTCAGGTGATGAGCCTAAAGATCCCTCAAAAGAGGGAACCAGAAAGTGCTCGAGTGTGGACCAGACAGAGCTGTGTTCGAGGCTCTTCCACCACTCACCAGCTGTGTGACCATGGCAACTGCCTTAAACCCTCTGAGCCATCTCTTCCTTCATCTGGAAAAAGGAGGTAACATAATAACCTCACAGGTTTGTAGGTAAAAATAAATAAGATGATGTACATAAAGAGTTCAGCAAAATGCCTCCTCGGAGAAGGTAAATCTAGTTGGAAAATGACAATAGGTAAAACAGGACTTGGATTTAGGGGGTTTCCCTCTTTCTCTCAGAAGCTGTATTTACTGAGGTGGATCCCAGGTAAGACAGATGCGCTGGTGGGCACATCCATCGTGATGAGGATGACATGGCCTCTTTGAGGTGCTTGTTGACTGGGAATAAAGCAGAGAGGGATTTGTTAGCAATCTCTTAAAGATGGTTTGCCTGGGCCTGAGGGTTCTATGGATGGCCACACCTAACAGCAGGTGTAAATGATTCCTTATTTGGATTTTCCATTCCAGTATTCCCAAAGATTTTGCAGAATATTGTTCCAAATTGCAATTTGTTCTGATTGTCTAAGAAAGCGTAAAGAGATAGGCCTAATCTACAGATGTCACGCAACCTTGTAGATTTGAAAGGGACCATGTCGAACAAATAGAACATGTTTAAAAATACAACACTATGTTAAGACTCAATGAGTAGGTTTGACAGCAGGTTAGACACACTTTGGGAGAGGATTAGTAAATGATAAAACATTAGGAACTACTCAAAATGCAAATAGGAGGGATGTGTGGATGGCTCAGTTGGTTAAGCATCTGCCTTCAGCTCAGGTCATGATCCCAGGTTCCTGGGATCAAGTCCTGCATCAGGTTGCCTGCCCAGTGGAGAGCCTGCTTCTCCCTTTCCTCTGACCCTCCTCCCTGCTCATGCTCTGTCTCTCTCCATCTCAAATAAATAAATAAAATCTTTTTAAAAATGCAAATAGGAAACAAAGACATGGAAAATGTGAGATAAAAGTTGAGAGATGAGCAGTAAGGGGGGCAAATATATGTCTAATTAGAATTCCAGGGCAGGAAATACTCTGGGGACATCATGGACAAGAAAATTTCAGAACTGAAGAAAGATATATATCCACACTTTCAAAAATCCCAGAAACTCTCTGGCAGAAAGGTTTTAAAAGTTTGGGAGAGGGGATCCCTGGGTGGCGCAGCGGTTTGGCGCCTGCCTTTGGCCCAGGGCGCGATCCTGGAGACCTGGGATCGAGTCCCACATCGGGCTCCCAGTGCATGGAGCCTGCTTCTCCCTCTGCCTGTGTCTCTGCCTCTCTCTCTCTATGTGACTATCATAAATAAATAAAAAAAAATTAAAAAAAAAAGTTTGGGAGAAATCCACACTTAGACACACCATAATGAAATGTAGAACATCCAAGACAAACAGAAGTTCTTAACATGTGGTCACAGAACATGTTCAATGTGCTATGAGAATGCAGTGTTGGGGCAGCACCATGGGAAAAACACTTGGTTTGCTCAACAAATAATTAGAAAAAAGAGGGAAAAAGTAAAGGAATATAGGGATCAAAAGAATCTAACAAATGGAAAAATTACTAGGAACGTGTATATCTTATTCAAGCTTAAAAAATCACTTATGAGACAATTGGAAACTTGAACACTGACTAGATAGTTGATAATACTAATAAATTATTGTTAATTTTTAGGAACAATACTAATATTACAGTTATGTTTCTTTTAAGGGAAATCCCTTATCGTCAGGTTAATATACTGAAATATTTATCTATGAAATAATGTGTCTTCCATTTGCTTCCAAATAAAACAGGTGGATGGGAAGTAGGTAGGAGTACAGATGAAACAAAACTGGCCATAAGTTTGTAATTATCAAAGTTGAATTATGAGCAAATAGGAATTACTATACTATTTGCCCACTTCTTCATATAAATAGTTGTGTTTTTTTAAAAAGATTTTATTTATTTATTCATGAGAGACACACAGAGAGAGGTAGAGACACAGGCAGAGGGAGAAGCAGGCTCCATGCAGGGAGCCCGGTGGACTCCATCCCAGGACCCTGGGATCACAACCTGAGCCAAAGGCAGACACTCAACCACTGACCCTCCCAAGCCTCCCATAAATAGTTGTTAAAAGAAAGAAACAACCAGACTACTTACAAAGTAGCAATCGCTGGACTCACAGTTGATTTCTCAGGAAAGCAGAACACAGTGAAATGAGACCCTCTAGGACAAATGCAAAGGCACTTCAACATGCCTCCATTTTGCTACCAGTAATCCCTCAATCATGAAGATTCTAAATGACACCCTTCTGGGAAAAAGAAAATGGTCCTTAACGGAAAGTCAGAATTTTGAGAATGAATAAAGAACACAGAAAATTATAAATATGTGAGTAAATGTAAGTGAAAATGGATTCTATAAAATATTGGTGTTAAGGGGGATTTTTAACTGCTCAAAAGTTTTATGTTAAACTTTATCATTTTTTAAATAGCTCTATATATTTTTGAGTAGAGTTGACACACTACATTAGTTTCAGGTGTACAACATGGAAGGAGGGTGTTTTTTTTTTTTTAAGATTTTATTTATTTATTTGAGAGAGGGAGGGAGCACAAGCAGGGGAGAGGGACAGAGGGAAAGGGAGAAGCAGACTCTCCACTGAGGAAGAAGCCTTCAGCTCTTGCAAGCCCGATGCAGGACTTGATCCTAGGACTCTGGGATAATGACCTGAGCCAGAGGCAGACACTTAACCCACTGAGCCACCCAGGGACCCTAAAGGATAATTTTAATTTATTTATTTATTTTAGATAATTTTTTAAATGAAAACACTCAATAATAACATAAAAGTCTGAAAAAGGAATAAATATAATTTAAAAATATTCTAAGGTTTGTGATTGTCTGGTATGAGGGTAAAGGGATCAAAATTAATTAAATTAGGTTTTGATACATCGATAGCACATGTTGTAACTTCCAGGTAAGAACTAAAAGAAAGTGAAACAGTGCAGATCTTCCAAACAACTGATAGAGGGGTTGGAATGATTTAACGAATAATCATCAATCCAAAAGAAAGTAAAAACAGGTGAAAAGCACATAGAACAGGCAGGACAAATTGAAAGCATAAAATTAGAATATATATAAATATAAACAATTCCAGTAAATGTAGATGGTTAAGATGCTCTAGCTGAAACCAAAGATAGGTTGGTTTCTGAGAGAAACATAGCAATTTTTAGAAGGGGTGAAAATTTTTAATTGGAAATATTATATTAAAAATGTGTATGTGTGTACACCCAAAAGAATTAAAAGCAGACCCTCCAACACATTACTATTACACCAGCATTATAGTATCATTGTTCACAATAGCCAAAGGATGGAAGCCACCCAAGTGTCCATCAACAGATGGATGGATAGACAAAATGTGGTGTAGGCAAACAATGGAGCTCTATTAAACCATAAAAAGGAATGAAATTCTGCTACATGCTACAACGTGGTCGAACCTTATGCAAAATGAAAGAAGCTAGGCACAACAGAACAAATACTTTATGATTCCATTGATAGGAGGTTCCTACAAGAGGTAATGGGAATTCCCTCCAGAGTAGGGGATGGGGGAATTACTGTTTAATGGGTACAGAGTTTCTCTTTGGAATGATATAAATTTCTGGAAATGGGTGGTGGTGATGGTTGCACAACAATGTGAATATCCTTAATGCCACTAAATAGTACACTTAGAATGGTTAAAATGGTAAATTTTATATTATACATATTTTACCACAATACAAATGTGTGTATACATATATTTGTCACTCTATTAATTGCAGAAACAAAAAATTGAAGGCAAGCAGCATTTGTAGAGTTACACAGGTTTACTTCATATTAATAAAACAAATGCTCAGTTCACCAGGAAGATATAACGATTTTAAATATGTATGAACCTCATAACATCATCTCAAAATACATGAAATAAAAATTGACCCAACTACGTGGAGAAACAGACAAGTCCGCAATCATACTGTGGATATTTTAATACACCTCTCTTGGTCATTGATAGAACAAACAGATGAAAAATCAGTAAGAATGTAGATTCACAACTGAAAAAAGAATGGAAATAAACAAACAAAAAAAAGAATATAGGTTTGAACAACACAGTTGAACTTGGCCAACTAGGCATTTGTAGAATAGCATACCCAACATTGCATAACATATCCTCTTTTCAAGAACACACAGGGCCTTTATAGAAATGGCCCACATTGGACAATAAATCAAGTCTGAACAAAAGATGGCAATCAGGTAAGCTATATTATGACTATGATCAGCAATCAAGCCAGACCCCAACAGCAACAGCCTACTTATGAAGACAGCTGAGTACTAGCAGGAGAACTGATAGGCACAACCACTAGAGTGGAATGGAGATCCCAGAAACAGACTTAGGCACACCTGCCATTTTTGACAGAGGTGATGGTCTAGGACAAGTGGGGGAGGACGGGCTGCTTCATAAATGGTGCTGGGACAGGTAGGTATCCATACCACAAAAAACTGCATGTTTTTTCTTATTGTACATAAATCAGCTTCAAGTAGCTGAAAGGTCTGAATGTAAAGGATAATACTATAAATCTTTCAAAAGAAAACATAGGAGACTACTTTCAACACCTGAGGGTAAGATTCTTTTTAAACAAGATTTCTTAAATAAGATACAAATAGTACTAACTCTGGATAAAGAGCCCGACAAAGTGGCCCACATAAAAATTAAGAACTTCTGCTCACCATCAGCACTATACGATTGTTGAAATGGGTGACTGGAGTGGAGGGGTTTATTATATTTTCTATTTTTGTATATACTTGAAATGACAAGTAAAAAGCTCTCTTATGCAAGTCCCATAAAGAAAGTTGTAAGAGATGATGCAAGAGAGGATATTTGTGGCACATTTATCCCCCTGAAATGTGTTAGTATCTAGAAGACAACAAGAACTCCAATAAATCAATAAGTAAGAGACAACCTCATAATAACTAGACAAAACAGGGGGGCGCCTGGGTGGCTAAGTCAGTTTAGCATTTGACTCTTGATCTCAGCTCGGGTCTTGATCTCAGAATCATGAGTTCAAGTCCTGAATTGGGCACCACGCCTACTTTAAAGCAAAACAACAGCAAAAAAACTTAGCCACTTGTAAAAATAATAAACAAACAAACAAACAAACATTTGAGCAGGAACTTCACAGAAGAGGAAGTCCAAATGGTCAATAAGCATATTTTAAAATTCTCAACCTCATTAATAATTTAAAAAAATCAAATTAAAACTTCAATGAGATACAACTACATACTTCCAGAATTACCAAAATAAAAACACTCATAATGCCAAGGATTAGCAAGGATGTGGGACAATTCTTATCAGTGGCTCATGACAGCTTCTATTCCTTAGAGCCACTTTGGAAAGTCAGGACCATTTTCCAACAAAGTTGAATTTGTTCACACCCCACAAACTAGCTATTCCAATTCTAGGCACATACTCTTGAGAAATTCTAGTCCATATGCACCATATGCATGAAAGAGATTACATTACTCTTAACAGCTACTAATAGGAAACCAACAACTGTCCGTCAACAGGGAAATGGATGATTGTGGTAGATTCATAAAAAGCAGTGGAAATGCATGAGGCACAGCTCCAGACAGCAATGTGAATTAACATTGCAAACATGATATTGAGCTGAAGAAGCAAGATAATAAATATTTTAGTATGATTCCAATTATATAAAGTTCAAGAACAGACAACTGAATAATGCATGTTTACGAGGAAAAGCTGTAAAGATGGGCAAGGAAATTGTCACCACAGGTTAGAAGAATGGATACTTCTGGGGGAGTTTTTAAGGGGGTGTAAATAATGAGATGCTGGCAATATTCTAATTTTAGGTTGCTTCAGTTTTTTCTTTAAATTCCACATTTATATGTGTTCTTTTGTCTGTTTAGTCAGTGCACACTAAAAAGTGGGGGGAGTCTTTCTTAAGAAAAGAAAAACTCAGTACACCCATGTGGCTCAGTGGTTGAATGTCTGCCTTTGGCTTAGGGCATGATCCCGGGGTCCTGGGATTGAGTTCCACGTCGGGCTCCCTGCAGGGAGCCTGCTTCGCTGTGTCTGTCTGTGTGTCTCCCATGAATAAATAAACAAAATCTTAAAAAAAGAAAGTCATGACATATTTAAAGACAACCACCACTCTAACAGCTAACTTAAAGCTCACATGAAAGATTTGTATTTTATTTTATTTTATTTTATTTTATTTTATTTTATTTTATTTTATTTATCTGAGAGAGAGAGAAAGAGCATGAGTGGAGGGTAGGGGCAGAGGGAGAAGAAGCAGCAGATTCCACTGAGCAGGGAGACCTACATGGGGCTTGATCTCAGGACCCCAAGATCACAATCTGAGTAGAAGTCAGACACTCAACTGACTGAGCCACCCAGGTTCTCCACCTGAAGGATTTTAAAAAGTACCCAGAAATTGGCCATCCACATAGAAAAATGTATAATCAAAAAGTGGGATGCCTGGTTGGCTCAGTCGGAAGAGTGTGTGACTCTTAATATCAAGGTTGTGAGTTCAAATCCCACATTGGGTGAAGAGAGTACTTTAAAACAACAACAACAACAACAACAACAATCCAGGAGTAAGAGGGAGACGCAGAGAGCATGGTACTGTTGAGGTCTGGATAAAAGCAATTCATACTCTACTGGTCAGCAGTAAAACAAGAAGTACTATATATCAAGTTAGAGCAAATAAAGACAGAACAGACGCTCTCAGCCTTTTGAGGGCATCGAGTCCTGCAGAATCTGATGAAAGTGGGGAACTCTTTCTTCTGGAAAATCACATTTATAGGGAATTAGTGTGCAATTTCGAGAAATTCACAAACCCATTAAAACTTGGCGGTCAACAGGAGGGCATTTGCAGCCCAGTGCAAGAACCTCCCTGTAGAATCTTAGGTCCCCCCACTCCTGGTGGCAAATTCCCCAGAACTCAGGGCTGGAAACCAGCGGTCAGAGAGTTTTCCTCGCAGGACCCAGGTGGTTCACACAGTAGCTTCCTGGGCTGTGCATCTCCATGAGCGATCCATGCCCTGAAACCAGAAGTGGCAGAGGAGTGACCTGGGCCACCTCAGAAACCTTCCCGAAGGTGGCGAACAGAGAGCAGCTCACAAATCATCTTCGGGAAGCTAGGTAGTAAAGGAAATTGTGCTTATGAGTTTGGAAAGGGTAAATGAAATCCTCCAACCAGCCCCTGGGGATGGTTGCCAAGCCGTTGGGTTGCTCCTTGGTGAGTTCCAAGGGGCTGTGGGTGCTGTGGCGTTGGAAGGCCCCAGGGTGGGTAACGATGGTGTGCACAGCCCATTGTCCATCACCAGGAGGAGGAATGCTGAGCTCAGGGTAGGGCAGGTCCTAGACTGAGTTCTGACAATGCCCAAGGGACTATGGCCATTTTTGGAGATGTATGAAAATGGCACAGCAAAAGATACAAGGTACGGAATCTGCGACTCACAGCTTTGTGATTTATTTTTATTTTATTTTTAGAGATTATTTATTCATGAGAGACCCAGAGAGAGAGAGAAAGGCAGAGACACAGGCAGAGGGAGAAGCAGGCTCCCTGCGGGGAGCCCGATGCAGAACTTGATCCCGGAACCCTGGGATCACGCCCTGAGCTGAAGGCAGATGCTCAACCACTGAGCCACCCAGGTGCCCCAGTGATAACATATCTGATCTTAATTCTTAGAAACTAAACTAGATCTGTCTTCAGATAGAATGTAAGGACATCTAACTCATGAAGTGTGTGCTTCTTAACATGAAGATGAATTGCTAGTCCTGGTTAGAAAAATCTAGAGAGGTTCAGCTGAGTGAGCATAAAAAAAAAAAAGAAAAAGATTCTTTAAGAGGTGTGCTTTCTGAGGACGCTTGAAAGTGACTGAAATGCCTAACAATGAGGGGACGTGGTGATGTTTCACTGCTGAGGGAGCAGAGTTGCTCTAAAAATATTTCCGCTTTTACATAATTACACGCTCTAAATGGAAAGAGTTTGGAGTGTTGACTAGGAGTGTGATTACCCTAGGGAGAGTTATGGGCATACACGGCTGTTGTATTTTTTTAATTATTATTATTTTTTTAAAGTAAGCTCTACATGCAACGTGGGGCTTGAACTCATGACCCTGGGGCCAACAGTTGCATGCACTATCGAATGAGCCCACCAGGTGCCCCCTCAGCTGTTGTATTTTTGATAGAACTGTGAGTCAATAGCCTTCAAAAGGATCCCACCATGCACCGACTGCAGTTCAGATGCATTTTCCATTCAGATGCCAGTTTGCTACCTTGAGGCCTTAGATATTTTCCAGAAATGACAGTTGTCCTGAATATTTCCAAGAGTGCCAGCTGCCATGCTCAGAATGGTGCCGAACTTCTCCTCTGTATTACCCACGACTAAAAATCCAATGCTGGTTGTTGCTTTGGCATGCCTCTGGCAATGTGGAAGATGATCGTGACCCAGGGTGTCCACAAACAGAGAAGGAATTCCTTAAAAGAAAAAGCCTGCACTGCACAGTTAATGAACACGCAATCTGTGTTCACACTCGGGTCGCCGTAGGCGTCCTGAGAAGGTCTGAGTTTTCACCTTCTCAACCAGGTTGCTCAGATTTTCCTGATGTGTCGGGAGGATGTCACTGCAGCCAAGCCACTTTTGTGAAGTCTCCCTTCAAGTAGTAGATGTGGTTCTCGTGAGGCATTCACTCAGGATGGAAGTTGGGAGATTAAAGGAAAAGATAATGAAACAATTCATCAAGAGATCTCAGCCAAGATCCACACCAGGACCTGTCAAGCATTTGCAGCCTGCGGCCCACATCATGTTCTCCCCCAAAAGGCTCAAGAAATAGCAATGGAAAGATTAATTAGGACTCGAGGCGGAAGCAACACCGCATCAAGGAAGACAGGAACCACTGGGGAGAAAATGAACCATTGGAAGTGGGAAGAGCAAAATAAAATAAAATAATAAATAAAATAAATTAGAATAGAATAAAATACAGGGTCTACCGAGGAGAAGCCCTCCCAGAGACAGAGACACTTCCTCAATATTCATTCCGTTCTCGGTTATCTTTTTAAGATTTTATTTATTTATTTGGGGGGGGGGAGAGAAAGAGAGAGAGCGCTTGAACAGAGGGAGAGGCAGAGGAAGAAGGAGAAGCAGGAGGGAGAAGCAGGCAGGAGCCAGACTTGGGCCTGATGCCAGGGCCCTGGGATTGTGACCTGAGCTGAAGGCAGACGCTACACCAACGGAGCCCCCCATGTGTGGGGCAGCATTATTAACAATCCTGCTCTCCTCACATACAGCATCTTGGGAGTCCAGTGAGCAGGCTCTTGAAAAAGCTGTAATTAGACTGTGACTAAGTACAGGCGTAGGCACGCAGGTGCACGTTGAAGTCCAAAGTCTGTTGCTGTGACTCACTGATGGTCACAGTTAAACATCTAGGAAAATGTCTTCTTTTGATTTCTCCACTTTGCACTGGACTGCATTGGGTTACATGGAAAGCAGAAGCAAGTTTTGCCATGTTCTTACTTGCGATGCATATTTTCTATGCGAGGCTCTGCTGTGGAAAATGTTTGTCGACTAGTCTGGTCCAGTACTAGCTGATTAGCCCTGTATTTTGTTTATGTTATTTTTATTTTATTATTTTATTTTATTTATTTTATTTTATTATTATTTTTTTCTCTTCCCATTTCCAATGGTTCATTTTCTCCCCACTGGTTTCTGTCTTCTTTGATGCAGTGTTGCTTCTGCCTCAAGTCCTATTTAATCTTTCCACTGCTATTTCTTGAGCTTTTTTACTCATGTTCTCCGATTTCTAACCCATGCCTCAACTGTTTTATTTTTTTTATTTTTTATTTTTTTAAGATTTTATTTATTCATGAGAGACACACAGAGAGAGAGAGGCAGAAACATAGGCAGAGGGAGAAGCAGGCTCCCTACCAGGGGCCCGATGTGGGACTTGATCCCAGGAACCCGGGATCACGACCTGAGCCGAAGGCAGATGCTCAACCACTGAGCCACCCAGGCGTCCCCCTCAGCTGTTTTAATATCCATTTGGATCCTTCAGCCTCTCAGTTATACATTTTCCAAAACCCCTTAGATGATTTGATTAAGAAAACACCAAAACATGCCTCCAATTCTTACAAAAAACCACACAAGTCGCCTGTTAAATATAAACCTATCCATAGGGGATCCCTGGGTGGCACAGCGGTTTGGCGCCTGCCTTTGGCCCAGGGCGCGATCCTGGAGACCCGGGATCGAATCCCACATCAGGCTCCCGGTGCATGG
Source organism: Canis aureus (assembly GCF_053574225.1). Taxonomy (NCBI): domain Eukaryota; kingdom Metazoa; phylum Chordata; class Mammalia; order Carnivora; family Canidae; genus Canis; species Canis aureus. The sequence goes on along the minus strand of NC_135613.1, from coordinate 57,139,048 downwards.
AGCCTGCTTCTCCCTCTGCCTATGTCTCTGCCTCTCTCTCTCTTGCTGTGTGACTATCATAAATAAATAAAAAATAAAAAAATAAAAATAAAAAATAAACCTATCCATATGAACCAGCAAGATTTCCTCCCCTCACTAGAGACTTTCTCATTTGTGGGTCTGCATGATTCTGTGAAAATCACCCCCAACAACGTGCTGTCTCCCCCTTTTATGATTATAGCACCAGATTTTTCAAATTATTCAATTACATTATGAACTACACCAGATAAGCAAAAGAGCATAAGCATCTTTTGTACATCTCACAAGAGAAATCTCATTACTCTCGTATCTTATACTGAATGACTTTTTTTTAAGATGTAGGGAGGGAGGCAGAGAAAGACAAATATTGCTTGACTTCACTTATATGTAAAATCTAAAAAAAAAATTTTTTTTTTAAGTGGCACACACAAAAACAGAGAAGAGAATGGTGGCCAGGTGCTGGGTGTTGGGACAAATGGGGACAGGTTGGTAAAGGGGACATACTTTCCATTATAAGATGAATAAGGTCTGAAGATCTATAACCACCACGTATAACATAGTGACTAGAGTTGACAGCACTGCATTTTACAACTGAAATTTGCTAATAGAGTAGAGCTTAAGTGTTTGCCAAAACAAATAGGTAAATAAAGGTAAGTACGCGAGGAGCACCTGGGTGGCTCAGGGGTTGAGCGGCTGCCTTTGGCTCAGGTCATGACCCTGGGGTCCTGGGATGGAGTCCCGCATTGGGCTCCCTGCAGGAAAACAGCTTCTCCCTCTGCCTGAGTCTCTGCCTCTCTCTGTGTGTCTCCCATGAATAAATAAATAAATAAAATCTTAAAAAAAAAAAAAAAAGGTAAGTACATGGGCTGATGGATGCGTTCATTAACTCGATTGTAGGAATCCTTTCACCCTGTGAAAATGTATCAGGTCATTACTGTGTACACTTTAGATCTATCAAGGTTTTATTTGTCAACCATAGCTCAATAAAGCGGGAGAAAAAAGCTTGGGGACCAAAGTGATTTTATGGGGGTTAGCTGCTTCCATATTCTCTGATGCATCTTATTGTGCACACATGATGATCATCCCTTCTCACTTGTTTCCTAAAGGTGGCATGCCGGCAATTTTTTCTTCATGCCTGAACAATCCATGTCCACTGTTGGAGAAATTGTAGATAATTTGGGGGGTGCCTCAGTGGCTTAGTCAGTTAAGTATCTGACTTTTGGTTTTGGCTCAGGTATTGATCTCAGGGTTGTGAGATCAAGCATTAGCTGTATGCTCAGCACAGAGTCTGCTTGTCCCTTTCCCTCTGCTCCTTTCCCTGCTTGCTCAAACACACACACACACACACACACACACACACACACACACACACTCAAATAAATACTTAAATAAAAATTTGAAGAAAGAGAAAAGGAAATGTAGGTAATTTGGATAAACAAAAAAAGAAGAAAAAATAATATAAAATCATCTAAAATTCTACCTAAGAGATGTTATCTTTGTGCACAACCCTTTCCTGTATAAGCAGGGAGCCCCTAGGGCCAATGCTGCCTTAGCTGATAACATGTTACCCCATTCCACACGTTGCTCGGATTAGACCAAGGATGAGCACCCTATCTGTATTAGTCAGGGTGTAGTCAGGAAAACAGACGCCACCCTGGGCCCTTCAAGCCAAATAAAGAAAATTGGTTACACAGGAAATGGAAAAGCTGAGAGGCCAAACACAGGATGGTGAGGTAAGGGAGAGGTTAACAACAGCCGGAACCCACTGCTACCCTAGCGCTGAAGAGGCAACAGGAGAGGGAGGTTTTTTTAGAATATGGAGGTTGGGGCCAGCCAGGAACCAGAACCAAGGAGAGGGATTTCCAGGGAGCTGGAACCACAGAGGGAGGTGTCTGTTTGGAGGGAGAAGGACATTCATAGGAGAGAAGGAGTCACAGTCAAGGACCTCACAGGAATAGAAAAATAGAGGAGAAATAGCCCACTCTTTCCCCTTCTACTCTCCAATCATCTGCCACTGCCAAAGGTGCTAAACCACTGAGACACCTGGGCTGCCCTGTTTTGTTTTGGGTTTTTTTGTTTTGTTTTGTTTTGTTTTGTTTTTAATGGTTTGTTGTGAAATGCATTGTGCAAATAGAAGGGGGAATAAAATCATTTGTGCACTTAATAATAAAATATTAATTATTTAAATATAATAATAGGGTAAACAATCATGTGGCCAGTTTGAGATATAAAACATTGGCTGGTTCACTCAGAGCCTATGCCTACCCTTCCTCAATTGTAGTCTCTTCTCTACCTTCAGCAGTGACCACTGTGGTGACTTTTTTTTTTTTGTCAATCATTCCCGTTTTCCCTTTTAGCTTTCTACCTACATATGCATCCCTAAATATTACTAAGTTTTAAAAAATCTGTGCAGCAAGCAGCAATCAAGGACTATAATGAAAGTCTGATGCTGCCACTGTTGAAGGGACGCTCGTGCAGGGGAGGGTCGGGAGCAGGGAGAAGCTAAGCTGAATGGTCTCTGGGCCACTGTCTAGCTTCAGCTTCCCTGAGCATTTATAAGAGCTCTTGACGGGAAAATCATTGAATAGAGAATTGAGTAAAACCAGGCATCAGGCTCAGCACAGTTGAGACATGTAGCAGCATCTTGGCATGGACCAGGTTTTAAGTGTTTGGCCAGAGGGGGAGGCTCTGCTGTATTTTCAGTTCACCATGATTTCCCTGCCAACATTTCTAGATGACATTTACAGCACAGCAAGGCAGTGGGGCATGCAGAAATGAGCCGGAACTTCATCAACGTGTGGTCAAATAAGATAAGTACAGGAAAAAAAACTTGGGCCAGACTCTCCGGTCATTTCATCCTTGGTTTAAAGTTAGTGTGGATGGTAGCAGGTGATAGTTCTCTAACCATGTTTCTTTGTGGTCTGAATGGTTACCTTCTGCATCTAGTGCACGGCTGTCCCCCCTGGATTTTCCTATCACCCTCACTCTGAGGATCCCCTCCATCTCTCCCCTGGGTCAGACTTCTCTCTGAGGTGTCCCATGTCTTCTTGTTTCAAGAAATACAGCCTCCAGTAGCTTCTTCAGAAGGGATGCATGAAGGAAACACTTTGAAATCTTGCAGGTCAGAAAATGTCTGTGCTTACCCTCATATTTCATTGATAATCCAGCTGGGTGAAGAATACGAGGGTGGAAATCACTCTTCCTCGGAATTTTGAAGGTGTTGCTCGGTTGTCCTCTTGCTCCCAGTGTTGTTCGTTGGACCACGCAAAGCCAAATCTGATTGCCCATCCTCTGTATACGATGTTTATGTTTCTCTCTCTTCTCCCTCCCCCCTCAGATTTTAAGATCTCTTTGCCCCCAATGTTCTGAAATTTCATGATGATGCATCTTGGTGGGTCTCTTTTCATCCTTTTTTTTTCTGAGCATTTGAAGGGTGCTTCCAATCTGGAACCTCAGGTCCTTCAGTTCTGGTAAATGTTTCTGTATTGTTTCACTGCCTCCCCTAAATGTTCTCTGTTCTTTCTAGAACTCTGTTACTCAGATATTGAACCTCCCAGGGTTACCTTTTCTCTCCTATTTTCCATCTCTTTGTCTCCTTCAGGGGTTTCCTCAGATTGATCTTCCAACTGATAGTACATTTTCAGGTCTACTCTCCTGCTTTAACTTTTTTTTTTTCTCCTGCTTTAACTTTTAAGGGCTCTTTTTCTCTTAAATTTATGAACACATCATCCTCTTCTTATAACACAAGTGCAATATATTCTTATGCCTTTATGAGTATATTAGTGATAGATTTATTGAATTTTCAAATCACTGTATTCTGTGGGGTTATTTGCTTTTGTTTTGGGCTATCTTTGATGTTGGAAGAAGCCTCTGATTCCTAGGGAAACTGCTTCCTCCCACATTCTCAATCCATGTGAATGAGTTCACCATTTGCTAATTCTTTTGTTGTGTATAATATGTTTAACCTACCTGAGCCTTAGTTTTCTCCTCTGTAAAATGAGGACAGAATCTATTTCAGTAGGGTTGTTATGAGGAGTAAGTGAAATGATACTGAGGATATGGATTATGTGTCTTTTTCAGGCATGAGGAGACTGAACTGCCCAAGATTACACATCTAATCATAGAACTCAAACTCAGATTCCTAATCTGACATGTAATTAGAACTCAATAAATTTTAGCTGTTGTCATTATTACATAATTCATGTGGGACCCACACCATCTCTCAGCTGGAGAGGAGTAAATGACCCAGGCCCGGTCAAAGAAATTTAGCACTGGGATTTTGGCTGGAATGATTTAGAAGAAAAGACTCTTTTTCTGTAGCATAACCCCAGAGCCGCTTTTAGGCCCTCTGTGATGGTTAATTTTATATGTCAACTTGACTGGGCCACAGGATGCCTAGATAGCTGGTTAAACATAATTTCTGGGTGTGTCTGTGAGGGTGTTTCCAGAAGAGATCAGCATTTTAATGGGTGGATTGAGCAAAGAAGATGACCCTCCCCAATGTGGATGGACCTCATCCAACTTACTGAGGGCCTCAATAGAACAAAAAGGTGGAGAAAAGGTTGAATTCACTACCTGCCTGACTACTTAAACTGGAACATTCATCTTCTCCTGACCTCAGCACTCCTGGTTTTCAGCCCTTCGAAACCAGCCTGGAATCTACACCATCAGCTCTCAGGCTCTGAAGCCTTTGAACCACACCCCTGGGCTTGCCTGGGTCTCCTTGCCTCTGTTTCGCTGGAGAACTCTAAAACACTCTGTTTAAAAACACTTGTGGAAGGTGTACCTGAAAGTACAACTAACATAAAATAAAGCTGAATTAAGAAATGGAAGCACATTATTAATGATGATCCTTGGGCACCTGGGTCTGGCCTGCCTGAAGGCATTATGCTCCCTGACCTTCTGGGATTAGGATCCATGACTTTCCAGGATTATGAATCAATACATTCTTTTGCTTTCTCTTAAGTCACTTTTAGTTGAGTTTTTGCAACAAGAAGAATCCTTTATAATACAAAAACTTGAGAACATACTGTTTCAAACCCATGATTTCACTTTGCATATCATTATATTTTCATGGTGTTATTTTTCAACATAATTTTAGGTCTGATTTATATATCCTATCAAGCCCATATTAGTGGGCAGATAAATTCTTATCAATTTTTCAATACTATAAATAACAATGAGATGAATGTCCTTATGCCAAATTTCTGCATATATCACAATTATTTCCTGAAAATAAATTCCTAGAAGGGGGGCTTCTAGGTCAAAAGTTATGTATGATTGTAAGACTTCTGCCACATATAGTACAAGTGACCTCTTGAAAGGTGACGCCAATTTACACTAGAAATGGGAGAATGCCTATGTCCTCTACCACTGCCTGCAATGGCTAGTATCTTTCTTAACATCCCTGCCAGGTTCATCACACACACACGGACAGACAAAAGTAGTATCTCATGTTACTTGGTATTTCTTTACTGAGTTGTCTGTCATGTGTAGATTTTTCAATATTGTGCTGGATTCCATTTGTTAACATTTTATTTAGGAATCCTACATCTATATTCTGAAGTTAGTTCTTCTGGTAATCCTATGTTCTCAGGTTTACTAGTCCTTATTCTAACTTCATTAAATAAACTAATCAATGTAGAGCTTTGAGGATGGACAAATCTGAATTTGGGTCTGAATTCCATGATTAGATGGTCAATTTAATCTTCCTAGCCCTGAAGAGGGGTGCCCTCTGGGAAGAGGGACAATTAAACCCCACAGAATCTGGGAAGGCTCAGCCCTTGGAGAGTCAAGACACCACAAAAGCTGTGGGTGAGACAGGAGGCCAAGATGAGGGGGTGCTTCAAAGTGTGGTACTGAAGGATCAAATCACCAAATTCTTCCCTATCTCACATACACCTGCTAGCACCCTTTCCCACTAGAAAATGAGAGGTTTATCTTTTGAAAGAAGTGAGATGCTCTTGCCTTGTGGAGACCAGATATGGTAGAGGGAATGAGGTGAGGTATGGGACTTGAAGGGGTTCAGGACAAGTCTCCCCAAAATGTGCCACTTTGGCATGTGGACTATTTTGAGCTGAAGGCAATCAAGATCCTGTGGGCCCAAGAGAAACTTTCACCCCTTAACTAGCTAGAAGAATCTGAATTAGGGGTCTTTCCCAGAATAAGAGCTATCACTAGAGATAAACTTTATCTGAATGACCCATCCAATAGCAGGGTAGATATCTAATCACCAAGCATCTGCTTTTCCTCTTATTGCCCTAGGAATAGATTTCTTCCTCTTTGAACCCCAGGCCTCTATCCCATTCCTTAGTTCAGGATGGCATATATACCTCACTTTACCTATCTGTGTACCTCTCATATATGTGAGGTTCCTGTACATAGAAACTTACATTTGATTTTCTCCTGTTAATCTGTCTTATGTCAGTTTAATTCTTAGACTGGCTGGAAGGATTTTTGAAGGGTATAGGAAAATTTTTCCTCCCCAAGAGCCTGAAAATGGGGAGATTAAGTGACATTTAGCACTGAATGATGGGAACCTCAGTCCCTCCTCAAACTGCTCCTAGATTTGCAAGTAGCTTATACTACCAAAGCAGGAGATAGGGCACTTCTTATCTGCAGAATTAAACTATTCCAGAGAAAAGAACTCCCTGTTCTAAAACAAAACAAAACAAAACAAAACACACACACACACACAACCCCCCCCCACAAAAACCTCCCTGTTCTAATTAACCTTTGGAGGTATGCTCAAAGACAGCCCCTTAACCTCCTAGTTTCCCTATGAGAGACCCACACATCTGCAGACCCTGCTTACATATTCAGAGCTTCCAGTCAGCTTTGTAATGCCTCACAGTTGTGTGAAAAGATATCCAAGGAACAAAACATTGGAAAGAATCACCAAAATGAAAGAGAACAAAACAAAAAAAACAATCAAATAAAAGAATTTTTATTCTTTTACTATAACATTTTTATTGTATATCATATTGTATGTAATTATATGCATAAATTTGTTAAAACTTTTTTTTAATTTTATGATAGTCACACAGAGAGAGAGAGAGAGAGAGAGAGAGGCAGAGACACAGGCAGAGGGAGAAGCAGGCTCCATGCACCGGGAGCCCGATGTGGGATTCGATCCCGGATCTCCAGGATTGTGCCCTGGGCCAAAGGTAGGTGCCAAACCGCTGCACCACCCAGGGATCCCTGTTAAAACTTTTTATCATAACTTATTATCTTGATTTTACTATAATTTCTATCATTACACTATAACAAAACAAAAATAAATAAAAGAGTACACTGAAATAATTGGGGAGGAAAGGAATGCAGAATAAACCTTTTAAAATATGCTTCTTGACAGACATGAACACTCATGTTCTTCTGATGTTTCTTTAATGAGAAGCAAGCTTAGTTCCTGTAAGGTTCCAGGTCTCAGGATGACAGAAAGCCATATTTCATTGGTAATTATGGGAAGAATAAAATGGGAATGTATGACTTGACCTCTCCATTTGTTTTCTTCTTAGGAGCCAGCATGCTGACAGAGACCATGAGTACTCAATTACTGCCCTTCAACCTTTCAGTTGTAAGAGAGGGGTAGGAAGGCTCAGTGTGGGACTGTGTTCTCATTACTTTAGTTTAAATGCATAAGTTAACCCAAAATACAAAGGCTTCAAATAAACATTTTCTTTTGCTCACAGATTCTGTGGGTCTGGAATTCAGGTGGGGACACAGCAGATAAGGCCTATCTCTGCTCCATGACCTGTGGGGCATCAGGTGGGAAGGCACTGCAGTTGGAAGACCCGACTACAAGAGGCTGGATTCGCATGAAGGTGCCTTCACTCCCATGTCCAGCATTTGACACAGGCTGTGTACTGAGACCTTTGCTGGAGCTACTGACCGTAGCACCAAAACATGGCCTCTCCCTACAGTCTGGGCTCAGACTTCTTACCCTGCAGCTCAGGGATCCCAAAAACAGCATTCAGCAAATAAAGGAGGCAGCTGCAGCATCTTTTCTGACCTGGCCTCAGAATTCAAACATCATTTCCATCACTCTATTGGTTACATGTTAAATTATAAACCCACTCAGGTTCACAGTGAGGGTGGAAAGACCCCACCTTTCCATGGATGGAGTATCAAAGGATTTGTGGACATGTTCTAAAAACACCCCAGGAGAGTCTTAAAGACCCTAAGATCTGATGCAAGGGACAAGACACCCAGAAACAGACAAGGAGTAGCACTGCAGAATTCTCAGGCTTCTCCCAGCTGTACCTCCAGGCAACCGTGTGCTGCAACAGAAGGGAACTCAATCATCTCCACGGCAACCATCTCCTGAAGGAAGGAGGCAAGAGGGGGGACAGAGGCAGACTCTCCTAGCCCTCCCCCATCCTTCTGATACTACCTTCTGGGCCCTGAGAGCTAGTCCCACAACCAACCCCTACCCCAGTTTCTTTTAGGACTTTGCCCAAACTAAAAAAACCTTTCTTCCTGAGCTGGACCTTTCTCAGAGAAAGTGCGGGACACAGAAAGTCCCCTTCACCTCATCAGTCTGAGCTGATGTCTGTCAGCCTTCCTTCCAGATTCCTGGGAATGATTGGTCAAATCCTGGTCAGGTGCTTATCTCTGGACCAATCAGCTGCACTCAGGAACAGGGTGTGAACCTGGTTCATTTCTCGGTTCACCTGTGAATGAGGAGAGGTAAGATTCCCAGAAACCTGAGGAAGGGAACAACCCAATAGATAAGCATTCCCTCTGGGTGACTCTGAGCCCTCAAGCTTCACAGAAATAAAACTTAGAGGGAAAAAAAAAGTGGGAAATGGGCAGACTTCTGGATTTGGCCACATATTCCAGACACTCCCCTTGGGGTGGATGAGATTGGATTATGTCCTAAGAGCAACAGGCATCCCGGCTATTTCTCTACCTAGCAGCCAGGTGCAGCTAGTGAGGTGGTCTTCTCATCACATAACCATCCTTGCTGAGGCTCATCTTTCCCAATGCCTTCCAATACTATCTATGTGGGCAGGAGGGTCAATCATCTAGCAGGGTGTACTGGGAGGTGCCACCTGAGCAAACTTCCCTGAGAATGGATCCAGCCACAAGAATCCTGAAGCATTCAGATTGATTGGCTTTAATGTGATAAGTGAACTGGATGCAGGTTGTAGTGGGAAAGGTGGTGGACCAGTTAGGATCCTGCAGCGGGAGCCCAGGCAGCTTCAGCCGCGGTGAAGACTGTGAACATATAGAGAAGCTGAAGGACTCGAGACTTTTAACAGATAAGAGCAGCACGCTTGGTAAAGGGAGGAGGCAAGAGTGACTCCCAGATACTGGCCTGTACAACTGAATGTGAGATGGATATGATCCACAGGGACTAGGAACACTGGATTAGGGCCAGGTTTGGGGAGGAAGATCATGAGTTCAGTTTGGACATATTGAGGTTGAGGTGCTTCTCAATGTCTGGAAGTTGATACACAGCAGGCAGTTGGGTACGGGCACCCTCAGAGGAAGGGTGGGCTGGAGGTGTGTGAGCTGACTCCCACCCCACGCAGTGCTCCCACCCAACCAGAATTTGTGTCACAGCCTCTTGACTGCCCTGCTGAACTCCAATGGCCTCCTCCATTCCGCTGACACACCAACTGCAGGGAATGTTCCAAAATGGCACTCCCCAGATTGAAACCTTTCATTGATCTTATGATAAAAATTTCCCAGGAAGGTATATGTACCTGGTGTTCCCCTGGCTACATGTTGTGTGGACACAACAGAAGGTCAGATAATAACAACCTTCCGCTGGTATAAATGAGCAGAGCTCAGTAGGGCATCATTCTAAAATCTCTATTCTTAACTCGCCACCTGCCGCAAACCTACTATGTAAGATCTTCCTTCTGTATGTCTGGATTATATTACAATCTGTAGATTTCTTTTACATTTTCATTGAAATTGAAGATGCATATAGAAAAGTACACATAGTAGTATACGCTCAGTGAATTTTCACAAACTGAATATATCTGCATAATTAGCATCTAAGATCCTATAGGTTTCTGTGTCACTTTGGCTGTTAGAACAATGATAATTTTAGATATTAAGAGATCTAACCTAGGATCAAATGTCCATTTCTCATCCAGTTCAAATTTTACTCTTTCCCCCAACTGAGGCCCAACTAAGACTCAGAAACTCGGCAAACTTCTTGTCCCAAGAAGCCTCCTACCATGCTTCCTGACCAACACAGGGCAGGCTTGATTCTGTTGCTCCATCAGTGTGTAACTGAAGGTGAGGCTGGCCCCTCCTTCTGGAGAAGTGCCCCAAGTCTTTACAAATGGTTCTTTCAAAATCACCTAACTGGGCCACATGGGGCCACCAACTCCTCAAAAAAATGTACAGTTTCTTCCCAGATGATCCTTTCCTTCTGTTAAATGTATACCAGAAGAGAAGAACTAAGACTGATAAATGCAAAAGAAATGCCAGAATTAAAATATCACCATTTTGGAATCCCTAATGAAATAATGGCTCCAGGTGGTGACCATGGCCAGCAAGGAAAGTCATTGGGTGAGGGGCCAGTGGGATACACTCCGACAGAGGGATCAAGCTGGTCACAGCCGAACCCAGTGATGATGAATCTCAGCATCGTCCGAAGTGATTCAACCAAATACTATGTTCCTTCTGATATGATGCAAGAGGAAAACCACAGCACCATCTGTAAGCATTCTTATCAAAAAATAGAAAAAGAAAATTGGACTCAAATCTAACCAAACCTCAGATCTACTACCAGCTTACAGACGCACACTAAACCACATTGTAAGAACACCATCTGCCTAATCCAGTTTGTGGGAAATTATACAGAACAGATGACTCAATTTCCCAAGAAATATAAAGGCACAAGAGGTGTGATTTAAAAGGGATGGTGACAGAGAGCTTTTTTGGGTCGGGGGTGGGGGTGAAGAAATTGTTCTGTAGCCTGATTGTGGTAGGAATCACATGAATCTACACATGTGTGAAAAAAGAATTGCACACCAAAAAGTCAATTTTACCATATGATAATTTACTTTTTAAAAGATTATTTATTTATTTGAGAGAGAGCAAGCAAGCAGGGGGAGGAAGAGGGACAAGCAGACTCCGTGCTGCGCGTGGAGCCCGAAGCAGGGTTCAATCTCACTAGCCCGAGATCATGGCCTGAGCCGAAACCAAGAGTTAGACACTTAACTGACTGAGCCACCTAGGTACCCCTACCCCATATGATAATTTTAAAAAAATCAGTAATATGAAAGGTTACAAAAGAGACTATGGAGAACTACTAGAGATTAACAGGAGAGAGAGGTCAACCGAATACAATGTGATTCAAAGAAACAAACTTTTAAAAAGACCTTTTTAAAAACTGGGGAAAATGTGAATGTGTACTGACTAGTAAAGATTATGATGCTATTATATGGCACATTGTGATCAATGAGATGCTGATAATAATATGGCGGCTGTTTTCTAAAGTCTTTATCAGTAAGAGAGATGTACTAAAATATTTAAAGGTGAACTGATATGATGTCTGAGATATGCCTTAAAATATTCCAGAAAAAATACATATAATATAGTAAATACATAGTGGATGACAGAGTAAGAGGGGGTTTTGTCTCTTGTTCACTCTGTTCCCTCAGACATCTACCTATTGGGATGTGTGGCACATAGTGGTTACTTAGCCAGCATTAGCTGAATGGATGAATAGCCCATTTGAATCATCACTCCTGTCACTGCCTGTTCTCCAAACTGCCACCACGCACACCTCTGCTGATGCTTCTACCTCTTAGCTCTCCTGTCACCCCTAACTCCTCTGGTACACAGCTCTGCCACTTGTTGGTGAACCCATGTCTAAAGCCATGCTCAGATAGAAGAAAAAAAGAAAAAAACTAATTGTCTTCACTGGTATCATCTCCTCCCAAAGTCCAGTGTTCAAGTTCAATACAAGTTTTGCCTTTTTAAAGATTTTATTTATTTGAGAGAGAGAGCAAGTGAGAGAGAAATACAGAGAGAGCGAAAGAGCAGGAGAGCATGAGCAGGGGTGGGGAGGGGCAGAGGCAGGAGCAGACTGCCCACTAAGCAGGGAGCCCGACAGGACGTGAGCCAAAGGCAGATGCTTAACCAACTAAGCCACCTAGGTGCCCCCTAAACTCCCCTCTTTAGACTCCCCTGACTCTTCCATCTTTGTACTGTGAGACCTCAATTAGAATTCTTCTGCATTTTATTTTTGTTGTCACTACAGGGCTGCTACTCCCAGTAGACAATGGGTCATGACAATAATAGTACCATCACACACTAATCCAATAGTCAGTAGTCCAGTCATTTCACATATACTGACCTTTAATCCTCAAAAAAATCATTGTGTGAAAATATTATTTTTCCAGTTTGACAAAGGAAGAAACTGAAGCACAAAGGAGATGAAATAACTTACCTAAAGTCACACATCTAGTAATGGTAGAACAAAAGCAGGTGGTCTGGATCCAGTCTGCATTTTTTTTATAACTATCCTAAGATTGCTCTTTATTACAATTTTCTCCAAACTGCTTTTTGTGATGTAATTGTTTCAAATCCAAGTCCCTATACATCCCTTTATTATGTTTTTTGTAAATTTTTAAAAGTAATCTCTACACCCGATGTGGGGCTCAAATTTACAATCCTGAGATCAAGAGTCACATGCTCTACTGACTGAGCCAGCCAGGTGCCCCTCTTTATTATGTTGTCATCTGCTGATTGACGTGTGTCCCTGGTGTGGAGGCAGTCATAGTCCATCCTGTCTTATGTGGCTATCCTCTGCCACCAGAAGACCAGTGCTCACACCTGCACGTTCCTTTATCCTAAAGGACTCTGTAATGGCCAATGACACTGTAAGAAATATGCAGTGAATAATCTCTGATCCCATTAAATACTTTTATCTCCTACATCATTAGGTAGCATCTGCTTCTCTCCAACCTGAAGCTCTCCCTAAACTGCAGCCTTGTATCTGCTTCTCTCCAACCTGAAACTCTCCCTAAACTGCAGCCTTGTATCTCCAACTGCCTACTTGACCTTTACATTTGGATCTCAAAACAACAGTTGTTGATGATCCCCCCCAAAATGCGATCAGAGAGGGGCACCTGCGTGGCTCAGCCAGTTAAGTGGCTAACTCCTGATTTCAGCTCAGGTCACCATCTCATAGAATTTCTTTGACTACTGTTTAAAATTGCTGCCCTGTTCTTTGAAACTTTGCTATCCCTTTCCCTTCTCTATGTCTCTCCATACCATGCATTTCATATTTTATCATTTGTTAACGTCTTTCTCTCCTCACCAATGTAAGAGCTCCATATAGCAGGGACTTAGTCTTGTTTTTACTGCTATATCCTCAGTGTGTAAAATAGGACTGGCACGTGGCACATAGGGGCATGAAGTGCATAGCATGGACTCAATCATAGATCGAGCCCTGTCTTGGGCTCCATGCTGAGCAGGGAATCTGCTTGAGATTCTCCCTTTCCCTCTGCTCCTCCCCCCTAGCACAATCAATCAATCAATGATTAGAGAGATTGCCAAGTTGAGCTGGACACATGGACACCCATCAGCCTCCCTTGCGGGGAGCTGTGGTCACGTGGCAGAGTCCAGCTCCTGACAATGATCTTACACAGCGTCTCTTACAAGAGCATTGCATGCTTAACCATGACCTCTGTTGGCTCTAGTGTGAAGCTTCCCATTTGTATTTATCTACAGAACACATTTCAAGTTTTAATAAATTCACGAAATGACCACAGGATTCAAGATAGGTACTAAACGGTTAAATTTCAAAAGGAAAAAAAAAAGAATAAAAGGCTAAAAGAAAGGAAGGGGTGAATGAACAAACACAGGAAGGAAAAAAGAGAGGGAGGAGGAAGGGAGAGATAAGGAGGGATAGAAGGAGGAAGGAAGGAAAGAGGGAAAACTCGTCTGAAAATTCAAGAGATGACCAAATCTGACAATTAAAATCTATAAAATATTGTGTGAAATATTTAAAAACACCTAAATAAATGAAGACATATATCATGTTGATTGTTCAGAAGACTCAGTATAGTGATTTCAATTCTTCCTAAATTGATCTATAGATTAACACACTGCCAATAAGTACCAGACAGCTATTTTGTCAAACTAGACAGTCTGAATCTCAAATTTAAAGAGAAAAGCAAAGCATCTAGAATATTCAAAACAATCTGGAAAAATAAGAGCAAAGTTGGAGGACATATACTACCTTTCAAGACTTACTATAGAACTACCTAAACATAGAGTTAATCTACTCTATTATTACATATTAACATAAGTTAATATATGAAATGGCAATATATATCACTAGCAATGTAACATTGGCATAAGGATAGACATATAAATCCATGGAGTAGAATCCAGAAATAGACCCACACATATATAGTCAATTGATCATCAACAAAGTCTCCAAGTTAATATATAAGTTTTCTCAACAAAAGGTGCTGTAATAGGGATACCTGGGGGGCTCAGTGGTTGAGCATCTGCCTTTGGCTCGGGGCATGATCCCAGCTTCCTGGAATCGAGTCCCACACGGGGCTCCCTGCAGGGAGCCTGCTTCTCCCTCTGCCCGTGTCTCTTCCTCTCTGTGTGTCTCTCATGAATAAATAAAGTCTTTTTTTAAAAGGTGCTGGAATAACTGGATATTTATATACAAAAGAGTGGATCACAACTCTTACCTGATACCACATGCAAAGATAATTCAAAGTAAATGACAAACCTCAATGTAAGAGTTGAAACTATAATACTTTTACACAAAAATTTGAGATAAAAATTTTAAAACTTTGATTTGGGTGAAGTATTCATGGGAGAAAAAAATATATCAACTATAAGAAAAAATTCATAAACCAGAAATCATCAAAATTGAAAACCCGCTCTCTTCAAAAGACACTATTAAGACGATGAAAAGCCAAGCCAAAGAGTGGGAGAAAATATTTGTAAAACATGTATCTAATAAAAGAATTGTCTCAAAAAAAAAAAAAAAAAAGAATTGTCTCCAGGGCAGCCTCTCTCTCTGTGTGTTTCTCATGAATGAATAAATAAATAAAATATTTTTTTAACTTTTATTTATTTATGATGGTCACACAGAGAGAGAGAGAGAGAGAGGCAGAGACACAGGCAGAGGGAGAAGCAGGCTCCATGCACCGGGAGCCCGACGTGGGACTCGATCCCGGGTCTCCAGGATCGCGCCCTGGGCCAAAGGCAGGCGCCAAACCGCTGCGCCACCCAGGGATCCCAATAAATAAAATCTTAAAAATAAATAAATAAAATCACCTAAGTCAAAAACTAGGAATCAATGCTGCAGAGAATGGTCAAGTTGTCTTGCTGTTTTATCTGCAGCTTGGTTCCCTTTAAAAAAAAGAAAAAAGAATTGTCTCCAGATAATATAAAGAACTTTTACAACTCCATAATAACAAGGCAAACAACTCAATAAAACAAAATGGGCCAAATTTAATAGACCCATTACCAAAGAAGATCTATGAGTGGCAAATGAGCACATGAAAAGATGTTCAACATCGTCAGTCACCAGGGAAATGCAAATTAAAACCAGAATGACTAAAACTTAAAAGCCTGTCAATACCAAATGTTGGTGAGGATGGACAGCAACTGGGGCATCGCTGGTAGGAAAGGAAAAATGGCAGAACTACTTTGGAAAAGAGTTTGACAGTTTCTTGTAAAGTTAAACATACAATTACCATATGACTCAGCAATTCCACCCCAAGGTGTTTAGCCCAAGAAATGAAAACAGAAGCCCACACAAAGACCTGACAATGTATGTTAATAAAAGCAATAAATCATGTTGAAAGCAGCATTATCGGGATGCCTGGGTGGCTCAGCGGTTGAGCGTCTGCCTTTGGCTCAGGGCGTGATCCCAGGTCTGGTGATGGAGTTCCACATCAGGCTCCCTGCAAGGAGCCTGCTTCTCTCTCTGCCTATGTCTCTGCCTCTCTCTCTCATGAGTAAATAAATAAATCTTTAAAAAAAAAAAAGCAGCATTTTCCACAAAGTCAAAAACTGGAAATGATCCAAATGTGCACCAACAGATAATCAGATAAACAAATTGTGGTATTTGTATACAATGGGATATTTCTCCACAAAAAAATAAGAGGAATGACCTAAAAATGAAATAGAAGTAGATACACTTTTCCCTGTTCTTCCCACCAAGTACAGCTAAAAACTACAAACATTATCTAGAACACACACATAAAAAGACTCCAAAAGGTAGGGAATAAAAAAAAAGATAGCGATAAGATAAGATAGGCTGGCTATCTCAGAAATGAAATGGTAGGGGATCCCTGGGTGGCGCAGCGGTTTGGCACCTGCCTTTGGCTCAGGGCGCGATCCTGGAGACCTGGGATCGAATCCCACATGGGGCTCCCGGTGCATGGAGCCTGCTTCTCTCTCTGCCTCTCTCTCTTTCTCTCTCTGTGACTATCATAAATAAATAAAAATTTTAAAAAAATCTAGGCTTTCCTGAAGCCCCTGGAAAGAAGTTCCAGATTTATTAAAAAAAAAAAAAAAAGAAATGAAATGGTAGTGAGTTCCCAGGGTTTTTGCCTCATATGTCTGGGCTGGATGCTGGAGAAGCTGCCAACCTGGGAACACTAATAGGTACAAACAAAAAAGTCCCCAAGAAATTTCTCTGGCCAACAGAAGAAGAATGGGGCCAACGAGCAAGACAGAAAACTTTTAGACACAATTTCTCTATGCCAGCCAATCACCAGGAAAAAGACCACAGCCCTATCACCAACCCCATCAGCAAATGCTGAATGGATAGCCCCAAGTTCTACTCTTTTCTGGCTATAATGAGACACCTCTAACATTCCCCTGCTGGTATTGGTATCAGAAAAAAAATTGGTGGAGAACCAGGACTTTCATCTCTACTTAGTGTTGATAAGGTTGCCCTTTCAAAACATCAGGGGAGACCATGTGGGGATCCTAGACTTCCATCCCCAACCAGTGATAACAAGGTGCCAATCCCGCCCCACCAAGTCAGAAGAGGCCAACTGGATTGGCAGAATGAATTAAAACACATGCCCGAAGAGCACTCTGTTGAGTGAAAAACAGCCAATCTCAAAAGGTTACATGCTATATGATTCCATTTATATAACAATCTAGAAATGACAAAATTATAGAGATGGTGAACAGATTAGTAATTGCCAGTGGTTAGTGATGGTGAAAAGAAAGTATGAAACCAAGGAGAGCTTTGGAGTAATGGAAGAGCTCTGCAGCTTACTTGCAATGGTAGCCTCATAAATCTACACGTGATAGAATGACACAGAGCTATATAGACTCCTTGTACCAGCATCAATTTCCTTTGTGAAACTGTCCTCTAGTTAACATTAATATGTACATGGGACCTCTTTGTCCTGTTTTTGCAATTTCCTGTGAATCTATAAATATTTCAAACTAAAAAGCTTTTTTAAAGAAATGAACAACTGATACCTATAATAAAGTGGATAAATCACAAATACATTACACTGAGTGGCTACAAAAAAGTATATGAGGGGCACCTGGGCAACTCAGTGGTTGAGTGTCTTGCCTCCGACTCAGGTCGTGATCCTGGGGTCCTGGGACCGAATCCTGCATCCCACAGGGAGCCTGCTTCTTCCTCTGCCTCTTTCTGTGTCTCTCATGAGTAGATAAATAAAATCTTTTAAAAAGAGAGTATATGATATATGATTCCATTTACATATAACCCTAGATAAGACAAATCTAATCTATGGTGACAGAAAGCAAACAAGTTGTTGCCTAGGGCCAGGGAGGTTGACTGGTATGGGGCACAAAGAAACATTTTGGGGTTAATGAAAATATTCCATGTATTTATGTGGTCATAGACACAAGAATGTATAAATCTGTCAAAACTCATGGGAATGTATAATACATACATTTTATTGTACATAAACTATACCTCACCAAAGTTGATGTAAAATTACTTCACAAGAAAACAAAAAAAATCCCTAGTCACATAATTTTATGAAGAAAAATATTCTAACATACAGTAAAATATTTAATTGCTCACAGGTTGGCACAGTTTTTAAGTCACTTTTTCTTGGACGCAGACCACAGATGCCCTCGTACCCCAGCTCAGAAACTGTGCCCCTGCCTTACCCCTTGCATTATTCAGGATTCTTTGTTCACATGTAACAGAAATTCAATTCAAAGTGGCTTTAAAAAAAAAAGACATTTATTGGTATCCATAATTTAAAAAGTCAGAAGTAGTCTGACCTCAGATGTGGCGGGATCAAAGGGGTTAAAACACTATCATCAGGATTCGGTCTTTCTTCTCCATGACCCAGCTTTCCTTTCCTCTATGTCGGCTTTATTCTCTGACAGAGTTCCTCCAAGTGGAAGGCACTGTGGTCAACAGGACTAGAGTCCACAAGGTTGGCAGCCACGGTGAAAACACAAAGACTTCATTCCTCCCGTTTCCACCAAAGTCTCAGAAGTAGGCTTCATTGTCTCTGGTGAGCCAGTCTTGGGCCAAGTGTCCCCCTCTTGACCAACCATGTGTCTCAGAGGACATGGTACTATCACTGGCTGGTATTCAATGGCTTGGTTACCAGTAGACAAGGAACAAAACCATTAGGCACCCTGGGATTCAACAACTATCTACATTCTAGTAAAAGCAACAAGAGTCTGAAAACAAAGCAAAAAAACAAACAAGCAAACACACGAATTTCTGACAGACTGAGCAGGTTTTCAGATTTGTTCTCCTCTGGAAAAGGATAACAAGTACTGACACATTAAACTTAATAAGCTTCTTTGAGGGGTCTGGAGTTATGAGTTCATACATGTAAAAAGCATGTAGATGAGTGTCTGGCCCAAGGTAAGTACTGTGGAACTGTTAGCTAACATCACAGAAGCATCCTGGAGGAGGAAAAAGAACATATCCTAACAGGCATGCTGGAGGTGAAGAATTGTTTAATCTAAATATTCAAAGAAATGTAACCCAATTTTGTAACCAACTGGTGAAGCAGGATATATTGGTTAAACTTCTTTTGCTTCTTTGATTCATAGTTTGAGAATCATGAGACTTTCAAAATTATCTTTTCAGGGGCACCTGAGTGGCTCAGTGGTTGAGTGTCTGCCTTCAGCTCAGGGTGTGATACTGGGGTCCTGGGATTGAGTCCCACATTGGGCTCCCTTGCAGGGAACCTGCTTCTCCCTCTGCCTGTGTCTCTGGCTCTCTCTGGCTCTCTCATGAATAAATAAATAAAATATTTTTAAAAATTATCTTTTCAATCCCCAATACAAGGGGAGTTGATAAGGAATAAATCAATACCAATACCCAATGCTGATTACGAGTTGGCAGGCTGATAGAAACTAGAGTCTACCTTCTGCACCAAACTTTAACCATAGACACAATAGGAAATATAGGTAAATGAATACCTATGCTCGAAAATTAGAAAGTGAATAGTTGGTAGGAAAGAGAGGGAGAACTTGCTAAAATACAGAAGACATACTAGATTGAAAGGGAAAACCAGCCTAGAACATCAGCAGGAATACAGAAAAAGGATTATGTTCCTTTCCCCCAGGAGGAAACAAGACCAATGCCCTGAGGTGTGGGAGCTGTGTGGAAGCCATCCATAGGGAATATGGAGCAATCACACTCTGAGCTTCGCCAGCTGCACATCCACCAACTTCCAACTTTCAGTGGAAGCAAACAGAGCGCAACTCTGACAGTGACTCCAGCCCTTCTCCCCAACTGAGCTGTGAAAACCAATACAGCACACAACCTAATAGATAACATCAACTGTGAAGAGGAGTATGCAAAAAAAGAATTAGGAGGCAGTTGAGATGTTTCTAACGTCCTAAGAGTGATGTATGCTCAAAAACTGGAAGAGCTTACTGAACTCTAACTCTGAAACGCTATATGTTAATTAAATGAATTTAAATAAAATAAAATAATTTTTTTAACTGGAAGAACTTAAACCTAGTGAAACAGAATTAATAAAGTATCAGAATAGGACTTTAAGTAAAATAATACCCTCCGAGACATAAAGGTAGGTAGTGCAATCATGAAACAGGAGCTGGAAGTTATTAAATGGAGCAATTAGAGAAGGAGGGCATGAGAAAGTGGAATTGTTGAGATTACAACTCAGTGGCAGAATGGACACACCTAAGAGCGAATTTGTGAGTTGGAAGACTCAGCCAAGGAATTCTCTCAAAGTACGAAACACAGAAATATCACTTTTATTGTAAAGCAAAGAAGAAATATGGAGAATAAATCCAGAGGTTCTAACATCCATCCCATCCAAAATTTCAAGAAGTGGAGATGAAGGGGAAAAATGGAAGGGTAGCATTAAAGAAAAAGAAATGATCTTGCAAGTAATCATGAATGACTGGAGCTCTTTCCTCTCTGCGCATTCCTTTCTCCACCAAAATTTCAGGTAAGGGCTTTTTAAAAAGCATAATTACAAAAGGAATTGGAGATTGTTGGTTTGCAAACTGGCCTTGTATGCAGAGAGGGCAAGGAAAGAGATCATTCTAGATTGCCACATGGCAGTTTTAATAAGCAAGGGAACTTACTTATGAGGCTTGTCTGGGGTGGCTGCAAGACGAGCAGCTCTCCACACCTTCCTGCCAATCTTAAAAGTTTATAAAGAAGCCATAGATGGACTCAGTCATACATATCATCCAGATGGTCTCCACACACATTGTTTTCTGTGTCCTTGAAAATGGTTCCCACCATGGGAGTACTGGGGAGAGCACAGATTCCAGGCCTGGGGGCGGGGGTGGGGGGCAGGGCGAGGAGCCTCCAATGCCTGAGTGCAGCTCTCAGGTGAACTTCGATCATGTCTTCTTGACCATTCTCCCAACAGAGATGATGCAAGGGTAGATAAGAGATGACATCTATAAATTTGGAAGCTGAAAGCAGGTGGAAAAGTGGCCACGAATTTAGCACACTAGAGAAAGTTAAAAGTCAAATGTCTATAGGGATGTGGGTGGGCCAGTCCACACAGATCCCCCAGAAAGGCTCAGGAACTGGAATACCAATGAACCTTGCAGTTAGGGGTGTAGGGGAGACCGAGCAGAGTACAACTGCTTGAAAATCTGAGTGAGAAGCAAGCAAATGGCCCCCATAGTCTTTTATCATCCCACTCAGGCAATTCTCTCTCCTTCTCCCCAAAAGAAGACTAAAAATTCATCCTCTTATAGGGAAGGGGAATCTGGGTTCGGGGCATCAAGTGGGTATGCCCTGCTGAAAACAGAAAATCTAAGTGAAAGTCAACATGCCAAAAGGTGAGACCCCTGTCCTCTTTCTCCAAATGCTGCCAAGAATGCTGATGGCCAGACTTACATACCCCAAACAGGAAACTGGAATGTTACTCTCTGGAGAAACGAAGCATCCCACTAAGAAATGCCTACAAATAATGATACTGAAGGTCCCACACCAATGGGTTGGTCTCTGCTCATTCCTTTGAAAGCCCCACAACAGGTACAATCACTTTCTTAAGTGCCTCAGTCTTAAATATGAAGAGAAAGCCAAGGATCACCAGACATTTACAGAGAGAAAGGGACCAAAAACGAACAGACAAAAAACAAAACCAAAAAACCCCACAGGAACAGTGCAGGAATAGGGTTTTTTCAACTCTAATTATCATGAATTAATTTCAATTATAATTATCATGTTCAGAAATATTAGAGGAGACTTAACATCCTTGAAACAAGAGCAGGGTGGGGTATTTTTTTAAGTTTTTATTTAAATTTCAGTTAACATACAGTGTAATATTAGTGCCAAGTGTACAATATAACAATTTGACTCTTCCATACACCATCTGGCATCCATCACAAGTGCACTCCTGAATCCCCATCACCTATTTCACCCATCCTCCCCCTTACCTCTCCCATGGTAACCATCAGTTTGTTCCTTTTCTTGTTTCTTAAATTCCACATATGAGTGAAATCATGTGGTATTTGTCTTTCTCTGACTTACTTAGCATAATATTCTCTAGCTCCATCCATGTCATTACAAGACTTCCTTCTTTTATGGCTGAATAATATTCCATTGTATCTATACCATATCTTCTTCACCCATTCATCAGTCGATGGACATCTGTGTCCATAATTTGTTATTGCAAGTGATGCTGTATAAACATCAGCATGCATGTACCCATTCAAATCAGTGTTTTTGTATTCTTTGGGTAAATACCTAGTAGTGCAATTGTTGGATCCTAAGGTAGTTCTACTTTCAACTTTTTGATGACCTTCCATACTGTTTTCCACAGTGGCTGCACCCACGTGCATTCCCACCAACAGTGCACAAAGGCTCCTTTTTTCTCCACATCCTCACCAACACCTGTTGTTCCTTGTGTTGTTGATTTTTGCCATTCTGACTGGTGTGAGGGGATATCTCATTGTGATTTTAATTTGCATTGCCTTGATGATGAGTGACGTTGAACATCTTTTCGTGGGTCTGTTGGCCACCTGCACTTCTTTGGGAAAATGCCTATTCATGTCTCGTCCTTATTTTTTAATTGGATTATTCATATTTTGGTGTTGAGGTTTATAAGTTCTTTATGTATTTTGGGTACTAGCCCTTTATCAGATATGCCACTTGTAAATATCTTCTCCCATTATGTAGGCTGCCTCTTAGTTTTGCTGTTTCCTTCACTGTGCAGAAGCTTTTTATTTTGATAAAATCCCAATGGCTTATTTTTGCTTTTGTTTCCCTTGCCTCAAGAGATCTATCTATAAAGAAGTTGCTACAGCCAATATTAAAAAAAAATTACTGCCTGTGTTCTCTTCTAGAATTTTTATGGTTTCATGTCTCACAGTTAGGTCTTTAATCCATTTTGAATATATTGTTATGTATGGTGTAAGAAAGTGGTCCAGTTTCATTCTTCTGCATGTTGCTGTCATGTTTTCCCAACATCATTTGTTGAAAAGACTGACTTTTTTCTATTGGATGTTCTTTCCTGCTTTGTCCAAGATTAGTTAACCATATATTTGTGGGTCCATTTCTGGGCTTTTTATTCTGCTCCATCTATCTGTGTGTCTATTTTTGTGCCAGGACCAAACTGTTTTGATGACTATAGCTTTGTAGTATATCTTGAAGTCTGGAATTGTGATACCTCTAGTTTTGCTTTTCTTTATCAAGGTTGCTTTAGCTATGCAGAGTCTTTTGTGGCTCCATACAAATTTTAGGATTGTTTTTCCTAGCTCTGCAAAAAATGATGGTGGTATTCTGATATGGATTACACTAAATCTGTAGATTGCTTTGGGTAGTATAGACATTTCAACACTACTTGTTCTTCCAATCCACGAGCATAGAATGCCTTTCCATTTCTCTGTGTCATCTTTAATTTCTTTCATCAGTGTTTTATAGTTTCCAGAGTACAGGTCTTTCACCTCTTTGGCTAGGTTTACTCCTAGGATCATTGTTTTTGGTGGAGCAAAGTGTTTTTCAAAAGTAATGAAAAACAAAACAGAAAAGATTCAATAACAAATATTTTTAATTTAATAGAAAAAGTGAAGATGAAGTTGAGGAAATCTCTAACTAGTAGTGAAAAAGAGCTGGAAATTAGAAGAAGTAATATGCGGACTTTTTTTTTTTTTTAAAATAGGCTCCACACCCAGCACAGAGCCCAGTATATGGACTATTAATCGGGTGTTTAAGTTGCTGTATTTTGAGATTTCTTTGTTATGGAAATTAGCCTGTCCTTACACTAACAAAAATACCTTCAAAATTCTGAGGGAAGTTCATTTCCCATCCTGGATTCTAGGCCTAGACAAATTACCAATCAAGTGTGAGTTGAATAAAGACATTTTCAAATATGCAAGATCTCAAGAAATGTACCTCATAAGCATTCCTTAGAAAGCCACTGGAGCAAATGCTCATGCCAGCCACTGGGTGCACAATAAATAAATATGTAAGTACTATCTCACTAACCATTTTTCCATATATTTTACTGATAAATCACCATATCTAACGTGGACCCATGAGTTCTGCAATACAGTTTAACCAAATCATTTATACAGATAGGGGGCCTGCAAAAAATTATTTGCTTGAGACCCTGCAGAGACAACCCTAATCAAAGCAATGGAGACTTTTACAAGTCTGATCACCTAGATATAACACTTTACAACACTGATCACCTAGATATAAGAATGAAGAGGTTATAAGTAAGCTTTGGGAAGGGATTCATTACAGGGATCAGGGCAGAAGGTGACACTGAAGAGTCAAAGAGAGAATGGGTGATGAGAATATCAATCAAGCCCATGACTGTTCTTGGGCTATTCCACTTGCTTGCTACATGTGTGACTTTGAGGACATTCCTTCCCCTCTTTGAGCCTTAGTGCTCTCATTTATGTAACAGAAGTAATGATATCTACTTCTCGAGTCTTGTAGAATTGCATGCATTTTCTTACTCTCATGAAACACACACACACACACACACACACACACACACACACACCACACACCCTGACTGCAGCCAATTGTTGCTTGGGATGGGGATGGCAATGTATGAATCTTAAGAGAGTCAGTCTTTGCTCTCTTCAATTTACAGACACTCATGGAAAAGACAACGGTACCTAAGAATTTAATCTTGGGAAATCACTTATGTATGTGGCTAAAGTAGCAGATGGCCTATTATATACAAAACAGCTTGAAGAGCCGTCATGATTTCAGAAAGCCAAGAGGCAGGGCAGAGTCTGAAGAGGAGATGAGACTATGAGAAATACGTCGTTTTGCACCATAAGAAAAATATGGACTTTCCTCAAGTATGCCATTGCTGAGGGAGGGTGGAAGAGGGGAAAGGAGGTGAGAGGGCCTGCGAATAAACAGAAATAAGATACAGTAAGAATTTTCCACAACAAGGCACCTCTGGCTTGGGTATGGGGGTGCTGGAGGTCAGGTCAACCAGAGAGAACTTTCTGGTGGAAAGAATGACTGCAAAAAGTGTTTAGAATATAGACGGCTGATATTAAGTCTTACAAAATCTGGGCTTTATTTTAAATTTTGATATCTTGTTCAGCACATTTTTTTCTTTGCATTCATTCTGATTTTTTTTAATATTTCATTGAAATATTTTATATCTTGATTACTGAGTTTTGGGGGCCCCCTTAAATGTTGTGCCCAACTTACTCGCCTCACCGTAGTCCCTGCCCTGGCTCTTACCCTCTCAGACCTTCAATACGAGTCTGTTACATGGAACATCTGACATCACAGGAATGGAGACCATCAGGCAAGAATGAAAATTATCTGGAAATCAGTGTAAGAAATTTTAATAATGTACAATTACAAGATAAACATTAAAAAAAAAAGAAAAAGATAAGCAGTTTGGGATGGTTAGAGGGTGCTGGCAAGGATCCAAAAAAAGGACTGGAATTGCTGTATCCTCTGTGGTAGACCTCACATTCATTTTTCTTCTACCTTTCGTTTCTCCGAGATGGAGTGAAAGGTGCAAGATGCCGTGGGCATGATCCTCTAGTTCAGTCCTTAAAAGATAAACCAGGAGTCAGATGTTGGGTCTCAAACAGAGAGCAGCAGTTGGGGCTGGAGAGAGGGTCCAGGATTAACTTGTCAACCTCTTCAGAAATGCTGAGAAGAGGAAACCTGGGTGGCTCAGTGGTTGAGAGTTGGCCTTTGGCTCAGGGCATGATCCTGGGGTCCTGGGATCGAATTCCACATCAGGCTCCCCACAGGGAGCCTTCTCCCTCTGCCTGTGTCTCTGCCTCTGTCTGTTTCTCATAAATAAATAAATAAAATCTTAAGAAAAAAGAAAGAAAGTAATGCTGAGAAGAGCCAGCTTTGGACCAAGTAAATCCAAGTAGCTTAAGAGATGTCAATCTCATGGAAGTGGGTCTAGGAGGCCTACCCAGACACCATGTTTGCTTAAAATGCAAGTTGATAACATGTAAGAATTCAGCCTGGTGTCCACACCTACTCCACCACTGATGTTGGGGAGATAAGAGCAGGGAGGAGCTCATGTCAGCCTCCTGACAGAGTCTCAGGATCCCTGTTCCACTTATTAACAATCTGGATGATTGCAACCTTTTATTTTTCTTGTGTCTAACAACCAAGCAGTGAGTACTGCTGGGGAAATCACAGCCCTGAGCCATGTTTCTCTACCTTTCTCTCTTTTATCATCCCCTTACAGAACCCATAAGACATTGGTTTCTTAATTGTGTTCTGCCCCTACCACTTGAAATGTTAATTCCTTAATATATCTGTTTACACATGTGGCCCTTGGGAAGGACACAAACCACTGTAATATCCGAAACCTTGCCCTGCCCCATCTAAGGATTCAGGATCTATTCTCAGGTCCTCCATGCCTTCCTGGATTTTATCTGCCCCCTCAGGGTCTTCCCTCATCACACCCCCGTTCTCCTACACCTCAATATCTCCCTCTCACTGTCTTCCAGTCACCCGTCTCCAGCTATGGCCCTCTCTCTGTTGCCTTTGTGGCCTCCTTCCCGGGTGGGTGCACTACACTCTGATCTGCACCCTGCCTCCATCCCATTACAAAGAGCGGCATGTCCCAGGCTCCTACACACTCTCACCCAGCAATCCCACGTGGAAGAACTCTGACTAGCACTTGCCCGGCAGATGGCAGGACTAAATGCAGTGATTCACCACAACTGTTTCTACTCTGCTGAAGATTTTCACATTGGAGGTTCATCAAGAAGTTGAAAACTTAAAAAAAAAAAATTTTTTTTTTAAGTTGAAAATAGAGCTACCCTGCGACCCAGGAATTGCACTACTGGGTATTTACCCCAAAGATACAAATGTAGTGATCCGAAGGGGCACCTGCACTCCAGTGTTCACAGCAGCCGTGTCCACAATAGCCAGACTGTGGGAGGAGCCACGATATCCACCAACAGATAAATGGATAAAGAATATGTAGGATATGCATACAATGCGATACTACTCAGTCATCAAAAAAAAAAGAAAGAGGGATCCCTGGGTGGCGCAGCGGTTTGGCGCCTGCCTTTGGCCCAGGGCGCGATCCTGGAGACCCGGGATCGAATCCCACATCGGGCTCCCGGTGCATGGAGCCTGCTTCTCCCTCTGCCTGTGTCTCTGCCTCTCTCTCTCTCTGTAACAATCATAAATAAATTTAAAAAAAAGAAAGAAATCTTATTATTTGCAATGACATGGATGGAACTAGAGAATATTATGCTGAGTGAAATATGTCAATCAGGGAAAGCTAATTACCATATGATTTCACTTGTGTGTGGAATTTAAGAAATAAAACAGAGGATCACAGGGGAAGAGAGAAAAAAATAAAGCAAGACAAAATCAGAGAGAGAGACAAACCAT
Source organism: Canis aureus (assembly GCF_053574225.1). Taxonomy (NCBI): domain Eukaryota; kingdom Metazoa; phylum Chordata; class Mammalia; order Carnivora; family Canidae; genus Canis; species Canis aureus. The sequence goes on along the minus strand of NC_135613.1, from coordinate 57,111,753 downwards.
AAGAGACTATTAATCACAGGAAACAAACAGGGTCGCTGGAGGGGAGGTAATGGGGGAATGGGCATGAAGGAGGGCACGGAATGTTATGAGCACTGGGTGTCATATAAGACTGATGAATCACTGACTTCTACCTCTGAAACCAAAAATATACTATATGTTAATTAACTGAATTTAAATAAAATTTTAAAATTAAAAAATGTGTCCCCTGGTGTATTCCTCTGACTCACAAGACTCAGCATGATTGTTTTCATTTTATTTGTTTTATTTTCTTCTTATTTTTGTGGGTCTTGTTATTCTAGTGGTCTTTTATTCTTTGCCCCTATTTCTTGGACTCTAATCCACAGAAATAAAGCCACCAAGGGCATGAGAATGTAAGTACACATTTGCCCTTCGTAGCATTCATCACATGAACACGGAGTACCACACAGCCGTTTAAAAGAATGCAGTGGTGGAATCACTACTGAACTCCAGAAGTTTCCATGAGCAACACCTCTTACTTGAGAAAAGCAAGCTTCACGAGAATGTATATAGTACGGCAAAGATATTTTTAAACAACCAAAACCAAACTGTCCTAGCAGTGTATTCATGATTGAAGAGGATTCTCTGAATGCACAGAAACTTGAGTGGACCTTTGGGGCTTACCTTGGGCATGCGTGCTAGGACTGAGGGCAGGGAGGCCACAAAAGGGCAAAAACCTGGCAGGTTTTTTTCTCTCTGCACGGACACAGCTCCCTGAGAGCAAGCCATCTGGGCCCTTCTCCAGCACCCTTCTGAGGTCCCACAAAGGCTCTTCCTTCCCTGCCACACCCTTGCTGTCTCCCACCCCACCCCAGGACTCCCTGGGTATGCAGAACCGGTGGTGGAGGGGGAGGGGCTAAATTTGCCTACAGGGTCCAAGACACTGCCTGGAAGAAAAGAGACTGAGGTCTGAATTCTTTTGTACTTGTTCAATGTTAATCAAGTCCTCTGGGAGAGACTGAGAAGGTTCTGGTAGAGATCTACCAATAGGAGAGAACACCAGGAATCCCAAAAGAGGCCTTCTGTGACTAAAGTGGGTGCTCAAATGAGTAGGCTCAGCACCAAGGCCTGACAGTTTGAAAAGCTAAAATGAGAAGCTAAAGCTGGGGACACCTCGGGGATTCAGTCAGTTGAGCATCTGCCTTCAGCTCAGGTCATGATCCCAGGGTCCTGGGATCAAGTTTTGCATCAAGCTCTCTGCTCAGCGGGGAGCCTGCTTCTCCCTCTCCCTCTGCTGCTCCTCCTTCTCATGCACTCTCTCTCTCTCTCTCTCAAATAAATAAATAAAATCTTAAAAACAAACAAAAAAGAGGCTCAAGCTGGACATGGCCCAGGCACAGCCCCCTCGCACCAGAGTCACTCTTAGGGACATTGCCCAAGCCTGTGTGAACTAAGAGTTCGGAAGCCCAGGTGTATGTGACTACTAGTGGCCCCCGCCGGGGTCCCTGCAGCACTGGGAAAGAACCTTGTCAGATCTTGCAGGATGGTGTTCCTGCAGTCACACCAGCGAGTAAGGACCTCGTGCAAGGAGGGGCACGGGAGTCCTCAAGTGACTAACTAGAAAAACAGATGATATAATTTCTCCCCTGGAATCAGGTCCTGTGTTTACACAGTCTGAAGTTATATGGTTTACAATGCCGTACCTGTACGTCCGGTTGGTCATCAAGGAACAAAGAGAAAGGTGTCCAGCCCTGTGCCCAATCTGGGCTCCAGACACCTGTGGGGCAGGGCACCCGCATCATACCCTCCACACCCACTGCAGTTCCAGTTACACTGGCCCAGGGCAGAGGAAGGGGATGAAATGGTCTTATGTTTAGGAAAACACTGTCATGAGCCTTTCTGGATCTGAAGCATAAGGGCCCATCCCCCTCACTCACAGGCCCTGAGGATGACTGGGTGAGAAGAGCTTTGATCCAGAAGCTCAACTGCCCTGCAAGGAGAGGTAATGGGAATGTGGGAGTCGGCTGTGGGCGCAGAGAACAGGGCCTGGGAGCTGAGAAGAAGGGGGCGAGGGCAGCCTTGGTGTGCTCATGTGGCAGCAGAGGACTTCCCTACGGCAAAGGGCCATGCACAATCAAGCCCTGGCCCTTCTTGGCAGCATGCAGAAAAACAAAATGGTCATCCCAAGGAAACAAAGAAAAAATTCACGTAAGAGGTTGAATTCTCCCTACTGAAAATAAGAGTTCCCTCCGGTTCCCCAGTTTGAGAGCATTTATGATAAAAAAAACTTGTCATTTTAAGTTCTTTCTCTGTCTCTTTGAAATGTGTGTAAATCTTTTGAGGAGCTAAACATGCCTCTTGTGGGCTTTATGATCCAAGAATGTCTTTCCCAAGGACCTGGGATCCGCCACTTTGAAATGTCAACATCAAAGAAAACAGCACCCCTCTTTCCCAGCTACTGTGGGAGGCTGCAAGTCTAACTTAGGTGGGCTCCTTGCTCCGGGTTGCAAAACCACCTCCCATCATAAAGATACAAGAACTTTGTGTTTCTTATAATTAAGTCTAGTAATAACACCAATGGTTATCATTACCAGGTAAAGTGAGGATGAACGGTGTGTGACAAATGGTACCATTGAGCCTCTTACTTGAGGGCAGAGTTACTGCTTATCTTGAGAGCACGGTGCATGGGCTGCACCTCCTTGACTACATGGAAGGGTAAGATTTCTGTCTTTGCAGTCTCATAGTGAGTTGCCTGAGAGGCACATCACATGCTGGTTTAATGCTTCTTCAAAAATGAAGCTGTTTCGGGGATCCCTGGGTGGCTCAGCAGTTTAGCACCTGCCTTTGGCCCAGGGCGCGATCCTGGAGTCCCGGGATTGAGTCCCACGTCGGGCTCCCGGCATGGAGCCTGCTTCTCCCTCCTCCCGTGTCTCTGCCTCTCTCTCTCTCTCTCTCTATGTCTATCATGAATAAATAAATAAATAAATCTTAAATAAAATAAAATAAAAATGGGAACATCCCACCTTTAAAAAAAATGAAGCTGTTTCTCTATCTGCTACCTTTGTGGAGAGGTTTTTCTGGGCTGGTGGTTTTTGTTTGTAATTATATTCCCCCCACCCTAACATAATGCAAGTGCTTAAAAAGGAAGAAGTGGGAGGAAGGTTCTAGAGGAGTAAGACCCCTAGTGGGAGGCTGGGGTCTTTGAAGGGACATGGAAAAACATGGAGTGGGTGCCAGGGTGGGGTGGGGTGGGGTGGGGGTGGGAAGCAGAGGAACTTCGGGGAGCGATGCAGACATTCAATGGAAAATTGTTTACAGTCTGTAAATAACAGAATAATAGCAGATAAAACCTACTGGCATCATCTAAATGTTGTAAACCTATTAATTAATTTAGCATATGCACTAACCGAGATTCTTCTCAATTATTCATTCCCCCCTCTGCCATATGACCCGCGGTGCACTAGACAGGGCGGCAAAGGTGTCACAGAACAGCAGGCAAGCAGGTTCAAGTATGGACTGATTTTGGAAATAGGTGTGAGACAAACTCTCTTATAGGCAAAAGTGACCTCTGAAAGGGTCTGTGTGGAAAAGGTCAGATCCGGCTACTACATAGGATGGGAATGTGAGCCACTTGACTGGGATATTACAGAACAGGGTGTCCCCCAAAACTGGAAGAACTGGGAGCTGGCCAGTGGCAGGCACCTAGTCTTGAGCACAGAGTATTCGGGCAGGAGTGGGTTTAGAAATAAGAAGAGGAATGGCACCCGTGAGGTTTGGAGGCCGTCTCACAGGTCTAGAAGCCCTCTCGTCCCCAATTACCAACACGCCAAATCATTTTTGAGGGTCAGGCTCAAGAAAGCAGCTTTCTTGCCCTGCCCTGACCCAGGCCACCAGACATACCCAAATGGAACCAACACTTACAGTGACCTGGAGTAGGATCTAGACAGGGACCTGCAGGAAGCTTCCTCAGATTCTGGGAGTGGGGGCTGGGGAGGGGGCAAGTCTGAGTCCAGAATCATCTTCCCAGGCCTTACTAGGTCCCTAACCAGCATGGGGCCCCTGGTTTCCTCCCCTTACAGCTACGCAGGAAGTAGCTGGAGGGAGAGGTGGAGATAAGGACAACAGGGCTGATGAAAGAAATAGGACTTGATGCCTAATAAAAGCTGTTTACATATAATTATTTAGCAGAAAACAATTCTGGTAGCGGAAGAACGGGTCCAGGTCAGTGAGAGGAGGACAAATTAAAAATTAATCTGGAACATTCTGTAGGGTGCGGGGTAAAGGGGCTGCACTTACCTAGAAAGGACAAGGTCATGGGAACTGCCCTTCTATGTGGGTGCCTCCAGGACTCCATACTGTACCCTAACACCTCAGTCCCTAACATTTTTTGCACCTACTATGAAAGTGGGACAAAAGAAGCTTTCGCTGCCCTGCCCATGAGGGCTGTCTCAGTTTCTGGAGTACCTAGGGTCCCAAAGCTAGCATGTGTGACACTGGGCTTTGAGCTGCTACTTTTTCTAGGCTTTAGGAAACCCCTGGTGATTTCCTGCAGGAGCCAAAGGCCTTCCTGGGGCGCTGCGGGCCCAGCGCGGCCTCCCAGACCAGCCTTCCCCGGGTGCCAGCCCAGAAAACAGGCGACTCCCTCATTTGGAACACCCCCGTACCCCCTCTTCCTCCTGCTTTCCCAACAGCTTGGATCCTCATTCTCGCTGCCTCCAACCCGGGGCCCACGACCGTTCCCCCCAACCCCAGGCGGGGGGCCTCCATCCTCTCGGCCACGCCCAGGCCGGGCCCTCCCTGCCCCCCAGCCGGCTCCACCGCCGCAGGTTCGGGCTCGTCTGGGGCGGGGACTGGGGAGCGCCCGAGAGCGGTGAGGAGGGCGGGGACGCAGGCCCATCTTTAAAGGCCCGCAGCTGGCCCGAAGGCGCTCCGACACCCGCCGGCTGCCCCGGGCGATCCCCAGAGCGCGCAGGCCCCCGCTCCTGCCCGAGCTGCCAGGGCCATGGGCCGCTACTGCGTCCGCGTGACCACCGGGGCTTGGCTCTTCTCAGGCTCGCATAACCGCGTGCAGCTCTGGCTGGTCGGGGCGCGCGGGGACGCGGAGCTGGAGCTGCAGCTGCGGCCGGCGCGGGGTCAGGTCAGCGGCCGAGGGGGGTAGCCCCCCCACCTCGGCTCGTGGCGGGAGGGCGGAGCGGGGGTTGGGGGGTACCCAGGCGGCCGGCGGGGACGTGCGGGGGTGGGTGGGGAGGAGCCGGCTGGGGATGGGCTCCAGCCCTTTCTCCCTTCCGACGTGGTCCTTGCAGCCCCGGACGCTTCCCGCAGTGACCCCAGAGCCCTGTCACTGCGGGAGCGGCGGTCCGTTCAGAGGCTGTTCAGAGGGCGCGGGCGCGGGGACAGCTCAGGGACGACCCGCCGTGGATGATGGTGACGATACCCAGTCACCAAGTGCAGGCCCCGCGGGCGTTGGTCCTCGCTCCTTCGTCCGCCGCCACCACCCCCTGCCCCGACCCAGTGCGCAGGTGTCCTGAGCAGGGAGCAGGGTTGCTGTCTCCGGGGGCTCCTCAAAGGTGCCACCGACGCCCACTCCAATGGCCTGTCCTGGGCCCCTACTAAGAGTCGCCGGTCGCGGTCCCCACAGGAGGAGGAGTTTGATCTCGACATTCCCAAGGACCTGGGGCCCCTGCAGTTCGTGAAGTTGTGCAAACACCACTCCCTGGTGGACGACGCCTGGTTCTGCGACCTCATCACGGTGCGGGGCCCGGGAGCCTCCGAGGAGGCCGCCTTCCCCTGCTACCAATGGGTGCAGGGCCAGGGCGTGCTGAGCCTGCCGGAGGGCACCGGTGAGGGCAGGGGCGGGGACTCGGGTACAGGGATTGCAGACCCGCCGGTGGAGTGGGGTCTGGCAGGGGGACAGTCACAGGGGCTTGGAAAAAGCAAGTGCTGGGCAGATGCAGTGGGAAGAAAGCAGGGATCAGGGGCAACGCTGTACAGCCCCAGGGTTACACCCAGATGAAGGGCTGCCAGGGAGCCTGAGATGGAAGGACAGGATCCGGAGATGCCCTCTTCCAACGAGGGGACGGACCTGGGGGCGGTAGCAATGATGGAAAACAGGAGAGCCAAGTGATAGTGGGAGGGAGATCTCTGTGTGGCTGGACAGGTGAGGGTGGGGACAGTAAGGGGGGCACATGCAGCAAGAGCTGGGGGACCCTGAGCAGGTGGCAGCTACAGGAAGGCATTAAACGGTGTGAGCCAGACAGCAGCCTTGGTTGGGAAAACCGGCTGTGTGGGACGGGGCGCACCCCGACAGCGGGGCGGGGACGAAGGAAGACAGACAATACAGAATGTGTTGCTGTGGGAAACAAGAGATGAATCCAGAGACAGACGAGGGCCAGGACAGTGACGATGGAAAGGTGGAAGACAGGACTTTGGTGCAGGTGAGCACAGGCACAGAGAGGGGCAGGAACACATCCACAAGGACAGACGACGATGGTAAATGGAGAAAGGTGAGCTCATATAGAGAAAGTCAACACAGCTGTTCCTTGGAGGACAGTGGGAGGTGTGACAGGTGAGGTTCAGGACGTGTGAAATTAAGGGAGCAACTGATGGTAGACCTGGGTGTGGTCACATGTGTGATTAAGATCTTATCAGCCTAATTAAGGTGATTAATCCAACCATAGCTATTGGTGAAATAGGCTCAGGCAGGAAAGGAAAATCAACAAGAAAGGGTGACAAAACGACAGGTTTTTGTCTTAAGGCAAGGGATGAGCACTGAGAGCTGAGAATCCAGGAGGGCCAACTTGGCCGAGATGGGATGCGAGTGTCTGGGTGAACAGTGGAGTGAGGCACAGCAACAGAGCAGCACTGAGCACTCCAGCTCCGACTACGAGACGGGGAGAGCACTGGACCACACAAATCGCTGTGGCCAATCCTTTTACTGTCCCCCCAGCACGCCTGGCAGGAGATAATGCACTGGATGTGTTCCAGAAGCATCGAGAGAAAGAACTGAAGGAAAGACAAAAGCTGTACTGGTGAGTGCTGGCCCACTAGCCCCTGGCACAGTCCCCCCTTCCCCGACCCCACCCCCCCTCACGGACCCAGATACCCTCCCTGAAGCCTGGTCCCCATCTCCTAGCTGGGACACCTGGAAGGAGGGGCTGCCCCTGACAATTGCAGCCGGGTGTCAGGATGATCTGCCTCCAAATATGAGATTCCATGAGGACAAGAGGCTGGACTTCGAGTGGGCACTGAAGGCGGGGTGAGGAAAAGCCTGGCACTCAGAGCAGAACGGGGCCAGGAGGTCCCAGAATGGTGGTCAAGAGTGAGGGCCTGAGGGGTCAGCGACTGGCTTCATGTCTCCACACTTGTCCTAGGGCGCTGGAGATGGTCCTCAAACGCATCTACACTCTCCTGAGCTCCTGGAACCACCTGGAGGATTTTGATCAGATCTTCTGGGGCCAGAAGAGCATTCTGGCTGGTCAGTGGTTGCCCCAGGTCTCTATACATCCCTGATGGCCCCTTTTGATGACCCGACCCTCACACCTGACAGCCCCCCATGACTCCTTCCCAGCTGAGGCCTTATGAGGCCTCCAGAATGAAAAGCCAGAGGCTGGAGACAGGGCGGTCGTGTGCCTGGGCCCCGCGGGTCATGTGCCTGGGCCCCCTGAGCCTGGAGGAAAGAGGGGCATCTGGGCTGTGATAAATATCCCCTCCTGCACTCCACCTGACCCCACAGAGAAGGTTCACCAGTGCTGGCAGGATGATGAGCTTTTTGGCTACCAGTTCCTCAATGGCGCCAACCCCATGCTGTTGAGACGCTCTGCCTGCCTGCCCTCCCGTCTAGTGCTGCCCCCAGGGATGGAGGCACTTCGGGCCCAGCTGGAGAGAGAGCTCCAGGTACTTCCTCCCACCCTGTGCTGTGTGGGGAGGAGAAGTGGTGAAGGGGAGGGACCAAAGGTAAGTCAGGGGAAGGGAGGCTTGGTCACCCATGGTGCCTAGGTGCAGAGTCCTGTGCTGGAAAAGCCTAGGGATGACACAGGGCATACAGGGAAAGTAAAAGGAGCTCCCAGGATGGAGGGATGAATTCCCAGGGCACAGGTAGGGTCAGAGATGTTAGTAGGGACAGTGACATTCCCTGGCTGATGTCCATACTCCCAACACCAGCATCATGGGCGGGGAGAAAGGTGGAGGAAGCGCTGTCAGGTGTGCAAACCTGGGGAGGTTTCCCAGAGGAGAGCTGGGTTTGGAAGAGACAAGCTGGATGCGACCAGGTGCAGGCATGCGCTGGATTCAGTGGTCGCGGTAGTTGGGGGGCCTTCTGGGGATTACTTAGCAGAAGAGGAGACTTGGGGAGGAAGCGAAAGAGTTCTGTTTGCTGAGTTGGTGGGCGCCACACACAAGGAGCAGACCACTGAAGGGGATGGCGAGGGGGACCAGCCAGCTTTACAAAAGGACAGCTTACAATCCCTGTAGCACAGACCGGACAAGCAGGCCCAGTTCCGAACCCAGATCTGCCACCATGCGTGCTGCTTGTTTACTCACTAGATACAATGAGAGGAATTGGACCAGATGCTCCAGTTCTGCCAACAGGACTCTGGTACCGACCATGACAATGGCAAGAAGCTAGATAAACGTCTCCTCCTTTGCCTTGGCCCTCAGGTGCACTTTCAGCTCTGACCATAGGCACATTCCTCCCCTCCCCAGAATGGTTCTCTGTTCGAGGCTGACTTCATCCTCCTGGATGGACTTCCAACCAATGTGATCCGGGGAGAGAAGCAGTACCTGGCTGCCCCCCTCGTCCTGCTGAAGATGGAACCCAATGGGAAGCTGCTGCCCATGCTTATCCAGGTAAGGTGCCCTGGGCATCCCCACACACACACACCACTCTCTGTTCACCCCAACCTCTGCTCCCGGGGGTCCAGCCCCCTGCTTCCTAGCTCCCAAACTCCATCCTTACACAATAAGACCTGTCTTCTTGTCCCTCTTTGTCTGCTTGCAGTCTGGTTTCCCCTGACTCACCCAACTGGAAGGTCTTGTTCTGCTCAAGAGTCATAAGGGCCTTTTGGAGTCTCACCCAAAGACTAAGCCATCCAGTGGCTCTCAAACTTTAGGGGGGCACCACAGTGATTCAGGAGGTCTGGGGTGGGGACTGAGAATGTGCATTTCTAACTAGTCCCAAAGTGCTGCTGTTGCTGGTTTGGGAACATGGTTTGAGAAACGCTCTAATCTCTCTGGAGCCTTACTCATCCGCAGTTCCCCTGGAATGCTGAGCAGAATGGCACCCATAAAGCAGAAGTTCAATTAACGGCTTGATTTTATGTTTGTAGATCCAGCCTCCCGGCCCCAGCTCCCCCACCTCGCCGCTGTTCCTGCCCTCAGACCCCCCACTTGCCTGGCTCCTGGCAAAGGTCTGGGTCCGAAATTCAGATTTCCAACTGCACCAGCTCCAGTATCACCTGCTAAACACTCATCTGGTGGCCGAGGTCATGGCTGTGGCCACCATGAGGTGCCTCCCGGGGCTGCACCCTGTCTTCAAGGTATATCCTCCACCCTCTGGGTCCTAGGTCACACCCCAGAGAGAGGAAACAGCCCGATATGAAAAGATATTGCAACAACATATCTCTATCGGTTTGTGAAAAAAAGCAGGGGGACGAGAAGGAAGACTATGTACGCTAAAACTTAAAGTACAAGTTGAGTCACTGACCATTCCTTCTGGACATCTTATTGCGGAGCCCTCTGAAATTCTTGGAGGGCCGATGATCTAGCAATGGGCCTGGAGTAATAGCCACAATGCTGTTTGTAAAACAACAGTCTTGTTCCTGCGTTAGGAGGCTCCCTATTTAGCCAGGAGGACAAGTGATGCCTGTGAGAACCATCCAGAGACCAATATCTGGAATGAGAATTCGAAACCACAGGAGACAGTCTACAAACACCATAGAATTGATGGAGAATGTTCTCCCCCAACCGAGAAGGTTGATAAGTGGGAACAGGTCAAAAGGCCGGCGGCACACCCCAGCAGGCTACTTATACCTGCCCAGGAGACAGGTGGAGGAAGACAGGCACTGGCAAGATGATCGGAATGAAAAGGGAAAAGGAATAAAACACTTGGTGGAGACAGGGGAACTGCAGCTGCAGCGTGCCTGGGTTTCAGACTGGAGAGAGAGAGGCCAGAGGTCCAGGCTCCTGTAGCACCCAGGAACCCACCAGGCAGGGGTGCAGTAATGACCTAGAAATACTGAAATTTTATAAAAGAGTGAGTCGAGTATCCATTGCCAGGCAGAAGACAGCAAAATAAGACTTGTGGGTGCTTAAAAAAGTGTTCTCGAAACATTGACAACACTTCAAGACAGAGACGTGGCAGAGAAGGGACAAAACTGATGCAAGCATGTCAGAAACAGGACAGTCAGGAGAAGAGCCAGTCTGGAAGCAAAGATGAGGGGGTTCCATGTTAAGTACAAGCAACTGGAACAATGGCAGGCCATGCACATGAGTTGCAGCTGGGGGCTTCAGCTGAGGGCTTCCTGAGCCCCCAAACCTGGCCACTAGTAGCCATGTGTGGCCTCTCCAAGCCTAGGATAACACACCCAAGATAGGGACCAGTGTGCACAGCAGAATCTTGGATTTTACGGATGTCGTGGTGCTCCTGCATCACCATCCTCTGCTCATCTGGGATAGGCTGGGCTTCGGTTTGTGCTTGAGATCCCCCGTCACTAGGTCAGCTTTGTCCCCACCAGCATCCACTCCCCACAACCTTGCCCCATGGCAGACAGCAGAGTTGTTACCAGTCCTGCAGGAGAGTATGCAGCCTGCTCAGGTCACAGAGGTTCCATGTGCAGGCTCTGGTTTGGATGCTGCAGAGCGCATCTGGAATCGTGACCTCAGCACCTCCCAGATGCGGGCTCAGTGCCCTCATCTCTAAATGGGGATCACAGGAGCTCCATCGTGGGGTCATGAAAGGACAGAACGACAGAACATAACCACGGAACACCAAGTAAAAGCTATTGAACACTTTAGTTCTTGCAGTTACTGCTACTGTTATTAGGGGTTGTTTGTCCTCAGGTATCCGCTCTCCTCCAGTGGACTCTGGGCCTTCTAGGACACTCAGTGTCCTTCAGGAACTTTCTGGAAAGCTTCAGACCAATGCGAGCTGCTTTGATATCTTGCCACCCAAGGCACCACTTGGGCCCTTCCCTGTGTGCAGCATCTACACCTCAGATAAATAGCAACACTGCACGACAGTGGCACATAAACCAGGTGTAAATAAAACAGAATAGTTTCAGATCTAGGAAATAGCTGAGAGGATCAGATAGCCTTTTTAAAATGCTAATAAAAGGCTCTTTGTTAAAGCTATTAAAAGTAGAGGGATCTAACTGCCCAGCTGGGGGTCGGGGCAGGTGTGGCGTCAGCAGGCAGCTCCGAGTGGCTCCTGCAGGTGACTCAGAACCCACCCCCAAGAAGGTACGTGTCCCCATGTCCCCACCGCCACCACCACCCCCGCCCCAACAGGGAAGCAGCCAGAGGATGGAGGTGGGGCTTTGCTAACAGCACGGAGGCTGCCCAGCTGTGAGAACGTGAATGACAGTAACATAAAAGAGGATAAGAAGGGGGTGATGTTGGAAGACACCCACATTCAAGGTGGGAACAATAACGTGGTAACGGCTCCCACGTGGGAGGCTCCAAGCCAGCTCAACCCTGTAATCACCCCCAATGACAGATGAATACTCAGGGGGTCTGTGACCTTGGATGAGCCCCAAAGTTTGTACTAATAGTACAGACTGAAACCAGGGTCAGCTTGGTGCCAATTTTAGTATATGTGCTGCCGAAGCGAGCACTCAGCTTGGTGCCAGAGCCCACCGTGCTCTGCAGTAAAAAGCACAGGCAGGACTGATCCAAGCAGCAGATGGGCCTGTCTAGGCAGCAGCACACAAGCCTCTAGAGGGGACAAGGCCACCAGGGAGGGTGCCATGCCCCATGACCAAGGGCCCAGCGTGGCCTTCGTAACCAGCCCCTCTGGCCTCCTCCACCTCAGCTCCTGATCCCGCATATCCGCTACACCATGGAGATCAACACGCGGGCCAGAACCCAGCTCATCTCAGAAGGGGGAATATTCGATAAGGTGAGGAGGCTTAGGGTGCTGGGGGCTGGGGACACTAATCACCCGGCTCTCTGTGACCTCCTGCCACTTTCAGGAGCCCAGACTGACTGTGGGAAAGTCAGTCTCAACTGTCTCAAACTCTGAGCCTGTCCCCCTACACTGTGTCATTCTGTGCAGCCCCGCCTCTGAGCCCTGTACACTATGCTCCATCTGTTCTCTCATGGCCTCTGCTCATTGTCGTCCCAGGTGGTGAGCACAGGTGGAGGGGGCCATGTGCAGCTGCTCCGTCGGGCCATGGCTCAGCTGACCTACCGTTCCCTCTGTCCTCCTGATGACCTGGCTGACCGGGGCCTGCTGGGGATCCCAAGTGCCCTCTATGCCCACGATGCTCTACGGCTCTGGGGGATCATTGCCCAGTGGGTGAAAGTGGCCACTGAGAGATGGAGGGGTGCCAGGGCGGGGGAGAGTGGGGCTCTGACCTGACCTGAGGTCAGCATGGTGCCAAAATCCACAGGAAACAAGAAGGTCTGGACAGGAAGGGCAGGATCTGAACCCTGGGGAGACAGGAAGTCGGGAGGCAATGGGGAGGATCTAAGGATGGGGATGGTGAGACAGGAAGTGCAGATAGATGAAGCTGTGGGTGGGTAAACCCTGGGGTCTGGTGGAGTCAGAGATTTTGATGGAAAGAATGCTTTTCAGCCATGGGTCCAAAATTCTTAAAACTAATTCTTAAAATGTTTCCTTCCTTTCTAAATCAGTGTTCAGAGAGACCTAGGGAACATCCCCCAAAACAAGTCTTGTAAGATCGGTTCCCAGATCCAGTGGGAGTCAGCCGGGCAGAGGCTGCAGGAAAGGTGTGGAGCTGGGAGGTGGGCGCATTCTTCTCTCAAGGAGCTCACCTGCCTACTCCTCTGGGTAGGTACGTGGAGGGCATTGTCCACCTCTTCTACCACCGGGATGACGTCGTGAGAGGGGACTCTGAGCTGCAGGCCTGGTGTCGGGAGATCACTGAGGTGGGGTTGTGCCACGCCCAGGAGCGAGGTAGGATCCCTCCCCAGAGATGGGAGCCCCTGGGACACTCTGCCCCGAGCCCCTTCTCAGTCCTGTCGTCCTGGGCTCAGGACCCCAACCCCTTATCACACCCCTCTCTCCAGCCAGGGACAAAGCATCTGAATCCCATTCCCACCTCCTAAGACTCCAGACTATTTTAGATATACAGGGGCTGTCCTGCTCAGACACCCTGGCCATCAACCTTTACCACCACCCCCTTGCCCGAGTCACAGATGACCCTAATCCACCAGAGCACGGGGCCCAAGAAGACCAGAACCACAACCAGTGAAGGATCCACCCAGGCTCTGCTGGGGCTTGTGTTCTTTTCATGGTTGTCTGCTTTCCCTTGTGAGGATGTATATAAATGCGAGAAGTTTCCACCAAAACACATGATGTCAATGCTGCTTTCCCTTCCTTCTCTTCCTGCCTGCTACTGTCCAGCACACATGTGCACATACACACATACACACACACATACACACACACACACATACACATTCTGGGTACACTGCACATTTCCCACAGTATAGTCATCTCCAGGACAAGCTCAGTACTGTACAAGCACTGGCACAAACCGGAACTCCCTGCAGAGCTGCTCGGTGCCACATTTCTTTATTATTTTTTTTAAGATTGTATTATTTATTCATGAGAGACACACAGAAAGGCAGAGACACAGGCAGAGGGAGAAGCAGGAAGCCCAATACAGGACTCGATCCCAGGACCCCGGGGTCACGTCCTGAGCCAAAGGCAGATGCTTAACCCCTGAGTCCCCCAGGCGTCCCAAGGGGCCAGGTTTTTGGGACCAATCTTACCTCCTCTCCCCTTGGCTGGGATCTAGCCGCCACTGTGAGCAACCCCACCTGCATTTTCACCTCTGGGGAAGAAACAGCCTTTCTCATCCCTCCTGTGCTGCCCCTCACTCATCATGCCAGCACCTCTGCCTCTGTGGGACAACTGCAGACGTTTATGAACCAGAGGGCCACTACGGCCAGGCCCGGGGATGCGGCCAGCAATAAACCAATGCCTGAACTCACTCTCCCGGGACCAAACTCTGCCTTGCACGTCTCAGAACCGTCCCTGAGGTCCCACATGCCCCCAGAAGACCCCTCTCTTCCTTGCTCTCCCTGCTTCTCTTCTCCACAGCCACTATCTACATTTGGGAAACAAAAATAAACATTCATATGTCAGCTTTAATCTCCAACTGCCTCTCATCCTCTCTGTCTCCACCCCCCTCGGTTCTCATTGTGCACTTTGCCTAATTTTCCCAACAGCCTTTCTAGAGGAAATCCACTGAATTATAAACAGCTTGAGAGCAGCAGTCAGGAACCTGAATTCAAGGTCAGCCTTGGCCTCTTCCCAACTATGCGATCCTGACAAGCAGTTTTCTCTCTCCGTTTTTTTTTTTTCTTTCTTTCTTTTAAATCTACAGAAAGGGACTGATTATATTTCTTCCACTTAACCGATAGAATTAGTGGCTCTCGGAGTCACCACCTCCACTGTAAAGTCAGTTGCCCGAGATAACCTTTGTGGAAAGTTTCTCTTGCCTGTAACACTATGAATATGTGATTTCTCTTGTTCATCACTTTATAACTCAGGCACTTACAATCCCCTTTTGGGAATAGGAGGAAATGTCCCTCCTATAAATAAATTTTATTTATTTACTCACGAGAGACACAGAGAGAAAAGCAGAGACACAGGCAGAGGAAGAAGCAGGCTCCCATCCCAGGGCCAGGATTGTGCCCTGAGCCAAAGGCAGCTGCTGAACCACTAAGCCACCCAGGCATCCCTATCCCTAACTTCTTAACCACTTTTTGAGGCAGAAGATATTCAATCACTCAGACTTTTCAGCCCCCAGCCCCTCCACAATAATTATTATTTATGGAGCATTTATTATATACTAGGTGATTTCAATATAGTATCTCATTTATAAAGCGGGTATCATCCACATTTTATAGGTGAAGAAATGGAAGTTCAGGGAGAGATTAAGTAATCGGGCTAAGGCACCCAAATTATATTGCTTGAATCTGAATTGAAACCCAGGTCTAATGCAAATATATTTGAATAAATAAACAAATGAACAAATACCCATCAATGCTAAAATACAGTTGACCCCCAAACAGTGCAGGAAGGAGGGATGATTTGGGGCACAGACCCTTCCCCACACACACCGAGCAGTCAAAAATCTGCAAATAACTCTGGACTTCCCCACCAAAAAACAACAACAACAAAAAACTACTAAGAGCCTACTATTGACTGGAAGCCTTACCAAGATCATAAAGAGTCAATTCACCCATATCTTGCATGCTCACATCTGGTCAAATGAACTAGGGAAGAGAAAATATGAAGAAAACTATAAGGAAGAGCAAATACATTCATGTACAATAAAAAATTCGCATAAAAACGGACCTAGGCAGTTCAAACCCAACTCGTGTAGACATCACTTCCCTCTTCTCACACTGGAGCCTCTAAATCCCGTTCCTCTCTGCCAGGTTTCCCCATCTCCTTCCAGTCCCGGAAGCAACTGTGCCACTTCCTTACCATGTGCATCTTCACATGCACTGCTCAGCACGGGGCCATCAACCAGGGCCAGGTAGGACAGCCGAAAGCCCAGGTTCCTGAAAGCAAGTGTCTGGCCCTGGGGATTCTGAAGGGAAAGCTTGGGGTTCAAAGCATAAGGATCAGGATCCTAGGGTTGCAGTTTTCTTCCCCCAGCTGGACTGGTATGCCTGGGTCCCTAATGCCCCATGCACAATGCGGATGCCCCCACCCACCACCAAGGAAGAGGTGAAAATGGCTACAGTGATGGGCTCACTACCTGATGTCCGACAGGCTTGTCTTCAAATGACCATCACGTGGCATCTGGGTCGCCGCCAGCCAGACATGGTAAGAGGGGACCCTGGAAAAAAGGGAAATTACAGTTGGAAGGGAAGTCAGAGTGAAGAGTCTGGCTCTACACACTTCTGCCTCCAGACTAGGAACTGACTGATCCTTTTTCCTTTCCTAGGTGCCTCTGGGACATCACAAAGAAAAGTATTTCTCAAGCCCCAAGGCCAAGGCTGTATTAAACCAATTCCAAACAGATTTGGAAAACCTAGAAAGAGAGATTACAGCCCGGAATGAGCAGCTCGACCTGCCCTATGATTACCTGAAACCCAGCCGCATAGAGAATAGTGTCACTATCTGAGCCCCGCAGTATCCTCCCCACATACACACAAGACTTCAGATCGGCTCTGGGGCTCACATGCCCATCTCGAACGTCATGGTTTCCAAAGTCTCTGATGCTAACACTCTATTTTCTCCCCCAACCAAATCCCCTATGTCAATATGCCACTAGCCCAGGGTGGGGCGGCAAACCTCTTCTGTAAAGGGCCACATAATAAATATTTTAGGCTTTGTAGGCCACAGTCTCTGTCACAACTACTTCCCCTCCCCTGATAGAGCAGAAAAGCGCCCCAAATGACATGTAAGTGCATGAGTGTGACCGTGTTCCTGGAAAACTTTATGAGCAGTAAAGTATGAAAGTATGAACTGCCCGTGTCACAAAATAACTCTTCTTTTGGTTTACTCCAAACATTTAAATATGCAAACAGAAAGCGTGCTCTTCTAGAGGGACAAGCATAGGCTGTGGGCTGGATTTGACCCTCAGGGGCCGTATTTGCACAGGGCTACATCGCACTAGCCTGAGGCACTGATCCTACTTGCCAAACATCCAGAGAATGATCAGAGGTGGGACACAGAAGATTTCTTGCATAAATCAACTACCTCAACTAACTCTCCTTTCCCAGGACCTAGACATCCTGCATGGTGGCCAACCTAAAACTTCCTGACTCTGCTTTGGCAACTTTCCCTCCACTCTGTTCCCCCTATTCACACACCTACCCCCCCCCCCACCCGCCCAAAGTCCTTGAGTAATCCTTCCCCAGTCTCATGAAAAAGAGACATAAAATTCATGTCCCAAGGCCACTTTCCCAGCCTCTGTAGTCTCTTGGGGTCTACGTGTTTCTCTGGATCCAAGTTCTCTCTCACAACCTGTTTAAGAACGATGTACATAAAAAAATAAAATAAAAAGAACGATGTACATAAAATAAATGAACAAAAAAAAATGCCATAAAGTTGTTAATCACTGTTAGTGTCTCTTTGTGTGGTTCTGGGGTCTTGGGACCCAAATGACCCCTTCCAACTGTGCTGTGATCACTATCCTCACCAGAATGGGTACAACAAGCTCAGTGCAAAACTGTGTTCTTCAAACACCCAACTTCCCGAAAAAATTATTACAGATCTGCCTCTCACTGGTGAAGCATACAAACTTTTTCTTTGGAGGGGCACCTGGGTGGCTCAGTGGTTGAGCATCTGCTTTTGGCTCACATGGAGATTCTGGGGTCCTGGGATGGAGTCCCACATCGGGCTTCCCGCAGGGAGCCTGCTTCTCCCTCTGCCTGTGTCTCTGCCTCTCTCTCTGTATGTCTCATGAATAAATAAAATCTTTTTTTTAATTTGGGTTTTTCTGTTTTTATTTTTTTTAAGATTTTTTATTTATTTATTTACAGAGATGCAGAGAAAGAGAGGCAGAGACACAGGTAGAGGGAGAAGCAGGCTCCATGCAGAGAGCCCGACGTGGGACTCGATCCAGGGTCTCCAGTAACACGCCCTGGGCTGCAGGCGGCGCTAAACCGCTGCGCCACCGGGGCTGCCCAATAAAATCTTAAGGAGAAAAAAAAAACCTTTTTCTTTGGAGAGGATGACCCATACATATTTTTTAAAAGATTTTATTTATTTATTCATGAGAGACACAGAGAGAGGCAGAGACACAGGCAGAGGGAGAAGCAGGTTCCTCACAGGGTGCCTGATGTGGGACTCGATCCCGGAGCTGGTATCATGCCCGAGCCAAAGGCAGACGCCCAACCGCTGAGCCACCCAGGCGTCCCCACCTATACATATTTTTTAAAATCTTGGACCCCACCTTCTCAAAGGACCTATGATCGGTTTCCTTGGTTTACAGTAGAGAAGCAAAGTGACCATACCCAGCTCTCCAATACATTTAGCATGACCACTCATCCTCACCACCTGTTCCCTGGGTTTGCTTTCCCTGCGCTTTTCCTAAAGCCCACACTTTTCCTGGATTCTGCATCCAAAACTTGGAATTCAGTATCCCCTGTTTGGGAACAAAATGTTACTTAGGGGCGCCTGGGTGGCTCCAGCGGTGAAGTGTCTCCCTTCAGCTGAGGTCATGATCTCGGCGTCCTGGGACCGAGCCTCGCATCAGACTCCCTGCTTGGTGGGGAGCCTGTTTCTCCCTCTCCCTCTGCCTACTTACGCTCTCTCTGTCAAACGAATAAAAATCTTTACCCTCCCCCCCCAAAAAAGTTACTTAATTAAGCACTCCCAATGCCAGGAACCCGTGAAACTTCAAAGCGCTCCGGCCACAGCTGCGCTCGGCGTCGGGCAGGGGGTCCCTATATCCTTTCACGGTGTCACAACATCTCCGTCTGGAGGCAGGGATGCGGAGACGGGAGACAGGGGCGTCTCTCCCGGGGTAAACCCCCAAGTCTCACTTACCATGCCCCCATGACAGGACACCACCCGAAAAAAGGTATCTGACGGGAAAGCCGGGTAGTTCGGATCCCCAGCACCTAAGAGCCCGTCGCCCGGGTGACCAGGGGCTCCGCCAGACCCGCTCGGCCCTAGGCCTGGCGTTTGCGGGCTCCGCGTCACGTGACTTGCCCGAGCCAGTCACGTGACGTGCTGGGTCCTTCCATGCCGGCCTGGCGGTGGCGGGCGAGGGGGACAAGAAGCGGAAAGCGTTGCTCCCACGATGCCCGCGCCCCCGCTACACGGGTCCTAACGGGCTCCTGAGGGGTTGTCTCGGCCTCACACACCGCCTTCCCTGCTGGGGACCCGGGAGGGCCCGGACGCGCCCCGCCGTCCCCGCCCGGCGCCCCCCACTCCGGCGCGATGGTGGAGGCCGGAGGCCACGCCCCCGTGGCCGAGCTCCTGGCGGCCGGTCCTCCGCGGCGCGAGACCCGCAGTCCAGCTCGCTCTTCCTTGGCGCGTCCGGGCCTTCCTCTCGCCGCCTTCCTGCTCGGTCCGCAGCTCGGCGATCCCCGGCCCCATTCTTCATGGCGTCGCTCCTGTGCTGTGGGCCCAAGCTGGCCGCCTGCGGCATCGTCCTCAGCGCCTGGGGAGTGATCATGTTGGTGAGGGGACCGCCCGGCGAGGGCCGGACCGGGCCCGAGGGGGCCCCGGGGACGGGGGCCGGAAGGCTGGGAGCCTGCGGGCCTTAGGAAGCAGCAGGCAGTCTGGACGGGGGTGGGGGGTGGTGATTAGCCGCTGGGGAACGAGACAGCCGAGATTGAGAAATGGGGAACTCGAGCGGGGAGGGGGGGGGTGTGGAGCTGGAGCTGGAGCTTGGAGCCCGAACCACGGCTGGTAAACCTGGAGACACTTCCCCACCCTCCCACCCCCCCGTTAGAGGAGGAAAAGCTGGGGTCTCGAGCGATGCCTTCGCTGAGTGGAGGGCAGTGCGGAAAGGGAACGCTTGTTCCCCAAATGGGCATCTGGTGGGGGGAGGGGTCGTGTTTCCCCAGGATCACCCGCCCCACTCTAGGAAGAAATCCTAGGAAGTGCTGATTTCCCCTGACCGCTTCCTCCCAGTCCCGTGACAATGACGCCCCTGGAGAGGAGGATCATCGGGTGGCTCACTGTTGCTGCCCTTGCACCAGCTCACGCCCTGATCCTGGTTCCAGCAGCAGCCACCCCAACCCCAGCGCGTTCTGGTAGCTCCCAGACCCAGATGTTGTGGCTACAGAAGTGGGAGGGGTTTAGAGGCGGACCAGGTTAGGTGCTTGCGTTCATCAACCTATCCGTCACCTCTTTGCAGATAATGCTCGGAATTTTTTTCAACGTCCATTCCGCTGTGCTGATCGAGGACGTTCCTTTCACCGAGAAAGATTTTGAGTAAGTAGGTGGGAGAGACGGAGCTGGGGGCAGGTTTGCGAGGTGGCAGAGGCGGGGCTGGAGGGCAGGTGTGCAAGGTGGCAGGTAACTGCAGGTGGCAGGATGCTTGCGGGCCCCTCGAGGCTGGAGAACTGCGTGCAGGGAGCTTTTCTCCTTAGCGCACTTTGGAGTCAGGCCTCAGCAGCCACCCCAAACCCAACACTCCAGATGTGGCTTCCTCGGTAGTTTACTTGACTTCCCCGGGCCGCCTGGTGGGTGCAACTTTAAAGCTCACCCCATAGGGTTAGGAGGAAGCTCGAATAATAGGTGTACAAGCGCTTGGGATGGTGCCTGGCCACAGTGCCCGGGAAAGGCTGGCCGCTAGGAATGCTTCTGACACTCGTCTACCTGATTCCCACCCCCAGGAAAGACCCTCAGAAAATATATGACCTTTACGAGCGAGTCAGCTACAACTGTTTCATCGCCGCGGGCCTTTACCTCCTCCTCGGAGGCTTCTCTTTCTGCCAAGTTCGGCTCAACAAGCGCAAGGAATACATGGTGCGCTAGGCACGGTCGCGTCTCGCCTGTCCAGCTCCCGACTCTATTTAAGGACTCTACCCACCCGCCCCCATGCCGGCGCCCTCCGTGGGATCCCCTTTCCCTGCGGCGAGACTGAACCCCTTGTCCTCCGGTCTCCGGCCCCCGCGGAGGGAGGCCGGGGCTGGCCGTCCCCCGTCCGTCCACAATAAAGCGAAGCTGCCCTCTTGAGCCGCGTGTCTGTGCTTGGGTACTGGGACGGGCACCGGGTGGAGGGTGAGGGCGCTGCAGACCGGCCTCCGAGTCCCGACCCGCCGACGGAAGTGGAGTGAGGCCGGCCCGGAAGTGAGGCGGGGTCTTCCACTCGGGCCTCGCTGGGCGGGCGCCGCCGCCGTCCCCGCTGCGAGGAGGCGGGGAGCGGCCGAGGGAGCCAATCGGCTGCGGGGAGGGACGGGACTTCCTGCGGTGGGCCCCGGGCCGCTCGGTCGCCCGGCTCCCTGGTCCCCGGCGAGGAGGCGGCGGCGGCGGCGGCGGCGGCGTCTCCTCCGTGGGGAGGCGCGCGGGGCCATGACGTCAGCGTCCACCAAGGTTCGCCCTCGCTCGCGGACAGCGCTCCCTGGCGGCCACGGGAGGGCGGCCCCCAACCCCCGCCCTGCCGGCGGCGCCGGCTCTTCCGCCCGGGGTGAGGGGCGGGAGCCGGCCGGGGTGGGGCCAGGGGCTCCGGGCGGGACGGCGCGGGGGTGTGCGCCGGCCCCCCGTGACGCCGCCCCGCCCCCAGGTCGGAGAGATCTTCTCGGCGGCGGGCGCCGCCTTCACGAAGCTCGGGGAGCTGACGATGCAGCTGCATCCCGTAGCCGACTCTTCCCCCGCGGGGTACGTGAGCCGGGCCGGGCCGCGGATTCGGTCACTGACGCGGACGCTCGCCCTAGGGCAGGGGCAGGTGGGAGTGCGCCCTGCGCCTGGCACTGCGCGGAGTGGGTGCGAAGAAGTGCCTGTCGGCGGAGGGCGCGACGGATGCACCGGCAGCCTGAGGCTCCCGCCCCGGACCCGGACCCGGACCCGGGCCACCGCTCCGCCCCGCTGCGGGCGCTGCGCACCGCGACCGGGTTCTGTCCGCAAGACCCCCGCGGGTTGGATTGCCTTCAGCGGTCCCTGACAGCAGCCGCTTCGCGCTGGTGGGGGAGAGACTTTCTTCGTTATAACGTGGCTGTCGGGACAGGTGTGGTTGGGGGTCCTCAGGATTCCCACCGGGCGTTAAGAGCTTTTTTTTTCTTTTCTTTTCAAGGAAGCCCTCTTTAGGGACCCATAGAAGGGGCCCCAGGGTCTGGGGGGTGGAGGCTGGTTGCTGTGGCCTGCACAGCCTGTGG
Source organism: Canis aureus (assembly GCF_053574225.1). Classification (NCBI taxonomy): domain Eukaryota; kingdom Metazoa; phylum Chordata; class Mammalia; order Carnivora; family Canidae; genus Canis; species Canis aureus. The sequence continues at coordinate 57,089,817 of NC_135613.1, read as the reverse complement.
GCTGGCCGCACACCCCCCTCTTCCCACTTTCGCTGTTCCCTCTCCTCTCTGACAGTGCCAAGTGGACGGAGACGGAGATAGAGATGCTGAGGGCTGCCGTGAAGCGGTTTGGGGACGATCTTAATCACATCAGCTGTGTCATCAAGGAACGGACAGTGTGAGGGAGGGTGGCCGGCAGAGGAAGGGGGGTGGGCACGTTCTTCCTCCGCACCCGCCTTCCATCTCTTCCTGAGAACTCCCAACTCTACCTCGCTGCTAGTTCTGTTAGCATCTCCTCCAAGATTAAAAAAATAAAAGAGTGGGTCAGAAGTTACTGAAATGCTATGGTAACCGGGACCTTCCAAGAATTTTATTTTGGGGTTGCCCGAGATACCCAACAATTGAATTCTGTGATGGGAGTTCCCTGGTGGTTTATGCAGCTCCTTGGAGATTCTGCTGCGGTGTTTCTGGGGATGCTGTGATTCTGAACTAGTTGAGCGGGATCTTCTCCTAAGTCTCAGTCTACCTGTAGTTCACCAGGGCTTACCTGGTGGCCTTCCAGATCTGCACATCTCTCCCAGAAGAGAATGAGGCAATGGGTTCAGGGAGTCCACTCATCACATTCTGTCCGTTCTGAGTGTACACAAAGCTTCAGGGGAAACTGAGAGCCCTGCCAAAGGGGTGGGGCCCTGACGGTGATGCTCATGAAGGGGCTCCCCAGGATTCCTTCAGAGTGGCCCATTGCCCCTGCCCCTCCCCACCCTTCCCTAAGTCGCTGTGAGGACTCTCTTCCTAACCCACTCTCGTCTCTCCAGGGCTCAGATAAAGGCCACAGTGAAGCGCAAGGTATACGAAGACTCTGGCATCCCTCTTCCAGCTGAGTCACCCAAGAAAGGGGCCAAGAAGGTGCCATCCAGTGTCTTGTCACCTCCTCCAGCCGCCCCTCCACCAAGCAGCACCAGTGTCCCTGAGGCCGGGGGCCCCCCCATAAAGAAACAGAAGGCTGGTGAGGGCTGCAGAGCTGCCACGGGGGCAGGGGATGGGGGTAAGGTCCTGTCCAAGGTTCAAAAGTTCACAGGTTCGGGAGAGAATCGGGGGCTGGGTCAAAGAACAGATCTCTTCCTTTCCCTGTCAGGGTTCCCAGACAGCTGCTGGGCTGTCAGAGGGAGTGGGGGCTTGAAGCTTTGGGAAGCTGGGGAGCAGTCAGAGAATCTAAAGCCCAGCTTACCACCTCCCCACCCCCCCAGATGTGACACTCAGTGCTCTGAATGACTCGGACGCCAACAGCGACCTGGTGGATATTGAAGGGCTGGGTGAAACTCCTCCAGCCAAGAAACTAAGCTTCGACCAGGGTAGGGGTCCTCCTCCTCTCACTCTCTGGCCAGTTGAAAGGGGGGGTGGAGACTCAGCTTTGACCAAGGTAGGGGTCTTTCTCCCACTCCCAGGCTAGCTGTGGGGGGGCGGGGTGCTCACTTGGACAGCAGGGGAGAGTCTCCATAGGAGCCCCCTCCTGTGCACAGAGGTCTCGGAAGAGAAGGTTTCCTGGTATGCAGTGCAGGGGGGATTGGGTCAGCAACGAGCCAGGTACTTTGGGGAGGTAGGAGTGGTCTTGGCAACATTCTTGGGGCTCGCTCCATCTCGGCCCATTTTGCTTCCTGTTCCAGACAGCTTGACCCTGGAATCTGGCCTTCTCATGACCTCTGCTGACCCCCCTCTGCTCTCTCGCTGAGCCTTCCACCTCTCACCCCTGTCACTGTTCCCTCTGGACCTGTGAATCGCCCAGGACTCCGAGCAAGTCTGCACGAGAGAAGGTCAAGAGGCTGCTGGGGCAGCACACCTTTGCAGTTCTGTGCGAGCATCGGCCCCCAAGCCCTCTGACCTCCAACTGACAGACTTTTTTTTATACAGAAAACAATAAAGATTGTTCCCTCAGCCTGGTGTGTTTGGCATAACATTATTGGGGCGTGGTGGGTGACGGCCTCCCTCCTGAGCCCCAGGGGCTCGGCCCCTCCTCGCAGTGCTCACCACCCTGCCTAGAGCAGCACAGCCAATATTGGCAGACTCTCTTCCCAGTGCCAATATTTCTGTGCTGCTAGAGCCAGGGGAGCTGGGTGTGGGCAACAAAGACTCTACTTTGCTCTCCAAAAGCAGAACCTAACTCCCAAGATCTCTGGCAGTCAGTATTCCTGAGGCTGCGCTAGGGACTTGAGAGGGGCTATTTCCAGTGCTTCCCGACCCCCCCCCCACCACCACCACCACCTCACAAAAAGGCCCAGATGTTTTGTGTGTTGCTTCTCCAGGGCAGCCTCTCAGGGCCAAGCCTCAGCGGTGCCTCCCCCACCCTCACCCTAACACCACAGTGTGGTCTGGACGTGGCCACAGTACCGTACAAACCACAGTGTGCTGCTGGGGCGGGAGCAGGACTGGGGTGGGCTGAGAGGAAGGGAGCACAAGATGGTGCTGGGAAGACCCCCAACACCCAGAGCAGAGACTTAGGGAAGGTTTAGAAGGCAAACATGGCCCCAAGAAGCATTGGGGCGGGCGGGAGGCGCGGGGGCAAGCAACCAGGGCTAGGAGCTGACAAGCACCTGGAGGGAGACAGGCCTAAGGAGTGAGCTGGCAGTGTGATAAGACTGGAACCATCTTCCCTCTGTAGGAACTCTGCTCAGGGGATCCCTAGGGTGGGGTCGGAGGCAGAGGAAACCGGGAATGATCGTGGGGGGCCAACATTCTGCCTCCCGACTCAGCAGAGGCAGGGCCCCAAGGCTTCCTGTGTCCGTCTCTCCCCACCCTGGGTCAGAACCCAAGAGAAAGCAAGGAGAGACACAAGGCCAAGGACAGCAGGGTTGGGAGTTGGCAATCCAGAGGTGGTGGGGCCGGAACATGGTAGGGAGAGGGGGGCCGGAAGTCGCCCTGGGCCCTGGGCCTGCCACAAGATGGAGGCCAAAGGCAGGAAATGGAGACCAGAGAGAGAGGGGAGCAGCAGGGCCCAGGAAGAGGGCTGTCTGGACCTGGGGGCCAGGTACTCAACCCCCAGCACTGTCCCCAGCCCCCACTGTCCCCCCAGGACCCACGCCCGGCCCCCTGCGACGACCCCCATCAGACCATCCACCAGGCCCAGGAAGGCGGGCCCACCCCATAAAGCCACGTTTAAGCTGAGACAAACATGCCTCTCCCCACCCCCACCCAGGGCCTTCCCTCAGCCTTTCCCTCCTGTCCAGGACATGATTCTTAAAAGCACCCCACACCAAGCACAATCCAAGGGCTCGGATCCCTTCCACAAATCAAAATAACATCCTCTGAAACCTAAAAGTTTTCCCCCTACATCCCATTCCACCCGCTACCACCCCCCCTTCCGACACACCCCCCAAAACTCTTAGCAATCAGAAAGATCTAAGATGGTGGGTGTAAGCAGTCTTTTTAGGCCCCGGGGGATGCCAGACCCCTCTCAAGACCCCTATTTGTCCCACACCAGATCCTGCCAAGGCCTCCTGCTCCTCACTCCAGCCTCCATCACCCCCAAACTGAACAACTGCCCCCAGCTCCCATTCTCGGCAGAGCCTTTGTGGGGGTGAAACAAATCAAACACTGTGCTAACAGCTGGGGGTGCTGGGGGGCCTTCTGGTCTCAGCCTTTGGTTCCCATCTGGGGGACTGAAGTTTAGGGGCACAGGGGAAAGCCTCTCCAATCATCCCCCCAGTTCCAAGACTGACAAAGCCCAACCCCACCCCAGCACGCACCTCCAAACCTCCCCCCCAACCGCCACGTCTCTCCTGAAAACAGGGGACACTTCCCTCCTCACTTACCTCAGCTACTCTCCCCTGAGATCCTGGTCCCCTATTTTGAAGGGAGCAAAATTTGGGGTGCATCCCTCACATTTGGGGTGCAGGAGAAAGGAGCCGCCCCAGTCGCATCGCTGGCCTCCTTCCTCTCGGCTGGCTCAGGGAGTGGGGAGTGCCCTAGGGAGGGAGGACCCCCACAAGAGAGCTCAGAAGGGGGTTCCTCCATTCCCAGTCAGAATTGGGGACACCCCCCCAAACCCGTCCCAGCCCATCCGTCTCCAACTCGGCGGGAGAGGCAGCTGCAATGCCCCAGTCAGATTCCCCCAACACTACATTCCTCACCCCATCTAGAGGGGTCCCGGGGGCCCCAAAAAATCCCAAAAAAATCTAGGATGTTGGCAGGACGGTCCTGGACTAGCATGCCAAATTTGGGGTCCTCAGATAGCCCCGTTTTTTCAGGAAAATTCTGTCTTTCACCTGCCTCCCGCCAGCCCTGCTCTGTCCCGATGCCAATTTTGGAAGTCACTCCCTCCTTCCTCCTCCCCGTCTCTCCAGGCCCCCCCGCTCGGGGGCTGGGGTCCAGGAAACCTGGCTTCCAGACCGGGGAGGGGGGCCACTCCTCGAAGGGCTAGGGGCCAGGAGGTCAAGCTCATAGCCCCAGTCTTAGGGAAGCAGGAAAGCTCGATTCTCCCCTCCCCCCCCACCCCCACCCCACCCCCCCCGCTGGTCTCCGTGGTGGTTTAAGGAAAGCCTGGAGGATTGGAATCTGCCATTGCTGTTGCACAGGCAGGTTTTTTTCCTTGGGTTGGGGGGGTGGGCGGTGGGAGGGAGAGAGGGGAGGAGAGCCGAAGGGAGCGGGGACCCAGGCGTGCAGGGCCGGCCCGGCTGACCCCCTCGCCCCTGCGGCCGTGGGGGAGCCCCTCCCCCCACCCACCTCGACCGCATTCCCAGCCCTCTGGCCGCTTTCTGTTTGGGGCTCTGACCCTAGAAACTGGGAACATGAATCACCCCCTTGCACCCCACCACCACCTCCCCTCGCCCAAGTTCTAACAGCACCACCCTAGTCTGGGGTCTTTCCTTGACAGCTGGGACACCCTATGTCCCCCCCCCCCCTTTCCCGGAAAGTGAGGTGTGCTCCCTTAAGAAATGGGGGTTTGGAGTCTGAAACCACCTTCTTTCCCTCAGATTCATCCAGGCCTCAGAGAAATAAGAGGAGATGTGCTGCCCCCATTACCTTTCCGGATTTCTCCCTTCAAGTCCTTGGGTGTATTTGGGGGTTCAGGCAAGAAAGAGATTTCTTGACTCTGGGGTGAGAGGGAGCTGGCTGTAAGCAAAGGACACCTCAAACCAGCATCATGCTCTGAATTAAGTGAATCCTCGAATCAACTTCGCCTTCATCAAATACACCCAGAGAGTGACAAAACACCCCGAAATAAGGACACCCCAAAACTTTAGTCTCCTACCTTGGTCCCTTGCCTTGTGTCTTTCCCTGGAAAAAGCCTCATGGCTATCTATCTACACATACAGCGGTCTATCCCCCCTCAAAGTAAGTTTCCACAACATTCAAATATAAAGCTTTGCTCTGTCTCAATGACCCACAATCACAGAAGGCCTTCAAACTTGCTCCCAGGTTCCTATTATGTTCCACCTCAAGCTAATTTTTAAAAAACAACAACAAAAAAACCTCCAAATTGAATTTCACGTTCCCCCAAATCTAACCTGAACCTTGAAGCATATATGGCTTCCCAAAACAGACTGCACCCCAAAATCAGCAAGACTATTCTACTTGAAATCAGATTATCCATAGACACCAAAGGCTATGAATTCCCCAAACAAAACCCTCATCCACCTCAAGGACGCCAAGTGGGATGTCCTGATATTCCAAGACGACAGTCTCCAAATTATGGGTGTCAGAATCCCCAAAACTAACAGAGCTGCAAAATCAGCTCCACGCCTCAAACTCACCTCAGGCCTTCTGAAAGCAGCCCTCTCCCCCAGCCCCCCCCCCCCCCCAGGGCCCAGAACAATCAAACTAAGTCCACATCCCCTAATAAGCATGCACTCACAACCGACCACATAACACAAAATCAACTCCCTCCTGATAGGAAAGGGAGTCCCCCCAGGTGGACGCCCACCTCCAAACTGAGCAGAGACCGCCCCATTACCCCTTACATGCCAAAGCCACATCACGGTCCTGAATCCCTAGTGATCCGGGATTCCCAGTTCCTCAGAGTTCTTGCCTGCACCCAAATAAAGGTATGCTCAAGTCTGAAGAGGAGGACCCCAGGCCTGGGTGCACAGCTCCATGGGTGATGGGCGGTCATTTCTGGGCGCCTGTGCAAGATGCACAGCCTGGCTTTGCAGCTACACTGATAGCTCTGCACCCTACCCCTCCCCAAACATTGCCACCCCCAACTCTCCCCAGACAAAATATGAGGGTGAGACCCGTGCCTATCTCCCAGATCAGGAACCTAAAATTAGGGTTATCAGCCCCTCCTGCCCTCTCTCCTTGCTTTTACCCGGAGACCTTCCCAGTCTTCTTTCCTTTCTTTTTCCACCCCACCCAACTTTCGGATTAATGTTCACTAAAAATTCAACTCTACCGACCGATTAATAGTGTCTAGCTTAATTGGAAAAAGAAAAACCTGAGCTCCCAAGGTTCAGACCCCACTCCTTGTCTCCCCTCCACCCCCCCTCCCCCAGTTCCCTTGCTCCCGAAGCCCGCTGGATTTCTCACCCCCAGATTAGGAACCCCAGCCTCGGAGGACAGTGTCCTCTGTCGCCTAACTCTCCCTCCCCTCGCCCAACCTTCGTCCCCTCCTAAGGAGGCCGAGGGACAACATGACCCGGCACAAAGGGGAGGAGGACGAAGGTTTCAGCCGCTCAGACCTAGTGGATCCTGCGCCCCGGTCCGAGTGGACCCCGGCCGGGCGGAGACCGCGAGGCGAGGCTAGAGCTCGTCCGCCCCCTCGTGGAAGGAGTCACACATTGCCAGGGTTCGCCTCCCTGCCGCGCTGGACCCCGGCGCCCCGCCAGCCCCCGAGCGCAGCCGACGGGCGGGGGCCCGAGGCCCTAGTGAGCGGGCACTGGGGGAGGGCGAGCGCCCTTTGGGCGGGAGGCTGGCTCTCTGGATCCCTAAAAGGATTCAGAAGGGAGTCTGGAGCCAGAGTCCCGACGCCCGGGTCTCCTGCGCTTCTCCCGACCCCCACCCCCCACCCGGGGCTTTCCCCACCTCCTCGAGGGGAAGCAGCTGGCGGAGCCGTCCGGTCGCATGACAATGGAAGGAAACGAGCTAGAAATCACATCCGTCCCCTCCAGGTCCCGCCCGATCCGAGCCCCCCTTTTGGTAGGCCCTGCTGCAGGAGCCTGTCATTCACACCGCACCCTCCCGCCATCTGAGCCCCCACGCGAGTCCACCGTGGCCTCCCCAAACCTGGCGTCTCGCTGAGCTCTCCTCTAAGTCCCTCGATACCGTACGTCGGAAGGGGGACTTGTGCTCCATTTACTCTCCAGGTCACAGGCACCCCCTTTCCAAAAGCCAATAACACCGCTTTTCGCTTGCCCCAGGCCCCCTCGACGACCCGGGGTCACCCACATTGTCCAATCTCGATATCCCCAATTCCAGAGTCCCATCCCCGGTCCCAGGTTCAGAGGCCCAAGACCCCCGATGTGACGACCACCCGGCGTCCCTGAGGTCCCGCCCTCGGGCCGGAGACCCCGCCCCGGGCTCGCCATCTGGAGAGCGCGGGAGGAAGGAAGGATACAGACCCAGGCGTTCACCCCACCTCCACCCCCGCCCCCGCCATCCCGGCCAGATAAAGGCGCGGAGTCCAACAGGGGAGAGAGACCCCGCCCCCCTGAAAAGAGCAGCCGCAGCCCCTGCAGGACAGGGGTAAGGACCGTGGACTGAGGGAGCCGGGCTCCTGGGTCCCCAAGAAGGGGTTGCTGGTGAGAGGAAGACTGAGATCAGTTATGAGGTTCCAGACGAGGGGGTCCGGGACCAGACAGTAGCGGAATTCGGTGGTTCGGTTGGGGTTTGGAGGGGTGCGGACCGCAGGCCGTCCGAGGTGTCCGGGCAGGTGGCTCACTCGAGATTCGCGCGCCCGGCGAGGCCGAGGGGAGCGGGGTGTTGCACGGGCACCGAGCGCTGCAAACCGAGGGCGCTGCTGGCCGATTGCCTACGCTGGGCGTCGACGCCGCGGCCTGGGAGCGTCCAACTCGCGCCAGGCACCCTGGAGGGGTCTCAGGTGGGGGGGGAACTAGCGCCGGGGAGCCCAGCGCATTAAGAATTAGACGGTTCGGGGCGGGTGGGGGGCTCGGCTCCCGCTGCTCTGCAGCAGAGGGGGGGCGAACTGCGGAGGGAAGGCGTCTGAGCCCCGCCTGGGTCCCTGGGTGCCCGCAGGCCTGCGTCGCGATGGGTTCCACCGCCACCCCCGAGGGCGCGCTGGGCTACGTCCGCGAGTTCACTCGCCACTCCTCCGACGTGCTCGGCAACCTGAACGAGCTGCGCCTCCGCGGGATCCTCACTGACGTCACGCTGCTGGTTGGCGGGCAACCCCTTCGAGCTCACAAGGCGGTTCTGATCGCCTGCAGGTTGGAGGGGTAACTCAGGGGGGTGGCGCGGGATCCGAAGGGAGAGGGGTGGAGCCAGAAGGTCTTTGGCAGGGGATCCCAAGCCAAGCCTTCCAGAAGCAGGAGACTGGGGCACCTGGATTGTTGAGCATCTGCCTTTGCCTCAGGTCGTGATCCTGGGGTCCTGGAACGGAGTCCCCCATCAGGCTCCCTGCAGGGAACCTCTTTCTCTGTGTCACTCATGAATAAACAAAATCTTTTAAAAAAATAAATAAATAAAGAGGCCAGAGGAGGTTGAGCCCCTCAGGGAATTGGGGGGGAGGTGGGGCTTTCTACCGTGGCACGTGTCTCCCTGGGTTACCCAGGCCCTAAAGTAGCCTATCTGCCCTCTTTCCAGCGGCTTCTTTTATTCAATTTTCCGAGGCCGTGCTGGAGTGGGGGTGGATGTGCTCTCCCTGCCTGCGGGCCCAGAAGCCGGAGGCTTCGCTCCTCTTCTGGACTTCATGTACACTTCACGCCTGCGCCTCTCTCCAGCCACTGCACCAGCCGTCTTGGCGGCTGCCACCTACTTGCAGATGGAACACGTGGTCCAGGCCTGCCACCGCTTCATCCAGGCCAGGTGAGAGAGCCCCAGCTTCGGAGTCCTCTGTTGGGTGAGGTGGCATCCCAGGTGTCAAGGGCAGAGGCCAATTTTAGGAAAAAGCACTAACATCCATCGCACTTGTCCCAGCTACGAACCTCTGGGCATCTCTCTGCGACCTTTGGAGGCGGAACCCCCCACACCCCCGACAGAACCTCCGCCAGGCAGTCCCAGGCGCTCCGAAGGGCACCCAGATCCACCTACTGAGTCTCGCAGCTGCAGTCAAGGCCCCCCCAGTCCAGGCAGCCCAGACCCCAAGGCCTGCAACTGGAAAAAGTACAAGTTCATCGTGCTAAACTCTCAGGCCTCCCAAGCAGGGAGCCTGGCCGGGGAGAGGAATTCTGGTCAACTCTGCCCCCAAGCCCGGCTCCCCAGTGGAGACGAGGCTTCCAGCAGCAGTGGCAGCGGCAGTGAAGAAGGACCCATTCCTGGTCCCCAGAGCAGGTACAGAACCTAGAACCTCAGGAATTTGTAGAGGCCAACCTCAGCTAGGAGGCAGAGCCGTTGGGCCTGGGTGGTCAGCAGCAGGGAGTGAGGGGGCAGCACAATTAGATTTGGCTCACTGGTCAGTATGGCTCACCTCCAGGGGAAGGTCTTTGGCTCTAAGTCCTCCAGGTGAGACCCTCCCTCCACAAAATCTCTCCTAACCTTTTTCTCTGGGCTTGCCACCTGCCTAGGCTCTCTCCAACTGCTGTCACAGGACAGTTCAAATGTGGGGCTCCAGTCAATACCCCGCATCTCCTCGCAGCCCCAGCTCAAGAAACCACTGGATCACACTCTGGACAGGCTTGTCCACCACCAGGTAAGAGCCCTTCCTTTTACCTCCTCCTTGGCTTTTCTTCTGGGGCTGCTCCAGGCGAGTGTTTGGGCCAAAAGCAAAGGCCTGTCCCAGTTACTGCAAATTGGAATCACCTGGGGAGCTTTTAAAACTGCCATTGCCCAGGTCACACCCCACAGATCAAAATGTCTAGAAGTGGGAGCCAGGAATTGGTATTTTTTAAAGCTTTCCCTGAGCAGCAAAGCCTGGGAACTCCTGGCCTCTGCCCATCAGGGCTGAGTGCTGGGCCCAGGACTCGGCAGGGCCTCTCCGGCAAGCTGTGAAGCAGAGTAGTAGTCCAAGAGAGGACACAGAAACAGAAACTTCCACCCAGTAATTGGGGCCTGCACCTACCACCACCACTATTGAAGAGATTAGCAGAGTATTCCGCAGTCAGACAGACATGAGGTCGGATCTTGGCTTGTCCTCATATTAACCATGTAACCTTGAGTAAGTCAGATGAACTCCAGGAACCTTAGCAGTAAACTGGGAAAAAGAAAATCCATCTCCAATGTGGTTTGAGGATTCACTGGAATCGCCATTACCCATCCCTGCTCCCAGGAAGTGAATATTTCAGCTGCCAGAACTGTGAGGCTGTGGCTGGGTGCTCATCGGGGCTGGACCCCTTGGCTCCTGGTGATGAGGACAAGCCCTACAAGTGTCAGCTCTGCCGATCTGCCTTCCGCTACAAAGGCAACCTGGCCAGTCACCGCACGGTGCACACAGGTAAGGGAGGAGGGGGCCCTGGCCTTCCTGCCTGCAGGTGTCCTGGGGCGGAGTCCCTGACCTCCCTTCCACCCTGCCTCCAGGAGAGAAGCCCTACCATTGTTCCATCTGCGGAGCCCGCTTTAACCGGCCGGCCAACCTGAAAACCCATAGTCGCATCCATTCGGGAGAGAAGCCCTATAAGTGTGAGACGTGCGGCTCACGCTTTGTGCAGGTACGCAACCCGTCTCCCAGCCCGCTCCGAGGCAGATTTGCAGGAGGGCGGGGCGGGCCGTCGGGGCGCTCTCTGAGGTCGCCCTGCTTCCCAGGTCGCGCACCTGCGCGCGCACGTGCTCATCCACACCGGGGAGAAGCCCTATCCTTGCCCTACCTGCGGCACTCGCTTCCGCCACCTACAGACCCTTAAGAGCCACGTTCGCATCCACACAGGAGAGAAGCCGTACCACGTGAGTACCTGCGCGGGTGGCCACCTGGGGGCGGGGCTCTGAGAGCTCCTCGGAGTGGGCGGAGCCCGGGGGGAGAAGGGGCGGGGCCGCGCGTAGGGGAGCCCGCGCACCGAAGTGAGGCTCCGGGACCAGCCAGAGAGGGAGGAAACTTCGCTGAAGAGGGCGGGGCCTCTGTCCTTTGCCTCCGCCCGGGGATCCGGGAAGACGCCGGGGTCGTGGGCTTCTCTTCTGCCAAGGGTTGGGCACTTGCGCATCGGAGTCCTCGCGCGGGGGGTAGGGAGCTGACCCGGCTGTCCTCACTTGTCCTCCCACAGTGCGAGGCCTGCGGCCTTCATTTCCGGCACAAGAGTCAGCTGCGCCTGCATCTGCGCCAGAAGCACGGAGCTGCTACCAACACCAAAGTGCAGTACCACATTCTGGGGGGCCTCTAGCTGAGCGCCGGCCCGGATCCCACCCGGATCCCAATCGCTTCCCGGAAGCCGGGACGGCCGCGGGCTCACGGCTGGCTTCCCCCTCGGGCTTGGGTGTGCAAGGCCCCTCCAGTATCAGAAACTGCCACCACCACCTTCGGTTATCACTGGGGAGAGCGGGGGTGGCAGATCTCGGCTTGATCTGCCTCTGTTTTGCTGGTCAAAACCTCTTCCCCACGATCAAAATGGTTTCTGGAGGAGACAGCCAGCTGGGAGCTGGGGGCGGGGAGAGACTGGCAGTGGGGGGGTAATAGTCCTCCACCTGCAGCCCTCCCCTTCTCATTTGGTTTATCTGTAAATATAATTTATTGAGGCCTGTGGGTGGCACCAGGGCCTTCACTCTATTGCATTCCCCACTTCCCTCCTCTACAAGTGTGACCAAAAGTGACCTGAGGCACTGTAGGTGAGGTCACACATAGCTCTGCTGGCAGAGATTAGCACTTGGCTGTCTCCTTTGGCTTGACTATTTTATGTGTACTATTGTCATAACTTGTATCTTTAGAATTGTTGTTTCTCCTGTGTGTGTCTGCTTGTTGGTTTGTTTAAAACAGAGAAAGGGTCCCTCTGTCTTGTCCCTCGAAATCCTAGGTCTGGAACCTTATTTGTTCTAGGGGCAGCTCTGTGGACATGCGGGGTTCTGGAAGTGGGTCAGGAACCCTCTTCGATATTCTGGATATTGTAGGTTCTCTAGCGAGCTAGAACTGCATATAGACTTTCCTCTGGTTCCAAGACTTAGAGGAACGTTTTTGGTGAGCCAGAAATGGAAGTAAGAAGTGTTTCTGGGGGCCATTGATGTAAGGGCTTTGGCAATCTTGGAACTGGAGGGATGATTGTAGGGGCTTTCTCTTATGGCCCCAACTGTCCTGTGAGTCTGGTCACCTAGGATTGGCTCTATTGTGTCAATCTGTCATGATTGGGCTTTCATCGAGCCCAGGATCCTCCCAGTGGGGCCTGTTCCCAGCACTGGGTTGATCCCTTCCTTATCAGAGATGACTCAACCCTTTCTGATTCTGCCCAGAATGGTATGACCGATGCAAGAATTAAACTCTATCTTGACTAGAAGATAGAGAGTCATGACCAGTCCTTTACTGTAGCAGTGTCTGGGTTCACATATTCCTTGGGGTTCTCTCTACCTGAGAGAAGCCCCTTCTTCCTTTAATGGGTTTTTAGACATCTTCTGGCAAGTGTCGGAATTCCAGAAACTTCTTTGCCTCTAGAAGTCACAGGTGCTTGGTAACTTTCTTACCTTAGAAAAGCGAAGTCTGTGACCTGGCCTAACCATCACTGCATTCCTGTCTGGAATGCACTAGAACCTTCCACAGGGAGACAAAAGGGGCTGAGTTCCATTCCAGATTCGCTGTAGTTTGGGATTATGACTGGGATTACTGTCGGGATTAGGTATTTAAAAGATTGAAAAGAGTAATTGACTGATGAGCCTTCTGGTTGACCAAGTATCTGGGTAGGACTAAGAGGTTGGTTGAGGGGACATGGTCTTTGGTATAGGCCAAGTAGGTAGAAAGTTGGGAATGGGATTGCTTCTTAATTAGATGGAATGTCTGGAATGTGAGATGATACTCAGAAACCTCGGTTTACAGTCCTTCTCCTGTTGCCTTGGGAGCTGTTTGATTGTGGGTTTTGGGTGGAGGTTAGAGAGCACTTTGAATTGTGTCCCGTGGGGCTTCCTCAAGATAGGTCAGGACCAATGGCTGCCACTTGAGGACAAGTGAGAAAACAACTTTTCTTTATCATTCCTCCTTCCTGTCCACTGCAGGATTGAAGCAGGGAAAGCAGAAGAGAGCTGTGAGAAGGAACCTTTTTTTTTTTTTTTTTGGTTTTGTTTTGTTTTGTTTCCCAATTAGATGGGCAGGTGTAGAGCGCCAAGGGGTAGAAATGTTAGATCTTGCCAGATCAGAATCTTGGAATAAAGAAGTCTCTCTGTGCTACCTGCTGTGTCCAGGTTCTTGTCTGGGAGGATTTGGGAATGGAGTGAAATGGGGGAAAAAGGGTTTCATTCCTCCTGGATTCCATCTTGTGTTCTGTGCCCATTTGACCACCCTATCCCATCTGACACTTTCAATGGCCCTGTTCTCCCCCTTCCCTACCCTTGCCTTCCGGCTCATTGTGTAGGAACCAGTGACTTCATGAAGTTTCTCCGGAGCCACCTGCATCCTGCTGCTCTGAAGTCACTTCCTGCCTGAGGTGTGGAGGCAGCAGGGAGAAACCAGGAAGGCACTAATAATATCAAGAGGCTGGGGGATGCATCTGTGCTGGGGATCATAATGCTTGGGACACTGCCTACCACCACCACCAAGGAAAATGGATAGGACTTAGGTCCCCTGAGGACAGGAAAGTGTGCAGGTGGCAGTGAGAAGGTTGATATATGTGGTTAGAGCCAACAGCTAGCTCTACTCCTCCCCCAGCAGTGGAACCTTAGAATCTATCCAGTGCCCAAGGCATGCTTCTCTTGCACCCTTTCCCTGTCCCATGTGTGTCTTGGGTGTGGAACTCTGTTCTGCCCGTGGGCAGAGGGTCACTAATTCTGTTAAGTTACCTCCCTTTTGGGCTTAAATTCTTCATCTGTGAAATAAGTCCATTAACATGGTCTGCGGTTCCTTTCGACATTTGTGGTTGTGTTTCTCCATCTTAAAACTCATGACCTAGATTAGAGATTTTTTTTAAGTAAAAAGAAAGGAAGAAAGAAAGGAAGAAAGAAAGAAAGAGAAAGAAAAAAGAAAGAAAGAAAGAAAGAAGAAAGAAAGAAAGAAAGAAAGAAAGAAAGAAAGAAAGAAAGAAAGAAGAAAGAAAGAAAGAAACAGCAGCTTATGCCCTGTTGAAAATGAGGCCTGCTAATCTTATGTATCCCCTCCTACCTGTCAGGTCCTGAATGAAGCATTCTAGTGCATAGGGTTTCTAATTCGATTCTCCCTGACAACCCTCAAAAGTAGGTACTATTATTATCACCAAATTTACAGTTAGGAAAACCAGCTGAGAGGTTCAATGTCTTAGAGACCCTTAAAGATGACACACTGCTATACTAGGTTAAACAGACACATTGATTTCTAAGTCTTGGCACATTTCCCACCTGCCAAAGTTTTAAGTCCACTTAACAAAGTTTGTTATTTCCTACATATAAAATTATAAGGCTCAGTTCACTCTTTGATATTACACAGCCCCCACGAGCCCGGGGGGCTCCATCGGGTAAGCCTTGGACTCTATTTCAGCTCAGGTCGTTGATCTCAGGATAGGGAGATTGAGCCCCCTGTAAGGCTCCACACTGAACAAGGAGCCTGCTTAAAATTTTCTCTGCCCCCACTTCTCCCCCCAGCCCTCCCCACCCCACATGCACTCTCTCTGTAAAAAAAAAAAAAAAAAAAAAGTCCTCCTTCCCTAAGGTTGCAAGGTCAGGATCCCAGGGAGCATGGATTACAGTGGAGAAACAGAAAGCCAAGCCATCGATGTTACATATGGTGGAGGACTGCCTACTTGGGTAGGAGGAGTTGACTGCTCCCCTGCTAAGAGTTCATGTCTTTCAGTCAACCCCATCAGGGGATCAAAACCCGCTGTTAGCAAATAGTTTTAGCAGAGGGTGGAGGAAAAGAGTTCAGCCCCACCGAGGGAGGGGTGTAGGTGGTGCTGGGGAGGTCCTGAGTGCGCTCACAGCCGCCCTTCCTCTCTCGAGTTATTTTTGGTTTCTGTGACTTGTAGATTTCCTGTTAGCGACCACAGAAGCAACAGGAACTGAGTCGCCGCTGCAGAAACGAACGCCAGCCTCCCACTGGTCTCGTCCTGGGCCCCTGAGCCCCCAGGGATCCAGGCATGTAGGGTTTGGCGTACTCAGGCCCTAGGGCAGGTATCTCGTTTGACTCCGCGCAGGAAGCCTCTGTTCACCCCCGACCTGACCTCGCCATTGGACCCCCCATTAAGCAAGTGGGTGTCTTCCTCTCCTGAACCGGGTGACCCGCCACCTAGCCCCGTGAACTCCCCACGTGAGAGTCGCGGTGCGGGAATGTGGACAGACGGGCCGGTTAGGGGGCCGGAGACGCAGCAGCCTCCCGGTAGGTCCCTAGTCACGCGGGGCCCATCCAGTCGGCCTCCAGCGATCCCCTCCTGACGCATGCGCTGCACTCACTGTCCCGGTCCAGTACGCAGCTCTAAGCCCCGCCCCGCCCTCCGGGCTCCACCCCCGCACGGGAGTCCTGCTTCCCCACCCGCGGCGGGTGGACCCGGGCCGTGGCCAGGTCCGGCAGGTAGCTGACGCCTGCAGTGATAAGACGGATAACCCACCGGGAGACCGGCCGCCTCCCGGCTCCGGGCTGAACGTCTGCGCCCCCGGCTTCCCGCCCCGGACCGGTCCCGCCCAGGCCTCGACAGGCTGCGCTTGGCCCACGGAGCCACACCCCCGGGAGCCGCTCGCCCCACCTAGGCCGCTGGGCTGGGTCCCTCCGTCGTCGGTGCCTTCCCCGGCGGCAGCAGCAGCCTGCGCTCCGCCGCGAGGCCGGGCGGCTGGGTGCGCAGAGGTGGAGGGTCCCGCGCCCTGCTCCCGCCCCGGGCGCGCGGGGCGGCGGCAGCCCGATCCCCTCGCCGATGGCGCACAGGGCCGAGCCCCCCGACGGGGGCTGGGGGTGGATGGTGGTGCTCTCCGCGTTCTTCCAGTCGGCGCTGGTGTTCGGGGTGCTGCGCTCCTTCGGCGTTTTCTTCGTGGAGTTAGTGGCGGCGTTTGAAGAGCAGGCGGCGCGGGTCTCCTGGATCGCCTCCATAGGGATCGCGGTGCAGCAGTTCGGGAGTGAGTGCCGCGCCGGCCCGGAGGCCTGCCACCCTCCCTCGGAAGGGAAGGGAGCTGCGGGGACGCGGGAGAGGACAGGGCGGGGCTGGGGAGACCCTGGCGGAGGCCGCCGGAGAGCTTCGCGGACCGCGTCTTCCTCTTTCTCAGGCCCGGTGGGCAGCGCCCTGAGCACAAAGTACGGGCCCAGGCCGGTGGTGATGGCCGGGGGCATCTTGGCCGCGTCGGGGATGCTGCTCGCCTCTCTTGCTACCACCTTGACCCACCTATACCTCAGTATCGGGCTGCTCTCAGGTGAGGCCCAGGACGTGGGCAGGAGAGGGCTAGCCGGCTCCGGACTCTCACCTTCTTTCCTGCCCCTTCCCAGAGGCTTACAGGAGGAGCTGGCACCTGTACCAGAGGGCAAGTCTTAGGAGGGATGACTAAAGTGATCAACATGGTGTGGGCATATTGAGAAATTCAAAGATGTGGAAGCCAGAATATGCAAGCCCAGGGCTGATGGGGCTGGAGTGTAAGGAAGAATTAGCATAACGTTGTGCCAGGTCCTGTGGCTGCTGATATCATTATCCAGTTTACAAACAGACAAAACAAGGCTCTGGAAACTTATGTAACTTGCCAGACCAATATCATTCAGCCAGAAGTGGTATAGCCCGTGCCTAACTTCCAAAGTTCTGACCGAGTCACTGCTCTTACGGACAGTATTTCTGAACCTCCACCTGCCCATGAGGTGTTTTACCTGCGTCTTGCAGATGAGGAGAGGAGAACTGAGGCTGGGAGAGTGAATAAAATGCACAGGGTCGTGCGGCTGGGAAGTATTGATACTAGGGTCCTAACCCAGGCCTGTGCTGCGTTCTCTTGCTACCCATGGTGGAATCACTGGGTGCCCTGGGCTCCCTAAGGGTCCCCCAATCCCTGTTTCTTCCTTTTCCACAGGCTCTGGCTGGGCCCTGACCTTCACTCCGACCTTGGCTTGCCTGTCCCGTTACTTCTCTCGGAGGCGATCCCTGGCTACAGGGCTGGCACTGACCGGCGTGGGCCTCTCTTCCTTTGCGTTTGCCCCACTATTCCAATGGCTGGTCAGCCTCTATGCCTGGCGAGGGGCTCTACTGCTGGTGTCTGCCCTCTCCCTCCACCTGGTGGCCTGTGGTGCTCTCCTCCGCCCACTGTCCCTGATGGAGGATCCTGTTGTGGGGGGCCCTGGGGCCCAACTCACCTCCCTCCTTCATCACGGCCCCTTCCTCCGTTACACTGTTGCCCTCACACTTATCAACACTGGCTACTTCATTCCCTACGTACATCTGATAGCCCACCTCCAGGACCTGGATTGGGACCCACTGTCCGCTGCCTTCCTGGTGTCAGTTGTGGCAATTTCTGACCTCGTGGGACGTGTGGCCTCTGGGTGGCTGGGAGATGCTGTCCCGGGACCTGTGGCACGGCTCTTGATGCTCTGGACCACACTGACTGGGGTGTCACTGGCCCTGTTGCCCGTGGCTCACACTCCCACGGCCCTGATGGCTCTGGCTGTGGCCTATGGCTTCACATCAGGTGCCCTGACCCCAGTGGCCTTCTCTGTGTTGCCTGAATTAGTGGGGACTGGAAGGATTTATTGTGGCCTGGGACTGGTACAGATGGTCGAGAGCATTGGGGGCCTGCTGGGGGCTCCTCTGTCAGGTAAGAAGGACTGGGTTTCTGGGAGGCAGGGCTCAGGGCTGCCACATCACGCAGTTTAGGGAGGGGACTATTTGCATTCTAGTGTATGTGAATATTGCCCTCCAGTCTGACACAGAACACAGCCTGCATGGCCGGTCAGAGCAGCCCCCAAGTGGGTCCATGGGGCAGAGAAATTGGGGCTGTGGAAAGACCCAGAGAAGCTATGAGGGCCCCTTGGCAGGGTGCCTACAGCTTGAGGACCTGGCTGGACTGGGCCAGACATAGCCTGCAGGTGCTGTCTTTTCCCTTGACCTCCTGGGCCCCAGCCCAGGTGTCTGAGCTGTTGGGTCAAAGTTCTCTATGTCCCAGACGCCAAAACTTTCAGATCCTTGACTCTCTCCTCTTAACTATTAACTGGAAGTGTAGAAAGGAGGGCCACACTTGCTTGAAAGAAAAGCACAGGTGTGCCTGTCCACCCCTGGATACCCAAGTGTCTGCTGGCTGGTTTGAGAGGCCCTTTCTGAAGGCAGAAGGGTGGTTGAAATTACCCTCCAGAAATTACCTGTAGAAACCTTGAGACCCCAGAGTCCTCGAGCTCATCTGGTCCTGCCTTGTGAGTTCTAACTCTTCTGAGAAGATGGGTTAAGGATTACTCTCTTCCCTTCATCACTCTCAGGAAATGGCTCACCGATATGTGTTCTTTCTTTCTCTCTTGGACCTAGGATACCTCCGGGATGTGACGGGCAACTACACAGCTTCTTTTGTGGTGGCGGGGTCCTTCCTCCTGGCAGGGAGTGGCATCCTCATGACTCTGCCTCATTTCTGCTCCTTGGCCTCTACCTCCAAGCCTCAGGACCGCATAAGAGAGGCAGTTGAAACCAAAGTCTCTCTGTCCAAGGAAGAGCCAGAAGAGGACTAAACTCCAAAAAGGGGCTGTGAGACCCAGAAAGCCAGACATTGGCAGCACCAGATCTTCCCCTCCTGCCCCATCTTGGTGCCCACAGAACCACAGTGCCTTGAGCATCCTGATCCACCTCCCCCCGGGCAGGCCTGGCAGGGGGAGGTTGCAATGCAAGTGCCAACACCTAGTATTTCCTCGAGGCCTATTATCTCTTCTTTGCTCCCACAACCTCTGCCAAAGAATCCAGGGGCTCAGCCAGCTGCCCAGAGCTCAGAATCAGCTATGAAAACCAAAGGTCAAGAGACTTAACATGTTTTACCTGTGATCTCTAGCATTGCCTACCAACTTTCTTCTCTGAAGACAGACATTTGGGAAAGAGGGATGCCCTTTTGAGATAAAACCGAATAAGGAAACCAAGTCATTGTCAGAAACTCAGAAAGAGCTGGGGCTCATGCCCTGGGATTGGCTGAATGAGTTCATGGCTACGAAGCGGAGGGAAGGTATCCACTTTAACCCTGGACCACAGTTCCTCCCTGTGGCCACTGATCTCCTGTTTCTTGCTGTAGAAGATAAGGGTGGACACAGGGTGGGGGTGGCTTGGGAAGGGGAACTAAAGCTTCGAGAGCTGAAGTCTGGTCCAGCATTTCCCTCAGGCCAGGGACAGGAGCCTGAAATGCAGGGAGGAGTTAGCAGATGGTCCCCTCCTGCCCACCCCCCTCACCCCAACACACTGAAATGCACAGGCAGGCAGCTTCTCAGAGATTCCCTGTTTTGTTTTTCTTGCTTTTTGGGAGAGAGGAAGAGGGAAGCGACTGTGAGGGAGGGGCAGAGGGAGAGAGCACTGGAGAATCTTGAGCAGGCTCCATGCCCAGCGGGGATCCCACTGGGGGCACAATCCCACGACCCTGAGATCATGACCTGAGCCAAAATCAGGTCAGAGGCTTAACAGATGGAGTCCCCCAGGCGCCCCCTTGAATATCTTAAGTAGAAAGAATGTTTTCAGCCTCCTCAACTGGCTGAGTTGGAGCTTGTGAGAAACTGGGTAGAAATTCTTTATTGGGGGAGTGGCTCAAACAAATGGTCAACAAGTGGTGTCCCGAGTGGATTGAGAGCCTCCTGGGGAAAGCAGAGCAACTTGAGTAGTGGGGAGCAGTTCCCCCCTCTCAGGGGGAGGAGAGGTGGCCTGCTGGGAGGCTGGCAGGGAGGCTGGTGGGCAGGAGGGCAGCGCCCCTGGCAGCCCCAGGTAGATGAAGCTGCCAGAGAGGATGAAAGAGCCGCAGGTGAGGAAGGAGGCCGTGAAGTCTCCCGTCTTGTCCCTTAGGAAGCCTGTGAAGAAGGGGAAAGGAATTCAGGGGCCTGGGACCCAGGGGCACAGGATGGTGGCCGAAGGATCTGGTGGCTCAGGCCCTTACCTGACAGCGGGGGGCCCAGAAGCCCCCCAAGACTCATCAGCATCATCACCAGCCCTGTGGCCTGCACGACGCCTCCGAGGCCCACCAGCCCAGGGAGCACACCGAAAACCAGGGGTGCGTAACTTCCCGCGCTGAGCCCGTAGGCCCCCGCCGCGGCCAGCAGGGGCCCCTCGCAACCCTCCGGGCTCCCCAGCAAGGGCGCCAGCCCCACTGCCAGAAGCCCCAGCCCCGTCAGGGCCCCGAACCCCGCCAGCAGCCGCGAGAGGGGCACCCAGCCTTGGTCGGCCAGCCAGCCGCTGACGAGTCGCGCACCCGCATCCCCCACCGCAGCCACCGCCACCACCAGCGCCGCTCCATACCCTCCCAAGCCCCGGTCCAAAGCGTGGGGGGCCAAGTGCACATAGGGGACGAAGTACCCGCCCCCGACCAGGGCTGTGCCCAGAGCAAAGACTAGGAAGGCCCGGCGCGCGAAGAGATCCAGGCCGAATGCAGCCAAGGGCCCGCGGGGTCGCGCCGGGGGGTCGCCAGGGAGCACCAGGGGTCGCAGCAGGGCGCCACAGGGGGCCAGATGGAGGGTAACGGCGCTAAGGAGGAGCAGGGCGCCCCGCCAGCCGTAAGTATCAAGGAGGAGCTGCAGGGTGGGCGCCAGGAGCAGCGAGGAGGCCCCGTTGCCCGTGAGCGCCAGCCCCACAGCCAAGACTCGACGGCGGGAGAAGTACCGGGACAGCGTCCCGAGGGCCGGGGCGAACACCAGGGCCCAGCCAGAGCCTGCGAACCGACAGGACCAGGTGAGGACGGGGAGCTAGGGCACGCGCGCGCCGCAGTGATCCCAGCCCTGACCCTCGCAGAAGGCCCCGCCCCCTTGGCCTCCAGCCCCCAGGAAGCGCCCCTCTCCAACATCACCCCTAAGGGTCCCGGGTGTCCCGCTCCCCTCACCAGCAAGGACGCCCAGGCCGAGGTAGAGGTGCAGCAGACTGCGGGCGAAAGCCGAGAAGACGAAGCCCAACGAGGTGAGGACGCCCCCGACCATCACCACGGGGCGCGCCCCCCAGCGGGTGCTCAGAGCGCTGCCCACTGGGCCTAGGAGGGGGCGGAGTCAAAGGGAGACACGCCCCTGGGCCCCCAGACTCGAGCCAGCCCTTCTAGGCTGCTAGCCAGGCCTAAGCTCCTCCCCAGCCCAACACCCCCCTCCCCTTGACCTCAAGACCCTCTCTTTTTTAGAACTCAATCCCACCGGCTCCCCCTTTCTCGGGTTGTCTGGTCATCAGGTGGGTCCTCCATCACCACGCACACGCTCCGCCAGGCCACCCCGGTGCCCGCCTCCCACCTCGGGGGCCCCCCTCACTGGCTGCCTGCTGCACCGCCAGGGCCAGGGCGCTGACCCACGCAGTGTCCTGAGTGTTCCGGTCAAAGTGCTCCGCGAGGTCAGGGAGGGCAAGGCCCAGGGAGCGCAACAGCCCGTAGGAGAGCCCGTTCACCGCGAAGGCTGCGGCCGCCACCACCCAGCCCCAGCCCCCGTCCGGGGGTCCGGCCGGCTTGGGGGTCATCGCCGTCTGGGGAAGAGGGGAACACACTACGTCTGTGCCTCCTCAGGGACCCGGGCATCCCTGAGATCCAGGTTCTGGCCGCTCGCCCAGGGTGGGCACGTCACCCCGAGCACCGCACGGCGCGGGGGAGGGATGGGAACCAGGCCTAGGGCTACATCTCCGGGGTCCGCGCGAGCTCCCGGGCCCGGGACGCCCCCACCCACACACACCCCTGCCCCTTACCCGACCTCTCCGGGCGGCGGGGGAGGGGAAGGGCGAGGAGCAGCTCGGGCCAGGTGTTCTTCCCGCTTGCTGCGCGGGCGGGGCCCCAGCGGGGAGCGAGCGCGGAGCGCCGGGATGGAGCCCCACCTGGGCCGGCTCTCTCGGTAAACAGAGATCGCCACTGGGGACCGAGTCACCTGGGACGCTGGGGTGCCGAGGGCGGGGGAGGCGACACCTTCAGCCAATCGGCCGAGCCGCGGGGGTGAGGCCAGCCGCTGAGTCCCACGGGGATTGAATTATCTACACACAATCCTTCCACCCCCGCCCGGCTCAAGCCCACGCACCTGCCGCCTGCTGCTCGCGGTGGAAACGCGCGGATTGCCATCCCGGGCAAACCCGGGACGGATCGGCAACCCTTGCAAATCCTCCAAAGTCGGCCGCGATGAGTATTTTTGTTCTCAGGGACCTTTTGTTGGGGGGGGAGGGGGAGCGCAGATAATTGTCGGATATCATATCACCGACCTCCACTGAGTTCTCATTCTTTGTTCAACAATAACCAGCTCTCAAGGGCCAAGCGGAAGAGGATTCCCCCGTTTTGAGGAGCTGTAGTGTGCCAGGCACTTGATGCAAGTCACCTGTTCATGCTCACATGAAACGGCTGAAGAAGATGCCATGCCCATTTTACAGACGAAGTCACCGAGGAATAGAGTGATTAGATGCCTCGTCCCCAAAGCACCCAGCTTAAAGATGGTGGAAATATTTGAATTTGGATCTGTCCAAGTGCAGAGGGTACCAGAGAACAGCAATAGGACTGAAACAGAATGCCACAGTGGAGGGAATGGCCTGGGGGCAGTTTGATGCCTAATTGGCCTGGAAATGGCAGGGCCTTTGCAGGGCCAGGGCGTTTACGATTCTAAGAGAAGGGTCACTGGGAAAAAGGAAGGATCCAGGGGATTGGAACCACTGAAGACTCAGATTTTAAAAGCAAAGTAAGAAATCCGATAAGTGAACCCAAAGCATTAATTTCTCAGCAAACTTTATTTAAAAGTATCCTTTTTACCTCAAGGTTACTTTACTTCAGCTGTTTGAATCAAGAGATGTGCTTTTTGGTTTAATTGTTACACGGTAGCAGAAAATTTGGCAATTTACAGTTTGGAGCCAGCCTCCCTGAGAGCCACATGGTGGCAGTGTTTCCTAGTTGTTGAGAACGTATCTGCAACTCGAGTAAAACAACCACATTTCTCTGCTTTGGATATTAGGCCTTGCATGCCCCAAAGTGCACTCCCCCCACCGCGGCATCCCATCTCCCTCCTCTCTCTCCTGTGCCCTTCTGACAGCCCTAAGCGCCTCACCTGCTCCAAGGACATGCCTAGCTTTTCCTTACCCCTGAATTTGTACATCTGGGCTCCCCTCTCCTTGAAACGTCCTGGACGGAGAACAGGAGTCCATGAGGGTTGCCAGTCCTGCCATGTACACCCTAGGAAAGTGATCTCACTGGTTTCTGGGCTCCTATTATGGGAGATACCTGGCAGGTGAAGCTGGAGGAGCAGGAAGCTTATGTCCTGAAATGGCTGCTGAGGACTCAGTCCCAAGCAGAGCCCCCTCCCCCCCAACAAATCACACCCTCTGCACCATGGAGTAAACATATAGCGCAAAGAGGAGACTGGGCCTCCTGGGTCTAGGAGACGTACAAAGTGACGCCAAGCATCTTTACGGGTTACTTATGAACCCAGAGGGCATCCCAAAGCCTGGGAGTGGGGTAAGTGATCATCAAAAGACACGGCCGGCAGCCCCGGTGGCGCAGCGGTTTAGCACCACCTGCAGCCGGGGGTGGGATCCTGGAGACCTGGGATTGAGTCCCACGTAGGCTCCCTGCATGGAGCCTGCTTCTCCCTCTGCCTGTGTCTCTGCCCCCCTCTCTCTCTCTGAATAAATAAATAAATCTTAAAAAAAAAAAAAAAACCCAAAAGGCACGGCCCTCGATGATCATTAGCCCAAATGATCATCACTACACATCTTTTGCCTATGGAGCTCACACAGCATTGAGGTTGGGACAATGGACTTCCCAAGCTGGACTCTCCACCAGGTATTAGCTGTAGGATTGTGAGCAAGTTGTGTGCTTCAGCTTCCTCATCTCTAAAATGGGGATCATGAGAGTAGCTACCTGGTAGGGCTGGTACAGGGTTGGAATGAGTCATTGTGTAGACACACACGTTTATGGGACCTAGCTCAGTGCCTGCAGTGTGCTATGTGTCAGTCGCTCTTGCTGCGATTATTGGAGGACCCTGGCTGGACCCTCCAGTGCTGCCACCCTCTCCCCATATGCCTAGACGGCAGAGAACCATATTGGTCTCATGAGTTCTCAGCAGAACTACACAGGTTATAAGATATGAGTGGTGACAAAAAGGTCAAGTGAATTTGTTTTTCCTTTATTTTTTATTTATTTATGATTTTTTTTTGTTTTTCCTTTATGGTGAGCAGTTTTCTTAGCATTTTCCAAAGTTTATGAGAAAATGCTAGCCTCCCTATCTTGACTATGAACAAAAAAGAAAGGAGTCAAAATAAGCTTTGTTCGTTTGCTCCTTCATACAAAATATTTATAGACATGAACCATGCCAGATGCTATGCTTAGGGCTAGAGATACAACTATGAATAATACAGTCTCTCCCCTCCGAGCCCCCACAATGAAATTAGGGAAAAGGTGAAATGCAGAGAGCTCAACACAATGAGATGGACACAGACATCACGGCGTGCTGCATGGGAGGAGCTGACTCATTCCACTTGGGCCTGCTGGGAAGGCTTCACACAAGAGGAGCCCTTTATGCCGGGTCTTGAAGGATGAGTAGGAGTTTGCCAGATGGTTGCGTGGGCAGGGGCATTCCAGGCAATGGGAGCAGCTTGTGGAAAATCACAAAGGCATAACCAGCTTGGCATATTATTTATTGTTTGGAGAGCTGCAAATAGCAACTCTGTGGAGACGAGAGAGCATGGAGGATAGCACAGGGCAGAGACTCCCATAGTCACAGGTCTCAAAGGCCAGGCTAAGGAATCCAGATGCTTCCCCAAAGACTGATGCTTCACCCAAATTTCCAGTGATGTTAGCATTCACTAGTAGTCAGTAATACTCGATGCTGAGCTGAGAATGGGGACTCCCATCAGCCGGAGTGGGCAAGAAAGTCGGGGGTCTTATACCTTTTCTTGATGTGGGAAATGTCTTTGAAACATCTTGTCTTACCTTGAAAATTCATGTGGACATTTGCATCCTACTTCATTCTGCTTCATAATCTTTTTTTTTTTAAGATTTATTCATGAGAGAGGGGGTGGGGAGAGAGAGGCAGGCTCCCTGCGGGGAACCCAATGCAGGACTCGATCCCAGGACCCCAGGATCACAACCCAAACTGAAGGCAGATACTCAGTCACTGAGCCACTCAGGGGGCCCCCATAATCTTCTTCTTTTTTTTTTTTTTCAGTTTTATTTACTTAAGTCATCTCCATACCCAACATGGGACTCAAACTCACAACCCCAAGATCAAGAGTTGCATGCACCAGCCAGGCACCCCCTCTACTTCATAATCTTCGATGTGTGGGAAAATAATGCTTTAAATGACTAAGTAAATTATTTAAGTTTTTCTCCCCAGGTCCTCACTGGTGATGCAGCGAAACCCCCTGCAAGAACAGTAATGGCCTGTCCCCACCCACTGCCAATCTACAGTGGGCGCCTCCCCTAGGACAGTACTGAGCCAGAGACTCTTGAAACAAGCAGACCCAGGGCCTGGTGCTCCACGGGATGGGGCGGAATCAAAAGGAGCAGCTCTGAGGGACCAGCCTGCCCACGTGGAGAAAGCCCCAAAACCAGATGCTGAGCCAGGGCAGGTCTTTAGAGATCAAAAGGGAGGGTCCAAGTCTATACATGATAATTCCCTTTGGGGACCATGGGATCTGGGAGTGCATCTGTGCCTGTGAACTCTAATACTGCTTTGGGCCTTTCTCATGGAAGCGCCTGCAGGAGGTTCTTGGGGGGCAGGGGAAGCCTCAAGCTGCGCCCAGCCATTCCCTGGGTCTACCGGCTGGGGGGGGTCCTCTGCAGAGGTGGGTGGGTAGGAGGGAAGAGGACAGGCAAGGAAATAATGGCTGTACTTGAGGTACACAAAAATATGAGGCTTTTTGGAGTTTGGTCCAGCTGACCCAGGGCCTCTAAGTGCCTAATAAAGGGGACTCTTACCCCTCACCCCCCAAATCTTCTCCTTCAGCTCACCCAGAGACCAGGCTTTGGGAAGTCAACCTAGACCTCAAGGGCCAGACCCAGCGCCTGGAAAAGTGGGAGAAAACAGAGCATAAAGGTCAGGAATCGTGGTTCGGAGCCAGGGCAGCACATCTGCTGAGACGCTCTGGGAAGAGGGGGGTAACGAAACATGGGGGCAGCGGGGGGGGCACCTACATGGGACAGCGGGGCTCCATGTGTGCAGGGAACCAGTCCGCTTGGGTGGCCGTGTATGAATGGAGATCTGAGCTAGGCCCCCCACCCCCACCCCCCCAAACAGTGGGGGGAAGGGCAGGGGCCGGGGTGGGGGGGTAGTAAGGAATTTGCTGAGTCTGCAGCTGGGGGAGCCTGGTGATGGGATCACAGTCAGAAGCTGCGATACAGAGCTGAGGCTGGAGCCTAGACCTGGGCTGGGCTGTGCAGGCAGCGAGTCCTACCCTACCTTACCTACTCCCCCTGCCAAGTTTGTCTCCTGTGTCTCTTCTAAGTCTCTCTGCCATCACCCCTTCCCTGTGTCCCCAGACACCTTCCCAAGCTAAAGGTCTGTAACCTCTGGTGCCCGGGTCTCTCCGGACAGCCCAGTTTCCAAGGCCAAAGGATCAGGATGGTGGGAGTGCCCAGCTAAAGGCTTTGAG
Source organism: Canis aureus (assembly GCF_053574225.1). Taxonomy (NCBI): domain Eukaryota; kingdom Metazoa; phylum Chordata; class Mammalia; order Carnivora; family Canidae; genus Canis; species Canis aureus. The sequence continues at coordinate 57,062,998 of NC_135613.1, read as the reverse complement.
CCTGGTCTGCGTGTCTAAATGTCCAGATGTATCTTATCTGGCATTTTCTGGTTCTGGGACTTTAGCTAACGTCTATGTCAAAGTTCTTTTATTTTTTAAGATTTTATTTATTTGAGAGAAAGAGAGAGAGAGCATGAGCAGGGGGAAGAGCAGAGGGAGAGGGAGAAGCAGGCTCCCCATGGAGCAGAGAGCCTCAGTCCCAGGACCCTGAGATCATGACCTGAGCCATAGGCAGACGCTTAGCTGACTGAGCCCCTCCAGGTGCCCCCAAAGTTCTTAGTTATAGGCTGTGGGCACTAACCCTGACTCAAAGAGAGAAATGATTGGTCACAGGATACTAAGTAGTCTCAGAATTACCCAGAAGGCTACAGAACCGGGCAGAACATGGGCTGCCCCAGGCCTAAATGAGTTGCCAAGGCCACTGTTGTCACCACTGGATGCTAGACGTTGCTTCTGGCTCTCTGCCACCACTGAACCTGGAAACTGCTGCTGCTACTACTGCTGCTGCTGCTGCTGCCGCTGCTCAGAGCATTCTCTGCTTCACTCACCGTGAGCTCCAGATTTCGGTCCAGGGTCTGTGCTCCTGACCACCCAAACCCTGGTCACGGGCTCTCATCGTAGGTGGAAGGGACATCAGGAGAGAGAGAGAGCACCTGGTGCTTTATGCATCCACAGATAGATGGATCCTTCCTCCCATCAAGGGGAGCATTTGGAAAGCTTCTAGCCCCAAGCTCTGTGTACTCAGGGATAAATCTGTTCTCCTCAAGGACAACAGGGAAATAAACCCAGAAATCACAAGCTACCTAAGAACAGCCGGGCTTTACATACTGTCAATCGTGTCTCAACACAGCATAGAACAAAGGTAGGTTCCCCTCCAGTCTGTTTCCTCCCATTCTTCTGACCACAGGCAGTCACCCCGTCATTACCCCCTCACCCTGTCCAATGCCTCCTGTCTTGAGAGGGAGAGGCCTGTCATTTCCCCTCTGCAGTAACCCAACCTCTTAGCTACCTCTGCATTTGCGGGGCCCCTGTCTGCCTTCCCAGCCCCAGGTGAGACCTCGCCTCCAGCAGCCTCTTAGGAGACTCAGCTGACAAGCCTAGGATCTGCCCTCAGGCTACCGGGCCCTGGAATCTGCCTCCCAGCTGAGCACCGTCAACCAGGACCAAAGCCAAGGTGGGAGGAGACTGGGAGTCAGAACAGGTTTTCCCACCCCTGCAGGGAAATAACGTAGACATCTTGGCGCTCGCTCGTACATGTGTCAGACGGAGTTCTGGAGGCCAAATGAGCAGAGGGGGCCTGTTTCCTTTCCCCCTTGTGAAGACACTGGAGGAGTTGGGTGGGCGAGTCTCAAAACTGTCAGGAGGGTCTGCGGCCCCGAGAGGCCCTGATGCTGGACTACCTCTTCTTGTCTGTGTACAGGGAGCAGTATCTAGGTCCCCAGCAGAGCTCCTCTTGTCTGCCCCAAATTCCGCCCTTCCCCATACTCCAGCGTCACCACCTCTGCAAAGCCCTCTCCTGCCTCTCTCTACTTCCCCAAGGCTTTTCAAGTCCTGGGCAGTCTCTCTCCCTAAGGGCTCCTTCCCTCTATCCCATCAGGCAAGCCATTTACTGAACCTTCTTCCCCAAGACTCAAATCTGGTCTTCTCCCTCTTTCCTGATTTACAACCAGAACCTCTGGCAGTGGGACGGATCCTAGTTGAAAGTACATGTGTAGTATGTGATAACTACTGTCTATTTGAACACGGTGGTGGCAGCAGCTGGTCTGGAAGGAGGTCACATCTGGGTGGGTCAACAGAGGTGAAGGCAAGGCCTTGGGCATCTGGTTGACCAGCTATCTAGCAGAGGCAGCCTGATTTATGGGTTATGGGCCTATTCCTCCTGGACCCAGAGATCTGGGAGGTGGGAATTTGGTGCTGAGGGCTCAGGGACAGATGTTTGGGGACAGTAGCCAGTGATTGCTGAGAGCAGTGAGCAGCAGTGTGGGGTAAGAGCAGAGCCTGAGCTCCCTGGTATGTAAAGCCCGGCTGTTATTAGGTGGCTTGTGATTTCTGGGTTTATTTCCCTGTCGTCCTTGAGGATAGCAGATTTATCCCTGAGTACACAGGGCTTAGGGCTAGAAGCTTTCCAAATGCTTACAGATAGGTTACAGACCTGAGATAAGTTTATCAAGTCTAAAATACAAAAAGAAACCATCAAACACCTAAATACATATTTAAGTAAATGTACACAAAATATAACATTAGTCAATCAACTTCTTTGTCAAATTTCATATTCCTAAAATTTCATTACGTTGGAAAACAATTTGTGGGGTAGTTTTTCTCACTTCCTATGATTTATCCTAAATATTCATGGATTCAATCAGTTCCTTGTAGGCAATTTAAAAAAAAGAAAATCCTTTCAAGAATCTTAACAGCTAAAAATAGAGCTACCCTATGATCCAGCAATTGCACTACTGGGTATTTACCCCAAAGATATAGATATAGTGAAATAACAGGACACCTGCACCCCAGTGTTCATAGCAGCAATGTCCACAATAGCTAAGCTGTGGAAGGAGCCATGATGTCCTTCAACAGATGAATAGATAAAGAGATAAAGAAGATGTGGGATACACACACACACACACACACACACACTGAACTATTACTCAGCCACAAGAAAAGATGAATACCTACGATTTACATTGACGTGGTTGGTACTAGAGAGTATTATCCTGAATGAAATAAGTCAATCAGAGAAAGACAGTTATCATATGGTTTCCCTCATATGTGGAATAGAAGAAATAGTGAAAGGGACCATAAGGGAAAGGAGAGAAACTGAATGGGGAAAATTAGAGAGGAAGACAAACCATGAGAGACTCCTAACTCTGGGAAAAAACCAAAGGGTTGCAGAAGGAGAGGTGGGTGGGAGGATGGGGTAACTGGATGATGGGCACTAAGGAGGGCAGGTGATGGGATGAGTACTGGGTGTTATATGTTGGCAAATTGAATTTAAATTAAAAAAAAAGATGTTCACAAGCATGATAAAAGATGAGGAATAAAACAGACATGATACATTTTTCAAAAAAATCTTAACAGCAAACATTTTATGTTTTGTGCGGAACCTAAGTGTATTTTGCTACACACAATATTGACAGGTTAAAAAAATATATATATATATATTGACAGGTTACAGGGCCCCTGTAACCAGACGGGCTAGGTTTAGATTCTGGCTTTGCCACCTACCAGCTGTATGACCTAGAACAAATTATCTAACCTATCTCTGCAATAGTTCCCTCATCCATAAAACAGATAATGGTAAGATAGCACCTACTTCTGAGAAGAAAAGGTGGTGATGACGATGATGATGGTGGTGGTGGTCATGACAGCACCTTGTTACTATCAGCACAGCTTCGTGGGGTTGTTGTGGAGATTGAGTTAATATTTGTAAAGCATTTGGAATAATTCCTAGGTAAGAAGGAAGCTCTTAAGAGTTTATTTGTTTAAATAAACAAATGTGGGAGAGCTGGGGATTCCTCAGTGTTTGCTTATGTCTTTAAGAATGTTCCATCCCAGGGGCACCTGGGTGGTTCAGCTGGTTGAGCATCTGACTCTTGATTTTGGCTCAGGTCACAATCTCAGGGTCATGTGTCAGGCTCTGCCCTGGGTGTGGAGCCTGCTTGGGATTCTCTCTCTCCCTCTGCCCCTCCTAACCCCTCCCTGATCATGCTCTCTTGCTCTCAAAAGAAAGGAAGGAAGAAGGAAAGAAAGAGGGAAGGAAGGAAGGAAAGAAGGAAGGAGAGAAAGAAAAGAAAGTTCCATCTCAGTTCACCTGGGCTACTGAACCTAAAGAGAGTGTTGTGTGCAGCCTCAGGCCATGAAAGGAGCTATGTACACTCAAGAGCACATGACTGCCAAGTGGCCCTCAAGCTTGACCCAAGCTAGTTCTCTCTTTCTTGAGAGAACAGTGTGTTGTTGAGACCATCTGGCCTGGATATGTGCATCAACCCTGTCAAGGCTTCTATATAAACTTTTAAGATTCTGGAAGGCAGGTGCAGAGACCTACTCATCTTGCTGCAGCCCAAGACCAGCCCCACATGTAAGATTAACATGCTTATTAAACCTGCCACCTACCAATCTGGGGTGGCCATCTCATTCTTTGGTGTCTCCCTGCCCTTGTGTCCAGGAGCCAGTTTCAGATCTCACCTGGGAAACTCTTGAAGTTGCAAATCAAGAGACCTGCTGGGCTTGAGCAGCCTCAGGCTCTGCTGCCCCGCTCTACACCTGTTACCCACCCCATCCCTTCAGTGTCTCATGGTCTCTCACTTTCACATTTGTCTTTGTCTTCAGCTATAGGTCCAACTTCTCCATGATGCCATCCGGTATTGGGGATGGTGATGAGAAGTGGCAGTGCCCAGAAAGCTCAGTGGATGGCCATTCCTGGTAATGTCAGCCCCAGAAGGAAGGGAAGACTGTGTTGCCTATGATCACAAACCCTTCAGAAGAGCACAGGAAGTGTGCTCATTGGCAGAACAAACTATCTGTATTGGTTATGATGTTTCTGGCTGCAAGTTACAAAAGATTCCAAATCGGCTTGGACAATCAGAAAGCATATTATCTCACATCTTAATGAAACTAGAGGTAGGAATACCCATAGTTAGGAGATCAATGGCCCGACAACATCATCGGGGAATCAGGTTTTTCCTGTATTCTCAGTCTGTTTCCTCAGACTCAGTGTTTTAGCTTTTCCCCTTAAGGTTGCAGGATGGCAGTAGCAGTTTCAGACGTGGCATCCAGGCACAAACATGTTTCAGGGGAAAATGAGCATATCTCTCCTGGTGGGTCTGCCTTAGTCATAAGTGAATCTTTCCCTACTGTCCCCAGAAGACAGCCCATCATCTGTGTTCAGATTCGTATCCCATGATGAAACTAACAAGGGGGATGGGACCACCATGATTGACTACCTCTGGGACTGGACTGGAGCCAGCCTCACCTGAAGCGCCTAGCTATCTGAAACAAGGTGGATCCCTAAATACCATTTAAGGTCAGTTAGGAAGGAGGAAAAATTTAGAAGCACCATTGTGTAGGAAGTCAACAGTACTGGCAAAACCATTTATGAACGCCAACTTGAGGAGTTTGGAAAACCAAAGATTACTCTAGAGGGCCAATCTCATGGAGGTGGGGGGTTGTTCATTACTAATAATGCAATTTGTTGCCTCTGATTTTTACCACAAATTCCTCCCTCCTCCACCACACATACACACAAGAAGCAAGAAGAAACACCTAAACTCTAGTAAAGGACCTGACATAGGGGCCCCTGGGTGGCTCAGTGGTTGAGTGTCTGCCTTCGGCTCAGGGTGTGATTCCACGGTCCTGGGATAGAGTCCCACATTGGAACCCCCGCAGGGAGCTTGCTTCTCCCTTTGCCTGTGTGTCTGCCTCTCTGTGTCTCTCATGAATAAATAAATAAAATCCTTAAAAAAAAAAAAAAAAAGGACCTGTCATAATGTCTGGCATGTTGTGGGCATCAAGATAGCAGCTATAAATACATGCATATCTCTCTTTCTCCAAGTTCAAATGACCACACCTACATCCGAACTGATCTCCCTGCCTCCACCTGGGAGCAATCCATTCTCTTCACTGCAGCAGTGATTTTTTTCAAAATTCAGATGTCATCTACCCACAAAGGCTCCCCACTGCCCTCAGGAGTACAAGGCCCTTTATCCTTTCCATCCAGCCTGAAAACCTTATCTTCAGAGCTCTCTCTCTGACCCTCAGCTTCAGCATGGCTACACAGGCGTGGCATGGTTACAAATTGGGTATAACATCACACCAAGAAATTCTGAGGAGCCACTAGATGAGCTTCAGCAGCATTTTCTAATTTACAACAACAACAACCACAGCCACAACAAAAGCTAAATAGAATAGGAACAGAAGGATGCTTCTTAAATTTAATAAAGGCCATTTCTTTTAAAAAGGCAAATATTCTAAAGAGAAAATCTTTAAATTTACCTTGTTAGAAAGAGTAAGCAGGGATACCCATTAGCAGTATTATAACTCAACAATTTCTAGAGGTTATAACAAGTGCAAAAAGGAAAATATATATTGATAAGACTGAATACCTGGAAAACACCAGAGGTTCTAGTATAAAAAAGTTATCAGACTTAATAAAAAATATTGGCAAGGTGGCTAGATACAAGATATATAAATGTAAAGCAGTAGATTTAAGTTGTTTTTTCTACCAATAGGGTAGCTATATTTCCTTCCCATTATAAAATATCTAAAAAATGCTGAATAAAAAAAGAAATATCTCGGGATTCCTGGGTGGCGCAGGGGTTTAGCGCCTGCCTTTGGCCCAGGGCGCGATCCTGGAGACCCGGGATCGAATCCCACGTCGGGCTCCCGGTGCATGGAGCCTGCTTCTCCCTCTGCCTGTGTCTCTGCCTCTCTCTCTCTCTGTGTGTGACTATCATAAATAAATAAATAAAAATATCTCTTTTAGTTTAGTGGCTTAGCTAGAAAAAAAATAAGAGAGACCCTTAGAGTTGAAGCATACATTCAGAGAGGTAAGCAAAGGCTAAAGCAGATAGCGTGAACACCTGACTATAGTAATATAGAGTTTCAACCTGAATTCCCAAGTGGGTGACAGGTGACAAAGCCTTGGGTTCACCTAGGTAGGGAGTAAGACCATAATAGCAGCCTCAAGAAAGACCATAAAGGGATCCCTGGGTGGCGCAGAGGTTTGGCGCCTGTCTTTGGCCCAGGGCGCGATCCTGGAGACCCAGGATCGAGTCCCACGTCGGGCTCCCAGTGCATGGAGCCTGCTTCTCCCTCTGCCTGTGTCTCTGCCTCTCTGTGTGTGTGTGTGTGTGTGTGTGTGTGACTATCAGAAAGAAAGAAAGAAAGAAAGAAAGACCATAAAGAAGGTAAGATGAGGGGGGCACCTGGGAGGCTCAATGGTTGAGCATCTGCCTTCGGTCCAGGTCGTGATCCCAGGGTCCTGGGATCGAGTCCCACATTGGGCGCCCTGCAGGGAGCCTGCTTCTCCCTCCTGCCTGTGTCTCTGCCTTTCTCTCTGTCTCTCATGAATAAATAAATAGAATCTAGAAGAAAAAGAAGATGAGATGGACACTGGTCCATCCTGGCCTCAGTTCTGGGTAGAGAAGAACTTACAAAAACTCATAACCACAAGCCTGCCTTAAGCAGGAGCAGGGCACAAATATGCACCACATTTGAGGTCCCATATTTTTTTCCAGCTGAGCACTTTATTTAAAGTACTCCCAAGTCATTAGGACCTCAGGCTGAAGCAAACACAAATCCTCTCTGGAGGAATACACCACTAGACCAGACTTGAAAGAATTTTGGGAGACAAAGTTCCAAAAACTAAGAGCTTATATAGTGGGGGGGGGAACCCTCGTAAAACACATAAGATAATGAGGCATCAGGAATGCGAGCAGGAATAGCAAACTTCAAAATCAGAGCCATCTATTTAGATGTTGTAATTATTGGGAAAATACAAAATAAATATATCGGTTTGAATAAATAGAAGATCATTTTAAAATATGAGTAAGGGGGTGCCTGGGTTGGTTAAGTGTCTGACTCTTGATTTTGGCTCCGGTCATGATCTCAGGGTCATGGGATCAAGCCCCCCTTTCCCCGTCAGGCTCCACATTCAGTGGGGGATCTGCTTGGGATTCTCTCTTTCCAACTCCCTCTGCCCCTGTCTCAGCTCTCTCTCTTTCTCTCATAAACAAACAAACAAACAAACAAATAAATCATCTTTAAAATATGAATAAGAAAAAGGAAACTCAAAATTACTGGGAAGATTTCCAGCAGAGAGCACCCACAGCCGCCGCTGGCATTCTGAATACAACAGAGTGGGGGGAGACCTGAGCTGGTGCCCTGCAAGGGTGCTGGGCTGGTGGGGCTGCATGGGGCAACCGCATCTCAGCGTGTTGGCGCGGAGACGGCTATGGTGAGTGCCTTCCACTCAGAGGAGTAGGGTAGATGAGTTGAGTCCCCTCAGATTCCCAACAGGAGATGAGGAGTTTGATTCCTTGCCTACCTTACCGTAATCCTACAAAATGCACAATTTAGACATGCCTATGTTGACATGAGCAGCCCCCACGGGCCAGGCAAGGAAATGGGGTGATTCTCAAAGCAGGAAGAGCCAGAGGAAGTGTAACCCAATCCATCTTTGACTTTAATGAATGTGGTGGAGAAGATCTTGCCTTTAAGAAAGGAGACATCCTGAGAATCCAGGAAAAAAACCCTCAAGAGCGGAGGTGAAATGAGGACAGCGATGGGAGGAAGGGGTTAGTCCCAGTCCCTTATGTTGAGAAGTATAGACAGTGCCTGCATCTCGGGACTGGCTCTGATTGGTGGTCAGTGAACTGGGAAAGGTATCAGGATCAACAGGAGTGGTCAGGTGGCCCAGAGTGGACTCCAAATGAAGCAACTTCCCACTTACTCCTGTCCCACTGCTGGATCAACAGAACCCAGGGAGGACTTCAGCAGAGCACAGCTGGACCCAAGTTTTGCTGCCTGAAATCAAGGTGCTCCCTCCGATACCCGTAGGGGAGACTCCATCCTTGCCTCTTCCTGGCTTCTGGTGGTTTGCAGGCAGTCTGTGGCCTGCTACCTGGGTGGCCACGTGGCTTTCTCCCTGTGTGTCTGCATCTCTTCTCTCCCTACGTGGACCACAGTCCTACTGGGTTAAAGATCCACCTTCCTCTACTGTGACCTCATCTTAGCTACTGACACCTGCAACCATTCTATTTCCATATAAGGTCACCATCACAGGTACTGGGGTTAGGATGTTAACATATCTTTCTGGAGGACCCAATTCAACCCTCAGCAGGTCGTGTGAGACACCCTTGTATATCAAATGGTCTTTTTGCATTACCTAAACCGAGAGATTTTCTGTAGCTTATAACCAGAGTCCTTCTAATGTAGGATCCTAATAGGGGTTCAAACTAGTCCAAAGAAGCAAGTGTCACACTAATTGCATGATTCCTTCCTCAGTTTCATCCTCTCCTCACCTATGACACCTAGTTTCTAGAAGCAACTTAGAAACGCTTACTTACATCATCCCTCAAGAGCAGTTTTATCTCTTTTGAACCAAAGTCCTTTATCAGAGGAGGGTCTTGTATGTATAACTCTGAATACAGAGGCTTTGTTTGCAAAATTAGAGAGCCAGCATGGGCAATTTCTTCAAATTAAGGAATAGTCTTTTTTTTTTTCTTTAAGACTTTATTTATTTATTCATGAGAGACACACAGAGAGACGCAGAGACACAGACAGAGGGAAAAGCAGGCTCCCTGCGGGAAGCCCGATTCAGGACTCGATTTCAGGACCCCAGGATCCCAGGATCATGCCCTGAGCTGAAGGCAGATGCTCAACCACTGAGCCACCCAGGCGCCCCAAGATTTCTGCATCCCCCCACAGGATTGGGGGCCGGGAGAAAGCAGTGTAATGGGTGTGAACACTTCAGCAGACCCCAGCAAAGCCTCACGCCAACAAGATAGGCCCCCTGGACAAGCAGGGGAGAAGAGGGGAGGGAGACATCCCAGGGTTCACCACGCCAGGAAAGGACGGAAAGGCCACCCATGAGTGACTGGGCTGTCAGAACTGGCAAGGTGAATCTCCCAGGTCAGTGCCAGGGCCGCTTACAGAGAACGAGGTCAAATCTGTTGTGGGTGTTGGATGGCTCCTTGGGGCGCCCCCTCCTGGGCCCTGAAGCCTGTGGGGGCAGGAGGGGCCAGGCAGGCATGAGGGCAGGTGGGCCGCTCCCCCTACCCCACTCCACCCCTGATTGGACGAGGACTGCAAGTGGCTGCCACTGGGCACTGACCTCAGGACCTGCTTCCTCTCCTTTCCTCCTGTTCCCAGCTCCCTGACTTCCTCCTTTGTTTCCTGGGGAGAAGGAGCGGGACTGCAAGGGGCCAGAGGTGCCTCCTGTCCCCCACAAGGCCCCTGCCCCTTCTGCACTTCCTGCCCTGAACTCCCCGGACTGTTGATGTCTCCAGGTATTGTTGACTTGGGTCCAGGGGAACCTGTTCATCTTCCCCTCGCCAACGCAAGAGATTGTGACAGGATGGCAGGGCTCGTCGTGGCTGTAGTACCTGGTCCGGGGCTCTGCCTGGCAGGGCCACCTGTCCCCCTGCACGAGGTCCACCTGTGTCAGGCGGTGTCGGTTGTGTATTGTGTCGCCCGCACCTCCGCAGAATCGCAGGCGCTGCAGGAACTCGCCCCCATCACAGCCGGTCACCTGTGCACTGGTTGTACTGACACTTCGCAAAGAGAAGGGTGCCTATCAGAAACCTGATGCCACCAGGTGATGGGGTTGGGGGTGGGCACGAGTCCAGCCCCCCCGGAGCCAGTGCCACTGCCCCTGCTTGGCCTTTTCCTCCACGGGCTCACTAGCAAGTGCTACCAGTTCTTGGAGTTGAGTAGCAAGCGCTAGTAATACAGCCTGGAGCCCACATCCAGCAAGACCTCGGCTGCAGTGCTCTGTGACTTTTGGCCAGTGGCTTAGCCTCTCTGAGCCTGGGCTTCCTCTCCTCAGACGTGGGAATGATCATACTAGAACGTACACACATTCTCTCTTGTTTCTGGCCAGATCGCCTTCTGCATCTCCTCCTTCCTCCTGTCTTTGAAATCCACTCCTCTTGCAGGGCGCCTGGGTGGCTCAGCCTTGATCTCAGGGTTATGAGCTCGCCCCAGGGTGTAGGGCTCTACCTGGTTCTCAGGGTTATGAGCTCGACCCCAGGGTGTAGGGCTCTACCTGGTTCTCAGGGTTATGAGCTCGACCCCAGGGTGTAGGGCTCTACCTGGTTTTCAGGGTCATGAGCTCGACCCCAGGGTGTAGGGCTCTACCCTCAGCAGGGCAATCTCCACTAGAGATTCTCTCTCCCTCTGCCCCTTGCCCCCCAAATAAATAAATAAATCTTTAAAAAATAAATAAAATCTGCTCATCTTTTGAATATCACTTAAACATCGAGTCCTCAAGGTAGGCTGCCCAGAAATGCCCGTCCCCCACCCCGCCCCGTTATAAATGCATCTATAATTCTGTGAAGCTGTTGTCATGCCGACTTCTTTTTCTCCTTGGTTTTCTTGAGCTAGAAGGTCATGGTGATAGAATTCTAGATGCTGAGCCAGCCCTGTATATGCAGAATAAATGCTACTCATCACGCACTCTGCAGTGTTCTTTGGATGCACCGGTGGTTTCTAGTCGCCAGAATTTTAGCTAGAATTTTTGCTCATTTGCTTATTTATGTAATCAGACTGCAGTCTCTCTCTCTCTGAACTTTTCCAAGCTTTGCTACTGAGGAAACACTAGTTTAATAAAATAAGCTAGTGAGGGGTGCCTGGCTGGCTCAGTCAGTAGAGCACCTGACTCCATCTCAGGGTCATGGGTTCAAGCCCTACACTGGGCATGGTACGTACTTTCAAAAAAAAAAAGAAAAAAAGAAAGAGGCTCGGGGGGCTCTGTTGGTGAAGTGTCTGCCTTCGGCTCAGGTCATGATCCTAGGGTCCTGGGATCCAGCCCCGCATCGGGCTCCCTGCTCAGCGGGGAGCCTGCTTCTCCTTCTCCCTCTGCTCGGCCCCCCTGCTTGTTCTCACTCTCCTAAATAAATGAAATCTTTTTAAAAACAGAAAAAATTAGCTAGTGAGATGTCAAATCTCTTTCTACAGCCTAGAATGGCTTAACTCACATTGGAATTACCTAGTTATTTTTAAGATCAATAAAACTCAGCTGTACAAACAGATCACCTCCTGGATCAAGTGCATTTTTCTTTTGTTTGTTTTAAATTAGTAACACATGCACATGACACCAAGTTAAAGACAGAGAAGCACACCATGAAAATGTTCCCTTCCTTTTCTTCCCTAGCCACTCAATCTTCCCTGGAAGCCAAAGGATCATCATTTCATGTGTTTTCTTCCTGAGAGGCTCCATACATTGCCAAATGTATTTATTTATTTTTTATCCAAAGAGTAGCAAACCTCGTACACTGTTCTATATCTTGATTTTCCTACTTCAGGACATAACCTTGGAAATCTTTGCTTGTCAAGCTGGTTCCTTCTTTCTCATGGGCATGACATTCCACTGCTGTGCCATCATTTGGGGAGCATGTAGATTGTCAACTAGCTGTCCGTGTGATAGTGTCTGTGGGATAAACGAACAGTGGAATTGTTTGCACTTCTGATATTAACTGGTTTTGTCAAATTGCCTTCCAGAGGAGCTGTAGCAAAGGATGCTCCCACCAGCCATGCACGCAGGGGCCCATTCCCCAGGCCCCTACCCACATGGTGAGTTTAAAAAAACCTTTTGGGAGGCCTGGGGGGCTCAGTCAGTTAAGCATCTGCCTTTGGCTCAGGTCATGATCCCAGGGTCCTGACATCGAACCCCACATCAAGCTCCCTGCTCAGTGGTGTGTCTGCTTCTCCCTCTCCCTCTGCCTGTCTCCTCTTCCTTGTGCTCTCTCTCACTCACTCTCTCTCTCTCTCAAATAAATTTTAAATTATTTTAAAAAACCCCTTTTGTTCTTTGACAGCCTGATAGATTAAATATTGTTTTATGGTCACTTTAATTTGTATTTCTCCTATTATAAGTGAGGATGAGCATCTTTCTATGTGTTTAAGAGCCATTTGTGGGATCCCTGGGTGGCGCAGCGGTTTGGTGCCTGCCTTTGGCCCAGGGCGTGATCCTGGAGACCCCAGATCGAATCCCACGTCGGGCTCCCGGTGCATGGAGCCTGCTTCTCTCTCTGCCTCTCTCTCTCTCTGTGACTATCATAAATAAAAATAAAAATAAAAAATAAGAATTAAAAAAAAGAGGCATTTGTATTTTAGGGGCACCTGCGTGGCTCAGCGGTTAAGCATCTGCCTTCGGCTCAGGGCGTGACCCCAGGGTCCTGGGATCCAGTCCTGCATCAGGCTCCCCACAGAGAGCCTGCTTCTCCCTCTGCCTGTGTCTCTGCCTCCTTCTCTGTGTCTCTCATAAATAAATAAGTAAAATCTTTTTTTTTAAAGATCCATTTGAAAAAAAAAGATCCATTTGCATTTTCAATATCAACTGTTTGCATGTTTTGTCCATTTTGTGACTGTATTGACTTTTTATTGTTTATTTGCAAGAGCTGGTAATACCTTGCTGTCTTCTGTGTTGCCAACATTCTCTCTCTGTTGTTTTTTTTTTTTTTTTTAGATTCTTATTTATTTATTCACAAGAAACACACGGAGAGAGAGGCAGAGACATAGGCAGAGGGAGAAGCAGGCTCCCTGTGGGGAGCCCGATGTGGGGCTTGATCCCAGGACCCCGGGATCACACCCTGAGCCGAAGGCAGACGCTCACCGGCTGAGCCCCCGGGCTGCCCACTCTGTCCTGCTTTTTAAAAGGCTCCTCACTCTGAGATTGTAGGAGAATTACTCCCTGTTTTCTTGTTCTATTATTTCAATTTTTACATTTTACTCTCGAGTCACCTAGAATTCATTCACTTTGACTGAAATAAAGCTCTGATTTTAATTTTCTACATGCCCTTCCATTTGCTAACACATTATTCATTGAATACTCATTCCTCCATAGAATAAACTATGCTTTTATCATATATTAAATTCCTTTATGTATTTGGGCTTTCTGTTCGGTGCTTTTGAACTATTCATGTGCCAGTTCCACACTATTTTAACTATCATAGCTTTTTTTTTTAATCCAGTAGGAATAATCTACCCACATTATTTTCTTTTTCTAGAACTTGCCTAGATATTCTCGCTTCAAAGTAAACTTCATATGATCTGTAGAATTAGCTTATCTGTTACTAAATATATCCTACTCTAATTATCTATACATGATCATGATTATCTATATACGATAAGTCTGTGCAGACTTTCTAGCCTCTCGGACGACTTTAGTAGATTCATCTGTTGCTAGATGGCCATCCATCTCCTCCGGCTTTTAAATTTTATTTTTCTCAGGGTCCCTGGGTGGCTCAGCGGTTGAGCAACTGCCTTTGGCTCAGGGCATGACCTGATCGAGTCCCAACATCAGGCTTCCCACAGGGAGCCTGCTTCTCCCTCTGCCTATGTCTCTGCCTCTGTCATGAATAAATAAAATCTTTTTAAAAAATAAATTTTGTTTTCCTTGAGCTGCAAATAACCTTTATAATTCTTCCGTATGTATAACCTGCTCATCACACAGGTTGCACGTGCTATGGAACAATCAAGACACAGCTTTCTTTGTCTCCCTCCATTACAAAAGTCCAAAACCAGACTTATTTGAGTCCCGCTTTCCCACACCCCTTGAGAGCGTCTTGGGGGTGTGTACAACTAAGTGATTGTTTGAGTTTCCCACACGGGGTCATTCTCGCTGTGAAATGCCTGGGGCAGGGTGAACCCAAACCTCGTATCTAAAGCATTGGGAGCATCCCCTGCCCCAGGTTTGCCTTGCTGGGCCCTGAGAGGCTGCGCTGGCTAAGAAGGCCATCCTGTCCCTCTTCTTCCTCAGTCTCTTCCTATCACCTCACTGTGCTTCTCTTTGCTCCTCCAGGGTTGAAGGAGATGGACTCACCGTCGTGTGTGGCTGGTGCTGTTGTGTGAGGCGGGTATCCAAACCCTGGCTCTTCCATGAAGTCTGCTGCTAGTGCCTCTGAAACCCCATGGGCCGCGCCTCCCCCCAGCTCTGTCCAGAGCATAGCTGAGCACCTTCCTGCCTCAGCCCACCAGGCACTCATCTCTTTATGGTCAGCCCTGCGGGGTCACTCCTAGATGTCTCAGGCCTGAGCAGGAGCCTGTAAACTGACTCCTAACCCTTAAGATTTTGGAGGCACTGCTGCCACGGCTGATGCCCCGCTACTGTGGAAGCTCCCTTGTTCCACGCAGTCCTCCAGACTTGCAGGTTCTCTGACATCCCTGCCCCCGCACCCCCATACAACCAAGTGCAGCCTGACCAACTGATGCACAGGGCAGCTCCAGCCCCGGTTCTTTGCCTTCAGACTGTTCCTGCCAAGAAAGGCATATTGGCTTTAAAGTTTCCAAGGCCACATCCAGAGTCTTCTCTTAAGCTCTCTGGTGTCCCACTCAGATGGCAGCTCAGTTCCTGTGATTTGGCCACCAGCCAGCCAGAGGGCAAGATACCCACCAAGGAGAAAAAATAAAAGCCAATCCTAACAGGTGAATACTGCATGATTCCATTTAGGTAACATTCGCAACATGACAAAATTATAGTGACAAGAACGGACCCATTGCCACCAGAGGCAGAGTTGTCGGGGAGTATGACTCAGTTGCTCCAGCAGAGCTATATCCTGCTTGGGATCATGGCTACTTTAGTCCATACATGTGATGACACTTCTAGAACTATACGCCAAAACAAACAGATAAAAGAATGCATTTAAAACTGGTGAAACCCCCATAAAGGCCTGCGGTTTCGTTAATAGTATTGTACCCATGTCAATATTCTGGGTTGTTGTTTCTTTTTTTAAGATTTTATTTATTTATTCATGAGAGACAGAGAGAGAGGCAGAGACACAGGCAGAGGGAGAAGCAGGCTCCGTGCGGGGAGCCCGATGAGGGATTTGATCCCAGGACCGCGGGGTCACGCCCTGAACCAAAAGCAGACACTCAACCACTGAGCCACCCAGGCACCCCAATATTCTGGCTTTGATAATTAAACTACAGCCCTATAAGATGTCGCCATCCGGGAAGGGGAAGGGGGTACAAGGGAACTCTTTGTACTATTTTTGCAACTCTTTTTCTAAAGGTTTTATCTACTTATTTGAGAGAGAGAAAGAGAATGCACACGCATGCTCACAAGCGGGAGGGGGAGCAGGAGGAGAAGCAGACTCCTCGCTGAGCCGGGAGCTGGATGTGGGGCTCCATCCCGAGACCCCAGGATCATGACCTGAGCTGAAGGCAGATGCTTCAGCTGAAAGCAGGGCACCAGCTGAGCCACCCAGGTGCCCTATTTTTGCAACTTCTATGTGAGTCTAAAAGTCTTTCAAAATAAAACTTTAATTAAAAAAAGAGAACCCGGGATCCCTGGGTGGCACAGCGGTTTAGCGCCTGCCTTTGGCCCAGGGCGCGATCCTGGAGACCCAGGATCGAATCCCACGTCAGGCTACCGGTGCATGGAGCCTGCTTCTCCCTCTGCCTGTGTCTCTGCCTCTCTCTCTCTCTCTCTGTGTGTGTGACTATCATAAATAAATAAAAATTAAAAAAAAAACTTAAAAAAAAAGACAACCCTACTGGAGTTCGAACTGGAATGGCATCAAGGGGATCCCTGGGTGGCGCAGCAGTTTGGCGCCTGCCTTTGGCCCAGGGCGCGATCCTCGAGACCCGGGATCAAATCCCACGCCGGGCTCCCAGTGCATGGAGCCTGCTTCTCCCTCTGCCTGTGTCTCTGCCTCTCTATCTCTCTCTCTCTCTCTCTGCGACTATCATTAAAAAAAAAAAAAAAAAAAAGGAATGGCATCAAATTATTGGGAGAACTGATATTTTTATAAAATTAAGTCTACCCACTCGATGGCAAGTATGATTGCCCTTGGGTTTAGATCCTCCTCTCTGTCCTTCATTCAAGTCTCACACTTTTCTTTAATACGTCCCATGCCTGTATTTCAGTTTTTGAAACTATTATGGGCAAAATATAGCCCCATTTTCATTTTAATAGATCCATGTCATGTGACTGCTTTTATTCCTACATTTGTTCTTCTTTTCTTCTTCTTGAAGACCATCACCAGAGCACCTGGGTGGCTCAGTGGTTGACCATCAGCCTTTGGCTCAGGTCGTGATCCCTGGGTCCTGGGATCAAGTCCCACATCGGGCTCCCCGCAGGGAGCCTGCTTCTCCCTCTGCCCCCCTCTCTCTCTGTGTCTCATGAATAAATAAATAAAATCTTTAAAAAAAAAAAAGACCACCACCCAAATTTGTACCTCCACTACATCAATCAGAGCCTCCACCTTCAAAATGTTCATTCCCGGCTCTTCCCTTTGCATTCTAAGTTCTTCCCTCACGTTCACACTGCATATCTTAGCTGCACTTTATGTTGATAATATTTTAAGCTTACTTTTATAGCTTCAATTTTCTCTATAGTTTCTTCCTTTCTTTAGACGTGTTCGTTCTCTCTCTCTCTCTCTCTCTCTCTCTCTAAGATTTTAATTAATCTTTATACCCAACGTAGGGTTTATTTTTTTAAAAAGATTTTATTTATTGATTCATGAGAGACACACACAGAGGGAGAGAAGCAGAGACACAAGGCAGAGGGAGAAGCAGGCTCCATGCAGGGAGCCCGACGTGGGACTGGATCCCGGGTCTCCAGGATCACGCCCTGGGCTGAAGGTGGCGCTAAACTGCTGAGCCACCCAGGCTGCCCCCAACGTAAGGTTTAAACTCACAAACCCTGGACCAAGAGATGAGGGTTCCACTGACTGATCAGACAGACACTCCTCCAAGTGTCCAAAAAGGACTGCAGTATCTTTTCCTCTTTGCCATGTTCTTTTGTGTCATCCAGCTCTTATTTTATCTTTCTTGAGGAATAACTATACAGGTTGGTTTTCCTGAAGTAAGTCTTCTTTCAAATATAACTTGTACCTCTAGTTCTGTATCAGTGCCACCGTGGTTTTTGCCTCGAGCCCCGGCTAGTTGGGGTGGTTTGTTACACAGCAATAGCTAACCAATACATCTGAGCATCTTATCTACTTTTCCCAACAGCTCTGGGCTCTGCCTTTTCTTTCTTTTCTTTTTTCTTTTTAAAGATTTCATTTACTTATTTGACAGAGAGAGAGAGCGCGCACATAAGCAGGGGGAGCAGCAGAGAGAACAGCAGAGGCAGAGGGAGAAGCAAGCAATCCCCTGAGCAGGGAGTTCAATGCGGGACTCAATGAATAAATAAAATAACATAAAATAAAAGAGAAAGGAAAATCAGGCAGTATGAAAATCATAAGGCTTAACAAAAGAGTATATACTGTGAAATTCTAAGATAGGCAAAATCAATCAAGAGTGAAAGAAAGCAGATCATTCATTTGCTGCCTGGGGACAAGGAAGCAGGGTTGGCAGCAAAGGGACAGTTGGCAGCAACTTGGGGCTGATGGAAATGCTATGTATCTAGATTGTGTGGTACTTACCCGGGTATTTATATTTGTCAAAAGTCATCTGTACGCATTAAATGGGTATATTATATTGTATAGGAATTATACCTCAATAAAGTTGATTTTCAAAGTTCAAAAAAAAAAACAAACCTTACATTGGCAAAGCAATGGAGAAGGGGAACCCTCATGCCCTGTTCATGGGATTGTAAACTGGTGCACCCACTCTGGAAAATAATAGGTTCCTCAAAAAATTAATAATAGGACGACCATGTGATCCGACCCGGCCACTTCTGTGTATATCCAAGCAAAGGAAACAAAAACAGAGACTCAAAGAGGTATCTGCCCTTCCATATTCATTGTAGCATTTATTTAACGACAACCAAGATTTGGAAACAACCAAAATGTCCCCCGACAGATGCATGGATAAAGACATGGTGAAGAAAAAAAAAAAAGACATGGTGAAGGAAATGCTACCATTTGCAACAATAGGGATTGATCTTGAGGGCTTTATGCCAAATGAACAAGCCAGAGAAAGACAAATACTACATGGTACCATTTATATACATGGAATTGGAGGGAAATTAAATTCATAGAAACAGAGAGTAGAGTGGTGGGGCTGGGGAGTGGGGAAATCAGAAGGGGTTGGTAAATCTCTCAGCTGCCTAAGGTCTGAGGATCTCATGGTGATGACAGTCATTAACACTATTGTATAAATTGGAATTTACCAAGAGAGCTTAACTTACATGTTCTCTCTCTCTCTCTCACGCACGGGATAAATATGTGAGGTTATTAATGGGATGGAGCACCTCTTCACAGTGCATACGTACATCAAATTGCAATGACGTACACTTCACGTATCTCACAATTTTGTATGTCAATTAGACCTCAGCGCAGCTAAAGTTAACAAAAACCAAACACTGTGGGGACTCTAGAGACAGTCTTCTGAACACCAAGGAGAAAAACATTCACAATGGTGGCAGCGCCCCAACCTCCCTGGGCTCATCCCTCTCCCAGGCGGTCTCGCATGGGGTCTCAGGGAAAGGCCCCCTCCTGCTGCCCCCTGCCAGCCTGAGGCACCCCGTGACTGTGCTAGCTGGCCGAGCCCAGGCCGGCCTCGCACACCCAGCGGTAGGACCTCTGGCAGGCGTCGTCATTCCACTTGCCATCGGGGTGGAAATGGGCACAGTCCTCGCCCCCACCCAGCCCGTGTCCATGCCAGTCGTCCGGCTGGCCTGGCTTCCAGTTCCTGAGGAGAGAGGACCACAGCCACCTAGGATGGTCAGTGGGCACCAGAACCCAGGTCCGGGGCAAGGAGCTGAAAGCCAGACCCCAGAGGGGTCAGAGCCAAAGTGGGGGGAAGGACACGTGGAAAGCCAGGGAGTACTCACTTGAAATTGGTCTCGTAATCTGTCCCATCCACCCATTTCCAGATTCCTTCAGGGTCACTGAGGCCCATCCAGGTGTAGGAGGAGCCTATATGTTCCTGCACAAAAGTCTGGGACGACGGAAGGGCAAGGGGTGACGTCTCCCCAGCCCAGCCAGCTCCTAGCACTAGCAATTCTGAACTTGATATGTTCGTCCATCTGTCAAGGAGATTTGGGGTGTTTATCCCAACGCCGCAGCCAATTAACTCCCTAAGGGTGGCTCAGAGGGTGTGGATTTCGAGTTCGCAAGGTGATCCCGGTGTGCAGCCAAGGTTGAGAACCCACTGCTGCCTGCCACAGGACCTTTGGGCCCTAGGCCCCCCAGAGCGCTCACCTGCTCCTCCCTGGAGTTGACGACCACCAGGTGCGCGCTCTCCAGCTGGCAGTACTTGTCCGCCTCGGGCCAGGACTTCCCGGAGCGGGAGAACCAGTAGCAGCTGCCCTCGTATTCCAGCCAGTTGGGGGCACAGCAAGTATTTCGGGAGCCTGCAGGGAGGGGGTAGGGAGGGTCTGAGACGCTACCCTGGTGGGACGAGTAGGAAATGGGACCCCCGGCAGCCACCCACCCCTCACCGTTGTTCTGGAGAGTGGCCATCTGGCAACTCAGGGCCTTCAGGTCTTTGGCCAGCTGCTGGACTCGAAGGACGGTGTCGGAATGACCTGAGACACACAGGGGGGCAGTGGGGGCAGTGCCTGGGTGCTCACCTGGAAGCCAGGTGTCCCCGCTCCAGGCTGGCCTAGGAGCACACGCATGCCACACCCGGTGGAGGGGAGCAGGGGACAGGGCAGCTGGGGGCTGACCTGCTTGGAGCTCCTGCAGCTCTTTCTCCAGCTTGCTCTCCAGGAAAAACACTTTGTCGTTCAAACTTCGGGCTGGAGGGGCAGGCACTCAGCATCGTGAGGCTGCCCCCACCCTCCGGCCCACCAAGCCCGGCTGCCCCCTCCACACCCCACACAGGCTCCTGCGGTGTCTCACCTGCTTGCAGGTCCTGTTTGTGGTTTTCCACCTCGGATTTCAGAGATGTTACCATTTCTTGCAAAAGGCCACCTGGAGGACGTGGGGACTTGAGCTCGCGACTCAGCTCCTCCCCGCTCCCCGCTCCCCACTCCCCCGCCACAGTCCCCAGCCCCTTCTCTGCCAGGCTCACCCTGTGCTTTCAGTGCCTGCACCTCAGCCACGGCGGCCACGTTGTTCGAAGTGAGGTTGCTGAAAGTTGCTCTCAGGGTCGCCAGGTCCCTCTGGAACTGGGAGTCTGGTCGGGGGTGGGACAAGCGGTGCTGACATTTATCAGGCCCTCTGTGATGGGGGCACATGACCTCACGTGACCCAACCCAAAGGGACAGGCACTGTGATTACCCAGTATCCCGATGAGGAAGCCAAGTTTGGACCGGTTAAGCCACTTGGCTACATTATCCCACCGATAGGGGACCAACCCAGCAGCCCCCACAGTGGCCATTGTCCCTGGCGGCGTCCCACCCACCGCAGCGCCCCATAGGGTCTCCCCTCGCTGCCCACGCTGCGCCCCTCACTCTGGGATCCGATCACACAGATGCCGACCAGCAGGAGGAGGCTGAGGCCCAGGGAGAACAGGAGAGGCCGGGGACCTGAGCAGAGCTGGTGCAGAAAGGGCAGGGGAGGCGGCAGCCCTGCAGGAGGAGGGGGCATCAGGATGTGGGGGGGCAGGGGAGAGCCCCAGGGGCCTGTCGGGGTCAAGGCCATGCTGGTGGGAGGCCGCCCCAGGTCACTGTGGGTCAGAGGATGCTCAGGGGGATGCCAGCACATGTTCTCAGCCTCGTGGGCTCCTCACAGCCATGGGGACACATGTACGCAGCCAGGCCCTCGCAGACTCATACACACCTGTGCCATCAGGGTCACAAGTGAGGTTCCCCCCAAATCCAAATGCTCTTCCCCCAAATATAGGAATCCAGGCCCACTGTGACCCTATCGCTGGCCCCATCTTTCTCAGGACCTTGAATAGTCTTCACACCAGGGTCCCCAGAGGCTGGGGCCAGACCCTCGTAGGGGTGCAGTGTGACATGACGGCAAATCTCCTACCCAACCTAAGAGGGAATTCAAGGAGGGAACGCGGTCCCCTTCCACTTACCTTCTCTTGATCCCTGACTTTGCTTCTCGCTCTCCAAGTGCTGGAACTTTTCATACTGCATGGACATGCTTGGACCAACCTGGGGGCCGTCCGTGCTGACAGGGAGGCAGGAGCTGGGGCCAAAGGGGAGGCTGGGTGGACTCGGATGGAGTGGACGTCAAGACCACAGTCCAGGGAGGAGGTAAGGCTCCCGTTGAGGATGAACCTGGGGTCAGGGGTTGGAGAGAGACTTGGGGATGGTTCTAGGTGCACAGGGGAGGTTGGAAGTGGGGTCAGGACTGGGCAACAGGCGGGGAGGGTAGAGGTGGGATGAGCTGGAGTCTGAAGGTGGAGGTGAAGTGAGAGCTAAGTGTGCTGCTAGGACCGGGTGCACCGAGGGGCCTTGGTGGCTGGGGGCTGGCACCGAGGGGCCTTGGTGGCTGGGGGTCCTCAGGGCTCCTGTTGGAGCCATGTATGGGGCTGGACCTCACCCTGGTGCTGACGCTAGAAACAGAGTCCATGGTCCACTTTGCATTGGGGCTGGCGGTAAGGTTCACATTGTCCCTGGGGTCAGAGCTGTGGTTAGGGCTTGAGGGGGAGCTGGGTTCGTATTAGGGTTTAGGGCTGCGGCAGGCCGATAGGGGCCGGAATGGGGCTGAGTCCGCCTCCCAGTGTGAGCGACGCTTGCCCGCCCTACTGCAAGCCAAATTCAGTGACAGGAGTAGAACCTGAAATCCACACTTGGCCATCCAACCCCCACGCCACCCCCTACATTTCTTCCCACTCAAGCCCACCTGAGACCCACAGTTCCCATCTCCTTGAAGCGCCTGGCCCCATTACCTGTGGAACGTCTGAAGGCTGCGATTTTGGGGTTCCTTGTGCAGCAATGACCAGAATTGGGAAACACAAAGTCCTGGATAGTCGAGGTGGGGGTGACGGGCAGGGGGAGGCCCCTCTGTGACCAGGGTCCTGCGGGTGGGTGTATCTGCAAGCCTGGCAGGAACTGGGATCTGGTGTTTCACCGTCTTCAGGAGGAATTAGAGTGGAGGACTTGCAGGCCCGTAGGGACTGGCTACAGGGCAGCCCAGCTCTCCCCCTCCAGGGTGTATCTACTCTCTTTCCGCTGCTCACTGCTGCTCATGAGCTGCCCCCCTCCAACTTCCTCATTCTTGAGAAGGGAGCCAGACCAGAAGAGACCAGAGACAGTGATCCATCTCCTCTGCCCACACCCCCTTTCACTTCCTGCATCTGAAGTTCCCAGATCTGTGTCCGCCACATCACACAGCTGAGTCCAGAGGAGCCCATTTCTCTGCTCTTGCTCAATCCGACCCAGTCCTGGCACATGAGCTTCCCCTGGGACCTCGGCCAGTGTGCTTCCCTACCCCCCTCCCCCATTCCGGCTGGCCCTGTGCTGGAGGGAACAGAGAGATGGCAGAGTGGGGATTCCTGGACCCCCCGGGACACATGCCAGGTATTAACCGTTCGGTTCCCACAAGAATCCCGGGAGGCGTTTTGGATGCTGGACCGAGGCTCAGAGCCAGGGCCTGGGCTGCCCACATTTAGGACTCCGCTGAGCGCAAGGGCCAGGATTCAAGCCCTGCATGCTCCCTGACCCCCTGGCCTGGAGCCCTGCACTCACACTGTCTTCAAGAAACGACCTCCTTCTACTCCCACCACCTGCAAATTGTGTTAAGGGGGCTGCCCCGAATTCACACACACAGTCTTCTCCATCAGAAGGAACTTCCGTGTCTTGAAAGGTGGAGAAGGGGGATCCCTGGGTAGCTCAGAGGTTTAGCACCTGCCTTCGGCCCAGGGCTTGATCCTGGAGACCCAGGATCAAATCCTGCATCAGGCTCCCTGCATGGAGCCTGCTTCTCCCTCTGCCTCCCTCTCTCTCTGCCTCTCATGTATAAATAAATAAAATCTTAAAAAAAAAAAGAAAGGCGGAGAAGGAAAGCCAATGCATCTTATGTTGTCTTTTCTGTACCAATGGGATTGTGTGCTACTTGTTTTTTTTTAAGACCTTATTTATTATTTGAGAGAGAAGGAGACAGACAGGAGGGAGAGAGCACGAGCAAGGGAGCAGCAGAGGGAGAGGGAGAAGCAGACGCCCAGTGGAGCAGGGAGCCTGAGGCAGGACTCGATCCCAGGATCCCGAGATCATGACCCGAGCTGAAGGCAGCCTCTCAACCGACTGAGCCTCCCAGGCACCCCTACTTGCTTTTTTATCATTTGGTATTCAGATCGGTATTTGTCACAGGTTGGGTTTTTGGAAGCCAACGCTGAGACTGAAGTTGGGGTGCAAGCTATGTTTTAGGGATCGACACCTGAGAAAGGAATGAAGAAGAAGGTAGACGGGGCAGAGGGAGAAGGTAGACAGCTGTGCAGCCCCCACGAAGCTGCAGCCAACGCAACAGGGTCTCCGGGCCATTGGGCCTGGCCTGTTGGGGGTGTCTGCACCCAGTGGAGTGGGGCCTTCATAACCCCACGTGGCTCAGGCACAGGGGCCGGGCCACCCCAGTAGGGGTGTGACCTTGGGGGAGGTGGCATCTGCACAGATCACAGCCCCCACATGGGGCCCCACACGTCCTTACCCAAAGAAGGTGGAGGCAGGCTGCGGGGAATCCAGGTAGCTCACCTCTGTGTCCGCCACAGTGTTGCACTGTGTTGACCCAGGTATACTAAACACTTATGCGTTATTCATTCTTGTCCACGGAGAACATTCACTCTATTCATTCACCCATGCATCATCCATCCATTCGAAAAAGTACTTCCTGAGTGTCTACAGTATGCTGGATGCTCTCCTTTTTGCAGTGAACAAACTGACCAAAAACGCCAGATTCTTGTAGAATTTACATCCTGGCGGGTGACAGATGAACAAAATAAATGAGTGAAATCTACAGAAAACGTTACACGGTGATGAGTACGACAGAAGGAAATAGAGCAGGGACGTGAGATAGTCAGTTTTCAATAAGGCCATCAAGAGTAAGGTGTCAGTGTAGGCCTTATGGAAAGGTGAGGTCGGAGCAAAATTCACAAGTTGGTGAGATAGCAAGTCGTGAAGGGCTCCAGGAGGAAGAGGGCTCCAGCTGGGATCGAGTCCAGCATTGGGCTCCCTGCAGGGAGCCTGCTTCTCCCTCTGCCTGTGTCTCTGCCTTTCTCTGTGTGTCTCTCATGAATAAATAAATAAAACCTAAAAAAAAAATTAAAAAGGCACAGCAAATGCAAAGGCCCTGGGGTGGAAGAAAGTCTAGTATGCACAAAGATCAACCATTTGGCAGAGATGCCAGACATTTTATAGAGAAGTGAGCAACAGAGATGAGGAGTAGAGGAGTCACCAATCCTTCAGGGTCCTTACACTATTGTTAAGGATTTGTTTTTATCCCACATTATAGGGGCAGGCTGTGGAGGTGTCGGAGCAAAGGAGGGAACATGTTAACTGTAACCTCTCACCGGCCAGGGTGGAAACTGAGAGTCCTGGTAAGGGGCGGCTATGATACCCGGGTGAGGGGTGTGTGCCTGGGGGTGGCTCCGATTCTGAGTATGTTGCAAAGGTAGAGTCAACAGGATTAGGCTGATAAATTGTATGTGGGTTTTGTGTGTGTGTGCGTGCGCACACGCACACACACACACACACACACTAGTTCTCCTTCCAGATCCTAAAATAAACTCTGAGTATTTCCCATAAATCGCTGACTCCTTAGGAAAAAACAGCTTTATCCCGGACTTTTGCGGTGCCAATGCCTGAAGATATGTCACGACCTTTTGTGCCTCTAATAATCGTGTGAGAGCAGAATTTGCCATCATGAGCAGAATGATTAAAAAACAAAAACAAAAAACCCCCACCTGTTAGCCCTGGTCATGGTCATCGTGCAGAGTGTCCTCTGCATACCCCGCTGTGCTCTTGCTCAGTAAGCCGGTCCTCCCAAAGGCCGATTCCCTTTGCCAGTAACCTTCTTTACTTTTCCTAAATTATGCTTTCGCCTCTAAGACCTCTTTCATGGTTGATAAGCACGCTTCCCTGTGGCGCCTTAGCCCTCCCTCTCCCAGCACCTCAGCTGCTCAGGGTTTTGTTTTTTTTTGTTTGACCTGGTGCAGTGACCCAGAACCTCATGTCCGCAGCATCCAAGCCCTTAGGGTCGCCTTGACTTGCCACCGGCCATGACGTTATTACATGGGGGAGCTCTGCGGCTGCCCGACAGGCTGGGAGCCTGCAGTCTTGGTCCTCTGCCCCCACCGCAAAGGCCCGTACCCATTTTCTCCCGTAACCGGAATCGATCACCTGCAAAGCAAAATTATCTCCTCCCCCACACTTGACAGTTATTTTGAGGATCCCAGATCAGGCAGGTGTCAGTGGCATGTTCGAATTTCAACGGGACCAAGGCTGTTTTCCCTGAGCAGGTGGGTTCTTTCCTTGGGTGCTGGGAGCTCCAAAGTCCAACGATCCCAGATTGTGCGGATGAAGGGCAAGTGCTCTTTGGTGGAGGTGAGAGGAGATGCTGCCCTCCTTGTCCCTTGGTCATGATGTGGCCTTGGGGGAGATGGTACCATACTGGTCGCTGATGGGAGGTGCATACCCACCAGTGGCTCAGGCATGAGAGGTCAGGGACAGGTAGTAAAATAATATGTTTACCCCATTTCCAGCCCCCAAGCCCAGAGACAGCAATTTAATGTGTGTCTTTTCAGACCTATTTCTGTGCATATTTGTACACCTGTAAAGCAAACATAAACATATACGGATGTGGTAAGTTGAGTTTTGTGGGATTTTTTTAAATTTTTATTTATTTATGATAGTCACAGAGAGAGAGAGAGAGAGAGAGAGAGGCAGAGACACAGGCAGAGGGAGAAGCAGGCTCCATGCACCGGGAGCCCGACGTGGGATTCGATCCCGGGTCTCCAGGACCGCGCCCTGGGCCAAAGGCAGGCGCCAAACCACAGCGCTACCCAGGGATCCCTAGTTTTGTGGGATTTTTTTACACAATTTTTTCTCCATTATCATATGTCTGCCTAAATATGGGTCTGGAGGGTTTTCCCATGCCACTGCCCACGGCCCTCCGTTTAAAAGCCATGCAGTGCTCCAGAGCATACACGTGCCAGACCCTATGTGATGACTCCCTTGGTGATGCATTTTTGAGATGCAACATCTTGGACTTTTGTAAATCATGCTAAAGTGAACAGGCCCATATATGCCTGTCTGTGCTAAGAAGCAAATAATTGCTCTTGGTTACACATCCAGAAGCAAAATGAACAGAAACACCAATCTTAAAATTTTAAAGTGTATGGATACGGCCAGGGTGCTCTAAAAAGACATGACCAATTCATTTTCTCCCCACTGCGTAGGAGGATATTAATTTATCCGCACCTTCACCGACAAACCTGTAAATTTTCATCAATATGATGTTCAAGAAATATCTTCTGTCTTATTTCAATTAGCACCTAACTGGTGGCTGGTTTGGAAGAAGCAAAGCTTTGCATTACATTTTAGGTTTAGAAACTGTCAGAAGCTCTTTTATTTAATTAAAGCTTATTATGAGCAACCACAACTGGGAGACACATGTGCATCAGTTATTCTAAAACAGTATGTACACTTGCAGAGCGCCTGGCTGGCTCAGTCCATACAGTGTGTGACTCTTGATCTCGAGGCTGCGAGCTCAAGCTCCATGTTGGGAGTAGAGTTTACTTTAAAAAATAAATAAATAAAATCCTTAATATAAAATAAATAAAATAAAATAGGGGCGCCTGGGTGGCTCAGTGGGTTTGCGTGTCTGCCTTCAGCTCAGGTCATGATCTCAGCGTCCTGGGATCGAGCCCCACATTGGGCTCCCTGCTTAGGGAAGAGTCTGCTTCCTCTGAGGGAGCTCAGAGGGATCTCCCTCTGCCCCTCCTGTCCTCGTGCTCCCTTTCTAGCTCTGCTCTCTCTCAAATAAATAATCTAAAAAATAAAAATAAAAATAAATCAGTAGACTTGCATTAGATGCTATCCTGAATTTTTAGAGTATGTGAAATAAGGGATTGTGTTTCAAGTGCTTTAAAGGAATGTTTTTAAGTGAATTCATTTAAAATTAGGTCTCCAGGGATTAACAATAAGTATACTTGGAGAAAATGACTATTTCCCTTTTTTGGCAATGCATTATGACTTCCCACTGTTATCGAAATATTTCTCACAAAACTTGATGTCCATAGAAACAGAAAGATTTACACTTTCTACAGGAAAAGGCAAGCCTCTGGGTACAATGATTTGATAAGAGAATATTTATCTCTTTACATTAAATGGCTAAAAAGCCATAGAAAAGAAATCCATCACAACCCTCAAAGCAGGGTTGAATTTAATCTCATGTGGAGACACTTGCCTGACCAGAGTGTTCACAAATAATTGTTTGTTTGTTTAGCTCCATGGGTTGTAAATACCCAAGTTCTCAGAATAAAGCACTGATAACATAGCATCACTATTTTTTTCCTTTTATAAAGGAAGACTTTTGGTTTCTGACTTCAGATTCTCCTTTTCTCAAAGATGGGAGCTTGCATTATTCTGTTTCCATACAAGAGGGAGTTTCTCTTCAAGAATAATGCTTTTAAAGACGCCTGGGTGGCTCAGTGGTTGAGTGTCTGCCCTGGGCTCAGGTCCTGATCCTGGTATCCCAGGATCGATTCCCGCATCAGGCTCCCTGCATGGAGCCTGCTTCTCCCTCTGCCTGTGTCTCTGCCTCTCTCTCCCTCTCCCTCTCTCTCTCTCTCTCTCTCTCTCTCTCTCCTCTCTGTGTATTCTCATGAATAAATAAATAAAATCTTTAAAAAAAAAGAATAATGTTTTTATTTCCATAAGCTTTCCCTCTATATGATTTGGATGCACTCCTTTAAGGACACAATTACCCACCACTTATTTTGGTGCGTTTCACCTTTTATCCTATGTGACATCCACCCCACCCCATTTCATGCTTTTCATCTGAAAGTCTCTTTTGTCACGTTTCACCTGTTCAATTTTTATCAGCATTTGTCTAGAATATATTTCCCTGTCTTTATTCAACATGTTTGTGTTGCTTTGTCTTAAATATATGACCATGAAAGAAAAGAAAAGAAAAATAAGTATACGGCCATGGCTTATAAACAGCATGTAACTGGATTTCTTTAACCCAATCTAAGAGTTTACATCATTTGTTGGGAGCAGCTCAGGACAAGAGGCTCTTAACCTACAAAAATAGACATATTAGCCTGTCAGTAGATCTGTCCACAGAGACCTGGCAGGCCAGAAAGGACTAGCATAATATATTCAGGGTGCTAGGTGAGAAAAATATGCAGCCCAAAAAACCTTATCCAGCTAGAATGTCATTGAAAATAGAAGGAGAGATAAAAAGCTTCCAGGACAAACAGAAACTAGAAGAATTTGTGATCATCAAACCAGCTCTACAAGCAATATTAAAAGGGATCCATTAAGCGAAGAGAGAGCCCAAAAGTAACATAGACCAGAAAGGAACAGAGACAATATAAGGAAACAGTAACTTTAGTGGCAATACAATGGCACTAAATTCATAACTTTCAATAGTGACTCTGAATGTAAATGGGCTAAATGCCCCAATCAAAAGACAGGGTATCAGATTGGATGAAAAAGCAAGACTCATCGATATGCTGTCTGCAAGAGGCTTATTTTAGACACAAAGACACCTCCAGATTGAAAGTAAGCAGGTGGAAAACCATTTATCATGCTGATGATATCAAGAGAAAGCTGGGGCAGTGATCCTTGTATCAGACAAATTAGATTTCAAACCAAAAACTAATAAGAGATGAGGAAGGACACTATATCATAAATAAAAGGATCTATCCAACAAGAAGATCTAACAATTGTAAATACCTATGCCCCTAACTATGGGAATAGCCAGGTATATAAGCCAATGAATAACAAAATTAAAGAAACACATAGATAATAATATGGTAATAGCAGAGTTAAACCCATTCACATTTATTATAATGATCAACATATGTGGATTTATTCCTGCCATATAATTTCACATTTTCAATCTACCATATTCTTTCCTTTTTTTTTCTTCCTTTCCTGGCTTTTGACAGATTTGTTGTTGTTTTCCTCCTTGCATTTTCTTTCTCATGATGGTTTAGAAGCTATGCATCTTGTTTCCATTCTTTCAAAGATTATCTTCAAAATAGCTCTCTGGAAATATGTCATATCTTATATCCCTACATGGTACTCTGAAATGCGTGGTGATTGGACTGAGCATGGGCCTTTTTTGTTCCATTATGCAGATAATTTGCTGGATCCTTTGCAGTTGAGATCTATGCTGCTGAGCTCTGGGGAATGCTTTTTCTTTTTCTTTTTTTCTTTTTAAAAGATTTTATTTATTTCTTTGAGATAGAGCCAGAGAGAACATGAGTGGGGAAAGGCAGATGCTTCACTGACTGAGCCACCCAGGTACCTGAGGAATGCTCTATTGGTATTTCTCTTTTCATTGTTTTATATTGTCAAAGCACTTGTGCATAAATTCAGTAGGACAGAGTAAAAAAAATATATGTATATTATAACCAAAATTAATGACAGAAGAAGAACCAGAAGGTAAAAGTTGGGGAAATTGCTCAGAAGCAGACCAAAAAGAAGCATTTTTAATAGCTAGTTACAAGATAAAGGATGCTCATTGTCACCAATTCTTTGTGAAGCTGTACTAAATGGTGCAGAAAGACAGGACAAATAAAACATACAGGGATTAGAACAGAAATAAAGTTGCCATCACCAGCAAATGATAGGATTGTCTACTTTAAGGATATTTATTTATTTGTTTATTTGTTTATTTATTTTAAGTAGGCTCCACACCCAGTATGGAGTCCCACATGGGGCTTGAACTCATAACCCTGCGATCAAGACCTGAACTGAGATCAAGAGTGGGCCGCTCAACCAGTGAAGCCAGCCAGCCATACTATTCCCCAGTATTGTATACTTTAAAAAAAAATCTCAGAGAATCAGTAGGCAAATGATTAAATTCTATAAATGACAAGGTTCATATTTTCAAATCTCCACTTTTCAAAGTTATGTTGGATGTCTACAAACCTTTCCAGTTTGGATGCCAGTGGGGTAACTGGCTGTTGGTAAGGGCTGTGCAGGCAGCGACTGGATTGGGCAGGTGTTAGACAAGGTAGAGCGTGACATTGGGCTTCATGTCACCTCTTTCCCTAGGAAGACCTAGTGAATTATGACATTGATGTCTCCTGGCATGCCTTGCCCCCCTCATTTTTTAAAAGATTTTATTTATTTATTCATGAGAGACACAGAGAGAGAGAGAGGGGCAGAGACACAGGCAGAGGGAGAAGCAGGCTCCATGCAGGGAGCCCGACGTAGGATTCGATCCCAGGACCCCAGGATCAGGCCCTGGGCTGAAGGCGGCGCTAAACCACTGAGCTCCCCGGGCTGCCCTCCCTCCTCATTTTTTAAATTAATGATGTATTTGTTATTTATTTTAGAGAGGAGAGGGAGGGAGAGGGAGAGAGAGAATCTCCAGCTGACTGGCCGCTGGGTGTGGAGCCTGACGTGGGGCTTAATCTCATGATCCTGAGATCATGACCTGAATGGAAATCAAGAGTCAATGCTCAACCCACTGAGCCACCCGGGTGCCACCCCTGCCCCCAATTTTTATATAATCGAAAAAGATTGTCATTTCTTTCATGGCTTGTGGGTTTCTAGTCTTGCTTAGAAAGAGCACCCCATTTCAATTTTGTACATTCTCCTCAATTTTGTTCCAACGTATTTTTTAAAGATTTTTATTTTTAAGTAATCTCTTCACCCAACATGGGGCTAGAACTCACGAGGCCAAGATCAAGAGCCACATGCTCCACCAACAGAGTCAGCCGGGTGCTCCTGTTCCAATATTTTATAATGATTAATGTTTATATTTAAATAATCAATCCATCTGGAGTTTATCATTTCTGTGTAGTGTGTGAAATAGAAATCTGGCTTGGTTTTATTCCAAATGAAAAACTGATTTATAAACTATATTATGCTTTATGTTTTCTCCCAATGAATTGAAATAAGACTTCTGTTAAGTTCCTAACTATATTCATATATATTTCTGGCCCGGGAATCTGTTCTACTGATTTAGTTTCTCTTCTTGTGCTCGTGTAATACTGATTTGATTTCAACAAATTTAGAATAAGTTATCTGAAAGGAATCTATTCAAAACCCCCCACCCAGCCACACTTGCAGACAAAATGCAAAGGTGTCTACCCCTGGCCCTAATGCTCAGTTTTCCCAGGTCATGGTGCCCTACGTTCTTAGAAAGTAGACCCAGCTACAAAACATATTCCTCTCTAGCCTGACCACAACCCGCGACTGGACAAACCCCTTGAAGACCTGTCACCTCTTGCTCTTCCTGGCCAAGAGTAGACCCCTCCCCACTGTCACCCCCTCCCCATGGGTGCAGCTGCAACCCTCTCACATCCTTAAAGACCCCTAAAAAGGCCCAGGCGGACAGGAACACAGGGCCAACATTTCTCTTGATGTCTGGCCCGTCTCCTCCCTTGGAGAGCAAATCGACTCTGCCCTGCTTGTTGGTCTACTCTCGGTGTAATTCTTTGCCACTCGCATTGCTGGCCAACCTGACATCATCTCTTACAATTTTTTAAGCGTAAAATTACATATATACTTAGGCTTTTATTCTTCTATGTGAACATTAGCATCATTTTATCCTGCCCTCCCCCCAAAACTGTTGGCATTCAGGTCAAAATCTCATTATGTTTCTCTATCATTTCTCCAGTTGGCATTTACAGACCACCCCACCCCACAACAACGGCAGAAGATGCATCATTTTCAAGTGTGGGGGGAACTTCCACCAAGATAGATAATTTCATGGATCACAAAACAAACTTGACGGATTTAAGCAAGTTGAAATTTTACAACGTATGTCCTCAGATAATAATGGAATTAAGCCAGGAGACAATTAGATAGAAAACAAAAAGAGAATTTAAAAATCTTCACCCAAAAGTTACACATTTCTAAATAATTCATGGGTCAAAGAGAAAGTCTCAAGAAAAATCAGAAATTATTTTAAACTGAACTACAATTAAAATACAACAGATCAAAATTTGTGGGATGCAGCTAAAGAAATACTTAGAATTTTATAACATAGAATGTTTATATTTTAAAAAGAAAAAAAGGTCTTGGAGTACCCAGCTGGCTCAGTAAATAGAACTTGCAACTCCTGATCTTGGGGTTATGAGTTTGAGCCCCTCATCTAGTATAGAGTTTATTTAAAAATAAGATTTTTTTAAAAAGAAAGGGAAAAGGTCTTAAATCAACAACCTAACATCCCACCTTAAGAAATTAGGAAAAGAACAAAACAAACCAAGAACAAGTGGAAGAAAATAAAGAAAGGAAAGAACATAAATAAATTACATTGAAAGCAGAAAAACAATGGAGAAAATCAATGAAACCAAAAGTGTGTTCTTTGAAAAGATCAACATTATTGATAAACCTTCAGCAGGACCGACAAAGAAAAAAAACAGGGGAAAAAAACAAAAATTACTAGTACCAGGAATAAAAGAGGGAATGTCATGTTGGACTGTGAAGAGATTAAAAGGACAATAAAGAAACATTATATGGAAAACTCTACGCCAAAATTTTAGCGACTTCAATGAAATGGGGCAATTCTCCCAAAACCACAAACTATCAAAACTTACCTAAGATAAATTAAATCAAATGAATAGTCCTATGACTATTAAAGACACTGAATTTATTGCTTAAAATCTTCCCCAGGGGCACCCCCAGTGGCTTAGTGGTTTAGCACCGCCTGCAGCCCAGGGCATGAACCTGGAGACCCGGGATCGAGTCCCATGTTGGAGCCTGCTTCTCCCTCTGCCTGTGTCTCTCATGAATAAATAAAATGTTTAAAAATAAATAAATAAATAAATAAATAAATAAATAAACAAACAAACAAATAAATAAATAAATAAAACAAAATAAAATAAAAATAAAACCTTCCCCAAAAGAAATATCCAGCCTAGGTACCTTACCTAGAGAAGTCTACCAAACACTTCAAGAAGAAACAACACCAATTCTCTGGAATCTCTTCCAGGAAAACAGAAGAGGGCAAAACACTTCCCGATTCATTTTATTAGGCTAGCATTTTCCCTGCTGCCAAAAACCAAAGATAATACAAGCAGACTATAGATCGGCATTTCTCATGACCACGCATCCTCAACCAAATATTAGCAGCACGAATCTAGCAATATATAGAAAGGGTCATGGGCTACAACCAAGGGAGACTTTCCCAAGGATGCAAGGCTCAATGTTCAGAAATCGATCAAGGCAATCCACCATATTAACGGTCTAAGAAGAAAATCCACATAACTGTACCAATTCATTCAAAATAGTCACGAGACAAAATTCAATGCCCATTCATGTTTTTGTTGTTGTTGTTGTTGTTGTTTTTAAAGAAGACTCTCAACAAACCGATAGAAGGGAATTCCTTCAACCTGATGAAGGGCAGCCACACTAGTATTTCATCCCATTGTCTTCGGACAAACTCTCCTGGATTTTTCTTTCCTATACATTTTGCTCTAAGATTGGTCTTAACTCCAGGTCTTAAATCCAGTCTAGACCAGAGCGAAGCTTTGGGCAGCACAACTCAGGATCTGCAAGAATGGGGCTGTAGCAGATACCCCAAGGTTTTCCTCAGATCCCTTCCAGATCCTTTCACTCTTGCTCTTCACGGCCACAGCCAACACCTGTGTCTTTTTGTCAGAAGATGGGCCCCCGGCTATGGGGACATGCTGCATCTGGGCACACAGAGAGCAGGAAGTACCTTGGGATCTCCATGCTTGCCAACCAGTGGCCATCGGGTACAAGAGTAGAAGTGCTCCAGAGCCTTGCTCCTGGCTGGGGAAGCTTTGAGATGGGACAGGTCATTGGGACTGAGCTAGTTACACGACCACCACCACTGGCACAGGACTGGCACAGGACAGTGCTCAAGATAACCCTTCACATTTCCCAGCAAGTTGCTTTCACAAGAGTCCCACCTTGGGGTCATCTTGGGCCACAGCCTGGTGTGACCTCCACATCTTCCTCATCCCACTTCCCCACCTGTTTCCCTTGGAACATTTTCTAACAAACCACTTTCACAAAGATCCTCAGTGCGGGGCCTGCTGCTGGTGAACCTAGGACAGGAGTCATGGGCTATTCTCCCCACTGAGCCTCAGGGTTGGGGCAAAGGAGAGAGGAATTTGAGGAAGAAGCCCATGATCTGGTACCATTGCGGCTGGCGGTCAAGATGCTCCTCACAGCAGGCCTCCAATATGGCCAATAGGGTCTGTTGGGGTGTCCCCGAGACTCTTATGGGACCCTCTCAGGGACTATGGCAGTCCCTCATGAGAACAACAAATTCTCTGGCTACCCTCCGATGGCCACCATCAGCTCCTGCCCCAGGGTCTCCTTCAGCCTCCTTCTGCCACAAATTCCTCTTCAGCAGGGTCCTCCCTGTATGACTCCAGCCTGGTGTCCGTGGAGTCCACCAGGCTCACAGGTTCCCTGAAATCCTTACCCCAGCAGACAACCAAGTGCAGCCTGACTCTCTGATGCACAGGGCAGCTCCAGCCCTCATTCTTTACCCTTCAGATGTCTCCTGTCAAGGGTGAGTGTCTTTCCCCATGATTGCCCTCAAAACTCCTGAAAGTCTCCCCTAAAGCTCTTCCTATCCCTCTCAAATAGCCATCACAACAGTGTCTGCTGCTTACCTACCATGTGGCCTGAGAACGACATGCCTTTCTCCCTTGCAGACACCCCATCTCTACTGTGGTTCCCTTTGGACCCCAGCATCTGGCTAATGGGTTGTAAAGAAGCATTTCCCTCCTCCAAAGACTTGAATCTCTTGCCATATCTAAGAATTTCCTTGAAATAAGCCCCTTAACTCCCTAGTCCTCTATTATAGGGGCTGGAAAGAGTGGTGGCGGCTTGTTTTGCCGCCTCTTGGTAAATCCTCCCTAGATGTGTCCGGCTCCCCCTCTGGTTTAAAGGCATGGCGTTATCAACCATCATTCTCAGCTTTGGGAACGCAGCCACATTTCAATAAAAACAGGAAAAGTATCATTTAATCTCTCATGTGGCCGTGTCGCTTTTCTCGCTTCCTTAATTGGGCTTTGCCAAGGTTTTATTTATCACGTGAGAGTTTTGGTAAACAGATTTTTGCTAAGAGAGTAGAAAAGACGAGCTACAGACTTGGAGAAATATTTGCAGTCCACACACCCAACAAAAGGCCAGTGTCTAGAACACATAGAGAATTCTCAGAACCCATGGGACCCCTGGGTGGCTCAGTGGTTTGGCGCTTGCCTTCAGCCCAGGGCGTGATTCTGGGGTCCCAGGATCGAGTCCCACATCGGGCTCCCTGGATGGAGCCTGCTTCTCCCTCTGCCTGTGTCTCTGCCTCCCTCTCTCTCTGTGTCTCTCATGAATGAATAAATAAAAAATCTTAAAAAAAAAAAAAGAATTCTCAGAACCCCACTCAGTCAAGAGATGACTAATGTGGGCTTTAGTGTCTTCTGCTGCTGTATTCGCTTATTACTTTGACGCCAGGAGGTGCTCAGATATATTTATTGAAAGAAATTATTCAAAATGCCCCCAAAAATACTTTCTTAGCTTTTCAAATAAATTTACTCAACTATAATTATACAATGATATATTAAAAAAAAAAAAAAAAGAATTCTCAGGACGCCTGGGTGGTCAGCGGTTGGGTGTCTGCCTTTGGCTCAGGACATTGATCCCGGAGTCCCAGGATCGAGTCCCACATCGGGCTCCCTGTGTAGAGCCTGGTTCTCCCTCTGCCTGTGTCTCTGCTTCTTTGTGTGTGTCTGTCTCTCATGAATAAATAAAATCTTGAAAAGAAAAGAATTTTCAAAATCCAGAAAAACGAAAGAATCCAATTAGAAAAATGGGCAAAAGACACAAAGTGACATTTCTCCAAAGAGCATATGCAGATGGCAACTGAGCCTATGAGACAATGCGCAATGTCATCAGCCACCAGGAAGTGCAAATGAAAACCACAGTAACCTACCACTACACACTTAGCAAAAGAGCTAAAATTTTAAAAATTACTGCTAGCAGTCAAACGCAAGTGAGGCTACAGAAAAATGAGAATCATTCTCATGCTGGTGGTCAGGTTATGAATTGGGGTGCCCACTCTGGGAAACAGTTTAGCACTTTCTTCTGGAAACAAGCAACCAATCCCTCAAAAGACATCCTCCTTTTGCACATTTATCCCCAAGAAAAGAAAATTTGCGTGCATAAATGTTCACAGCGGCTTTATTTGCAAGAGTCAAAGCCCAGAAACAACCCCGGGACCTGCAGGGTATATGGTTAGACAAACCGTGGACGTCGATCCCACGGAATACCACTCAACAATAAAGAGAGTGAGCTACTCACACATGTAACAGCTTGAATGCATCTCTAGGGAATTGCGGTGAGTGAAAAAAGCCGATCCCACATGGTTACACACGATATGGGTTCCGTTTTTACAACATTCTTGAAATTACAAAGTCATCGAAATAGAGAACATACAAGTGGCTGTCAAGGTTTGGGAGTCAGGCAGGGGGCGGGCTGGGGCACAGGGGGAGGCATGGTTATGAGGGCGCAGCCCTAGGGACCCTCTCGGTCAGGACCTTGACTGGGTCAATGTCAACAGTCTGGTCATGGTCAAATTCTACCACAGTTTTGCAAGATGTCACCCTTGGGAGGAATTGGGGGAAGGTTACATGGGGCCTGTCCATGTTCCTCATGCACCTGCATGCACCTCCAATTACCTAACCATAAGAGCTTAATTAAAAAAAAAAAAGATGTGGGATCCCTGGGTGGCACAGCGGTTTAGCGCCTGCCTTTGGCCCAGGGAGCGATCCTGGAGACCCGGGATCGAATCCCACGTCGGGCTCCCGGTGCATGGAGCCTGCTTCTCCCTCTGCCTGTGTCTCTGCCTCTCTTTCTCTCTCTGACTATAATAAATAAATAAATAAGTAAATAAATAAAATCTAAAAAAAAAAAAAGATGTATTTTTTTATTATTATTATTTTAGAGAGAGAGAGGGAGAAGTAAACTCCCCACTGAGCTCGGAATCCCACAACCCAGGGCTCCATCCCGTGACCACGAGATCATGACCTGAGCCCAAATCAGGAGTCAGACACTCAACCACTGAGCCACCCAGGCGCCCCTTCAGTCTTTAGTTTTTAGTTATAAAAACAAGAGGTTGTACATTTTCCTCTGAGCCCGGCTTTTTGCTATGTCCCATAGGTCTTGATGTATTTCTTTCTTTTCTGGGTAATTTTCACCTTGAATCTGGTGATACAGGAAAGCAGCTCTTCATTTACAAACAGCTAAGACGTGTTTGTTCTCTTTTTGTTCTTTATATATGATTTTAATGCAGTTGTATCTCAGAGAATGAAACCTTAAAAATCTCTCCTTTTGGGGGCACCTGGCTGGCTCAGTCAGTGGAGTATGCAACTCGATCTTGGAATCATAGATCGAGTTAGTAGAGATTACTTTAAAAATAAAATAAAATAGGGGATCCCTGGGTGGCTCAGTGGTTCAGCGCCTGCCTTTGGCCCAGGACGCGATCCTGGAGTCCCGGGATCAGGTCCCGCGGCAGGCTCTGGGCATGGAGCCTGCTTCTCCCTCTGCCTGTGTCTCTGTCTCTGTCTCTCTATCATGAATAAATAAATAAAAACTTTAAAAAAAATAAAGAAGATAAAATAAAATAAAATCCCAACATAAGCATTTTTTAAAATCTCTCCTTTTTGCCTGTGTTCTTCCTTTGATTGCTGTGGCACAACTACTTCTAAAAGCGCGGTATAAGCAACTTTTCATTTTTGCTTATTATTATTATAGGAAGCTGTTGGCTTCCACTGCATTGTTCATCTTTCAGAGACAGTTTGACTTTACTGAATGTTCTTCTTACAACAGAACATTAGTGTGTCACTCTAATAACTCGAAAGAACAGAAAATTATGCTTATTGTCATTTTCTTTTTTTTTAAGATTTATTTATTCATAGAGACAGAGAGAGAGAGAGAGAGAGAATGAGAGGCAGAGACACAGGCAGAGGGAGAAGCAGGCTCCATGCAGGGAGCCCGACATGGGACTCGATCCAGAGTCTCCAGGATCACGCCCTGGGCTGCAGGCGGAGCTAAACCGCAGCACCAGTGGGGCTGCCCTATTGTCATTTTCATTTTATTTTTGTCTTACTTTTTTCCCCCCATCTTGTCTTTGATACAGAGGCACCTTGGATACAACTGATGAGTCATATTGATACCTTTTTTTTTTTTTAAAGAAATTTCTTGGGACGCCTGGATGGCTCAGTGATTGAGCGTCTGCCTTCGGCTCAGAGTCAGGATGTGACCCCGGCGTCCTGGGATTGAGTCCCGCATCGGGCTCCCTGCAGGGAGCCTGCTTCTCCTTCTGCCTGTGTCTCTGCCTCTCTTTGGGTGTATCACGAATAAACAAATATTTTTTTAAAAAATTAAAATTAATGGGATCCCTGGGTGGCACAGCCGTTTGGCACCTGCCTTTGGCCCAGGGCGCGATCCTGGAGACCCGGGATCGAATCCCACGTCGGGCTCCCGGTGTATGGAGCCTGCTTCTCCCTCTGCCTATGTCTCTGCCTCTCTCTGTGTGTGTGACTATCATAAATAAATAAAAATTAAAAAAATTTTTTTTTAATTAAAATTAAAAAAATAAAAAGCCTGGAGAGAGCCCAGTGTAACCACTGAAAGGATCCCATGAGGCAGCGGTCACTTTCAGACACCAGGGTTCCAGGGAAATATCTCAAGAAAGCACAGGGGGTGGGGAGGAGTTCACAGGATCAGGCCTCAGGGTAGGGTCAGATCTCTTGGCAAGCAGCATCCCGGAAGCTAGAAAATACAGAGCAAGGCCTACAGAGCAGTGAGGGAGCATATTTGCCACCCCATAGCCTATATTCCCACAAATGACCAACCGATCTTTCAAAAACACATCCTTCCCCTATACGCTTTTCTAGAAAGCTAGAGAGGATGCTTTAGCAAAACAAGAGAATAAACAAAGAAAGAGGAAGGCAAGGATTCAGGGAAGAGAGGGTCCAACCCAGGAGAAAGAGAGGAGACCAGAAATTACGCAGGATAAGTGGGAAGTCCCAGCATAAAGGCTCTGCCAGGGGACCCTGGGTGGCTCAGTGGTAGAGCATCTGCCTTCGGCTAAGGTTGTGATCTCAGGGTCCTGGGATGGAGTCCCGCATCGGGTTCCCAGCAGGGAGCCTGCTTCTCCTTCTGCCTGCTTCTCCCTCTGCCTGTGTCTCTGCTTCTCTGTGTGTGTCTCTCATGAATAAATAAATAAAATCTTGGGGAAAATAAAAAAGACTCTGCCAGCCGGCTCTGCAGCAGCTCCAAGGGCATGAATGGAGGCCCCAAGCCTGGCAGGCAGGTGGCAGTGGGGGTATAAGGGGTGCACAGAGCAGATAGACAATGAACTGCTGGGTCCTGAACTCCAGGACCCCACCCAGGCCCCGTATGAAACCCCCCTGGGGCCCTAGCAACATCTTTGCATGGTCCTAAACCTTGGTAAATCATGAGAATAAAAGTTATTTTAACGACAATCAATTCTGGTGACTAGTGTCCCTTCACCCTCCTTTACACTGTCCTCTGGGTCAGGTGGCTTTTTCTCAACAAGCTAAGAAGTCAGGCAGGAAATCCATTTGCCCTGAGTATGCTGGGGGACACGAGTGTGTGGTTTGCAGTCACAGCGTGCACCCCTCTGTTGGTCCATAAGCGATGGCTCTTGGGGTGCCTCTGTCAGCGGCGCTGTGGACTCACTGGGGGAGCAGCTGACATCAGTAAGAACAAGGAGGCCACGATTACCTTTCTCTTCTCTCTCTGGAAGGTCACCTGACATCTTCGTCACATGCAGAAGCAAACGGTGAGTCTTGTACCAAGAAGATAGGGAAAATGAATTTTCAAGGTATGTTGGAAGATGACTACAAATATTTTATTATTTTTGAGGACTGTGTGATATTTGTGGCAGCTTCCAGCTTTTTAAAGTTGTGGGGCATACTCTGGTTTCTCTTCAGATCATATAAATCTTTCACCTTTTACTAAAGTTGTGGGGCAGGTTCCAATGTAAGTAAATATTAACTGTTATGCTTTTGTGTTCATAATGTTATTTTTTAATTTTTTTAAAGAAATCTTTTTTTTTTTTTAATTTATGATAGTCATACAGAGAAAGAGAGAGAGTGCAGCGGGGAGGGGCAGCAGGAGGGGGAAAGGGAATCTTAAGCAGACTCCCCGCTGAGCACAGAGCCTGATGCAATCCCACGACCCTAAGGTCATGACCTGAGCCAAAACCAAGAGTCAGATGCTTCACCGATGGAGCCACCCAGGTGCCCCCATAAAGTTATTTTTAAGGAGGGCTCCTCAAAACTGTGTATGCTTCAGGCCCCATAAAATGTGCATTCACCCCTATGGCTCTAGGAAAGAAGTAGAGCTGAGATCCTCGTTACATAACCAGTCAACATGTGTAGAAATTTAGATTCAGGCCTTTTATAGTCAAGGATAATTTTGCAATATGCAATGGATGATTTCGTTCAAGGCGTATGAAGAAAAAAATGTTTAAGTGAAACAATTATTAACTTCAGAGGAAATAGAAGTTGTGCAAGAAAGAGATATCCGTTTGCATGTATTATTCCTGATAATAAATCTCTTTAATAAATCACACCTACGTACACATCCACACCCTGCTGGTTCTTCGGAGAGCCCTGACTAGTTCAATGGCCACGAGATAGTTAACTCTGGGAGAAGTGGGAGGCATGAGGAGCATCCCCGCGTGTGTGTGAGACAGAGAAACATTTTTTTTACTAATAGTAGGTACTGATTGTGTAGTAAAAATAAAACAACAAATCTGAATTGTCTAAAGAGCCTCTTATTATCAGCTTCAGAATGATTTTGCAAGGTGCAATGTGGCCACTATGGAGGTGACTCGTGACACCCAGTGCTGTTAGGAGTCCAGAAAAGGAGGTCCCACTGCAGACAGGGCACAGCACCCTGGACCCCCCTTCCCTTAGTGAGCATTTTCCACAGGACGGGCAGTGGGGCCATCGCCCCCAGGGTTGCGGGGAGCACCGTTGTTCCCCGAAGCCTCTTCTGCAGGAAATCCCACAGGGGTGGGGGGAGTTGTTCCCCAGGCCCTCTGCCCCCACCCACGGCCTCCAGCAGAGCATCTGTGCTCCAAACCCCCCCCCCACTCCCCCCTACCCACCCCCCCGCCTCCCTGACCTGCATCCCTCAGGATCAGTCTCAAGGAGCAGCCGTCAAGGACTAAATGTGTCTCTTCAGGAACCCCCCTCCCCTTTGCTCCCCACATCTCCCAGTCCTGAACGACCAGTTCACACAATTCCAA
Organism: Canis aureus; assembly: GCF_053574225.1. Taxonomy (NCBI): domain Eukaryota; kingdom Metazoa; phylum Chordata; class Mammalia; order Carnivora; family Canidae; genus Canis; species Canis aureus. The sequence goes on along the minus strand of NC_135613.1, from coordinate 57,021,053 downwards.
GTACTTGCATCTTCTCTCCGTACCCTGCCGAGCGGGCTCCACATTATAACCAGAACAGTGACTTGCCAAAGGAGGCAGGACTGCAGTGTCTCTGGGGGTCCCAGATGCTTACGGCGCCCCCTCCACTGTGCCCCAACCCCCCTCCACCTCTGTTTTTCCTTCCTTTGAAACCCCCAGCGGAGAGCTGGGAGCGGGGCGGGGGGGCGGGCTCCTAACCCGTCACGTTCCGCCTCATCTCGCACACCCAGCGCTGCACCTGCTTGCAGAAGTTGTCATTCCAGCGGCCGTTGGCCCGGACTTCAGCACAGTCTTCGCCTCCGCCCACCTCGTGGCCCTGCCAGTCGTCTGGCTGGGTGGCCGCCCAGTTCCTAGGAAGGCAGGGTATTGCTCGAGCTCTGGCCCCTACCCCCACAACTCTCAGCCCCCACCTGAGAAGAGCACAGCCGAGGAGGAAGGGTCCCGGGAGTGGATGCTGCAGCCTTGAAGGGACAGGCTTGGGGAATTTGGGCCCCAAGGGAAGGATGGGCAGGGACAGGTGCAAAAGACTGGGTGGCTGTCCCCAGGCCAAACTAACAAAGCGGAGGGGGAGCCACTTACTTGTAGCTCTGCTGATAGTCGGTGCCGTCCACCCATCTCCAGGAGCCATCACTGTCAGTGAGACCTATCCAGGTATCGAAGGGGTTCGTGTGTTGTAGGATGAACTTCTGGAAGACAGGTGGGGAGGAAGGTTCTAATCCTCTGAAGCTCGAGCAGACAGTAGCTGTGGCTGCCTCCACCAGGCCCAGCTCCATCCATCCCCAGGCTGAAGCCTCAGCTCCCTACACAACTGTTCCTGCTTTTTCTTCTGGAACAGGAGTTAGGGTTTAGAGGACTTTGCGGGGCTAAGACTCGGTGTGAAGTGCTTTACGAAGATGATCTTATTCGATCCTTAGAAAGCTCTCTAAATCGGGTACCCCGGTGATTCGCACTTCGCGTGTGAGATCAGGGGACTCGCAGTAGTCCGGCAGAGCCCAGAAAGTCTAGGGCCCGCCCGGGTTTGTGACCGCTGCCCCCTGACCCGACGCCCCACCTCATTCCCAACTCTCAGCTGCCACCCCAACCCTCATCCTCTGCTGTCCTCTGCCCACCACCTTAAATTCTTGGAATCCTGACTCTGGCCCCTGCCCCTGTTGCCCCCGTGGAACTCAATGCCCGTTCAGGATCTCGGTGTCACTCCCCTCTCAGGGGCATGGGTCCCTGCTCCTGCTTCTCTACATAGCTGTCACTTCTAGAGTTTTGCCAGGCTCTGGAGCCTCCAAGCTTGGACCCACGACCCAGAGCCCCACTCCAACTTGGCTACATGGGGTCCAAGATCTGGGCTGGAAATAGGAGGCTGCTCAGGGTGCATGGGCAGGGACTGGGGAGAAATTGGTCCTGAGACAGCTCCCCCAGACTCATACACCCCCCCTAGGTCAATAGACAACCCCCCCCTGCCAGTGGCCTTCTCTTTACAGATGGGACTTAAGCCCCATGGTTTGGGAGGGTGACAGAGGGAAGGTGTGGAGGAAGGAAACAGAGGGGTAGCTGGACTAACATACCCGCTTCACTCTTCCCTCAGCGAGTGGAGGGTCTACGACCCCATTTGGAGGGAAATTTCTTAATTCCATTCGCTTCCTAGATACCCAGTAATGATTGCAGACCACCCCCTGCGAGCACAGGTATGGCGGTGCCCTCAAATTCCAGAATCCTGCAAACCAGACAATGTTCTGTGCTGGAGGAGTGGCACTCAGAGGCTGCGGGGCTGCCTCACAAATTCACATGAGTCAACAGAGCTGGAGGCAAAGTGCTGGAGCCCAGGTATTCTATTCGCTGCCACCTGCTGCACCGTCCCCTCTTCCCACCACGGCCGGAAGCTGAATAACTGAACGGAACACAAATTGACCATATCCAGCCCTCTGTGTTGAAGACTGAGGGGAGGAATCAATAGTGCCAGATGATTGGAGAAGACGGTCCAGGAGAATTCATCTCCCCTATTCCTGGGTAAACAACAGGCAAGAAAGAATGGCGTCCATTCATAAACATGGCAGAGGGGGGATTATCATGGAACTTATGCAAAAAGTAGAGAGGAGGAAGATGAAGAGGAGGACAAGGAAGAAGCAAGAACTCTGATATTAAGAATTGACGTGAGGGCACCTGGGTGGCTCAGTGGTGGAGCGTCTGTCTTCAACTCAGGGTGTGACCCCAGGGTCTTGGGATCAAGTCCCTCATCAGGCTCCCTAAAGGGAGCCTGCTTCTCCCTCTGTCAGTGTCTCTGCCTCTCTCTGTGTCTCTCATAAATGAATAAATAAAATCTTGAAAAAAAATTAAAGAGGAGATGAGTGATATAAAATATCAAAGAAGACCTCCAAGAGGAAAGATGACACCATGGTAAAGTGAAGGGAAGGAACCCAAGAGAAAGATTTGAGCCACGGGGGACGAGCCTAGGAACTCAGCAGAAAGGTGAGTCTGGGATGTGAAGGATGAGCTTGACAACAGGACCGCAGCTCAGAGGGAAAGGAAAAGACAGGAGCACCTGACACAGGGCAATGGCTGTGGGCAGCAGACAACAGAGGGACGTTTTGATGACCCATTCCAGAGAAAGAAAGAGAACACACAAGAAAAAAAAGTTCAAAGAAAAAATTAAAAAAGAAATGTTCAAATTTTTTTTCAAAAATCTTTTAAAATATATATTTAAGAATTTAGGAAACCTCCAAAATGTACGAATTAAGAGGATGCTCCTGGCCCCAGAGCCAAAATGCAGAGAGAAGGAGCAACAGCAAGATATATCTGGATGAGGCTGATGAAATTCAAAGACAGAAAAGACTCCAACTATTCAGGCAAAACGCTTACGGAGTCTCGGAGAGGAAAGAACGAGGCATTAGAAACTTCAAAGTTGCCAAGAGACTTGATTTTCATTGCTCTCCCCAGAAAAAAGTGATAATTATATGACGTGCTAAGGGTGTTAGCTGATGCTATGGAGCAATCACATTGCACTATGCACATTGGATCCCTCAAACATATACAACATTATATGTTGATTATATTTCAATTTTTTAAAAAAGAACGAGGCAGGGCACTTGGCTGGCTCACTCGCTAGAACATGGAACTCTAGATCTCAGGGTCCAGAGTTCAAGCCATATTGAGTGTGGAACCTACTTCCAAAAAGAGGAGACATTTGAAGAAGAATCAGCGGGCTGGTTTCCTTCTTCATATGGAAAGTCAAATGAAATCTTTCATTTTTTTTAAGCCAATCAATTTCAGCCCATTGTTTAAGATTATCACAGTAATCACTAGTATAGCCCAAAATAAGTGACACCTAGTTGGAGATACCATAGGGGAAAAAACAAAAAAGAACACATCTCACACAACAAATGTGAGGAAACAAATGGAGGACATTGACAGAAAAGAAGACAGGCTTGAGATTAAATGTGTCTATTTAAAAAAAAAACGTAGGGGATCCCTGGGTGGTTCAGCAGTTTGGCGCCTGCCTTTGGCCCAGGGCGCGATCCTGGAGTCCCGGGATCAAGTCCCACGTCGGGCTCCCGACATGGAGCCTGCTTCTCCCTCCTCCTGTGTCTCTGCCCCCCCCACCCTCTCTCTCTCTGTGTCTATCATAAATAAATAAATAAATCTTTAAAAAATGTAAATGAGGTACACATCTATTAAAAGAAGACTCTTAATCAGTTTTTAAAAATCAAAAACATAGGGCACCTGGGTGGCTCAGTGGTTGAGCATCTGCCTTCCACTCAGGGCGTGACCCCAGGACTCTGGGGTTGAGTCCAACATCAGGCTCCCCGCAGGGAACCTGCTTCTCCCTCTGCCTGTGTCTCTGCCTGTGTGTGTGTGTGTGTGTGTCTCTTGTGAATAAATAAAATCTTTTTTTAAAAGAAAGTGCCTGGCACAGAGCAAAGACTCAGTGATTATCACCAGTCATATCCTCGTTTTTTAAAAAGTCCACTACCTACCCTAACAGCTTGGTTGTCCGTGGTGAACTCTGGTGTTGGGGGCAGTGGGCAGGAGAGACCTGGAATGCTCTGGAGGTACCCAGTCACCCACGGCAGGTGTGTCCCTGGGAATCCTGCCCACGCGGTCCCTTACACCCAGTGACCCCCTCATCCCACATCCAGCAAGAAGGGACTGAGCGTCTGCACTGTGTTCTTCAGCCAAGCCCGTGGCCCTTGGATCCTGTCTCCTGACCTGTCGCTGGTCACCCGCTCACCTGCCCACCCCCCACCCCCAGCTCCCGGCTGTAATGCCCCACCTCCTAGAATCGGTGGCTGTCTCACCACAGCCTTCCCAAGGCTGTGCTGGACTTCTGCTTCTGGACCCTTCCTTTGGTTCCCAAATAACAATAAAGCAGCGGGACCAGCCTCCCAGCTGCACCCTGGGAAGGGTCTAGTCTCACCTGCTCCTCCCTGGAGTTGACGACCACCAGGTGCGCGCTCTCCAGCTGGCAGTACTTCTCGGCCTCCTCCCAGGTCTTCCCGGAGCGGGAGAACCAGTAGCAGCTGCCCTCGTACTCCAGCCAGTTGACCGGGCAGCAGTCGGTGCCTGCGGGGGGCGGGGAGGTGATGGGGGGTGGGGATGAGGTGCACGGAGGACGCGGGCACGAGGGACCTGCGGACTCCCCTCCGTCCCTACCGTTGCTCCGGAAGAACGCCACCTGACACGTTAGGATGCGCAGGTCCGAGGGGAAGTGCTTCAGGTGCAGGAGCAGGGTGGCGTGATCTAGAGCACCGGGGAGGGCGTGATGCGGCGCGCTGGCTGGGGACGCGCACACACACGCACGCTGCACGCACGCAGGAGGGTGTCTGACCTGCCTTCACGTCCCTCTGCTGTTTCTCCAGCTTGGCTTCCAGAGAAGTCAGCTGGCTACTGGCACCGCCCCCTGAAAAAGGAAAGCTTAACCATTTCCTCCTCCCTTCGACCTCTTGAAGCTCCCTCCACCCTCACCCACCCTCGTGCCAGTGCTCCCCGTGACCTCTGCCCTTGGCCTCCCGACTCCCCCGCCCAAGTCCCCCGCAGTGACTTTGCAAGGCACAGACCTGCCCCCTCCCCACCCAGCCCCTGCCACACTGCAAGGGGTCACAGTCCCCTCCGGCCTCACAGGTTCTGTTCTCTCCACCTGGCACGGACCCCCACCGTGCTCACCTGCCTGTCCATCCTTCCGAGCCCCTGCGCCCAGGGGTCAGCATCCCTGGAAGCCTCGCCCAGCTTCCCCGGCTGGGCCCCCACCCTGCAGACCCAGCCTGGGACGCCCAGCAAACCCGGTGTGGATGAGCCGCGGGGAGTCGCCCACCCACCATCGGAGAGGAGGACACCGAGCTCCATCAGGACCCCTGAGGAGAAGTGGCTGAAGTTCTCTTTGAGGATCCGCAGCTCCTCTTCTAGCTGAGCTCCTTGTCAGGAGGCAGGCAGAACAGGACAAAGTGGAGAGGGCAGCGACCCAAGTGACAGCCCACGCCCAACCAAGTGCCCCGCTCCACCCCATCACCCACCCCCACGGTTGTCCCAGCGCTGCCTCTTTCTGGCCCCTCTCAGAGCTCTCAGAGCCCTGGTAGGCCCCTGGCACCACCCCATCCCCCACGGCGCCAAACGACCCTCACGTTGGGACCCGATGACGCAGATCGCCACCAGCATCAGGACGTTGAAGCCTAGGACAAGCAGATTGAGGCGGTATCCAGAGCAGAGACGCTGCAGCAGAAGGGGCTGGTGGGGAGGCAACCCTGCGGGAGATGGGGTGTCAGAGGAGGAGCAAGGGGACCGGCGGACCTGGACAGTGGACACGTGCAAGCATCAGGGAGACAGAGGTCTGAGGAAGTGCAGCCCTGGTGGGGGTAGATGGGGGTGAGCTGTGGAGGGAGTTGCTGGGCTTTGACCCCAGGGGTCAGGCATTGCACACATTTGCACACTCACCCCCATGTGAACACATGCAGATGTGCACACACAGCAACTCAGGTGCATGCAACATGAAGGCACACGGTAGTCACATCACCTGTGTGCAAAACCCCGGGCTTGGACCCGGGGACCCAGAGGCCAGGCCCTGCGTTCTTGGGCCTTCCACTCCCCAGGTCAGCCCTCTCAGCCCTGTCCTGTGGCATCCCACCACCCCCTCCCCCCCATCCCCACTCCCATCCTCACCCCTGCCCTGGAACCACCAGAACCCCTGCTCCCTGGCGACCTCTCCCCTCTAGCCTCAGCACCTTGCAGAAGCCTCTCCCTGCCCTTAGCCAGAATGAACCCCTGACCCCCCCACATACACACATGCTTTTCTCACTTTGCTCTCACACTCCACACTGTGCACACACACACTGAGGCATGCACATTGCTGCATGCACACTCGTTGCCCCTCGCATGGCCCCATCCCCACTGGCCCCTGCCACCCTCGCTTTGGGACTGGGTTATGTGGCCGGCCACCAGCAGTGGGACGTTGACACCCAGGATGGGCACACACTCTCATTAACACTCTCACACTCACACACATTAACGCACACACTGTCTCGTACACACTCTCATGTGTGGTAGCACACACTGACACATCTTCACACGCGTACACACAGACACACACAGTGTCACACACTCACAAATACACCTGCAGTTTCACAGGCGTTGGGTGGCTCCCCACCCCCCAGCCCCTGGCCAGTGTGCCCTCCCTGCTGAAGCTCCTGCGTTTGCATTATCCACCTGAAAACAAGATGCTTCCTCTTTGCCTCAGACCCCGCTTTCCCATATCCTCATCCCATCCTGGGCCAGTTGGTCAGGGGCCCAGAGTCCTCTGCCCAGTGTACCTGCTGCCACCATCCTGCAGTGGGCACTCCCTGTGCGGGATCACCCAGACCTCCTGAGATCTTTACACCAATGACTGTCACCATCCTCCACTTCAGACACACTCAGGACCCCATCTTGATTCACAGAGGCCATGTCTTTGACCCCTCCACTGCCCGCTCCCCTCTCTGGGTACAGCCTCCCCTGTGCCTGTCACCCCTTCCCCTCACACCCTTCCCATCGCCTGGGCTTCTCTCCACACAGAAGCTCTTGCTGACCACAGTCATCCCCATCCAGCTAGGACCCCAGGGCTCAGTCTGGCTGCTCTCTCCAACCCTGTCTACTCATGAGGCCCCTGTCCTGCTTCCCAACCTGACCTGTGATCTATGAACCCTAATTCTGGGCTGGCTTGGCAATCTGAGCCTGCAGGCCTGAGATCAGACCACCCGTGGCTGAGTCCCGCTGTGCCACCAACTAGCTCCGAGGTCTCAGACAAGTCACTCGGCCTCTGGGTGCCTCAAACGTCCTCGTGTCCATTTCCACGGGGTAGCTAAGGTAGCCAGACTCACAGACATCAGGAGTAGAATGGTAGTCACCAGGGTCTGGGGAAATGGGGAGCTGCTGTTCAAGGGCTATAAAGTTTCAGTTACACAAGATGGATAGGTTCCAGGCACCACATTGCACCTGTACTGGAGCTCACGACCTGCGTTGGCACCCCGAGTCACTTGTGAAGAGGGCAGAACTCATATTACGTATTCTTATCACAACTTTTTAAAGATTTCATTCATTTATTCATGAGAGACAGAGAGAGGCAGCGACACAGGTGGAGAGAGAAGCAGGCTCCATGCAGGGAGCCCAAAGTGGGACTCGATCCCAGGACTAGGATCATGCCCTGGGATGAAGGCAGGACAATTTTTTTTAATGGGAGTAAGAAGGGGCACCTAGGTGGCTCAGCCAGTGAAGTGTCTCCCTTCGGCTCAGGTCATGATCCTGGGATCCTGAGATTGAGTCCCACATTGGGGGTCCCTCTGCCTCTGCTCCTCCCCAGCTCATGTTTTCTCTTCTCTCTCTCTCTCAAATAAATAAATAATATATATTTTTTAATGGGGGTAAAAAGAGTAGCTACCAGATTGGATTGTTCTGAGAACAAAATGAAGTAAAACACACAAACTGAGGGCCAGGCAAGTTTGAAGGTAAAAGCATAGGTCTGCCAGAGGAAAGCCAGAGGCTAGATCCACCTTCCCCACCAGAAACGACCAAGACAACTATGAGAAGCCGCCCTTTCTCAAGACACTCGGATCTCAAGCAACAAAGGGCGAGGATCCCTGAGAGACAGGGAACAACGAGAGGAGCCCAGTGGTTCTGGCTGCTGCAAAGGGAAAGTTTTCAGGCCAGGCAGTGGGGAGGGGAAATCCAAGCAAAGCCCAGCAGGCTGACTCCCCGGGGTGAGGACATGAAATTGAGAGTCTGGGGAGTGCGAGGGTCAGAGAGGAGAGAGCTGGCCACAGAATCCGGGAGGTCTGCAAAGAGCTCCCCCCAAACCTTAGCAACATCCTGAGCACACAAACAGGCCCCGGGATGGTGCCTCGGGAGTGCTCCAGACCTGCCCAACATATCATAAAAGCAGGGGCGCCTGACTGGCTCAGATGGTCGAGCATCTGACTCTTGATTTAAGATCAGGTCTTGATCTCAGGGTCTTGAGTTCAAACCCTGTGTTGGGTGTAGAGGCTACTTAAAAAAAAAAAAAAAACTTGCAAATGTAGAGGCTGGCTCAGATGAAGAACATGTGACTCTTGATCTCAGGATCATGAGTTCAAGCCCCACGTTGGATGTAGAGATTACTTAAAAAGTTAAATAAACTTAAAAAATAAAGTAACAGATTTTCTTTTAAAAAATCATAAAAGCAAAACCCAAAAGTATCAAATTGACTAAGTTGCTTAACCGCACCCCCAAAAGAAAACTCAAGGTTATGCAGAGGAATAGAAATATATCCAGCACACGATGTGGTAAAATTCACAATGTCTAGCCCGCAATCAGAGATTACCAGGCATACAATGAGGCAGGAAAACACAACTCATAATAAGAAGGTTAATAAATGTATCGAAACTGACCCAGGGCACCTGGATGGCTCACTTGGTGAGGCGTCTGGCTTCAGCTCAGGTCATGATCCCAGAGTCCTGGGTTCGAGTCCCATGTCTGGCTCCTTGCTCAACAGAGAGCCTGCTTCTCCACTCTCCCTCCCCCTGCCTCTCCCCTTGCTCGTTCTCTCTCTCTCCCTCTCCCTAATAAATAAACAAAATATTTAAAAAACAAACAGACCCAGAATGGACACAGGTGCTAGAATTAGCAGACATGGACATTAAAACAGATAATATAACTGTGTGCTGTTCACAGACATGAGCACAAGTCAAGGAAGATACTTAAACATCCCAGGTTGAACTCCTAGGCATGAAAACCACAATGTCTGAAATGGAAAATACACTGGGTAGAATGAGTTTGACATAAATAAAGATCAGTGAACTTGGAGACACAGCAATAATAACGATATAAAAAGAAACACCGGGAGAGAAAAGACTAAAAAAATGCAGAGGCCATCAGTGAACCTGTGGGACCCCGAATATTATAGTCCTTGAAGGAGAAGAGAGCAGAGCAGGGAGGGAGGCAGAAAATGGGTGCTGAGGAAAGAGTGGCCAAAACATCTCCAAACTGGCTGAAAACTAGGCATCTAGTGCACGAAGAAGAGTGCAAGCTGTCCTGGGAAAGCAGGTGACGGGTGTGGATGTCGCTGTGTGCCTCTGTCTCCTGCCTAGCTGCCCAGCAGGCTTTTTGGGGTAAGCGCCCTCCTCCGTGAAATCCAAGACATCCAGGCTCTGCCCCAGCCTCCTGCTTGAACTGGGAATCGGTGCCCCCTCAGGAAATCTCATGGGGAGTGGATCTCACGCCCAGCTCACTACCAGGAAAGGAGGAGCCGTGGTGGGAACACCTACCCCTCCTGCTGCCCTTGCCCTAATCAGCTCCCATCTACCCGCCCCCCCCCCATCCTGCAAGGGCACCAGGTCCCCTGCTGTCCACCAGCCCTGGGAATGAGGGTCCCTCCCTGAGCCTCCTGTCTCCGCGAGCCTCACACCATCACCACACTCCTTGCAGCCACTAGAGGAGGATCTAGGCTGGGAGCTTAGGGGAACGGAGTGGGGGGCCCAGATCGTGCTGTGCCCAGCCACCAGCTCCCCCCCACATACACACTCTCCTGGCTGCACATGCTTTCCTGGCACACACAGGCACGCATGCACACGGCACACACACGTACACACACTGCTCAGGTTAGGAGGAAATGTGCATGCGCACACACACATGCACACATGTACACATGCACACACATGCACACATGTGCTTGCATGCTACTCAGGTTGAGAGGAGGAGGAGGAAGCCGTCTCCAGCATTCCAGTTAGTCCCTCGCCTCAGGGCAGACACCCTTTCCTTGGGGTCCCGGGGGTAGAGAGGAAGGTGAGGTCAGCGGGCAAGCAGTGGAGACAGGCACCCTACACCCAGAGAAGCCTGGTCCCTGGTCACGGGCGAAGGTGACAGAGACCCCAGAGCAAGAGAGCAACCGGCAGCTACTCGGAGGAGGTATGAAACCCCAGAAACTAGACACTCACTTCTGCAGAACCGGTCTTCTCTTCTGGGGCCATGCCCGCGAGGACCCGGCCCCTCACCTCTGCCCAGCTGCTGGTCGCTGTCCTCAGAGTCTAGCTGCTGGATGTCTTGACAGTCCTTGGCCATGCTGGGTCCGGGGCAGGAGCTGGGTCGGGCTGAGGCTGGGCTCGCGGCTAATGCTGGAGGCTAATGCCCGCAGAGGCCCACGATGGGGTTGGATGGAGGGTGGGAGCAGGTCCAGGCTACCCCTGGGGTCGGGTTTCAGCTTGGAGGTGAACGTGGGGCTGAAACACGGCTGGGTCCTGTCCCTTCTGGGAGACTGCTTGGCTGGCAGTGCCATGGCCAGGAGCCCACCTCCCGCACTCCTGTGGACTCAGCCACCTCCCACTCCTCCCTCCGGCCCCCGCTGCCCCTGAACTAGGGTCTCCTCCACACCAAATATCCCCAGTGCCACCTGCCTCCCCAACCTTAGTTACCTGTTAAAGTAGGGTGGCCGGACTCCCAGGTCCCTCACGCAGCCCAGGCCCCAGGACAAGGAGGCACCAGAGCCAGGAGAAGTGGGGCAGGGGTACCCGGAGTGGCTGGTCTGGGCGAGAACCCCGAGCCCGTGTGTCCGAGTGTCCGAGTGCTTCTCACCTGGTATCAGCTGCCCCTGGGACTTTGGACAGTAAATAGAAGGGGAAATGGGGTTGGAACTCAGGCAAAGGGTGGCGGGGGTGGAGGACATGACTGTGTCTGTTCCTCCCAGAGAAAGGGGTCTCCTGGCCTATTCCCCATAACCCAGCCAGCTACCTCGCTCTTCACTGCAAGTTTGGGAGGGGTCTGGTCCCGGGGCGCTGGGGTGCAGTTCACCGGGCTCCCCTCTGCCCCTCCCCCCTTCGCTTCCTGTCCCAGGAGTTCCCAGAACTGTTGGTGTCTCCAAATATCCTGGCCAGGATCACAGGGGCCGGTTCTCTGGTCTTGCCCAATGTGCAGGCTCAGCATCCGGGCTCCCCAGCTCTGAGCTGGTTCACCTCCCTCTTCTGGGAATAAAGCCCCTCAAGGACCAGGGCATAAGGGCAGGGACACCAGGTGGCAGCAAGCGGCCCTCCCTGGGCAGAGGGATGGAACCTCACCAAGCCCCGTCCTCACCTGTGCTAAGTCAACTACATGTGACTGTCCCAACACGGCCCCCCCAGTGGTGGGCACCTCTGTGGCCCCCACTGCCCAGGGGAGGGAATGGGCCCTCAGGAAGAGTAAGTGACCTTCCCTGGGCAGAGAGAAGCAAATCAGGGGAAAGTCAGGCCATAAGACAGAGGTCTTCACAGTCCTGTGGAAAAGGTTGAGTAATGGGGCACCCGAGTGATGGGGCACCTAGGTGATGGGGTGCCCGGTTGATGGGGGCACCCGGGTAATGGGGTGCCCGGGTGATGGGGGCACCCGGGTAATGGGGCACCCAGGTGATGGGGGCACCAAGGTGATGAGGCACCCGGGTGATGGGGCACCTGGATGATGGGGGCACCGGGGTGGCACAGCAGCTGAGTACCTGCCTTCGGCTGAGGGCATGATCCTGGGGTCCTGGAACCAAGTCCCGCATCGAGCTCCCCACAGGGAGCCTGCTTCTCCCTCTGCCTGTGTCTCTGGCCCTATCTTTGTGTCTCTCATGAATAAATAAATAAAATCTAAAAAAAAAAAAAAAAAGAGCTGACCAAGTGCATTATCTACTCCATGCCAAAGTTGACCAACTGACATCCGGGAATCAGGACAGGAGAGGGGTTTTCTCATTGGCCACACACCTCAACTGGATTGACTCCAAGTTTCTGGGTTCAACCATCACTGCCCACCCCCAACCTGGTGAGAAAGAACAGGAAACACGAGAGACATCCCTTGCCTCTTTTCTCCCTGTTTGAAACTCAGTATCTTAATTTTTACCAAAAGTTGACATGTCCTTGGACTATTTCTGAAAGTGTCATATGGTTTTGTCACTTTTCTATTGGGTTTTTCTGATTTGGGTTATGGAATCCTGTTTTATTTGGTTGATACTGGTTTAGGTGGGGTTTTCTTTCTTTCTTTCTTTCTTTCTTTCTTTCTTTCTTTCTTTCTTTCTTTCTTTTTTTTTTTTTTAGGTGGTGGGGGACCTCAGGCACAGAAAGTCAGGTTAGTCGTATTTCTGAGTTCATGGACGCCCCACCTTCCTCCAATCTCCCCTCCTACTTTCCCTCCTCTATCCTGTTCCCCCAAACCAATTCTACTCTCCACGTGCAAACAGTCTCCAAAGACGGTGGCAGTCAGCTTCTTCCCTTGCCATGCATGCAAGTCACACCGGCCACCACCTGAAGAGCCAGAGTCTGTTTCCCTTCCCCTTGAATCTGAGCTACCTGCATTGCTTGCTGTGGCCAGTAGAAAGTGCTAGAAGTGAGCCCAGTTTTGGGCTCAGCCTTCAGAGACCTGGAAGGTTCAGTTTTCAGCCTTGGACGCCAGCCTCCATGCTTTAGGGAAGTCCAGCTCTCCTGCTAGAGAGAGAGGCCTGGGCTGGAGGTGGGGAAGTAAGACATGATTTGGATATTGAGACAGAGAGATAGAGAGACAGAGAGAGAATGAGCACACAGAGGAGCACGGAGGCCCGAGGACGTGTCAACAAAGCCTTCCAGGAGCTTCCAGCCCAGCACAGCCAACAGCTGAATGCCCCCACGTGTGTAACCCTGGCCAATACGACGTGGACCACCTGGCCTCACCCTACCCAAATTTCCAGCCCCATTGAACCTTAAGACATAACAAGTAGTCCTTTGTTTCAAGCCACAGAAGTTGAGGTTGGTGTGTTTTGCATCCATAGGTGACCCAAAGAGTATGCCTCAATGGGAACCTTTGTAAAATACGTGCTGGAGTCTATGTGTCTCTCTGCTATATACATAAATGGAACTTTTATGAATCTTTTTGTTCCTGACCTTCTTCATCCAACAATACGTGTTTAAGATCTGTCGGTGTTGCTATTTGTACAATCTGGCTTGTTGCTATGAACCCCAGGGTGGCATGGATTGGAGTTGATTATGCTTTATTTACCCAGTTCCCTAGTAATGAACCCTAAGAGGTTGCCAACTGCCAATAACCAAAATTAACACCACACTCATGGTTCCCATCATGATCCCATGAAGACCCACATAAGAAGTTCTCTTGGAGCCCTACCCAACAATGAAAGCACTGGGTCATCACAGAAAACTCTCACACTTGGGATCCCTGGGTGGCACAGCGGTTTAGAGCCTGCCTTTGGCCCAGGGCGTGATCCTGGAGACCCGGGATCAAATCCCATGTCGGGCTCCCGGTGCATGGAGCCTGCTTCTCCCTCTGCCTATGTCTCTGCCTCTCTCTCTCTCTCTGTGTGACTATCATAAATAAATAAAAACTAAAAAAAAAAACAAAACTTTCGCACTTAATTCCAAGCACATGGACATTTTTGCACAGATGAGATCATATCCACAATATTTTTTTAGTCACCTTCTTTCCTTTTCTTTCTTTGCTTGCCAGGTCTTCCGCCTCCCCTACACACTCCCTCACGGCATCTTCCGTCCCTGCTCCTTCTAGGAGAGTATTAATAACCCAGAAATTACCTTTCTGTCTTATCTCTGCTATTAAAGGCAGAGATCTAGAGGTGGGGATCAAGAGGAGACCTCCCTTGTGAAGTACACCTGGGGTCAAATTGCAAGATTGCAAAGCATTCTCAAGCTCTATTTCACTGAGACCCACCAGGGCGCAATTTTCCGGAATGGCTGTGCTGGGTGATATCCCCACCACCAGCCCAGTTAGGGCCCCCACCTTCTGCTCCATCCTTCCCAACTCTTGATATTATTCAACTTCCCAATTGCTACCAATCTACTTCCCTCTTCCAACTCCCAAATTCCACATTTCTAGTTAAGAGTGGGCTTGGACACTTCTCCAACTAGGTACTAGTCATCTGGGTTTCCCCTTGTGTGAGCTGCTTTCTCATATCCTTCATCTATTTTCCTATTGGGTTTCCTGAATTCACATTGTGAATCAATCAGAATTCCCAGTGTATTTCTGTTCTAGTTACTTGTTCAGAAAACAAGAAAGAGCTTTTGAAAATTTTTTAAAAATGATAATAATATTGCTGAAGTCAAAAAATCAGCAGGAGCTTTGGAAAATAAATTTTAGGAAAGCTTCCAGGAAAAAGAGAGAAGGGATTAGGGGCGGTGCAAAGAAAGAGAGAGGAAGAGAGAGTGATCAGAAGGACAGAAACAAAAAGAAAAGTTTTGTTAATGAGAAAACAGCTGAGTTAGAGGACTTTTTTCCCTGGCCTCATATTTCTATGTATATTTTTCATCAGGGAAATTCTCTGGGCCTCCTCTCAGCCCCCTAGCCCTGCACTCCCACCTAGGGAGGGAAGCATGCCTTGTGGAGCTGCCTCCCACCCAGCTTGTAATCTGCTCTGCCACAGGGCAGATAGGTCTGCCTAATTCTTGGATGAAATCTTAACAAGTTCTTTTGATTTAAGAATTGCTTTGTTTTGTTTCATTGTTTGTCGGGGTTTTTTAAAGATTTGTTTATTTATTCATGAGAGACACAGAGAGAGAGAGAGAGGCAGAGACACAGGCAGAGGGAGAAGCAGGCTACCTGTGGGGAGCCCGATGCGGGACTTGATCCCAGGACCTAGGGATCATGCACTGAGCTGAAGGCAGACACTCAGCCACTGAGCCGCTCAAGTGTCCCTATTTTGTCAGTTTTGATTTAAGATTTTAAGCCAAATCCACCTTTCCCTGCTTATCAGCAATACTGCCAACATCTCAATATCCACATAACTGTCTACTGTGTCCTAGTTCTCAAGTGGTTTCAAACGTCAGAGGAGAACAGTCTCTTCTATTCGCCCTGTAGAACCTCCACAGGTAACGTAAAAGATCAACGTGGAGAACCAACATCCTCCTCGTAGGAGTTCTGGAAGGAAAAGCAGAAAGTCAAAGGGAGAAAGTCATCAAAGAAATAATGCAAGAAAGTCCATTGGAATGAAAACGTTGAGGCTCCAAATTCAGATACCCTACAAATTAATTGCTCAACTTTTCACTGAAGAATGACCCAGAATGCACCGTGGTGAAATTTCAGAATACCACGGAGGAAGAGAAGGTTCTGGAAGCTACTGGAGAGGGAGAGAAATCAGCTACAAAGAAACAGGAGAATGGATCCCACTCATCAGCTGTTACATCCAACACTGGGAAATGCCAGGGAGATGCACAAGCTCCAGCTTCCAGGGGAAATTTCCTTCATCCAAATATGGTAAAGCCAAATGATGGGGGGGGGGGGCTAGGTGATGGGGGGCTCAGTGGTTGAGTGTCTGCCTTTGGCTCAGGGCGTGATCCCAGGGTCCTGGGATCAAGTCCTACATGGGGCTCCCCGCAGGGAGCCTGCTTCTCCTTCTGCCTGTGTCTCTGCCTCTCTCTGTGTGTCTCTCATGAATAAATCAATAAAATCTTTTTTTTTAAGTGCAATCGGTGGTTCTCACTTTGCTCAGCTTATGAGAACAATAACCACACTTATAAACCAAACATATAAGGAGTTCAAAAATGAATTTTAAACTATATTTTACTATATTTTACAAAGAGACTACTGATTTTTTTTTTAAGCCAGGTAACAGTAAATTGTCTTTTCTACAAATATGCAGCAAATATCAAAAATTCACCTTGAGGTGTACCTGTGTGGCTCAGTTGGTTAAGCATCCAACTCTTGACTTCAGCTCAGGTCATGATCTCAGGTTGTGGGATTGAGCCCTATGTTGGACTCCATGCTGAGTGCAGAGTCTCCTTGAGAGTCTCTCCCTACCCTTACTCTCTCTCTCTCTCTCTCTCTTTCTCTCATAAATAAATAAATAGTAAATAAAATCTGTAAAAGAAAAATAGACCTTGACATTTGGGTGCACATGCTAAGGGACCGGGGTCAGGGCAAGCCGTCAGCAGAATGCACCAGTCATGCCAACGGCACCCACAGTAGACCCCACCCTGACTCCAGTCTCGCTGAGCACAGAGACCAGACACAAGCACCAGGCTCAGAGGCCATGAAGGGGATACCCCGCACCCTGGCTGCCCTATTCCCACATCAGGAGGGTCTGTCACCACTACCACCAGCCCTCCTCCCTCCTCCCCTCTCCCCTGCTCTCTGTCTTCCATAGCACTGGTCTCCCTGTAATATATCATGCATTTGGGGGTACTTAGCTTACTACTTTCTGTACATCCCAGAGGCAGGCACCCTAGTCCCCTGGCCTGGAGCGGCCCCTGCATGTGGTCGGCCCCCAGTGAGCCCGTGCCACAGGAGTGCGCTAAGGGTCTTGGTTTCCCGCGGTGTCCCACATTCTCTCTCCCTGCCTGGACTCCAGCTTTTTGGTCTCAGGGACCTCCTTCCCTACACACCACGTAACCTCCTGGCTGGCTGACCTCGCAGCGAGTCCCTGCCCCAAGGCAGCACTGGGAAGACCCGGAGGTCAACCACACACAAGTCAGAACTATGGTTCTGCCGCTTACCAGCCCCGAGCGCACTGGCCAAGCCACCCAAGATCTCTACGCCTCGTTTTCTTTGGCCTGAAATGGATACCATCCTACTACCTGCCTCGGTGATGTGCGCATGGAAATGAGCAGGGTTAGGGGGAGGGAAACTGTCTGACCCTGAGCCTTTACATGCCCAGCTCCTCGCAAGGGCTTCCCAGGGATCTACCCCGTGCTTGTTCTCCTTTCACCTCCTCCTATTGCTGCGGAGACCCCTCTCCCCTGCCCTCCCCCCCCCATATAGGTGCTCAACTTTCACTTTCATTGACTCCCTGGGGGCCCAGCTTCCTGCTGCTCAGGAGGGAGGCTGGGAGCAGAGGAATGAGGGCCTTCAGTGACCATCTGGAGACATCAATAATTTGGAGAACTCAAGGGTGGGAAGTGGAAGGAGGCGTGCCCCTTCTGGACAGCCCCACACACACACACTTTTAAGTCACTTTTTGAGGAATCCAGCGGAGCCTGCAGGGGTAGTGGTGGTGGAAGTCCAGATGGCCCCCCATGCCCACCCCCAGCCCAGGCCCCACCTCTGGCCTTACCCAAACCTCAGTCTAATCTGATCCCAAGACCAGCTCCAAGCCCGAGGTCTCTGCCCCACCCGCCCCAGCCCCACTGGAAACATCGTCCCAGCCCCAGTTCCAACAACATGAAATGCTGTGGGACATGGAGGAACCAGAAGCCACATGCTAGAGCTTCCCTGGCCCCCGTGCCTGCTGGGTCTCCGTCATCCTCTGCGTCCGCTTCACTCTGTGCCTTTGTCTCTTCCCCTTCCTTGCCCCCCTCCAGCCTCTTGAGCTCCCTTTCTGCCTCTCTTCTTATCTGCTCATGCATCTCACAGCAGACCCTTGTGAAGGTCGATTTGGAGGGAGGTCCTGAGCCTCCTGGTAGAGTCCTCTGTGGGGGCAGCATAGGACCGTCCAGCATCCCAGCATCCAGCAGGGACCCCAGGCTGCCCATCTCCATCCACAGCAAGCAAACTGAAGTCCAAGGAGGAGAGGGGAGGGTCCCTCAGCCCACCCTGGATTCTGGATCTGGACCAGACACAGAGGAGGAGCATGTGCACCAGCTCCCTAGCTCACTGTAACAATAGCACACACCACACAGTTTTGTTTTCCCATGGTCTAGGGGCCAGGAGTCCAAGATCAGGGTGCGGGCAGGGCTGGATCCCTCTCCCAGGCCTCTCTCTGTGGCTTGCAGCAGCTGCCTTCTCACTGTGCCTTCAAGTCTGAATCCCTCCTCTTATAAGGACACCAGTCATGCTGAATCAGGGACCTCATTTTGATGTAGGAAAGACGGCAGTGTTCGAAGCCAGCGGCCAAGAAAGATTTCTTGAGACATCTTTGGTGCAAAAAGGTGGTTTTATGAAAACCTGGGGACAGGGCCCGTGGGCAGGAAGGGCTGCACGGGGTCACAAAGAGGGCCCGTTATAGACTTTCAAGTCGGGAGGGGGTCAGGGAGAGCCCGAGTCTCTGAGGAATTTGGAAGCAAGCTTCCTGGGACCCTGAGGGGACCAGCTATTGTCGGGAAAGGTCATTTATTACCGTCTAATAAAACCTGAGGCATGAGACCCTTCAGATGTACATCCGTGGGTCAGATGCCTGGGGCATGATCTTGGGGGTTTGAGAGGAAAGAAGGTTCTAAAGGAATTGTTCTGTGTTAAAGCAGACTCACAAAAAATAAAAATAAAAAAATAAAGCAGACTCACAGGGTCCTGGGGGTGGGGGTAAGGTTGCCTTTTGCCCTGAGTGACGGGTGAGCATGGAGGCCGCTGAGTCCCTGGAGGAAGGCCCCCTGCCTGATTCAAGGACTGGTCAGTGGGCTGTAGGGAGCATGGAAATTTAATCACTTCTCTTCTGCCTTTGTTTCCCACATCAATTTCTTTTTTTTTTTTTAAAGATTTTATTTATTTATTCATGAGAGATACAGAGAGAGAAAGAGGCAGAGACACAGGCAGAGGGAGAAGCAGGCTCCACACAGGGAGCCCGATGTGGGACTCGATCCTGGGTCTCCCGGATCAGGCCCTGGGCTGAAGGCGGCGCTAAACCGCTGAGCCACCCGGGCTGCCCCTTCCCACATCAATTTCATCTTAATTACCTCTTTACAGACCCAGTCCCCATGCAGCTGGGCGGCTCAGTAGCTCAAATCTAGCAAGCTGGTGTATCCACAAGGAGGTTAGAGAGCAAGGAAGGGGCTAGATCCTGTGGGGCTGCAGGGCCATGGTAGGGGTTTCCGACTGCTGCTCCTCTGTGAAACGGGATGAGGTTCAGCAAGGAAAGGACGTGGTCTGCTTTTCAATTTGAGGAGCACCCTGAGGATGGAGCTTTTAGGGGCAAGCATGCAGGCTATGGGGTGGGTGGCAGATGGCAGGTGCACACATCCTGGGACAGATGTGATGGGGTAAGGCCAGGAGGTAGCAGTGACCATGGGGAGGAATCAGAGGAAGGAAGACCATGACCACGGGCAGGGACGGTGAGGCTTCGAGTGTAGCCCAAAAAGTGGGTAGATTGAGTGAGTCAGGAAGACAGAGGGGGTGTGGATTCCTAAGCAGAGTGGAAACAGGAAGAGGAGAAAGCCCGCTCATGGGACACAGAGCGAGGTGCCCATTGGACCCTGAGGTGTAGATGTCAGGCAGGTTCACTCATGCTCATCCGGGTCCCGGGGAGCCTCGTGACCCCGGAGCCCAGCCTCTGCTCCTGCGGGCCAGCCCCTCCCAGGCCACGGGCTCTGCTGCCCAAGGCTGTGTCTCCTTCCCAGGCCCTGACCTGGGGTGGGTGGCTGTGCAGGAAGCTGGGCCCCTGCGTTTCTGCGGGTGGGGGCATTGGAGAAGGGGGGCAGTAATCCCCTCCTCAACCTCCAAAACAGCCCCTCCCATGGCAGAAAGCCCCCAGAAGTGCAGTCTGTTCTGCAGACTCACCACCTCCGCCTGAGGACCTGGGATGTGGGGGATGGAGATGGGGGGCAGAAGGGAGGCTGGCAGGTTCTTAAACCCTCGATCCATCCCCCTCCGCTGCTCTGCAGCTCTGCTTCTGTGGCCTGCCCACGGAGGCTCCTTCTCCCCACCTGGCTCACCAAACACACCCAGAACTCTGCAGGGTGAGGACAAGCGATGCTAAGAGGACACAGATGCTCTCAGATGCTCACAGGGACACCAGGAGCTAGAATGGTTGGAAGTGCTCACCTGCTTAGGGTACTCAAGATGTCAAATGTCGGGCACTTGGGGGGCTCCAGGGTTGAGTGTCTGCCTTCAGCTCAGGGCGTGATCCAGGGGTCCTGGGGTCGAGTCCCACATTGGGCTCCCCATGGGGAGCCTGCTTCTCCCTTCCCCTGCTCCGCCTGCTTGTGCTCTTGCATGCACACTCTCTCTGTCAAATAGATAAAATATTTTTTAAATCTTTTTTTTAAGATTTATTTATTTATTTATGATAGAGAGAGAGAGAGAGAGGCAGAGACACAGGAGGAGGGAGAAGCAGGCTCCACGCCTGGAGCCCGACGCGGGACTCCATCCCGGGACTCCAGGATCACGCCCTGGGCCAAAGGCAGGCGCCAAACCACCGAGCCACCCAGGGATCCCAAATATTTTTTAAAAATAAAATAAAATACTGTGGTAGGAAGAACACTGGTGGGGACATGGAGTCCCTGGTGGGACAAGGGAAGGTGCTGGGCCATGAAACAACCACTTTGGCAATCTTTTTTGGCGATGTCTACTCAGTCTGGACACATGAGTCAGGAATTCCAGCGCAAGGGGTAAGCCCGATAGAAAGGGGTCCCCCATTATCACCAAAATGCACGTACAACATCACAGCAGCGCTCTTCCTAACAGGCAAAGGCAAGAGACACCCCCCTCTGACAAATGCCCTTGGGCAGCGCAGCCAGAGTATGTTCCCGCAGCGGGACACTGTGTGCAGCAAATCGAGGCGGGGGGACCCCCACCCTGGGCAAGGACGAGAAGCCAGCCTCCAACGAGCACATACAGGGGGGTCCATTTCCTTGAGGACAAAACCGGGGAGCACTCTCCTATTCTGCTAGGGGCTAGTTGATTGAAAAGGGGACACTGCGGGGCACTGGGGGGCTGGTAGTGACCTTTCCAGATCGGGCTTCTGGTCGCATACGTGTTCAATTTGTACAATCAGACCTAAGCACGTGTGCAATCATAGAAAAAAGATTTTTTCTTTCCTCTGCCCCCAGCTCCTGACACAGAGCTCCTGAAACCCTTGTAAACTCCTGGGAGCCTCCTCCATCCCCTCAAAGTGACTCTGGGGGGTGACTCCGGGTGGGCTCCTGGCCTGGCTCCTGGCTGGGGTCCGAGCAGCAGAAAGACAGAGCCAGGACTGGAGGCTTAGAGTTTCCAGCCCTGAACACCCGTCCCCAAGAAAGGGGAGGGGGCTGGGGACAGTTAATAAACCATCATTTCCATGTGGGATCGCCTCCATGAAACTACAATAGTCAGGATTCTGTGAGCTGCTGTCACAAACCAGTCAAACCCACACAGGGGGTGGTGGGCACCACCAATCTCCAGCCCCCGGGAGTCAGGGGCACAGGTGCTACTGGGCTTGGGACTGGCATCTGGAAGAAGGAAGGGGTGGTCTTGTGGGTCTGAGCCCCTAACCTGTGGGGTCTGACACCACCTCCAGGCAGACCCCCAGCTGATGGGGGGGAATTGCTTGCTGTGGGGAAAACCCTCCACACATTTGGTGACCAGAAGTGTCAGGAAAACTGGGGTGTTCCCTACACAGAAAGGGGAAAAAAACTGAGTTTTTCCATTTTAGTGCATTTCTGTAAAACGTCTTTCAATCACTGATAGGCGTTACAGGTCACTTCGTGTTTGGGGGCGTGACTCTCACCTGCCAAGTCTTGGAGAAGCTGGGTTTGTCTTTCCTGGGTCTCTCAGCTCTGAAGACTCGGACGCCAGTGCCACCATGTGGCCACAGCTGCGGGATGCTCCAGTCTCCGGGGACCCAGACTCCCACGCTTCCCACCTGCTTTCTTTTTTTTTTTTTTTTAATTTATTTTTTATTGGTGTTCAATTTACTAACATACAGAATAACACCCAGTGCCCGTCACCCATTCACTCCCACCCCCCGCCCTCCTCCCCTTCCACCACCCCCAGTTCGTTTCCCAGAGTTAGCAGTCTTTACGTTCTGTCTCCCTTTCTGATATTTCCCACACATTTCTTCTCCCTTCCCTTATATTCCCTTTCACTGTTATTTATATTCCCCAAATGAATGAGAACATATAATGTTTGTCCTTCTCCGACTGACTTACTTCACTCAGCATAATACCCTCCAGTTCCATCCACGTTGAAGCAAATGGTGGGTATTTGTCATTTCTAATAGCTGAGTAATATTCCATTGTATACATAAACCACATCTTCTTTATCCATTCATCTTTCGTTGGACACCGAGGCTCCTTCCACAGTTTGGCTATCGTGGCCATTGCTGCTATAAACATCGGGGTGCAGGTGTCCCGGCGTTTCACTGCATTTGTATCTTTGGGGTAAATCCCCAACAGTGCAATTGCTGGGTCGTAGGGCAGGTCTATTTTTAACTGTTTGAGGAACCTCCACACAGTTTTCCAGAGTGGCTGCACCAGTTCATATTCCCACCAACAGTGTAAGAGGGTTCCCTTTTCTCCGCATCCTCTCCAACATTTGTTGTTTCCTGCCTTGTTAATTTTCCCCATTCTCACTGGTGTGAGGTGGTATCTCATTGTAGTTTTGATTTGTATTTCCCTGATGGCAAGTGATGCAGAGCATTTTCTCATGTGCATGTTGGCCATGCCTATGTCTTCCTCTGTGAGATTTCTGTTCATGTCTTTTGCCCATTTCATGATTGGATTGTTTGTTTCTTTGGTGTTGAGTTTAATAAGTTCTTTATAGATCTTGGAAACTAGCCCTTTATCTGATGTGTCCTTTGCAAATATCTTCTCCCATTCTGTAGGTTGTCTTTGAGTTTTGTTGACTGTATCCTTTGCTGTGCAAAAGCTTCTTATCTTGATGAAGTCCCAATAGTTCATTTTTGCTTTTGTTTCTTTTGCCTTCGTGGATGTATCTTGCAAGAAGTTACTATGGCCGAGTTCAAAAAGGGTGTTGCCTGTGTTCTTCTCTAGGATTTTGATGGAATCTTGTCTCACATTTAGATCTTTCATCCATTTTGAGTTTATCTTTGTGTATGGTGCAAGAGAGTGGTCTAGTTTCATTCTTCTGCATGTGGATGTCCAATTTTCCCAGCACCATTTATTGAAGAGACTGTCTTTCTTCCAATGGATAGTCTTTCCTCCTTTATCGAATATTAGTTGCCCATAAAGTTCAGGGTCCGCTTCTGGATTCTCTATTCTGTTCCACTGATCTATGTGTCTGTTTTTGTGCCAGTACCACACTGTCTTGATGACCACAGCTTTGTAGTACAACCTGAAATCTGGCATTGTGATGCCCCCAGATATGGTTTTCTTTTTTAAAATTCCCCTGGCTATTCGGGGTCTTTTCTGATTCCACACAAATCTTAAAATAATTTGTTCTAACTCTCTGAAGAAAGTCCATGGTATTTTGATAGGGATTGCATTAAACGTGTATATTGCCCTGGGTAACATTGACATTTTCACAATATTAATTCTGCCAATCCATGAGCATGGAATATTTTTCCATCTCTTTGTATCTTCCTCAATTTCTTTCAGAAGTGTTCTATAGTTTTGAGGGTATAGATCCTTTACATCTTTGGTTAGGTTTATTCCTAGGTATCTTATGCTTTTGGGTGCAATTGTAAATGGGATTGACTCCTTAATTTCTCTTTCTTCAGTCTCATTGTTAGTGTATAGAAATGCCACTGACTTCTGGGCATTGATTTTGTATCCTGCCACGCTACCGAATTGCTGTATGAGTTCTAGCAATCTTGGGGTGGAGACTTTTGGGTTTTCTATGTAGAGTATCATGTCATCGGCGAAGAGGGAGAGTTTGACTTCTTCTTTGCCAATTTGAATGCCTTTAATGTCTTTTTGTTGTCTGATTGCTGAGGCTAGGACTTCCAGTACTATGTTGAACAGCAGTGGTGAGAGTGGACATCCCTGTCTTGTTCCTGATCTTAGGGGAAAGGCTCCTAGTGCTTCCCCATTGAGAATGATATTTGCTGTGGGCTTTTCATAGATGGCTTTTAAGATGTCGAGGAATGTTCCCTCTATCCCTACACTCTGAAGAGTTTTGATCAGGAATGGGTGCTTTCTTTAATACCACGCCTCACTCCAAACGTCCAGAGGCAAAACTTTAAACAGTCAGGAGGTCATTCTTAGTGGTAAAAGTTTTCGAACTTTAGAAACTTTTTCCTCTGACCGTTTTTTGTTCGTTTGTTTCCTAACTTGGATGTCCTGACTCTAGCTGGAATCCCAGACACCTTCAGAACTCCGACACAGGTGGCTCATCCACCGGAAAAGCCTGCGAAGACCCTGGAGGTGTCGGACCAGCAGGGCAGCAGAGGGCAGAAGTTTCTCTCCGCTTCAATCCCCAGATCTCTGGGGAACTCAAGGCCAGAAACCAGTTCGGAGTTTATAAAACCTTGATAGAAGGAGGCCCCGTGAGAAAGGACTTCGCACTCTCTCCAGCTTCTAGCAGACCTTTGCTTCCCTTCTCTGTTTTAGTAAAATTAGGAATGGGGGGAGAGAGGGGGGCCCACAGACCAAGCATCCCAGCTGCCACCCCACGGGGCCCTCCCAGCACAGGACAGTCCCCCCGGCCCCCAGTCTGGGAAGACAGCCCCTCTCACCAGGAAAGCCCACCTGTCCCACCTGCTGCCGTAGAGTCACTCCCCCCAGCACCTCCCTGGGGTGTCTTGGCAGCTGCCTTCTTGACAAACTGCCTCAAGAAAACCTCAGGAATGGTTTGCTTGAAGATCAGATGCAAGTGCAAACCGATCTTCACCCATCAGGGTTTTAGAGCCTCACTCACTCGGCAGGTTTTTGAGACAAGCTCAAACTGGTTTCTTGGTTTGCAGACTGGCCTGAGCAAGAAGCCCAGAAGACCCTGATCTGGAAGGGAAGTGAGGACCTTCATGGGGCTGGTGCTCGCAGGCAGGCTGAGGAGAGGGGTACCCCTGTCGCCCCCACCCCCAACCCCTGCCCAGAAGCTGAGCTGAAGGACCTGGCTGCAGAGCCTGCTGCCCCGTCCCTGGCCCACAGCCCTAGCCCAGCCTTGGGAGCTTCTGACCCTGCGCAAGCCCTGCCCTCTCCCACCTGGGGCTCAGCCCTGTGACCTGTGAACCCCATCTCGGCCCTGGGCAGGGGCCAATAGCTTTGCACCTAATAAACCTTTTTCTTTTTTTAAGATTATCTTTATTTATTTGAGAGAGAGAGAGAGAGCAAGTGCACAAGCCCAATGCAGAGTTCGATCCAGAGACTCTGGGATCACGACGAGAGCCGAAGGCAGACGCTTCATAGGCGGAGCCCCCCAGGCGCCCCAGCTTCTAATTAACTTTTAATAATGAAACATGGCACCTGATTAAGGAACATGAACTTTCGTTGTTTACCCAAGCTGACATGGCTCATAAATTCCTTGTACAGGTGAGCTCGCAGAAAACCTCTGGCTCTGCCAGAAGCCCTGCCTTCCTGCCCTCAGCTGCAACGTCAGGAGCCAGCAGCCGCCTGCCGGGCGGGGCAGGATGGGCCCAGCGGTGCCCCTCCACCAACACAGTCCCCTCCCGGGGCCTCCCTCCCACAGAGCCGGGGACTGGGGACCATGGGCACTTTCCACAGGGGCCACCGCACTTTTTGTCGACTAAAGAGATGATTTGTCGACCATCCCTCAATGAAGCCGAAGACATTAAAGCTAAAATTGGCTTAAATGAACAAGAGAGACCCCAGTCACTTTCCTTTAGAGGTTTAACATCTTCAGAAGAACCTCCTTAACCGACAGAGGTAGCGCAGAGAAGGTCTGCTCTCAGGGCAGGTGCCATGGGGCCCATGGGGACCCCACTACAAGCAAAGAAAGACTCACCCCTAGTGACCCTGGGTCTCGGTCAGCTGGGTCTGCTATAGCAAAATCCCACAGAGTGGGCGGCATTTGTCCCCCCAGTTCTGGGGCCAGGTGTCCACAGGTTCAGGGTCTGGTGAGGGCCCACGAACTGGTTTGCAGACACCCACCTTCTTGCCACATCCTCACATGGCAGAGGTTGGGCAGGCACTAGTCTCTTCCTCTTCTTAAAAAGGTCTCTACCTGCGTGACCAAATCACCCCCCAAAGGCCCTGCCTCCAAACACCATTCCACTGGGGGTTAGAGTCTTAGTGCCCGGACTCGGGGCAGGAAGATTCAGTCCACGGTGCCCCATATCCATGCAAAGACCTGGAATGGTTCGTGGGGGAGGCTGGGTGTGGCAGAGTTTGAAGGTGATTTGGGAAACACAGCAGACGAAGAAATAGGCACTTAAGTGTGGTGCCTTCGGGCCCGAGGCCATGGCGCTCTTGGTCAATCCCACTCCTGAGGGAGTGGGGCCACCCCCATGGAGCCAGAAGTGAGCCATGCATTGACAGTTGAGAAGCTGACATTCCCACTACCCAGGCATCTGGTGGCTTTTTTTTTAAGGTTTTTTTTTCTTTAAAATTATATTTTATTGTGGTAAGAATACGTAACATGAGATTTATACTTTTAATAATTTTTTTAGTTACAATCATTATTTTTATTCTTTCAGCAAACAAGGTTTTTTAAGATTTTATTTATTCAAGAGAGACACAGAGAGAGAGGCAGAGACACAGACAGAGGGAGACGCAGGCTCCCCACAGGGAGCCTGATGCAGGACTTGATCCCAGGACCCCAGGATCATGCCCTGATCCAAAGGCAGATGCTCAACCGCTGAGCCACTCAGGCACCCCTATCTTGTGGCCCTCCACCCATGGAGCCAGCCGGGTCTGGCCCTTTTAAGCTGCATAAATCTCCTTGGCCAGTGGACTTGGTCTTGAGCAATAACTTTGAATATGAAAAAGACAGGGCAGCCCAGGTGGCTCAGTGGTTGAGCGTCTGCCTTTGGCTCAGGTTGTGTTCTTGGGGTCCTGGGATCAAGTTCCACCTCAGGCTCCCCACAGGGAGCCTGCTTCTCCCTCTGTCTGTCTGTCTGTGTGTGTGTGTGTGTGTGTGTGTGTGTGTGTCTCATGAATAAATAAATAAAATATTTTAAAAAAGAAAAAGACAGGTCACCTTAGTTGTCCTCCAAGCTGGTGAAGCCAGTCATGTGGACAGCAGTACAGGTGCTTTGTCTCCCCTCCTCAATAGCATGATGCAGAAAAGCACTAAAAGTATCGAGAGGGAGAGAAGAGCCAGGCTTCCAATTTGGTTTCCAACAGGCTAGAGCCGAATCGTCTTGGTCAAGTCATTTAACCTCTGAGACTCAGTGTCTATGTCTGTAAAATCACAATCATCTCACCTACCCTGTAGGGCCACTGTGAGGATTGTGAGAGTGTGTATATAAAATACCAAGCACCTAATAGACCCTTCCATCAAGACAGGCACTGAGGCGCCCGGATGGCTCAGTTGGTTATGCGTCCGACTCTTGATTTTGGCTCAGGTCATCTCAGGGTCCCGGAAGTGAGCCCCATATCAGGCTCCATGATCAGCACGGAGTCTGCTTGTCCCTCTCCTGCTCTCTCTTTCTCTTTCAAGTAGATGAATAAAATTAAAAAAAAAAAGACAGGCACCATATTGTGTTGTAGAATCTCAATGGGACCACATATAATTCAACAGACAGTAAGGCCCCAGCAAAGGCTCATTGGTTTGATACTTAGATTCCCCCATAGTAACACACCCTCAGAATGGAAGCACACATCCCACAGACTTGGGGCCTACAGGTTGTTGAGCACTGACAGAATGAGAGGCGTATTCTCTCGGCCTTGCCCTTGCCCTCATCTTGGCCTAGAGGCCACATCTGCATACTCACTATCCCAGATGACACATCTTCTCACACCTCCTGCCCAGTTGTGGCTGTGTGGTGCTCCATCCTTGCTCTTTCTCATTCACACTAAGGCCATGAGGGGAATCCATGCCCCTATGGCGTCCTGCAGCTTCCTTGGGTCCTCCCTGGGGACCCCCCAGTCGGCTTGCCAAAACTCACCACTTTGGCCCTGTCCCCTTCACCACTGGTTGATGTGTCCAGAGTCTTTCAAAAATGTTTTCTTTAAAGCTTCAAAATAAGTTGTATAGACTGCATTTGAATTTCTTCTACAAACCCCCATCATATTTTGTACCTACTCTTTAAAGTCTGTCACATTCTGCCTTGGATTAGCTTTTTTGTGTATTTGTCTTCCAATTTGGTTTCCAAATTCTTTCTCTCTCTTTCTTTCTTTCCTTCTTTCTTTCTTTCTTTTTCTTTCTTTTTTTCTTTCTTTCTTTCTTTCTTTCTTTCTTTCTTTTTCCTTTCTTTCCTTTCTTTCCTTCCTTTAATTTAAATTCAATTTGCCAGCATACAGTATAACACCCAGTGCTCATCTCATCACATGCCCTCCTTAATGCCCATCTTAAATACCTAAAATGAACTATTTTTTAAAATTACCACTCACATCAAGATACTGAACAGTCTGCATATGAACGCATTATTTACCAAAGATTCTTAAATGCTACATCCTACACTGTGTTGTATACTTTGTTATAGCTTAAATTCTGATAAAAATGTTGCTTCCTACTTCAATTTCTATGACTTAAAGGTTTTCATTATCTTTAAACTCCTTTAATCCTTTGTTTTATACAAATGTGAAGATCACATTTCAAGTTCAGAGAGTCATTTTTGACCCAACTGGAATGACCCGTCCCCCCACTCTCCTCCCATTAACGTGTATTTCTGTCCAGGTGTAATTGACTTATGACATATTAGTCAGGTGTGCAATGTCAGGGATCAATATTTGTAGGCCTTGCAAAGTGATCACTACAATAAATCTAGCTAACATCTGTCACCATCCATAGCACCAAAAATGTCTTTCTTGCGATGAGACCTTATAAGATCTGATCCATTCACCATTTTCAAATACTCCACACAGAATTATTAACTACCGTCATCATGCTGTGCATCTCATCTCCTCGACTTACTTATTTTGTAACTGGAAGTCTGTATCTTTTGACCCCTTTTACACATTTCACCAATTACCTGCCCCACCTCTGGCGACCACCCATCTGTCCTCCATATCCACGAGCTCATGAGCTCCTTTTTGTTTGTTTTTTAGATCTTACAAATAAGGGACGTTATACTGTGTCTTTTTTTCTTTTTCCTTTTTTTTTTTTTTTTTGTATTTGTCTTTTCCCTGTCTGACTTTCTCCCCTTGGCGTAATGCCTTCAAGTTCCAGCCATGTTTTCACAAATGACAAGATCAAAAGTCTTCATTGATTTGAGGACATAACTTTTGTTTCTTAAACACAGAGCTGAATGATTTACGAAAAATACAAACTTGCACAGTGAAAATGGTGATGGGCTGGTTTTTAATGTCTGTGCGGTTGTACTTTTGATGTGGAATTTCTGTTCTAAGTATTCATAACAGGTTATAACAGGTTAATTTGGTGTTAAATGTGTTCCCCGCAGTCCCCAAACCCAGAAAGTGCTGATAAAGGAAGAGTTCATTTGTTCTTAAAACAAACCTAAGTTTGTATTGTACCAGTGGGAACATGACCCTTTGGGTTTTTTTGAGGTCCTTCAATGTTTGCAGTAAAAATACAATTAATCAGTGCTCCAAAATGGCCTGTTTGTTTAAGGATTTAGCACCTCCCTTGAACAACAAACCTTATTGTTTAATTGAGAACCGTCCTCTTGATAAAGGACATTAAAATATCTTGATTTCATTCCTGAACAGTATCCAAGACAAAGAACACCAGTTGTAAAACTAAAAAAAGAAAATGTTACTGTCCAACTGGATTGAATTTTAAAGAACTAATTTAGTGTGTTCTGTTTGTGAATGATTCTCTTTTTCTGCACAAAAGCCGAAATCGCGGCCCTGCTGTGGCAGCTGGTGGGAGCACCTGGTGGTCACGGCTGCCAGGGGAGCCTTTGGCCCCAGCGGGGACAAAAAAGCCTGGAAAAGAAGAAAGAGCGTGACACAATCCGAACCAAAGTTAAAAGCTGCCCAGTGAACTTTTGCTCCTTTCACCCAGGCATGTCGGTACAGAAAAACAAACCACTAAAAATACAACAAAAGCTCGTTTGATGGTGAGGACTGTCCTCCACCTTCTGGTTGAGGCAGCGTGGTTTTCCACCAGAGGAAGGAATCACCAGGGGTGGCCCCGAGGGGTCCTAAGAGGGCAGGGACAAGCTTCATGGGCAACACTCTGAATGGGTGTCACTGTTCAAAGCACAGATACCATCGCTTGCCACCCTTCTCTGCCAAAGCTGACCCACAAGAAATTTAATCAATTGAGATTCCAAAACCAGAATTCCTTAGTTCCACTCTTGCTGGATGTGATCCTCGCTTATGGGGTTTGATGACTTCATCCTAATTCGTACGCCCAGGAATTTTATTGGCAGATTTGGATATTCTTGTGGCGTGGCAGATCTTCCCAGGCGACCGTGTATTTTATGGGCATCCACACCGAGGAGAAGCAATCCTCATTTCAAGGGCTGCCGTAAGCACGTACCACCACAGAGGGCCAGACAAGCAGAGATGTAACTCCTCCTGGTCCTGGAGGCTGGAAGTCCAGGATCACGGTGTCCTCGGCAGGGCTGGCTCCCTCTGAGAGCTGTGAGGAAGGCTGGCTTCCAGACCTCTCTCCCCAGCTCCAGGGCAGTGGTCTCTCCCCGTGCCTCCACATCATCTTCACTCTTGTGTATCTACATCCAGATTTCTACCACAGTTTAGCCAGGTGGGTGACTGGCATGGACTATTTATATAATTTTTTTATCAACCTTTGCAATTGTACTGCCTTAATTAAAATAATGTGGAGATTTTTCCTCTTTTTCCATGCCCCAAACAGTATCCAAAAATCTCGTCTGTTAGAATTTTTTGTGACATCGACAAAGTCTGAACCTTTGGGGGAAGCTAGCGACTCTTTGAAAACTTTTTTGTATTTCTTTTCTAAAAACCTCTACTTATATCTTCTCTCTTCTGGGATCTTTCTTTTTTAAAAGATTTTATTTATTTATTCATGAGACACACACAGAGAGAGAGGCAGAGACACAGGCAGAGGGAGAAGCAGGCTCCCTGCGGGGAGCCTGAGGAGGAACTCGATCCCAGGACCCCAAGAACACAACCTGAGCCAAAGGCAGACGCTCAACCACTGAGCCACCAAGGTACCCCTCTTCTGGGATCTTTCTGATAAATAATATCCTCTTAGAAAATGATCCAGCTTTTCAAATTCAGTGTTTTATTTTTTTAATGAATGATGAATGAATTAGCTTATATCCTCAACTTTATTCCTTCCATCTCCCAATCCTACCACCAAACTTTTGTGTTAGTTCTGTGATAAATATAGTCTATATGTACCACCCTCCTTTTACCAAAATGTATCCAGTTATTCCTTAGTTGATCCAAATTCATCCTCTAGTAATCTCTTCAAGAATTGCTCATGAGGGACGCCTGGGTGGCTCATCGGTGTCTCTGCCTCTCTCTGTGTGTCTCTCATAAATAAATAAATAAAATCTTTTTAAAAAGAGCTCATGAAACCATTCTCAAATCATGCATGTCCAAAATTGCCTAAGGTTTTGAGAATTAGAAGATAAGCCACAGATTGGGGGTGGGGAATTTGCAAAACATATATATGATAAATGACTTCTATTCAAAATTTACAGAGCCTTAGGGCGCCTGGCTGGCTCAGTCAGTGGAGCATACGACTCTTGATCTCAGGGGTTGTAAGTTCGAGCCCCACATTGGGTGTAGAGATTACTTAAAAATAAAATCTTTAAAAAAAATTTACAAAGAGCTCCTAAAATTCAACAATAAGAAAATAAACAACCCAATTGGAAAATGGGCAAAACATCTGAACAGTCACCTCACCAAAGACATGTGGACAGCAGGCAAGCATATGAAAAGATGCTCAACATCCTATATCAGAAGGGCACTTAAAACACCAGTGGGACACTACCGCACGCCTATCAGAATGGCTAAAATCCACAACCAACAACAGAGGCTGGCAAGGGTGGGAAGTAATAGAAGCTCTGGTTCACCGCCACTGGGAATGAAGTGTCCCACCATTATGGAAGACAATTTGGCCATTTCTTACAAAGCTAAACGTAGACTTACCATACAATCCAGCAATCACACTCCTAGGTATTTGTCCAAATGAGTTGAAAATGTATGTCCACACAACAACCTGTACATGAATATCTGTAGCAGCTTTACTCATAATTTCCCCAAATTGGAAGCAACCAAGATGTCCCTTAAGAGGTGAAAGGATAAGCAAACTGAGGTGCTTCCACACAATGGAATTTTTTTTTAATGAGCTATTAAGCTACCTAAGAACATGGAAGAAATTTAAATGCATATTGCTAAGTGAAAGAAGCCACACTGGAAAAGCTACACACCATAGGGTTCCAACTATATGATATTTTGGAAAAAAAAAAAAAAAAGCAAAACTATTTTGAGGCGGCAAAAAGATCGGTGGTTGCCAGGAGGAGGAGGGGGAAGGAGGATGGAAAACTGGCCTTCTCATAAAATCCTGACTTCACCTTCTTTCCTTGAGAATCGTGGGCCACCTCTCCTGGAGTTTGCTGTGGATCTGTGGACATGCAAGGCTGGCCCGATCTTTATCCCCTTGTAAGTGGCTTGACCCTTTATTTTTTTTCCTGGCTGCTCAAAAAATTCTTTATTTTTAAAATTCAATATGCTTGATCCATTTTCCTTGGCATAGAGTTTTCTCTTTCAATATATGGATTCATCTAAGGAAAATTTCTTGAATTATTTATTGAAATTTATGTATGTTCTATCAATTCTTTGGGATTTCTTCTTCAGAGATTCCAACTATGTGTGTATTAGACTTCTTTGCATGTCATACATAAAATATATGACATGTCTGTGTATAGTATAGAGATGCATTACATATTTTATATATATAAAACTTTCCTCATTCTTTTTAGTTCTACATTTATTCCCAGTTCATTTGCTCACTTTCATCCCCTCTATTTGTCATGTCCTGTATAGTGTATTCCACAATGTCTGTCCCCTTCATATTCCTTTCACTGCATTTTTATTTCTCTGTGATGTTCATCTCTCATTTCTATTTTTTTTAAGATTTTATTTATTTATTTGAGAGAGAGGGAGAGCAAAAGCAGGGGGAGCCGGGGGGGGGGGGGAGGCAGAAGGAGAAGCAGCCTCCCTGCTGAGCCAAGAGCCCTACGTGGGACTGGATCCCAGGACCCTGAGGTCACGACCTGAACCCAAGGCAGACACTCAATTGACGGAGCCCCCCAGGTGCTCCTCACCCCTCATTTCTTTGTGCAATTCAACCAGTTCTCATGTCATGTCTCCTGTAGTCCCATAATCTCTTGTCTTGCATTTCAGCCTTATGACCTCCTCTCATCAGGCTGCTCGCTTAACTAATGTGCCTAGTGTCTGGTCACCGTCTTCACCTGCTCCATGGCAACATTTTTTCTGGTGGCTGTTTTTCATCTAACTGTGAGTTTAATGGCTATTCTCCACACCCGTCTCTCTGGGCATCTCTCAGCAAGGCTGCGCCATTGACCCTTAGACTATCACGGAATGGGTTGGATTGTCCTGAGCCAACTAATGGCACAGCAGCCTCCCCAGTATCTCAGCCCAGACTCTCCATGGGATTATTTTTTTTAACATTTTATTTATTTATATTTAAAGAGACAGTGTGTGTGTGCTTGTGGTGGAAGGGGGGTGGGGGCATCAGGCAGAGAGAAAAGAAGAGAAACAGACTCATTGCTGAGCACAGAGCCCCACGCGGAGCTCGATCTCACGACCCTGAGATCACGACCTGAGCCTAAATCAAGACCTGGACGCTTAACC
Source organism: Canis aureus (assembly GCF_053574225.1). Taxonomy (NCBI): domain Eukaryota; kingdom Metazoa; phylum Chordata; class Mammalia; order Carnivora; family Canidae; genus Canis; species Canis aureus. The sequence goes on along the minus strand of NC_135613.1, from coordinate 56,987,193 downwards.
CACTGGGCCACCCAGTCACCCCTCAAGTGTAGGGTTTCTTGTGGGATCCTAAGCCCACCGCTTCGCTGCACAGGCAATGAGCAGAGTGATGCCGCCAGCCTTGCTCCCTGCAGGCCTTGCTCATGGTTTACCCCAGGGAAACACAGAATGACCCTGGGTCATTTCAGGGTTTCAGGCACCCTGAAAGCTGCAGCCCCTACCCCCACTTGCCATGTCCCCATTTCCCTTTCTCCTAATCCCAGGTTCCACCTTGTCCAATTGTGGAGTTTATACATATCTCTGAAAATGGAATTTCTTCTCCTCCTCCTCCTCCTTCTTCTTCTTCTTCTTCTTCTCCTTCTCCTTCTTCCTCTTCTCCTTCTCCTTCTTCTTCTTCTTCTTCTTTTAATTTCCATTCTCTTCACTCCTTTTATATACTTTTCCCAGCTCCATCCCTGCCCTGCCAGGCTTGGGTCTTACCAAGTCTGTAAATTCTTGTTGCTCCCGTCACTGTCACACGTGGAGTTCTGACACATGTGGGAAGTCGCTGCACTCTCTGCTAACCCTGTCCTCTTGCACCTGGTTTCTCCAGGTCCCGCTGCCCCAGCCTGGCACCTTGTCCCACAACAGGAGCACAAAATAGGCATAAAGAGCCAGGCCACCTCCCCGCCCTGAGGCTCTTATTTTATAGATCTTGGTTGATTTCCATAACTGACCATTTGGGCCACTTTGCCTTTTGTCTTGCCTGGGCTCTAAATTCTCTTTGTTTTAAATTCACCAACAGAATGAGCCTGCAAAGCCCCAGGCCTCCACCCTCGACCCCAATAAAAGCCACTGGCTGCACATGCTCTCACTGCACCTGCCACCTCACTGTGGGGCTCCAAGTGCCCTGTACAGTTTCCAGGTCTTTTTTTTTTTTTAAGATTTTTTTTTTTTTTTTGACAGAGAGGTACAGACAGAGCATGCACAAGCAGTGGGAGCCACAGGCAGAGAGATAAGCAGGCTCCCCATAGAGCAGGGAGCCCTCCGCGGGGCTCGATCCCAGGATCCCAGGATCACAACCCGAGCTGCAGGCAGAGGCCCACCAACTGAGTCACCCAGGTGCCCCGTTCCCAGGTCTTTGGTAAGCGATAAATCTTTTTTTTTTTTTTTTTTTCAAAGATTCCCAATGGTCATTCCCAAAGGGTGTCTTGTAATCATACCACGAGGGCCAGGCCAGTCATAACATTGGTTTGAAAAGGGCACCCATCAATAATTGCAAGTGGCATGTGGTCAGCAGAGCGGGTGTCTAATATGGGAATGTGGGTGTGACTCGGGACGGAGAGGACGTGCGTGGGTGCAGAGAGCCTGGCCCCTGGAGCAGGCAGATGGGTGACAAGGGAATGAAAGTGCAACCAAGCCATGTGAGATGAGCCCCTACGATGTCCTCGAGGGACAAGCTCCCCCCAGGTCCCCCACCCCGTGGCCATGACCAGTCAGGGAGACTCTGGGGGGAATCTGGAACCGCTGGGCCTTGCAGATTTGCTAAGAAGCAGCGGTGCCCAGGCAGGAATCCAGGCCCTCTGCAGAAGTATGACCACCCCACTCTGCCTTAGGCACATCCCTGGATGGTACACAGGTTTCATTCCCCAGGGGGGTAGACAGTTGGCCACGAGAGCCATGGGAGGCAGATATTTTTCCCCTTCAGTTTGCAATTCATACTGGAAACGTCCATGTCCACTGTCAGTGAGGAGAGAAGGACGCGCTGAAAATCCCCCAAAGCAACCGGCTACTTAATGAAAACAGGAAAACAGGGGTGCCTGGGTGGCTCAGTGGTTGAGCGTCTACCATCAGCTCAGGTCGTGATCCCAAGGTCCCCGCATCCGGCTCCCTGCAGGTAGCCTGCTTCTCCCTCTGCCTGTGTCTCCGCCTCTCTCTCTGTGTCTCTCATTAAAATAAAATAAAATAAATAAAATAAAATAAAATAAAATAAAATAAAATAAAATAAAATAAAATAAAATAAAATAAAATAAATAATAAAATAAAATGGATGACAATGACATATTCCAGTGTCTTGGTGTCTACTTTCCTTCTCCACTGGTTTGAGATTGTGGGAGGGGTTCATGTTTACCTGTTAATTATTATCATCCTTCTGAAAATGGCAACATAAGCACCAGAATTGAAAAATCTGAACATAGGGATCCCTGGGTGGCGCAGCAGTTTAGCGCCTGCCTTTGGCCCAGGGCGCGATCCTGGAGACCAGGGATCGAATCCCACATCGGGCTTCTGGTGCATGGAGCCTGCTTCTCCCTCTGCCTGTGTCTCTGCCTCTCTCTCTGTGACTATCATAAATAAATTTTTAAAAAAATCTGAACATAGAATAAATTTATGCTACAGGGATGCGCTGTGCTGAAGTCACTGGTTTCGTGGAAGGTCATGAGGGAAAACCAACCGGCAGGAATACTTTATGGAGCAGTCAGACTTCCCGAATCCTGCAGAGGCATCGAGATATAATCCGCGGGCTATTTTCCGTCATACAGGTGGAGCGCATTCCATGCTATTTCAAAAGAGTTTATTTATGGTAAAACATGTGACTTTGGGGGGAGGGGCTGAAGCTCTCTGGTTCTTATTTCATAGAAAAGGTTTTCAGCTTTGAAATTTGAAGTGTTCTTCACCTCCTGTTAAAACATCAGGGGTAGCAGGGCGCCTCTGTACCGACGCTACCACAGCTTATCCCGTTGATACGAAATGCCTCATTCAACCAGATTTTTTGAGAACTATTGTTCCAGCCACGCAGAATCAAGAAAGATACCACATAAGAAATAAATGATTTCCATCATCAAATTTCTTTTTAAATCTGACAAGGTCGGGATCCCTGGGTGGCGCAGCGGTTTAGCGCCTGCCTTTGGCCCAGGGCGCGATCCTGGAGACCTGGGATCGAATCCCACATCGGGCTTCCGGTGCATGGAGCCTGCTTCTCCCTCTGCCTATGTCTCTGCCTCTCTCTCTTTCTCTCTCTGTGACTATCATAAATAAGTAAAAATTTAAAAATAAATAAATAAATCTGACAAGGTCCGTGAATGGGAGAGACACCGTCCCCCCCAGCCATTCACCACATCTTTTCTTCTCCAATTTGAAACTCCCCCTTCATGATTAAAGGAAACCAATTTTCCAACTTTACAGACACCAACTGAGTATCCGGCAGTTTGGTTATGACCCCAACTACCCAGAGTTAGCTCAGACCCCACAGGTAAGTGCTCGGTCCCACAGGACTGCCTTCCCTCCAGTTCAGATGCCATCTGCACCCCCAGATGGTCACCTGCATGTCTGACCAACCAGCTCTAAGTCAGGTGTGCCCATGAGCCCCCTCCTCAGACTTGTGATCATTTGCTCTAAGGGCTCACAAAGAAAACACTCATGTGTTACCGGTTTGTTATAAAGGATATGATTAAGGACACAGATGAACAGCCAAATGAAGAGGAATCTAAGGAGGCGTCCAGAGAGGTCGCAAGCGCAGGGGTTTGGAGTGCTACCACTCTCCTTGCACATGAAGGTGTTCTCTGACCCAAAAGCTCTCTGAACCCCCTAATGGAGAGATTTTTTTTATATTTTATTTCTTTATTTATTTGAAAGAGAGAGAGAGAGAGAGCAGGGGAGAAGGGCAGAGGGAGAGGGAGTAGCAGATCCCTGCAGAGCAGGGAGCCCAATGCGGGACTCGATCCCAGGACACTGAGATCATGACCTAAGCCGAAGGCAGACACTTCACCAACTGAGCCCCCTAGGCATCCTTGTAGAGACTTTTACGGAAGCTTCATGACATAGGCATGACCAATTTTTAACTCAATCTCCATGGAGGACGAGGGGGGCTGACAATCCCAAGTTTCTAATCATGGCTTGATCTTTGGGGTGACCAGCTCCCAACCTGAAGCTCTGCAGGAAACCACCAGGGTCACCTCATTAGAACGAAAGATGCTCCTATTGCCCAAGAGGTGCCAAAGGATTCAGGGTGTCAAGAACTGGGGACAGAGACCAAATACATATTTCTGATTGTGTCCCAACTAGCTACTAAATTCTTATGTATATATTTTGATGCAATGGACATCTGACGTTTGGTTGGTCCACCCCCCTCCAACCCCGTGCCCCAGTCACCGTATTCCTGTGATCTCTCCCCTCCTTCCCATGGGGGGTCATCGAAGCAGCCAGGTCATGACATGCCCTTGCCCTGGCTCCAGTTTATTAGCACGGTGTTAGCGGACCCAGCGAGAGCCAGTCCATGTCTTCCATCCATGGGAGTTTGGACAAGGGGAGAGAGGGAGACAGAGAGGGAAAGAGGGTGCTATAAGGATGTGGACTGAAACACAGAGAAGCAGGTCTGTGGTAGGAGAAACAACGAGGCTGGAGTTCTGGAAGGAGCAGGGTGCCGGCCCCCGACTGGACTGCCAGAGGCCCCATGAGCTGCTACTCCACCCACCGAGACCCTCCTCGCTGTGCCTGAGCTTGTGCCCTCTGGGTTCCTGCCACAGACAAAACAGCCCCAGTTAATTCTCTGGATCCAGGTCTGGGATCTGTTCCTCGTCACTGATCCATCTCCTCGTTCCTGGGCCAGGGCCAGGTATGCTTTCACCACTTACTTTACAATTTAATATATGGCAGGACAAGCCCCGTGATTATTGTTCTTACAGTTTTCTGCTGGCTATTCTCACATATTTTATGCTTCCTGATAAATTTAGAATCTTGGTGTCCAATTGCAAAAAAAAAAAAATTGCATAAGAATTTGGATTCATATAACCTTGAATCTCTTAGATTCATCTAGAGAAAATGGACATCCCTGGAACACTGGGACTCGGTCACCAGGAATAAGTTGGCTACATTCCAGGCTCTTCATGGCCTTTATGAGTTTCACAGCTGTTTTCACTCACACCTTGCACCTCTCCTAAGTTCATTTCTAGGCGTTTTGTGTATCAGCTGCTTCTGCGTGTCCTCGACCTGCTTTCTGGAGTTTGGGCACCAGGTCTCCTGGTAGACGTCCCTGGTGCCCCACATCCCATCCCCTTTGGGCCACCACGGGTGGGCCACCTCCTCCTGTGGGCAGCCAGCGGCCACCACCATGCCCTCAGCGCCTTCTCTTCCCAGGTCTCCTCCAGCCGCGCCCCCCCAACCCCCCCTCACCCCACCGCACCCCATCCCCACCTAGGGGCCGGGACAGAGCTGGCCCAGGGCAGCTGCAGAGTCCCCACCCAGGGGGAAGGGGCTGGGGGAGAACTGCTCCCCTGCTTTTGCATCCACTGCTCTGTGCCAGTGCAGAGGCCAGGGAGCCCTCTCCTCCCCCCCACCCCTGCCTCACTTCCCCTGCTCCCCCACTGCTTTCTGGCACCCTCCGCCAGGAAAACCCCGGCCTGGCCCTCGAGCCTGTCTCCCACAATCTGCTTTGGGGACCTGCAAGCCAAGATAGGCCCCCATGGGGTCCTGACTCATCGTGACACAGTTGACTTTAGGGGAGAATCGCTGGAGTCAGTAGGTTGGTTTGCGGCTGCCAGGAGCCCCGGCTAGATCCACCTCCCACCCCCACCTCCCACCTCCACGTCCCATGTCCACAAGTCCACCTTCCTCCTCCCACTACTCTCCCCCCACCTCCACTTCCCACCACCCTCTCCCACCTCCTACCTCCCTCCTCCCACCTCCCACCACCCTCCTCCCACCTCCCACCTCCACTTCCACACAGCTGGGACCCCGCAGCGTGTGTAGTCCACAGCCCATGGGGGTCCCCCACGTTGTCCCTGCAGGGGGTGGGAGTGAGCACCCTGGGAGAGCCCTCTTGGCCGCAGGGGGCAGGGGCAAGGATGGCTAACCCAGTTGAGAGCCTCGCTGGGGGAGCTAGAACTCCAGGTGACAGCGGAGCACGCGTGTGTGCCTGTGCGGGAGCAGGTGCGTGCGGTGTGCACGCGCCTGTGCCGGGCTCCCGAGTTCTCCAGCCTCTGGCGCCTTGCCCCTCCCCGAGATGCTCTAACAAGCATGTAACCCCCACACACACAAAACCGCATTCCTCCCCCCCACCCCCCCACCCCCCCGCCTGCTTCCGGGCGGGATCCAACCCCAGCTCCTAACACAGTTAGCTTGAGGCAGTGGAGAAGCAAGAAACAGTGCTGGAGAGGGGCCAGGGGATCCAGCGGGGATTTTTTTTTTTGACGGGAAAGTCTTTGAACATGGAAAAGATCCATGAAGGGGGAGAGGAGAGGTTGAACACACCAGAGAAAAGCAACAATCACTGCTGTGTTGTTGTGATTGTGCTGGCAGAGGACTGGGATGCACTATTTGCAACACACGTGGGCTTTTTTGTTGTTGTTGTTTTTGGGGGGTTTGGGGGGTTGGGGTTTTTTTTGAGGGGGGGAGCTACATAGATGGGATTATATCGTATATATTGTGTCTGTGTTGCAGACTGAAATTTTAAAAAGATTTTATTTATTTATTCATGAGAGACACAGGGAGAGAGGCAGAGACACAGGCAGAGGGAGAAGCAGGCTCCATGCTGGGAGCCCGATGCGGACTCAGTCCCAGGTCCAGCTTATTTCCTTTAAGACCTTAAAAGCATGATCCTCTCCTCTCCACTCCAACTATTATTACCCATTCGCACCATCCACTCAAGACCCCACACGCTAGGAGAGTGAAACCTGTGGGCCTGGGTAGGGCTGACGTCATGCCCACCCCCCAGCTACACAGAGCAGGGCGGGCAGGGAGGGTGTGACCCCTTTGGCTACTTGTGCCCCAAGTTTGCACATAATGAAGGATTCCCTAAAACACAGATGACAAATATTTACTACAATATCATTTCTCTGTTGGATTGGGGGTTTTTTTGTTGTTGTTATTTTGTGGGAGTTCTTTATATTCTGGACATTAATCACTTGTTATAAATGTTGCAAATAGTGCATCTCAGTCCTCTGCTTGTTTCTAACTTTAGTGAGGTCAGCCTCTTTTTTCTTTTTCTTTTTTTTAAGATTTATTTGCTTATTAGTAGCTGAGCGTCTGCCCTGTGCTCAGGGCGTGATCCCAAGGTCCTGGAATCAAGTTCCACATCGGGCTCCCCGCAGAGAGCCTGCTTCTCCCTCTGCCTGTGTCTCTGCCACTGTGTGTGTGTGTGTCTCTCATGAATAAATAGATAAAATCTTTTAAAAAATAAAAAATAAACATTTTTGCACCTCTCTTTAAAAAAAGATTTATTTACTTATTAGAGAGACAGAGAGAGAGCAGGAGTGGAGGGCAAGGGCAGAGGGAGAGAATCTTAAGGAGACTCCTCGCTGAGCTCAGCAGCCAAAGGGGGCTGGATCTCACCACCTTGAGATCATGACCTGAGCGGAAACCAAGAGTTCGTGGCTCAACTGACTGAGCCACTCAAGCACCCCGTCCCTCTTTTTTTTTTTTTTTTAGATTTTATTTATTTTTAAGATATCTCTACATCCAATGTGAGGCTCGAACTCCCAACCCCGAGATCAAGAGTCCCATGTTCCACCCACTGAGCCAGCCAGGCACCCCCAAATTGGTCCCTCTCCTATGTAGAAGCAAAATCTGATTTCCCCAGACTGCACTTGTAACAAATCTATTATGTCCTATTTTTCAGTTGAGCCCTATCTTTAGGCCCTGCTGTTTTTGATTCCGCTCTAGTGAACAAAGTATGTCCAAAAGTTGAGAGACTCATATGATGAACACCCACGAACCTCTCTCAGTCAGATTGGGTTCAAGGTCTTCTGAGAAGAACACTTCACAGGTGACTCTGCGTGGCCCCCACTGCATCACAATGGGAGATGCCTAATGTCTGCAAATCAAATATATGTATGTTCCACATTTTCCAATATTGGAAATTTTTCCAATATTTTTTATTCTCATTACTCACTCTGGATCCACCACCAGACGTAGCCCAGAAGGTCAGGGTCCTGGCCCTCGTGGGCTGCATCTCATCTCTCCCCATGAAGGATCCTAGCCACACGGAGCCTGTGGGGCACCTGTACACTTCTCCTTCTGGACCAGATGTGAGGCTGGAGTGTCCCATCCTCTGCTGAGCCAGGCTCTCAGCTCTTGCCGCCTCGTGTAGATGTTTCCCTTCACCCTGGTGGCACCTGCTCTTCTCCAACCAGCGAACACTGGAATGGGTTTTGACCTGCGCTGGAAAATGCACAGATCCTTGAAAATCATCTAGTACTGTGGCAGGTGTAGGCTGTTGCTTTTGATCTATGTGATTGTGTTCTAGAATATATCCTTTTTGCTTTTTCTCCTTCAGGGACTATTTCAGGGCTCCCCGCATTGCTGTGTGTACACGTAGTTGCTGTTGGTTTGCTTTTTCCGTGAAATATGCTTCCGTTATGTTTTTCCAGCTTTATTGAGGTATGATCAACAGATAAAAATTATCTATATTTCAGGGGTACAGTGTGTTTTTGGTGTGCGGTGTGATGATTTTATCACATATGCATCGGGAAATGATTCCCACCAGCGAGCTAAGTAACATATTCATCACCTCACATAGTTACCATTTGTGTGGTAAGAACACTTGAGATCTCTACTGTCTTAGCAAATTTCGAGCACTGCAGCACAGCATTATTAAGTACAATCACCATGCTGTACAGTAGAGACTCAGACCCCATCTTATAGTAAAACTTTGTATCCTTTGGGTGAGCCTGGGCGGCTCAGCGGGTTAAGCATCTGCTCACGCCCTGATCACAGGGTCTAGGGATCCATTCCCTGCACCACAGGGAGGCTGCTTCTCCCTCTCCCTCTGCCCTTCCTCCTGGTTGCACTCTCTCTCTCTCTCTCTCTCTCTCTCTCTCTCTCGCTCAAATAATTACAATCTTTAAAAATAAATAAATAAACCTTTGTGCCCTTTGCCTGGCATCTCCCCATTCCCCACCCCACCCCCAGCCCCTGGTAACCACCCTTCCACTCTCTGGTTCTCTTAGTTTGACTTTTTTTTTCAAAACACAACAGTATTGGGATGCTGGGAGGCTCAGGGGTTGAGTGGCTGCCTTTGGCTCAGGGTGTGACCCCCAGGTCCTGGGATCAAGTCCCCCATTGGGCTCCCCGCGGGGAGCCTGCTTTCCCTCTGCCTGTGTCTCTGCCTCTCTCTGTGTGTCTCTCATGAATAAATAAACAAAATCTTTAAACACACACAACAGTATTTGTCCTTCTGTCTGGCTGATTCCACGGAACATAATGCCCTCCCGGCGCATCACGCTCTCGCAAATGGCAGGAGCGCCTTCTTTTTTGCGGCTCAATCCTATTCCGCGGGATTGTGTCCTCCGCATTCTCTTTCCCGGCTCCTTGGCCTACAGACCCTTCCGTTGTTTGCTGAGAACGCTGTTGCGGTGAACGTGGGGGGTGATTACTTCCTTCAGATACATACCTAGAAGCGGATTGGTAGGTCTGGGGTGCGTGTTGAGGACCCCCACACCTCCGCGCTGTGTGCCCACTGGCTGCCCCGCAGTCACTGTTTCCAAGTCCGGGGTGGGGTGGGGGCAATATCGCCGCAGGGGCACATCCCACATCGCGCTTTGGGCGAGCACCGAGGTCGTTTCCAGCTTCTGTTACCCATTGGCCCCGCCGTGCACGTCTTCACCGGGTCCAGCGGACCAGCCGACCAGCAAGAGGACCTTTGGGATGTTTACCCAGAAGCAGACTTGCAGGGATTGGGCCAGATACGCATTCCTAATTCCACTAAATACCTTGGAGAAGGGCTCTGGCGATGGGTGCTCCCGGGAGGAGGGAGGAGTGTGTGACCTCCTCTCCCCACACCCACACCTTGCCAGCCCTTGACTTCATCTCTGATTCTTGTCAACCAGATGGCTGCTTGACGGTTTTCGTCACATTACATCAGACTCTGCAGACTACCTCTCTCTACCCTTTGCTACTGCTAATGTAGGTTTCCTCCCCCCGCCCCCACTCCAGCCTCAGACTCCTGTGTCTTCTGTTTGTCCCTCCACCTATACCATATGCCCTGTTCCTCGTCGTTGTTCTTTGGCCTCCCTCACCGAGCTGTATGGCTGCATCATCCCTTTCCATTCCAATGGCAGCAGATGATCAGAGGAAGGAAGAGGAGGGAAGTGAGGATGTTAGCTCCTCCAGCTTCTCCCCCACCAACCAGCAGTGAGCTAGCTGCCTCCAGCCACCCGGAGTTATAACAGATGGACAGACACAGGTCCTGTTGGGGAGGGGGGCTCTTCTCTCTTCTCAGGTTCCTGGAGGTGCCAACAACTCCTCACTTCTGGGATCCCTGGGGCCCTGCCCTCTTTCTTGTGGCTTCCCTAACGCTGCTCATCCCTTCCTAAAATCATTCCTGTATTAAAATATCCTCTGGGGGCCCCTGGCTGGCCCAGTGGTGGAGCGTGCAACTATTGATCTTAGAGTTCTGGGTTCAAACCCCACATTGGGTGTAGAGATTAGCGATCACTTAAAAATAAAATCTTTTGGGGCACCTGGGTGGCTTAGTGGCTGAGCGACTGCTTTCAGCTCAGGGTGTGACCCCCCCCTCCCCCCGCTCCCCCGGGTCCTGGGATCAAGTCCCACATCCGGCTCTGCGCAGGGAGCCTGCTTCTCCCTCTGCCTGTGTCTCTGCCTCTCTCTGTCTCTCAGGAATAAATAAATAAAATATTTTAATAATAAAAATAAAATATTTTACAAAAAAATCCTCCAATTACCCATTTCACATATGCCGTCTGTTTCTTGCTGGGTACCTGATACATTGTCACTGAGCTGAAATGTTTCATTTTCATGCAATCAATTTCACCAAAATTGTTTTGGCTTTTTGGTATTTGCTTTAGAGGTCTTATGGATGAAGTCCTTCTGTACCCCTCTATAACGAGATTATCCTTCCTTCTTTTTTTTTTTTTCCTATTACTTCTGTACTGTACTTTTACATTTTCTATTTAGGTCTTGAATCTATCCAGTGTCCAATTTTGTATGTGATGTTAGGTATGATGCAGGAAACAAAGGTAGAAGAGAAGTGATTAAATTTCCATGCTCCCTACAGCCCACTGACCAGTCCTTGAATCAGGCAGGGGGCCTTCCTCCAGGGACTCAGCGGCCTCCATGCTCACCCGTCACTCAGGGCAAAAGGCAACCTTACCCCCACCCCCAGGACCCTGTGAGTCTGTTTTATTTTTTTATTTTTATTTTTTGTGAGTCTGCTTTAACACAGAACAATTCCTTTAGAACCTTCTTTCCTCTCAAACCCCCAAGATCATGCCCCAGGCATCTGACCCACGGATGTACATCTGAAGGGTCTCATGCCTCAGGTTTTATTAGACGGTAATAAATGACCTTTCCGGACAATAGCTGGTCCCCTCAGGGTCCCGGGAAGCTTGCTTCCAAATTCCTCAGAGACTCGGGCTCTCCCTGACCCCCTCCCGACTTGAAAGTCTATAACGGGCCCTCTTTGTGACCTTGTGCAGCCCTTCCTGCCCACGGGTCCTGTCCCCAGTCTTTCATCAAACCATCTTTTTGGAGGCACCTGGGTGGCTCAGTGGTTGACCATCTGCCTTTGGCTCAGGGCATGATCCCAGGGTCCCAGGATCAAGTCCCACATCGGGCTCCCCACAGGGAGCCTGCTTCTCCCTCTGCCTGTGTCTCTGCCTCTCTCTGTGCCTCTCAGGAACAAATAAAATTTCTAAAAATTAAAATTAAAATGTCCCATTGTACTCAAATAAAATACATACCCTGTGGTTGATGATTATTTTAATAAACCCCTGCCTTCTCTTCTGAAGGATTTTATTATTTTTCCAGTTCTTTGAGCCAAAACTTAGCTCATTTCAATTTAGCCGTGTTTTTTTAGCAAACGGGATTAAGTCCATGTACTTTTCCTCCTGAGAACTGCTTTAGACAGTCCCACAACCTCAGTATGGAGTGCTCTCCTAGCTCATTTCTGAATTACCTGTCTCATTTTTATTTTCTGTTGTACCCAAAGTAATCCAGAAATATGGTGAGATGTTTATATGCTGATGGATCTTTTTGTCTCTACTTTTGTGTTCATTCAGTATTTGTTGATGCTCCCATAACTGCCTGCAAAGTCTTAATCTGTTTGTTCCTGTGTTCCTCCTGGGTTGTGGATTCTATTCATTTGGGGACTTCTTTTCCACCTTCTGGTTTTCTGGCTTTCTTCTCAGGTTTGGTGGTTCTTGGTGATGGGCTCATCCTCACATTCATTGTATTTGTTGCCTGCCTGTGAACACTGCCTCTGTCCACTGTAATGCATGTGACAGGCATCAATGAGTTTCATGCAAAGTTTTCTTTTTTAAAGATTTTATCTTTAAAAAAAAAAAAGATTTTATCTTTTTATTCACGAGAAACACAGAGAGAGACAGAGACACAGGCAGAGGGACAAGCAGGCTCCTTGCAGGGAGCCCCATGCAGGACTTGATCCCAGGACCCCAGGGTCACGCCCTGAGCAGAAGGCAGATGCTCAACTGCTGAGCCCCCCAGGTGCCCCCATGCTAAGCTTTAGAAGTCCTGGACACCTGGGGTGATTCTGGTCCTAGGGGAATTGCACAGGTGCACTGGTCCTCAGTCCCAGGACACCTTTACAGGGGAGACCCAGAACAGAAGCCCTAACTCCCACACCTGTAAGTACCAAAGCCCCCTCATTCCTCTCCAGGCCACACTGCCTGCCCCAGGCTTCCTTCCCACCCGCCCACTCCCGATTCCTAACGCCCAATAACCAGACAACAGTGGCACGTTCGAATATTTCTGGGTTTTTTACTCTAAAAAAACGTGGACCATCACCTGCAAACCGCGGCAGGTGATATTGGATTCCATCTCCCCACCCTTCCAAACGTGAGTCTGCGAATCACAGACGTCGTCCTGTCCCCTTCCCTTAAAATCCTGGATCAGCCATCCCAGAGGAGGTGGAGGAGGCCCCCCTCCCCGGGACAGGGGCGGGGGGATCACGGGGCAGGGGGAGGCACTGTGGAAATAAATTAGGGGAGAGGAGGCCCCTAGGTGGCGGGATCGCGCGCCGCCTCGCACACCCAGCGGTAGGGCCTCTGGCACACGTCGTCGTTCCAGCGGCCGTCGTCCGTGAAGTGCGCGCAGTCCTCGCCGCCCCCGAGCCCGTGCCCGTACCAGTCGTCTGGCTGCTCCGGCCTCCAGTTCCTGCGGATACCAGTGGATGTGCGCCTCCACCCCGGCCAAGCCTCTCCCGCCCCCCCCCCCCCCGCCCCCTGGCGCCCCGGGTGGGGATGGGGTGGGGTGGGAGTGGGGACCCGCGGGGCTGGGACGTGCACCGCGGGGGGGGGGGGGGGCGCACACTCACTTGAAGCCGGTCTCGTAGTCCGTCCCGTCCACCCACTTCCAGGGCCCACTCTGGTCCGTGAGGCCCATCCAGGTGTTCACAGGCCCCATGTGGTGCTGGATGAACTTCTGGGGAGAGGGGATGGGGTGGTGGGCACCCCCCGGAGCAGCCAGCACCCCAGCACCGCCAGGCCCCTCTTACCTGCCCCCACGAGCCCTGGGGCGCTCACCTGCTCCTCCCTGGAGTTGACGACCACCAGGTGCGCGCTCTCCAGCTGGCAGTACTTGTCCGCCTCGGGCCAGGACTTCCCGGAGCGGGAGAACCAGTAGCAGCTGCCCTCGTACTCCAGCCAGTTGACGGGGCAGCAGGTCAGTGTGGAGCCTGGGGGGTGGGGGGGGGAGCGGGGAGGCTGAGGCGCCACCCGTGGGCAGGTGGGAGCCAGGGTGGGCGCCAGGGTGGGCGCCCGGGGCCTCGCCTCCTCACCATTGCCATGGAGCGCCGCGATCTGACAGCTCAGGCTTCGCAGGTCCGACACGAACTGCTTCACGTGCAGCAGCAGGTCCGAGTGATCTGGGGGCACCCAAGGCAGGGGATAGGGGACCAGCCACAGGCACAGCCAGGCCCTCGCTTTGGCCTGAGGGACCCCACCGCCCCTGCACACACGCCCACTGACCTTCACTCAGATCCTTCTGCTGCTTCTCCAGCTGAGACTCCAGGGATTTCATCTTTCTGCCCACATTTCCTCCTGGGGAGACACTTGCTCAGTGCCCCCACATCCCTAGCGCCCCACGCACCCCTCAGCCCCAGCCCCAAGCCCCCCTCACCCTGGCTACTCAGAGCCTTGACTTCGACCTCGGTGCTTGCCGTGAAGTTGCTGAAAGTCTCCCTCAGAGCCTGCAGCTCCCCCCGCAGTTTGGAGTCTGGACGGGAAAGAGTTGCAGAGAGCAAAACGAGGGGGCTGCAGGCGCCATCGCAGCAGCCAGCCCTCCCACCTTGCCACCCCAGGCCCCCCCAGGGCACTCACTCTGGGATCCGATGACGCAGACGACCACCAGCAGCAGGACACTGAGGCCCAGGGACAGCAGGAGGAGGCAGGGTCCCGAGCAGAGCCTCCGCAGGAGTGGCTGGGGGGCGGGTGGCACTGCAAGAAGCCCGGGTGTGAGGATCCCTGGGACACACGGGCGGCTCTGGGGCCCCGGGGCGGGAGGGGGGGAGAGTGGCGAGGGTGGGGGGGGGGAGCGGACTAAGGCTCCCCCTCCTGGCCCAGGAGGAACCACAGGGATGAGGAAGGTTGGGGTGGGAGACCCTGAGGGGCAGGGCAGCTGGCGGTGGGCGCCCAGCGGGACCCGCCCCGGCCCACCCAGGCCCTGGGCCGTTGCTGACACCTAGCGGCCACGCTGTTCACCGGAGCTGCTGGACCTCCCCGGAGCTGAGGGCCGAGCCTGGGCGGGAGTCGGGGTGGCTGGGGTCACTCCCCCCACCAAAAGGCGGGAAAGAGGAAGAGGTTCCTTTCTCCCCCGCCCCACGAATTCCCCTCCTCTGGCTGGGTGCTGGGAGAGAAGACGGAGTAGCTGGAGACCGTCAAGGTGCTCCCACCTGGGGAGGCCTCCCCTGCAGCCCTTCCCCCCCCCCCACCAGCCCATCCCTCAGGACCCTCCTGCTCAGCCCCAACAGCACCCCCGCAGGTGGGAGAGAGAAGGGGGGCTTGTTTCTGTTGGATGAAGGCCTCCTCCTTCTTGGATACTTGGTGCCTCGGCCTCCTCACGGAAGTCTGACTCCTTGACTCCCTGCACTAACGCTCACACACACTCACATCAGGTGTTAGAGGAAAGGAGGGGGACCTCACCTCTCTGAGTCACTCCTGGGCCCCTGGACCCTCACCCTCCCCAAGCTCTGAGCAGTGGGTGACACGGCAGGGTCAGGAGGCACGTAGTGTCCCAGGACGCCTGCCCCAGAGAAAGGGACTCAGGCCCACAACCCACGTAGGGCACCTCCCCCAAGAGGGGCGGCTCAGACCATCCTCTTGTGCGCAGGGCAGACCCAGGGACCTGGTGGTCACAGAAGGAAGCAGGGGCTGAGGCAAGGGGGCAGTCCCATCACGCTCACCTTTCAGAAATGGAAGGAACCCTTACCTTGTCTGAGGTGATGGTCATTGTCCTCATTGTCCAGATGCTGAAGATCCTGATAGTCATTTGTCATGGTAGGGCTGGCTGGACCCGGGCCTAGGTCAAGGTTGGGGTTAGGGCTGGGGCTGAACAGAGCCAGGGTGGGAGGTCCAGTCGGTCTCTAAGTGACCACTGGCTACAGGAAGACTTCCTTTCTCCTGTTCCCTGTTCGCTCCCAGGCTTGACATCCAAACTTTGTCCTCTGAAGTACTCCTGCCTGGCCCCCAGCCCACCCCATCCCCTGCCTCTGCTTCCCCTTTTACTTGCTGATGGTCTTGAGGTCAGTTCCTGGATGCCTCAGTGCTGTGCAGATCGTAGCCTAAAAAGGAGGCTGAAGCCTGGAGACTTGGGGTGCTCCGATAGCCCTGGAGGATGGGAGGGGAGGGTGCAGGGCCCATATGAGGGCCCTGAGCGCTGCGCAGCTGCGTGTCTGTGTGTCCGTGTGTCTCAACACTCAGAACCTGGCATCCCCAGGGCCTGGGACTTTGGACAGTAAATAGAGGTGAAAAGGGATTTGGGACTCAGGGGATGTGTGTGGGGTGGGAGTGGGGGATGGGTCGCCACTGCTTCCCCCCCACCAGGGGGACTCTCCAGGTTTGGCCCCTCCCCCTCGCCCCCCTGCTGGTCACCTCACTCATCACTGGTATGGGGAGCCAGGCCAGGACGGGCCTGGGGTGCACCCTGCTGTTTCCTCCTGCCCCTCCCTCCTTTCACTTCCTGCCATCAAATTTCCCAGAATTGTTGGTGTTTCCAAATATCCCTGCCCAGGATCAGGGGGCCCTGTGCTCTGCTCTTGCCCAACCCCGGCTCTGACCCTGGCATCTGAGCCTGGGCCCCTTCCTGCGGAGGCTCTGCAGCCAGGCTCTCCAGCTTGGGGCTCGCTGGCTTCACTCCCCCAGGGGGCAAAGTCCTCCAAGCAGCCTGGGGTGGTGGGGGGAGAGACAGGAAAGCAAGTATTTCCCACCCAAGCCGGGACTGGTGCCAGCAGGCTCCCATCGGCTCCCGCTGTGTGTCTGGACTTGTCATCCATGAACTCCAGAGGCCGATGAGGAAACCGGCCCCCCAGGCAAGTCGTTCCCCAGGGTTATAACAGGCAAGGAAGCAGCAGAGAGAGGACTGGACTGTAATCCTCCTGGCCCCAGGACCAGAACGAAGAACCACACCCAGAACCAGGGATCCCATACCACCACCATGGCGGGGCCCTGGGGTCCCCAAGATGCTGACGCACAGACCCTCACAGTCCCACGGGGGATTCTGGCAGGAGTGTATGCATTCAAATCCTGCCAAGTTAGAAATCGGGCAATCCTAAAGATGTTCACTCGTCCCAAATGCCAAGTCATGCAAACCCTACGTTACAGTAATTTATCTCAATGACAGAACTAGACTTTATCATGAGAGTTCTATATGTCATGAGACCTTCTGGAACACAATCCTTGCACGACACGTGAAAGGCCCGGGCGCACCCCCATCGTCTGTGTCCTGAAAAGCCCCCTGTTTTGTGTACGCACTGGGACTGTGGCCAGTCCTTTTGGGGACTTTTGGACTGTTGGTTTAGCATTCCCTTATATCATCACTCACAATCTGGTTTATTCGGGCAAATAAACCTGTGCTGCTTTGGGCCCAATAGTGGTTTACTCTTGCAGACACAGTGACTTGGGAGGCAGCACAAGAAGGCTTCTGGGGAACAGAAATGTGCACATCTTGATCCGGATGCCAGTTGCATGGACATGCTCCAAACTGCAGAAAACCACACGCTCAGGATTTCTGCATTCCTCCGTTTGCATGTTATATACTGAAATATGATGTTTCTGAAATCTGTTTTCTTATCCATAACTGCGTTCCCCAAACCCACTGATTAGGGAACAGGAAGTGGAGCTGTGCTGAAAAATGCTCTCCAAAGCCAGTAGCTTTAGAGTGAGAGCCCTCAGTGATAAAACAATGTGAAGAAAGCCAGACGAACCACATGATACACTGACCAATCGGGGCACTAACTTATAAGCAAGCCTCTTGCAAAATACCAAAGACAGTCCTAAGAAATGAAAAAGTAGCCAAAAAGGAAACTATGCCCCAATGATGGTGTGTTTATGCTGAGAACTCACCCACCTCTTACACTTATTCCTTTGATAATATGTATCTTAGGGCGCCTGGCCGGTAGAGTGTAAGACTTGATCTCAGCATCGTGGGTTCAAGCCCCTGTTGGGCATGGAGCCTACTTTCATATAGGTGCTGAGCTGGGTGCTGAGCTCCCTTGGGTTCGCCCACTCCCTCTCAGAGGGCTTTCAAACTCAAGCTTGGGATTGACCTCGCCTGGCCCTTCGTCAGAGGGGGCACTGCATGCCAGCCCAGAGTCACCGCCAAGGTCAGGTGAGAGAGTGAGGGAAAAGCGCTTAGCGCTGGGCCTGGGACACACTAGGTTCTCAACACCTGCTGGCTCTTCGGGTACTGTTCTCATCACCAGCAGCACAGCTGAGAGTGCAGTAAGCCTCCCCACCCTGGAGCCTGCGAATGTGGGGAAGGGGGAAGGCTGGGGTCAGGACAGCAGAGCACCTGTCTCCCCATCTCCCAGAGGGGGGTTAGGAACTCCCCTGGGGCAGAACTGGGGACCTGGTGTGTTGGCTAAGACAGCCCCTCCCTTCCCATGCAGAAGACCTGGGTGCTGAGCCCCCTCGGGTTCGCCCACCCCCTCTCAGAGGGCTTTCAAGCTTGAGCTTGGGACGGGCCTGCCTGGCTTGCGCCCTTGCCACCACCCCAGGGTCCAGACAGCCCATTGCACCCTCAGGCTGCAAAGTCAGACACCCAAGAAGACTCTCCAAGAAATGACGGGACAACAGGCAGAGGGGGGAACAGAAGGCTCAGTGCTGACTTTCCAGACAGGGTGACCTACAGCTCCTCAAATCCAGGAGAGGCTGAGCAGGGCCTGGGTGGAGATGAAGCAGGAGGGGTTAAGGGAGGGGTGCACGGGCTGGAGGCTCAGTGCTGGGAGCCCCCTGCAAAGGAAGAGGGTCTCCAGGGGCGGCAAGGAGGAGGTTTCCAGCAAGAACCCACAGAGCCCACTCAAGGGTGTCCAGACCCGAGGCTGCTCGGCAAGAACTTCCTCGTCCTGGCTCCTCGCTGCTGGCACAGCCAGGATTCTGGGACCCAGGACCCAGCCCACTCCTCTTTCCCACTTTTATTTACAGGTGTACGTTTAGAAAAAAAAATTCAAACGCCACGTTTCCAGGTTTTATTTAACTAAAGAACAGACCGGGCGGCAATGGCACTGGTGGTGACCACCTGCTGGCGGGCGCAGGGCTGTGCGCAGCGGCCTTGCGTGCGCCACGACCAGCGAGGTGAGCAGTTACTGTTCGCAGCCCCGACCTAGAGATGCGGTTGGCCCAATTTGCGCTCTGAGCCCCAGCCCAGCGCCCGGCCACCCCTTCCCTCTCCTCCCCGCCCGGCCTCACCTCCCTGCGCCGTCCGCCTGGCTCTCGAGCGCCCCCTGCCGCGCCTCCGCCCCCTGCGCAGGGCAGCCCCGCGGCGCCCACCTGCGGCGCCCACCTGCCAGCTGTGTCGGGCGCTCTCCCTCAAACCCACAAGTCTCTCGCTTCTCTGACCCTCTCCCGTCTCCGTCTCCGCCGCCCGCTCCACCCCAGTGACCTCCTTCCCTTCTGTCCTCCAGCATCACCGGCTTCTTCCCACGTTGCCCTTCCTCTGTCCATCTGCCCTTCCTCTGTCCATCCGGCACGCCGGACGCCCCAGGCTTTGGCGCCCTGCAGGCCTCAAGCCCAGCGCTGCTCCGAGAAGACGCCTCCCTAGCGACCCGTCTGACCCAGCGAAGGCGCTTTCCCTTTCCCTGCGCTGCGCTGCCATCATCCTTTCCCTGACCCGACCCGCGTCCCTTCACTTCCTGGGCTCTGCACTCCCCACTGCAAGGACCCCAGGGCCCCCTGGGGGGCCGGGATGTTGCACTCCCAGCATTTCAAACACTGCTTGGCACCAAGGAAGAGCCAAATGAGTATTTGTTGAAAGAAATGGCCGGGAGTGAAGAGGAGGCAGGGTTTGAACCCCAGTCGGCCTGGGAATCCAGTGCGCCTAACCACTCAAACATTCAGTCTCCGAACCCGGCCAGGGAAGAGCTCTTTATAGATTTGGAAGAACATACCACAAACTGCCAAAGCGCTTCCCTCTGAGGAGTGTGTGGAATGAGATGGGGAGGGAATTTTTTTTAAACCATATGTATTTCTATATTTATTTGAATTTTTATAAGGTACATGTATTACTTTCATAATCTAAAAAGTGATGCATGCAGAATGAGGTGACTCTGCCCCTTCTCAGTGAACTCTCCTTAACCCCTTCGATCCAGGCACGTTACCTGCACACACCTTCCTCAGCTCACAGATTCCTCCCTCTGGCCGATGGCAGAAAACACCAGCATAGCCTCAAACCATCTGCTCCTACGCAGAACCAAGCTAAAAGAAGGATTATGTGGGGGGGGGAAAAAAGCCATCCTTGGAAGCAGTGCTTCTGCACCCAGCAAGACATCAGAGTCACCTTGGAGGTTTCCCGAAATGTAGACCCCCCAGGATTCAGTTGGCTGGGTTCCTTTGTCTAGAGCCTGCACAGAAGTTTGTAGGGACAATCCAAAGAGGACCGCTGGTTTAAGTGACACGCGGCTAGAGATCTGTACCCGCTTAGGTTGGGCCAATCCCACCCTCCCCAGAACTGCTGCTCCGTGGGGGCAGTGGAGGGAATCTTTTGCATTCAACTCTCTGTTAACCTGGGGCAACAGAAACTGCCCTTCTGCACTGTTTGGGGCTTAACCATCTCAAGTCTGTACCCTCCACCTCAGCCTCCCCCACACACACACCTTGGGGCCCCTAAATCAGAGGAAGAATGGGGTAGTGCCAGCAATGGCTCATTGATTGCTGCAGCTGAGGCCTTTCTGGCAGAAGGGAGCCTGTCAAGTGCACGAACAGTGGCAGAAGAAAAGCCAAGAACCAATACTCTACATAACAGCATCTGAGAAGCATCAGCAAGGCTTGGGGTCAGGAAAATCTGACTCCCTGAAAGAACCAGAGTTTTTTGATCTCCTTTCTAACAATGAACTACATGATGGGCTGCTTCCCTTTTTGCCCTGTCTACCAGGAGGCTCAGAGATCCTATTTCCCCTTCTAGCTACTGCAGATGTTTTTGCCTTTTTTTTTTTTTTTAATATATCGAGGTTCCATTTTCCTACCCTGGTTAGTGGCAAAGCTGCTTTGAATCTCTCTATAGAGATGGGGTATAAAGGAATCCCACAAAAAAATATTTCGACAGCATTTCTTACCAGCAAATCTCTGTAAACATCACTGCCAGAGCCCAGCTCTGTCCGCAAGTCTATGAACCTGAACCGAGAGTTTCCTCTCTATTTTCCCTTAGGGAGTGTCATGCTGCCCAACAGGACCCAGGCGGCCCAGAGGAGTGATCAGGGCTGGGCTAAGTTTGTAGGGACATATGCCAGTCCAGCCTCTTTCCAGGTCTGTCAGTGACTTTGGACAGACGGCGTGTCCAGCTCATCCCAGGCCCACACTTCACTACCAACTTGGAGTCCCTGGTTTCAGGGTCCTTCCAAGACCCCCTGTAAGCCATCCTCCCCTCTCTGGGCTGGTGTGAAGAAGGATCTGACTACAAGAGTCATCCCTACACTCCCACCCTGTCTCCCTCTATACCCAGGTCCCAAATAACCAGGCCACACACCAGGTTTCAAGTATCTGTCTCTTCCTTTCACTCTCTCAAAAGAAAAAAATAAATAAATTGCAGAAGGCGGCAGCATTTCCAGTCTTCCCCTGGCTCCCAGACGCACAACCCCCGACCCCTGCCCCCCACCCTCCCTCCCACGCTCCCACTCCCTAGACCCAACCCTCCCCTTTCCCCAAAAAGAAAAAAAAAAAAAAAAAAAGGAAAAAAAGAAAAAAGAAAAGAAAAGAATCCCAGGAAAAAAAAGCCACAATTAGACCTTCCATTCATGCAAACCGGCAAAGAAAAAAGGTGGGGGGCACGTGGAAGGCAGGGGGCCCACAGCGGGGTCCCCCACTTATCCCCCCAAAAAAACCACCTTTGAGAAGAAAAAAAATGGGAAAAAAATAAATGCTAAACCAAGGGACCTGGGGAGTTATGACAAGGGCAGGGGGGACCCAGGCCTGGCCTCAGGAGACAGAGGAGGCCTGTGCCCTGCGTCCCTGCAGCGGGGTGCTCCTTGAGGGGGCCCTGACTTCTGGAATGTGTGTGGGAGGAGGTGGGGGAGGGCAGGTGGCCCCCGATGGGCTCATGTGTGCATTGGGGGCGGGCAAGGGCTAGGGTCCTCAGGAGCACGGGCTTGGGACCAGGAGCCCGGCTCCCCCCCAGACCCCAGGTTCCTGGGGTGCGGGGATACATGCAGGGGAGTGTCCCCCCTCCAGGGCTGGATCCAGTGAGAAAGGAAATAAATAAGAAGGGACGGGAGGGAGGCTAGGGGGCGCGGAGGGCTTGGGCAATTCAGTCCAGACCAAGGGGCCCGCGGGACGGAGGCGGGGCGAGTCCAGGCCACGGCAAGGGCAGGAGTCAGAGTCTCTCTCGGGCCGGGACCCAGATGTAGGGGCCTGAGAGGTCCTCGATGACACGCTTCACCTTGTGATAGATCTCCTCAAAGCTGTCGCCCTCCACGATGGCTGGGGGTGGAGCAGGGAGTGAGGCCAGACCCCAGCCAACAGTGGGGCACCCACCCAGGGAAGCCTCCTTCCAATCTGTCCACCCCACGGGCCTCACCTGAGAAGCACTCTGTGAATTCCTGCTCCAGCTTGGTGGCTCTGTCGAAGGCTTTGCGAGCTTGCTCCTCTGTGATCCGCTTGTTAATCTCTCTGTGGACAGCGAGACAGATGCAGCCCTGAGCACAGGTCCCACCTGCCTTTTACCTCCTTCATCCAGGGATGTCAAGTGGCCACCAGCAGGTTCTTGTTTGGAGCACAGAGCAAAATACACGATTCCCAGGATCCTCTTGGGCCGCACTGACTCCTCCACACACACCCACTCCAGGACCCACCCCAGCCAGGTGTGGCCACTCTGGACCTCTCCAGAGCCTCATCCTTCTGGCCTTCAGCCCCAGTGATGGCACTGGGACTCTAACCCCTGACAGCCTAGCCTGGAAGGCCCTGGCTCACCCTGGCAGGTGTAGGCCCTGGCAGGTGTACCCCCTGGGGGCTGCTGGGATAGGCAGTCCTGCCCAGTCTCTCCCTGAGGCTGAAGAGGAAGGGAAAGGCCTGGCGGGCCTTGCACCCTCTGGGTTCCAGCTCTCGTGCAGATCCCCATCCAGGGCCAGGGGAGAAGTCACCAGAGGCCCTCTGAGGCCCGGGGCCACAGATGCAGGGGGTGGGGGCGGAGGGGAGGCCTCCCCCAGGGACCATACTCACAGCACATTCTCCAGGGAGCGGGGGCGGATGAAGATGGCGATAGGGTGCAGGTGGGCCGCCTGCAGCCGCCGCACGGCATTGGCCGAGACATCGAGGATGCAGTGCTTCCCCTGGGGATGGGCGGGGTGGGCGGAGGGGACCGGCAGGGGGGGGGCGGGCAGGACAGATAGAGGTGCCAGGCAGGACACGGGACATGGGACATGGGACGTGGAAAGGTGGAGGATGGGAGGTTGGCCAAAAGGGAGGTGACACGGATGTCAACAGACACGGGGGCAGAGAGTTAAGGTGGGAGGGGTTGTGGACAGAGGGAGTGAAAGACAGAGAGATAAAGGAAGGGATGGACAGAGCAGAGGAAGAAGCCAGCACAGGAGGAGGGGTGAGGGGCAGGTAGGAAGGGGACCCAAAAGGTGGGGCAGCATGCAGGGTGGGGGTGTGGAGGGCAGCAGAAGAAAGGAAGTAGGATGGGGGGACAGACAGAGGACAGACAGATGGAAGAAACAAGGAGAGACAGGTGGGAGGGAGGAGAGGCAGATGGAGAAGGGAGCCACAGGGGGTGAGAAGGCAGGAGTTGGGGGCAGCGGGGGGAAAGGAGGAGCAGGACGGGGGGCAGAGACCCCGGGAGAGGCAAGGGCCAGGGGCCACAAGGGAGCAGGGCAGAGGGAGGGTCCACATCGGAGAGGCCAAGGCCCCACGGGCAAGACCACAGGAAGAGATGAGAAGTGGGGCAAGGCACAGGGAAGGGGAGGAGAGGGCACAGATGGTGGCGTGAGTTTGGGGTCAGGAAACAAGCGAGGGAGAGAGGGAGGCAGGGGAGCAGGTCGGGGAGCAGCCAGGGAAGCAGGTGGGGGGAGCAGGCAGCCAGAGTTGCCCCAGAGGAGGAGGAAAAGGCGGAGGGAGTGGAGACCCAGTGGGGAGAGAGACAGAGAAAGAGAGTTAGAGAGAGCTGGGGAAGGCCATGGGGTGGGGAGAGGGAGGGGAAGGGGCCAGCTGCCCACAGGGCCTTACCTGCTCGGCCACCTCCCGCACGGACTGGACGCTCGTCCCATACAGGTGGCTATTGTACTGGCCCGCCTCGATGAACTTGTGCGCCTGGATGTCCTTCTCCATCTTCTCCCGGGAGGACACGAAGTGGTAGTCCCGGCCGTCTATCTCGTACTCCCGCTTGGGTCGAGTTGTATCTGCCAGGAAGTCCCCCACCCCCCCAAGATCTAACCACCAACCCTCGTCTAGGGAGACCAGTACTGCAAGGGCTGGCGGTGCCCGTCAGGGCCCCCCTCCTCTGAAGACCCTTGTGTCCTCCTACACCCCAACGCCTGCGGGCCCACTGCCTGAGACCCCCCCATGGGCCCCACTGCCACCTCCCTGCCTCGCCCCAGGGGCCCCACCCACACTCACGGGGAACACAGGATCCGAACTTGTCGGGGAACTCGGAGAGAAGGTCATCGTTGGCTCGGTCCTTGGTGGGCCCAAGGATGATGATGGGGCGAGCATAGTGAACTGGGGACAGAAAGCCAGCTCAGGTGGACGGCTGGGCAGAGTGCGGCAGGGGTGCAGCAGGGACAGGGCCGGGGCGCAGCAGGGGCCAGGACTCACCTTCCATCTGAGTCACTGTCTCATAGCTCAGAACGGAGTCTTCTCGACCTAGTGGGAGGCAGGGCGTCTGCGAGGGGCTCGGAGATGGGACTCGGGACCCCCTGCCGCCTTCCTGACGCTATCAAGAGAGGCTCAGGGCTCCCTCACCCCGGGGTACCGAGTGGACCCTACCTACCCTGTGATCCAGAGCTGGAGCCCCAATCCTACGGAGAAAGAGCAGACCACGTGGTTGGTGGAGTCCCACCCGCCCCGCCCCTCCCCTCCCCACCAAGCTCACTCCCGGCACCTACCTTGGCCTTTAACCTTGACCACTCCCGTCGTTCAACCCTGTGGGGAACATGGAGGGATGGGCGGGTAGGGAGATGCCGGGCACCCTCCCTCCCAGGAGGTCCTGGGGCTGCCCACCCGGGGACCTCTGGGCCTTGAGTGCCTGTGGCAGGAAGGCTGTGGGCCTGGGAGCCTCACCGCCGTTTGCTGGGGATGAAGCCGATGTCATCCGTCTCACTGTCAGAGTGGACCCGCCGCGCCTGCCACCACTCTTCATCGCTGGCATCGATGACGTGCAGCACGTCCCCAAAGCGGAAGCTCAGGGCCTGGCTCAGGAAGCCGCAGTCCTTGGTCTTGTCGTAATCAAACAGGGCCCTGGGGGGCAGGCAGCCATCCATCAGAGGTGGGTCGAGGCCACCCCTGCGCCCCGCACCCCTAGACCCGCCTGGGGTTCCAGACCAGGGGGCTACAGCCAAGCACAGCGGCTGACAGCCTGCCCACAGGGGCCGTGGACTCCAAGGAACTCAAAACCTGGGAGGACCGAAAGCTCTACTATTGAGGCACACTCAATACAATCTGCCACTCGGTCCACACTGTGTCAGGGACCAGAGCCACTACGGACTCAGTGCAATTCCTAGAGAACAATCTGGAACACCACCCTCCCATGGAAGCATTGTGCAGCACGCATGCACAGGACAACCAGAGGTCACCCGGAATCGGCACAAGGTCCTAAGAAAGAAAAGGACCACTGTGCTATCCCTGATCAGCCCCACCAGTATCGAATTCCTATCAGCCTACCACGACCCCTGGGGTCAGGCCAGGGGAAGGAAGGACCACTGAGGCAGCCAAGACGCGGAGCACAGCAACAAGGTGAAAGGGGAGGCGCTCTGGGACGGCCTGGAGACACCCGGAAGCCAGAACAGACCAACCGAGGACAGGGCGGCGGCGTGGGGGGGGGGTGGGGGGGCGCACCGGAGCTCAGCAGGCAGGGCAGGGCCAAGCCAGGCCCCCTGGAGGCAGGAGTCTGGGCGGATGGGCGCCAGTTAAGGGCACCAGTTAGTGAGGGAGAAAGCTGGAGCAGCAAGACAGAGCTCCAGAACATGGGAGAAAGCAGTGAGCCCCCACTCAGGACACATAGAGCTAAGATGCCTGTGGGACATCCCGGGGGAACGTGCCCAGAAAGCAGATGGCCAGCAGTGCGGGTCTGGGCCTTGGGGAAGAGGTGAGGCGACAGTTCTGAGGACAGCAGCAGAGCCCTGGCAGGGGAGGCTGGGGAGGCAGAAGCCATGGCGCCCACGACACCAGGCACCCCGCTCCCCTGGGCCACCCCCAGGGAGGTGCCCACGCAGGCCACAGTCCACCCAGCCTAGAGGCCCTTGCCCTGCCAGCCAGTGACCTGCATGTCACCAGATTGTGGAGGTCTCAGGGGGAAACGTAGGGGTGACCAAGGGCCAGATGGCAGCAGGGGAACTCAGCCCAGAGGCCCCCTTCCGGCTGATACAGAGTATCTAAGGTCCCTAACCTATGCGGCCGAGCCCATGGCCAGCAGCAGAGCATCAGGCCCAGCTGGTAGTGGGAGGTAGGCAGGGGTGAGGAGAAGATGTGGGGGGCAGCGGCAGGGGGCAGAGAACAAAGTCAAGCCTGGCCCGGAAGCACCCCAACCTGATGTAGAAACCCCTTTTGGGATTGCTCCGCAGGGAGGCGGTTCCTGAGCCGAGGCTACTGTTCATGAGCTGCTCCCGGAGGTCATGGATCTTGGCCTCGAATCGGCTGTACTCTAGAAGGGACCAGAAGGTTCCTGAGCTGCGGCCCTGGCCTTCCTGCCACCCTTACTGGGCCTGGCAGAAGCCACAAGCCAAGGGGCTGGCACCCCGAAGACCAGCTTAGCCGCAGGCTGGGGCGCTTCAGGCCTGGTACCTTCTGGTTTATACTGGGCAATGATGGTGACTGTCTGACCCGCGTTCTTCAAGGCGATGGCAGCCTGCTCGTGGCTGGCACTGCGGAGGTCCACGCCATTCACCTAGAGACAAGGGAGAGGCCGGGTTGTCAGAGCTGGGCCCCAGAGCTCTGCGCTCTGCCCCAGGGGGCGGGGGGGGGGGGGTGCCCAGTGGTGAGGGGGCAGGGGCAGGCCTTCCCTCACCGAGAGGATCTGGTCGCCCTTCCGCAGCTCCCCGCTGAGGTCTGCAGGGCCACCGGCCAGGATAAAGGAGATGAAGATGCCCTCACCGTCCTCGCCACCCACAATGTTGAAACCCAGGCCCGTAGAGCCCCGGTGGATCACGATCCGCCTCGGTTCCCGGGGAATGTCTTCCTCCCCCAGCAGGTCCTTGGCCACCGGGGAGTAACGCCGAGGGGAAGTGGGGGTCATGGCTGTGGGGTAGTCAGTCCCCAGGTAACTGCTGTGACTGATCTCGTTGTCCAGGTGCTGGGAATAAGCTGGAGAGAGGAAGACGTGGGAGAAGGGGTAAGATCGAACTTCGAGAAGGAAAGCACCCACCACCCCACCTTCTCCCTAGGGAACCAGGAGGGAATCAGGAGAGTGGGCTCAGACAGGAGAGTGGGGTGGGTGAAGGGGGCATCACATCCCAGCAATGGTGGGGGGCAGGATTCACAGGCCATATCAGGGGCTGGTTCTCCCAGGGGGTCACCGATTTGAAGGTCACATATCCTCGGTGTGCCTGGGGTGCTCAAGTCAAGGGGAATATGAATATCAGGCTTCAGGACTTTGGGAGTTTTCTTTTGGGTGCTGTTTCTCAAATCTCTTAATCTATAAAATTCCTCCCTCCCTCTTTCTGTCTGTCTCTCTCTCTCTCTTCCTTCTGTTGGCCATCCGTTGGTTGGGAAAACTAGGTCATCTGTCTAACAGAATTTCCCATTTTCTATCAGGCTGATTCTAATGGGGAAATGACTGCTTGCATCTTCGATGGTGTTAACATGTGCCTCTGCTCTGTTTTTCCAGTAAACTGGTAATTCGTTCTGGAGACTTTGTCAGACTCAAGCTCAATTTTTCAGAGGCACAAATACTTCATCAACAACCCAGTAGAAATGGACAGCTGTGCAACAGGAGACAAGACTATCTGGTGATCTTAGGTGAAACTACCTGGCAGGTTCAGAGGTGGCCAGCCGATCCCCCCACCCCAGCCTTTCACCCAAGAGCTTTAGCGGCCACTGAGGACCACTACCTGGTTCAGATAGTTCATTGGGGATTGCAAAATAGGGTATTCTACTTTTGTTTTGGAGGTAGAAGCACTTATCGGTAGGAATTATTCTATAAAAAAAGAACCTTCCCTTGGGGCAATTGGCTGGCTCAATTGGTAGAGCATACAACTCTTGATCTAGGGGTTGAGTACAAGCCTCATGTTGGGTGTAGAGTCTACTACAAATAAATAAATAAATAAATAAATAAATAAATAAATAAATAAATAAGTAAATAAAAGTGTTTTTAGGGACTCCTGGATGGCTCGGTGGTTGAACGTCTGCCTTCGGTTCAGGTCATGATCCCAGGGTCCTGGGATAGAGTCCCACATCAGGTTCCCCTCAAGGAGCCTGCTTCTCCTTCTGCCTGTGACTCTGCCTCTCTCTGTGGGTCTCTCATGAATAAATAAGTAAAATCTTCTTTAAAAAAAAATTTTTTTTTTAAAAGAACTTTGCAGGATGCCTGGGTGGCTCAGTGGTTAAGCGTCTGCCTTCAGCTCAGGGCATGATCCCGGAGTCCCAAGATCGAGTCCCATATCGGGCTCCTTGCATGGAGCCTGCTTCTCCTGTCTCTGCCTCTCTCTGTGTCTCTCCTGAATAAGTAAATAAGATCTTAAAAAAAAAAAAAAAAAAAAAAAAAACTTCGCTACATCAATAATTTGGTAATTCTGAGGTGTCATTTGTATAGGAAAGGGAACATAAATACCTCACTCTTTCTCTGTGTTTGCCAGGTGTCAGAATGAATGGGTCTCCTAGCATCCTCCAAGCACACCCAATTATTCTTACACATCATTATGATCTCACAGACTTTCACATATTGAATGTTTTGATGGAAGAGCCAGTAGGAGCCCATCCTGTGTTATTAACACAACCTAGCAATCTTGAGTATCTCCATCACTTTCTGACATAAAAAAAAAAGTTACAAGCTCATCTCATACATTTCTGGCCCAAGATTGAGAATTGGCCCCTTCTCCAAGGAGCCAAGGATCCTCTTGGTAGGACAACTACTTTTCATGTATGGAAAATGTCTGCATTCCTCGTTTACTAAGTTTTCACGTGAAAACAGATGTTGCATTTTCTCAATGTCTCTTCCCACGTCTAGTTGAAGGAGCTTACAATTTTAGTCTCTCAAACAAATCATATTAAAAAGTTTCCCAATACACGGGCACCTGGGTGGCTCAGTGCATCTGCCTTTGACTCAAGTCATGACCCCAGGGTCCCAGGATCAAGTCCCACATCGGGCTCCCCAAAGGGAGCCTGCTTCTCCCTCTGCCTCTATCTCTGCCTCTCTCTGTGTGTCTCTCATGAATAAATAAAATCTTAAAAAAAAAATAAAGTTTCCCCAAACAGAACCATCTTTAGTTTTCTGAAAACAAATGATATTTTGTAACGTTATCCCCTTAAACCGCTGCTATGTTTATCAGTACGTCACTATAAACTTTCACGTCTCTATTCAGAAGCAAAATGAGGCCTATACTCTCCTTCTTTTACATCAGCTTTGCGACCATTTGAAGTGCCCTCATAAAATAAAACGTGAATTTTTTTTAATCTTTTGCTCAGAAGGAGCGTAAGAATAATCTCTTCCCCCCCAAAAAAAAAATTAAAAAATTAAAAAAGAATAATCTCTTCCCTAAAGATTTGAAAAAATGAGCCACAAAACCATCTGGGCCTTGCGCCTTCTGGGGAAGAGACTATTGACAATCTTTTCTGGGTTTTCTGTGGTGACTGATTTTTCCATCGAGTCTCCAACCACAGAACATGAGAAGTGGTTTCTATTTCGTGGGAAGTATCCGAAGAGGAACAGGGCCCTGGGATGTCACAGGAGTAACTGGGACGGGGTGATGGGGAGCTTTGAGGTTTGGAGGGCTCTCACAGGTTGTGATGTCTGGGGGAGCATAGCTGTCACTCAGGTAGGCATTGCTGGGCTTGGCCACCTTTAGGTAGACAACGTCATATGTGTTTTTCAGGGCTGCCACGGCATCCTCATGCATGACGTCCTCCAGCCCCACACTGTTGACCTAGGGCCAAGGAAGGAGAGCTCAGATGGGGCTGGAAACAGCCCCATGACAGACATGCTGTGGGGACGGTGATGAGGAAGGCTGGGCCTGCCGGGGGCCAGGAGGCGAGACTCAAGCATGAGCTGGGGGAATGATGGAAGTCCTCACCGCTAGGATCTTGTCCCCAATCTGCAGCCTCCCGTCCTTGTGGGCGGCACCCCCTTCGATGATCTTCGTCACATAGATGCTGTTATCTCCAGGGATGTGCTGGTTCCCTACACCCCCCGCGATGCTGAAGCCAAGACCTGGACAGAGGCAGGACAGAGGTGGGCGCCCGGGTGCCAGGGGAGCAGGCCTCGGGGCGGGGCGGGGGGGAGGGGACCGGTTGGGCTGGGGGAGTTGGGAGATGTGACAGATTACTACCTTTAGGGCCCTTGATAAGCTTAATTTCCATGAGCTTCTCAGCTGGGGGCTTCCGGCGCATGACATAGAGGCGGACAATGGAGCCCGCCTCCTTGAGGGCCTCCACTGCAGCGGAGTGGGTCACCTCCCGCACGTCCACTTCATTCACGAACAAGATGCTATCGTTAACCCTGGGGGCAGCAAGGTGGGCCTGAGCCAGGAGCTTCTGCCACCAGGGCCCTCCCTTCAGAGGGGACCAGCATTCTGACCCCCATCCCCTCTCCCCACCTGAGGCGGCCATCCTGGGCCGCAGCCCCTCCAGGAATGATCTTGGTGATGAAGATGGATGGGTCGTCGCCAATGTGTGGGTTGTCGGTGCCACCTGCGATGCTGAAGCCCAGCCCGGAGTTGCCCTGGGCAGAAGGAGGGGAGGAGCGTCAGGCCTCCCCCCAGCTGCCCGCTGCCTGCCTGCTCCGGGCAAGGTGACTGGGGGGGAAGGGGGGAGCAGGGAGCCATGAGCAGGGACAAAGCTGAGAGATTGGCCCCGACAACAGCCCCCAGAGGGAGGCAGGGGGCTTGGCATGGGGAGCCTGCTCACCCTTTCCAATGTGATCTCTTCGTATTCCATTTCCCCCTCCGTCCCGTTCACCTGCAACTCCAACATGGATCAGAAACACAAAACCAGTGAGATGGGCACCCCTACCGCAGAACCAAGGACCAGCCCCCACCCCACCCCCTCCCTCCGTCCTCCTGCAAGGGCCCTAAAATCTAAACAACTCACATAGCCTGGGGCTTCTAGAGTGTCTGTGTTGACAATCACAGGAGGAGAATTGGCCTGTGAGGGGAAAGGAGATGCAGGGCTGCCTGAGTCTTGGCTCAAAAGGAAGCCTGTCATCGGGGGTCCCCACAGTCCGGCTACCCTTTCAGCCTCCTAACCAAGCCTCCTCGTGAACCACTCAAGGAACCAGCTCAACCCCTATCACAAACACACACGCACATGTGCCAGGCCCTAACTCTGCCCGGCCCAGGCCCCCTGAATGTGGAAGGAGGTGTCTGAGAAAGCAGTAATGGAGGGAGTGACAACCAGATGGGGGAGCAGCAGATGGTAAAGGGGGGGGGCAGGCGAAGGGGGTAGTTCTCACCGGATGTAACACCACAGGGTGCTGCTATCTTATGTGCTACACACTTACACCCCTGGGCTTCTATGTCCACCGGGTCCTGCCCCCCCATCCTCCCCCTGTCCGCCTATATACACCCAGAAACCTTGAGAAGCCACCCTCAGATGTGCCCCTCACCATCACACACATTTGCCCTAACCCGTAGGTCCCAGGAATCCGGGGTTCCCCCAGCTGCAGGCCCCTCCCTCCCCCCAATCCACCCCTTCCTCTAACGACTCTGTTGCCTAGCAACGGTATCTAAGCCCAGCCACGGCCTGGGGAGACCCATCTCCAGAAGGCCCTGTCGCCAGGACAACGGGAGGGGGGGAGATGGGCGTGGCCTAGGGGCGACCAGATTCCCGAAGGCAGAGGGATCCACTAGCCCCGCCTCCTGGGCCCTGGCCCCGCCCCCCGAGAGCCCGGCGAGAGCGGTCCAAGCCCAAGAGGTTGGTGCGCGCAGCACATCCTCAAGAGCCCCTGGCGCCCGCCCGGCGCCCCTCACCCTACGCAGTGAACAGGACGTCAGGAAGGAGTGGTGAAAGACATCCGGTTCCTATCTCCTCATCTACTCCCCCCCACCCCGCGACACGCGGGAGAGGGTTAAAGCCGGGCGTGCCCAGGTCCTGACGTCAGTCGCCCCGACGCAGCAGGGTCTCTAGACTCTGGGGCGGGGCCAGCTTCAGGCCAGTCCTAGGGGCTTCCCCAATTGCCAGGGCAACCGAAGGCCCGTCGCCATGGCAATGGGAGAGGCGGGCACGAGCTTCCTTCCGGGGACCCCAACTTATCTCCTCCTTAAATATTTATTTGGAGCCTACCAAGCGCGAGGCACTCATCCCGGATTCCCCAGACTCTTCGATCTCCCCCTCCAAAGGGGCCCCTCCTCTCTCCTACTGCTATTTCTTGACACCACACGTTACCTCTCCAGCTCTGTCATAGATTTCATCTCATACCCATAAATCTATTAAAACCACCAACCTCTGACCCTTCAAATCTCAGCAAATGCTGCTATCCAACCAATGGCCCCCGAGTGCTAAAATCTCATCCACATGTCGGTTCCCCATCCCACAGCCCATCCCCCATCCCCACCCCATCCTTATCCTAGAGCCTCCTTCCCCAAAAGCCTTCTTCTCAACTACCTTCACCTGCTTCCCATCCCTTTCTACAGCATCCCACACCCTCCACGGTATCTCTGTCCCACCCTACAGTTTCCACCTGCCAACCCAGCCTGTGTCCTTCCTTGTCTTGGGCCCCTATGGCCCCTCCAGCCCCACTCCTCCTCTCTGTGGGGCCCTCATCCTCCATTCTGATTCCCCAGAGAGATCAATCACCACCAGTCTCCCTTATCCCAGCTTCAAACCCTAGGGATTCTGTCCCCAAATCAGTCCTTCATTCTCACCCCACTCCATCTCCTTTACCAATCGAGGCTTCTCCTGTCCCCCAGATGCTGCCTCACGGGATCAGGGCCTCCAGCAGTCTCTTCTCCACTTCCCTTGCTTCCAGAGCCCCCACTCCCAATCCCAGTGCTCACTAGCCTCGGCCCACTACCCTCTTGCACACCTTCCTCTCCCACATCTCCTCCCGCAGGGACCTAATGGCCCGATCCCGCAAAGAGCATGTCCAGTCTCCCACAGATACCCCGTGCTGTTTCCTCACCTCCAGATGGGCCTTTTTTCCATTCCCCTCCATCAGCTCACCGGGGCCCTAACTTCACAAGCTTGCCCAGCCCATCCTCGCACCAGGAGCCTCTGACCCTTCTGTGGTCTCTCCATTTGACCGCGGGCCACAGAATAGTCTTCCCTTCCCTGCGGACTCCTCGTCCTCACGCCTGCACCTACTGCCGCCCCCTCCCTTCCTCCTCATCTCCCTCTTCTAGGTGCAGTGTCAGCAGCCTTGCCCTTCCCAGGATATCCCACAAGATTCTGGAATCCCACCCCTGCTCCTCCCGGATCGCCTGGTGTCTCCCCCATCTCGGTGTGGCCCTGAGAAGGGAAAACATAGTGCGAGCACGTTGGAGGAGAAGGGGCAGGGAACAGGTGAGGGGACAGGAAGGACCCGAAGAAAAGAAGCACGGTGGCAGTGAGGGCAGTGGCGGTGCCAGTGGGATGAGAGAGAGGTGCGGCAGGAAGAGGAAAGGGGACCACGAGGGA
Organism: Canis aureus; assembly: GCF_053574225.1. Classification (NCBI taxonomy): domain Eukaryota; kingdom Metazoa; phylum Chordata; class Mammalia; order Carnivora; family Canidae; genus Canis; species Canis aureus. The sequence continues at coordinate 56,953,645 of NC_135613.1, read as the reverse complement.
AGGGTAACCACGGGAGGGAGAGCTGGCTGCCCCACGAGGAGGGCCTGAGCTGGGGCTTGGGGAGGCAGCAGGAGAGTGCGTGGGAGGAAGAGAGAGACAGCATCCAGAAGCAGCAGCCAGCCAGCCAGCGGGAGGCAAAGGCGGGGAGGAGGGGACCTGAGGTTGGGGCAGCCAGGGGCCGGGGGCCAAGGCAGAAAGGCCCCGTGGCTGCCGGGAGGCTGCCGGGAATCTCCGGCCAGACAGATAGAAAGGGCTGGAGATGCGGGAACAGCGGAGAGCCAGGCTCAGAGGCCGGAAGTGGGGGGAGGAGGCCGAGAAGGGACTGGAGCAAATGAGGGCAGCAGGCGCTCTGAACAGAGCTCAGGACACAAGGAACGGAAACGGAGGTGGGGGGTGTGAAGGAATGGAGAGGACCTGGGGCGGGAGCATCCTGGAGGTGCACGCATCTCTGCCCCGGGCTGGCTGTGAGCACGCACATACACCCTGGCTTTGGGCTGGCCCCCTCCCACTCGTCGGGCCTCTGTTTCTCCTCTGGGGCATCAGGTGTCTCTGCTCCCCCCCCCACTCCGTGCTCCCCCTCCAGGCCCCAGCAGCCCCAGCCCCGGCCGGGCGGCCGCCCCATCCCACCTACGGCTGTGGCCCTACCAGCCCTTGGCGGTGGCCGCCGCTCCGAGGTTCCAAGGGCCGCACTGGGGAGGGGGTCGCCCGAGTCTCCTACCTTGAGGGGGGAGAGGTGGGCGTGGCCCACGACCCCGTGGACAGCCTCGAGGTGGGACAAGTTCCTCTCCGCCACGTGCACCAGCTCGGGGGCGTTTACCTGGTTGGGGAGGTGGGCCGGGCTGTGCTCCAGAGGGGGCGTGTCTTCATCTTGGTAGCGGTATTTCTGGGGATGGGGACCAAGGCGTCACTGGGGCCGGCCCAGGGCCTCGGGCTCCAGGCTGCCCGCCTGGCCACCTCCTCTCCCCCCTCCCATCCCTACCCCCCCTCCAGTGCTGTGCGGAAGGCCTCGGGGCCAGACCAGTTCCTCCCCCCTCCCTCCAGCGCCATTGGTTCTGCACTCTCCACCCTCCCCCAGCCCCTGTGCCGCCTAGGCCGCCAGCTCCCAGCCGAAATCCCAGCCCCCATCCCCACGTCCCAGCCCCCAGCTGCCCCCCCACCCTCCCCACCCCCTTCCACACCGCACACCCCCTTCTCCAGCCTCCATCTCTACCCCCCTTGCCTGGGCCTTAGGCATCAGGTCCCTGTCACACATCCTGTCCCATCACCAGCCCTCTGACACTTGTACCCCCATCCTTCTCCTCATCTTCACCCCACTCCCCCCATGTCTGTAAGCTTCCCCCCTCCATACTCTACTTGCAGCCCGGGCGCTCACACACACACACACACACACACACCCCCCACATCCCATCTCATTCCTGCCCCACCCTCCTCCAGGCCTCAGTCTTCCCACTGCAGCCTCTACCCCAAGAGCGACTGGCTGTTCCAGCACTGGCAGGTACTTCGCATCAGCCCCCCAGGCAGGACAACGCTAAACTAGTCCAGCTCCTCTTCCACTGGCCCAGCTGGTTCCCAAGTAGTCTGCAAAGGGGCCCCCAGATGCCTGGCCCCATCCCTACCAATGCCCACAGCCCAGCCAGTTAATCGGATATACTAGAAGGGGATGGGGGAGGAAGTGAGGCAGTAGGGCTCGGAGGGCGGGCAGGAATGGGTGTCAGTTCCAGGCTGGCTGATGCCGAAGGGGGTAGAGCGCTGAGTCTCAGAGTCCATTGCTGGTCCCCCTCTGGCCTTCAGGGGGCAAGACCCAACACAACACCTGACTCCCTTCCCAACCAACCACAGCCATCTCACAGACCTCCCATGCTCCCATGCTAGCTTAACAAGGACACCAGGAAAGGAGATTAACTGGGGGCCAGAGAGAGAGGAACAGCGCAGCTGGAGACCGCAGTGAAGGTGGCAACCCTGCCAGGGCCCTCCCACATCGGCCTCTGCCCTCACACTACTCCCTCCCCAAGCAGACCCTCCCAAACTCCAAGCTCAGGGGAGGGGGAGGAGGGTACCACAGGCAGGGCTCCCTCGGGGACTGGAGAAGACAGAAGCCACCCCACCCACACCCACCACCGGACACACAGAAGACAGACTTCCTCTCAAAAAAGCATCTGAGAAGCTGTGTACCCCAACATGTGGAGGGCACCAGTTGCGAGATCGAAGGTCAACGCTTGATGCTAGAGTGGGATTCTGTAAGTTCCCAGTATGTGACCCACGTTTGGCTGTAGCTAAGTGGGCAGCAAGAGAACTGGAGGGACGTGGGGCCGCCGACACAAAGCCTGTCCCACCCATGACAGAGATGAGGGGCAAGGAGTGCCTCTCGGAAGGAAAACAGGGGTTCATCAAGATACACTCCGTCTTCTAAGCCACAGACTCGTAAAGAAAATCCTGAGCTCTGGGTTTCAAGCCCATGGGCACAACAAGCAGAGAAGAAGGAAAAGTTGGAGGTGGGGGGTGGGGCTAAGTTAAATACACCCAAGGCTGGGCCATCTTGGTAACAGAATAACGAGAACTGAAAGAGGATGTTCACTCCACATCCTGAAAAGGTGGTCTGCAGCCTGGACTGGGGGTCCAGGAGGGCAGGGAAGAAGCAGCTCTCCTGGCTGTGTCGGGTGTCCCCATACCCTGCGGGGTGTGGGGCAAGGCCCCAGGGTGGAAGCTTCTAGCCTCTCCCGGTCTGGGGGAGGGTGGGAGCCCATGACCCCTCCAACTTCAGCCCACCTCACAAAGAAAGATCCCCGAATGTGATGCAGACACATCGGGGTGCACATAAAGGAAATGGAATCGCAGAAATTCATCATTTATTCTAGAGAGGGGATGAAGGCAAATTTTTGTCACCCTGCCTTAGAAGCCAGCGTGAGGGAAATGGGGCACAAGGGGAAGGTACCAAAGTTCGCAGAATGTGGCTGATGGAGGTTAGGCCCTATGTCCATTCCTGGGAAATTCTCAGAGTATTGGACATGTAGTAAGGGGGAGGAGGGGAACCGTCTGAAGCGATGGGGGATACCGCTCATACCTGCTAACTGAGAGGTGGGGGTGGGGTCAGCACCTCTTTGGCCCAGATTACCGGTCAAGTAAAGCAGGGCAGGCAGGAAAGGAGCATCCCCTCTTTTACCCTACTGGGACTCTGGGCTGGAGCGGCAACAGCTCCGATGCCACGTTGGGACCAAGTCTGAACCCCCAGTGCGTTAGGGCAGGTAAAAGGCCTGGGGATCGCTGTTGCTCCTTCCCCCCTTGGCCCTCTCATCACTGGAGCCGCAGCTGCACAGAATGACCTGGAACCGAGGCTTGCACCCCCGAAACAGAGGGGTGTGAGTGGAAGTGGAGATGTTGATAAGAGGGGCGACCCACTGCGCCTGTCCGCTAGACACTGCAACCCAGAGACCCCGCGCCAAGCAGAAGGAAGAGCGACAGCACTTGAAGCTTGCACCCTGAGATTTGGGGGGTCCGGGAAGAGGGAAGCGGGGTCGGAGCCCGTACCGCGGCACGTACCACGCAGAGACACATGGAGGCGAATCTGTTCCGAGCCGACATGGAGAAGGGGAGGGGGACTGAGGGGATGGGGGCGGGTGGGAGAGAGCGAGGGTCCCAGGGTTGGGGGAGGGGGAGGGGCAGAGGGGCGGGGGCTGCGGCGGACGCGGCGACTGGAGGCTGCGGCCGGAGGGGGGGGGAGGCGCCTGCGCAGTGCGGGAGAGCGTCACGATGGGAGAGAGGGGGTGAGGGGAGACCCTCTTAGCTATCAACTTCCAGGGTTCCAGCGGTTTCTCTGTGGACTTCACCTTGCACAGGACACTCCCATTCCGACCCCTCTGCACGGGCACTCCTGAGATTTACCAATTTATATCTGCAGTTCTCACCGAATCATCTGCCCCTAAAATCACCAGACCCCTAACTACTCCCACACTTCACTGGACCACTCCTCTCTTCTGGACGCCCGAGGCGCCAGAAGGAAGAAGTACTTCCCTCTCACGGCAGAGGGACCCCCAAACTATCTAAAATGCCTCCCGCAAGCCCCCCCTCCACAATCCCCTCCACAAAGACGGTTGATGGGATCCCTTTGGATGCCAGGACAGCCACTATCCTAACCAGCAGTCCAGCCAGCCCCACCTGAGAGAACACGATGCTTTCCAAGAGTTTGAGGACCACAGGTACTGGCTGTCCCTTCAAAGTAAACTACCCTTTAAGTCATCCCTTTCAAAATCATATCCCCTCATCCATTCACAGAGACCTTGAAATTAGTGCAAATATCACCCTTGCTCTAGTGCAAACAACCAAATAAGCATTCTTCAAATCCGTTTGGGGTCCCCTGGCCACATCTCTGCATCTAATGAGACACTCATGATTTTCCAGGATGCAGGTCCAGGGACCACCAGTGGGGTCTCTGGCTGGCTCAGTGGGAAGAGCATGCAACTCTTGATCTCTGAGCCATGAGTTTGAGCTCCACATTGGGCGTAGAGATTACTTAAATAAGTAACTTTTTTAAAAAAAGGAAAAACTTAAAATATATATATCACCAGACCCCGATTTCTGGGAGTCCTTAATGTGTCTTAAAGCTGACCCTCCAAATTCAATGGCAATGTCTTCAACTTATTCCTAAACCTTTAAGTTGCAAGATACTTCCCTATCTCCTTTCTTCACTCAAGTTCATACATTACTCCTTTTTCTGGCTGCCCTTCCTACATCTCAACATCATCTTCATGATTCCGAATTCCAACTTTGTTAGAAGAGTGCTCCCAAAAATATCTATCTCCCCCACATCCAAGCCTCAAAAAAAAATTCATCTAAAGTAAGATCTGGCCTGCAATTTGCAGTGACCCACAAATCCTCCAGAACACCCCCAAAACGACTGCCTCTCAGGTTTCCATCTTCCCCCCAAACAGCTGACCCTGAAAGCAACTCTTCCAAATATTCTATTAAACGCCCACCTTCCCAACTCTTAAAGCCCAGTGATCAGTCTTCTCAAATCTGCTTCTCCTCGGGCCTCTCTATCTTTAATGCCCACACAGGGCAGAGAGGACGGACTGCCCTAGAACCTCGCCTATGTCACTCCCGTCCCGTTGGTCGGAATCTGCGGGATACGCCCCCAAGATGACCCCCAATGCCCTAGTTTCATATCTGTATAGGATGCTCGGTTCCTCAGGGGGAGCCCGAGCTCAAGGAGCTGGACTCGAAATTCCTTCTAGAATAGAAAGTGCACACTCCCTCGTTCTCCACCAGTGGGCGCTGTGGCCCCTTAAGACCCCCCCCTCCCATCCCCCATTTCCTTTTTCCCTCCATTTTCCGTTTCCCTGTTGCCTGGCAACGCAGCAATCATGGACTTTGCCGTCGCCTAGCAACCGTCTCTCTGGAACAGAGAACTGAGGTAGGAGGTTGTGCTCTGATGAAATCCGAACAGGCCTCCATCTTAGGAAAAGTGAGACGTCAGATCGCCCAGCCCTTGGATTCTCCTTCCCAAAAACCCCCGCACCCCGCAGCCCCTTAGACTGCAGGCCCTCAGACCCCGCGACTCCTCTCGCCACGGGGGACCACGCCACGCCCCTGCGGGGTCAGCCCGGCCCTCATCCTGGTCGGGGTAGCCGGCCTCAGGCCCCGCCCCTTCCCGAGGGGTGCCACCGCCTCCCTCCACGGAGTAAGCCAGACCCCACCCACCTGCCTCCGGGAGGCCACGCCTCCGTCCACTTCCCGCCCATTCGCTCCCCCGGCCTCGCCTACACTGGCCCTCCGCCACGCCCCTGGCCGCCAATGAATGAGGCCTCTGGCCACACCGCCCCGCCCCCGGCACCTCCGCAGGGCCCAATGAGGACCACCCGGAGGGTTTAACCGCTTCGCCTCCGGGGCTCCGGCCAAAGCCACCCCCCCGCCGGCCTAGTCTTTCCCCACTCCCCCCTCCCCCACCCGTTCCGCTCCGCCCTCCGACACCCTCGCCCGGCCCCTCCAGTCCGCCACGCAACCTCAGTCGTCGCCGGTTGCCATGGCAACGGCGGCAGCAGCGCGGGGAGCACGGGGAGGGACGGGGGCGGAGTGGGAGAGATTCTCAGAGACCGACGCCGGCAGAGACCCCGGCGCAGAGTAAGACCCAGGGATCGCTCTGAAGGCAGGAGTTAGCACAAAGCACAGGGCCTGGCGCATGGTAGGCATTCCATACATGTTCCCCAAATTACTGCGGCACGAATCTAAATATAGGCAACGGAAGATGGACGACTCCCAAACGGGGCTGGGAAGCGCACCGACCGCAGAGCCTGAGCATCCCCTACCCCACCCAGAGTCTTGGGGGCGGGGGAGGGCGCTGGTGGGAGAGGCGGGGGGTGGGGCGGGAGACCGGTGCCTCGTGCCCCCTGCCGGCTCCTCCTGGGGCCACCCTCCGCTGCCCTGGATAGAGAGGAACCACAACTCCCAACAGCCCCGCGGACAGCAACCCTCTACCACTGAGGGCTCTGGTGCCTCAAGGCCTTATGGGAGTTGGAGTCTCCGTCATCCCGAGACTGACAAGTTTTCTGGCCAAGGAATGTGGCAAGCCTGGGTCTCCTCCGCGCCTCTGTAAAAGCCCCCAAATGCATGATTGAGCCTCTCTGAGCAAGGCTCCTTCCTTCGGGGACGCTCACCCTGGGCTCCGTCGAAGAAGTAGGAGTCTGGAAGGGAGATGAAGAGCTCCCCCTCCCAGAATAGCTGCCAGTACAGGCAAGCCCCTCACCCTCGCTCGCATATGTGTGTTCCCATGTTGGAAGCAGAGCCCACACATTCCACATTCCAACTGGCTTTCTGGGTACACCTGTACGCAGGGGACCACAGCCAGCAAAGCTGAGGCCGCCAGGGGCACGCTAAGGGCAGGAGACAGGAGAAGCAAAGGATCAGACAGACATTAGAGGAGACCAGGCCAGAGTAAGCGAGAGGCAAAAAATCCACTGCAACTCCAGGGCATGGGGGAAGTGGCAGCATAGGAGAAAGCCTGGAGCCCACAGAACTGGGGGGGGGGGGGGGGGGGGCAAGCAAATAGCTCTGCAGAGGGTGTGGGGACTCCAGACCCTGAGGTCCCCAGCCTCCAGTCTCTTCCATCCATGCTCACACGTGCACGATGCATGTGTACACACATGTGTGAGTTTGTGGCAGGGAACATGTGTGTCCTCAGCTCCCTCCCCTGAGAAGCTGCAGTTCCCACTAAATATAACCCCCTCCCCAGCCTGTGACTCACCCGGACCCCGCCTCCCCGGCCCCCACTTCCTGTCCCACCCCCCAACCCCCAGCTGCCTGCCACCCGCCCAAGCTCCCTCCACACACCAGGCATCCAGCTTGCCAGTCCCAGAGCCTCACAGCCAAGACCTAGGTATTCTGCATCCCACCAGGAGCTGGCCTGTGCTCCCCATCCAAGCGCTGCCCTTTCCGGCTCCAACCACGGGGTCCCCCTCCGCCGGTCCTCACTGCTGCCAACCCTGCCCTCCTCCTCCAGCTCCTTTGCACCCTGGGAACCTGAAATCCAGGTGTCCTCCCCCACCTTGATGCCAAGTGACAGGGGTAAGGGGAACATGCCCCTCCATCTGCTCTTCTCCTTTCTCAACAAGGGGTGGATACAGTGTGGGAAGAGACAGGGATATTGAGCACCTGCCTGGGCCACCCCCAAATTCTGCACCACCCACCTGGTCCCCTCCTCAAATCCCCTCTCTCCCCAAAGCTCTCCTCCTCCTCCTCCTCAGGGTCTGGCATCCTCCACTGCTGCAAGCCTCTCCCTCCCAAGGGAGCACCCCAAATCCTCACCTCACCTGGTCCATTCCCTCAGGTGATCCTGTGTCAGGCGCTAGCCCTCTGACAACTCCCAACTATCCCGCTCTATAGGACCAAACCCTGAATTCCCAGTTCCCCGTAATTGAGCGTACCCCCAAATGTATCCACCACAAGACGCTTGCTCTATAGGTTGAAGGCCCACCCCTCCTCTGCCAGCTGACACCCCCAGACCAGTCAGGCACTCACAGCCAATAACCGTCTACCCCCATGCCAAGAGCCCCCTGAAATTGGACGAGACACCCAGAAGCCAGTTTGTCCCTCAGGAGGGAAGAGAACCCCCCCTCACACAGTCCACCTTCTAATGCATAAGAGCAGGACTCCCATGTGAGCCAGGCTTCTCCTTAAATAAGTCTCCCTCAAACATCATTGGTGAACCCCAAAACCCATCAGCCCCCCCAAACCACAAAACAGCCCAAATTTTCCATTTCTCTACAGGTACAAAGAGATCACTCCAGGGGGCACCTGTGGCCAAACCTAGCATGATCTCAAATGTGAACCCCCAAAGTAAATCATGACCCCCCAGTACACTCCCAGCCCCCAGCCCCAGATCAGGCCTGCCTAACCCCTCCCCACAAACTCATACCCTCCCCCCAGTTGAGAGCCCCCCTATCGTGCTTACCTTGGTTGTCACTATACAGAGACAGTCCATGTTGGGGGGGCTGGCCGCGGCGGCGGGTAAGGGGCTCTGACTTCATCGGAGTTTCGTTCCTCCCCTCTGTGGGTTCTCACCCCTCCCCCCTCCGCACCCCACTTTTGCAGGGGGGGCCAGGATGGGGGGAGGGGTGAGAGGGGAAAGAGGGGGTTGGAGAAGGGAAGGGGAGGGGTGCGTGGGAGGGAGGGGAAGGGGGCCCTAGAAGGGAGTCCCCAGTGGAGGGGAGGGGGCCTGGGGAGCACACCCCGATTCTCAGGAGGGGCGGGGGCACCGGGGGCTGGCAGCCCCGGAGTTCGGGGGCTGGGGCATGAGCTGGGTGGGGGAGGGGAACTGGATTTCAGGGAGCCCCGGGGTAGGGGGGGGGGTCTTGCCTGCCGGCCAGGGGCTAGGGCCGCGGCGGGGGAGTGGGGTGGGGGGGTTGGAGGCGGCAGCGGCCGAGGGAGCCGTGGAGCCGAGGAGGGAAGGGGAGAGAGGAGGAGAGAGGAAGCAGGGGGAGGGAGGGAGGGAGCGAGGAGCGAGGATGGGGGGGTGCCTTGGCAGAGTTAACTGCTTCGGTGCTGGCAGGAACCCGGATAATGGGAGAGGAGAGCAGAGCGGAGGCAGACAGGCCCCAAGGCAAAGATGGAGGCCTGGCCAGGCACCAGCGCCAGAGATCAGGAGGCCTCCTGGGTCTCAGGAGAGGAAGCACCCGCTGTGGGGCTGGCAGCACCCATGCTAGTTGCAGTGCTGGCTGGCGGGAGGGGGGGTCTGGGGGGGCAGGCAGGGGGGAGTCCGGTGGGGGGGCAGCTCTCCCTCAGGCTGCACAGGAGGAAGGATGAGAAGTAATTCTGTGCTGGACTCCTTATGCCCAAAATTGGGGCCAAGGGAGGAGGGGGGCGGGGAAGCAGAAGGGGAAAGGGACCAACAGGACCGTGGAGTCTGGGATTCTCTGCACCCCGGGCTCAGAAGTCTGTCTTCAAGGCCCCCAAGTGTGGGGCGGCAGCTCGGCCCCTGCCCTGTCTGCCCCTCTGGGGAGGCGCCCCACCTCACCCCCTTACCTGGCTCTCCGAGATGGAAGCCTCATAATAGTCCAGGATGTCTGTCACCAGAATACAGCTGAGTTACCCTCCCCCACCCCACCTGGGGGGGCTCCCCTGCCCCCACCCCTGCCCTGACTGCTGCTGGCACCTCAGGGCCTCCTGGCTGCCAACCGGACAGTCCCCCAAGTGTGTTCACTGCCCTGGCAGGCCCAGGCCAGCCCTTCGCACCCCAGCGTCCCCAGAGAATCAGGGCTACTCACCCAGCAGGGCCTGGAAGAGGTCACTGTGCAGGACAGCCAAGAGAGGGGGCGCCCATCGCAACAGTGGGGGGGCCAGGAGCCAGAGGGCTGACCGGGGAGCTGGTGAAATGCAAGCGAGGGAGGAATGGGATGGGGAAGAGACCCATGGACCAAGGCGCGGCTCACTCACCTCCCCTAGCCTGTCCCCTCTCCCTGGGCTTAAGTGGGGTGGGGAAGGATCAGCAGGAGGGTCCTCAAGTCCCAGCCCCACTCGGCTCCGCCCCCAGGCCTTTCCTCCACGGGACTCTCCAGTTTCACCTCTGGGTCTCTCGGACATCTCTCTTCTCTGATTTTAATCTCCCTAATCCCCAGGGTTGGAGCTGAGCTGCCTCCCCACCAGGTTCCAGCCTTTAGCCTTTAGCCACCGAAGTGGGCAGTCCTGTCCTAACCCCCTGGGTCGCCTGGCACAATGGTCTCTCTTCCCAAAGCCAGGGGTGAGTTTGCTGCACTTTCCAGAGGGACTGGGCACTGGGGACGGGGGTGGGGGTGGAGGGGTGTCCCCAAGGAGGCTCCTGCAGCCCCAGCCCAGGCCTCTCCCCACTGGGTGTGTCAGCAGGGCAGGGGTATACATGACCTATACATGACCTGGGACTCCTTGACCCAGAGCTAGGTGTGTGTGGTGAGAGTGGGCGACAGAAGAATCCCTACAGTTCCACTCCCCCTGGGAAGAGTCCAGGATGTCACACAGTCTCAGGAGGAAACAAGGGCAGAGACTCCAGCGCCCCAATGGGGAGGCGGTGAATTTGCAGAGGGGAAGGGAGGGGAGGGCCCTACGGTGAGAATTCAGGTGTTTCTAAAGTTAGTGACACCTCAGGTCTCAGGAGAATATACCTGGGCCGCCCCACGCCACCATGTCCCTCCCTCTCGTGTTGATGGAGATGGGTTTCACAAGGGACTCCATAGAGTCATCTGCCCCTGCTTCCGCCGTCTTACATTTTTTTTCTCCCACCTCTCCCTTCCAACTCCACCGGGGAAGTCCTCCTGTTGGCCCACCCTCCATCCCTCCGGCTGCAAAAGCCTGAGCTGCTCCTCCTTCCACCCCAGCCTATCCCATCGCCCCTTCCGAGGGCTACACTCGAGCTGGGCCGGGTGGGACGAAGGCGTTTGGGAGAGACTGAAACGTCTGGAGATAGCCCTAGGTTAACCAGAATGCAGGGGCGGGGTGGGGGAGGCCCCGCCCCGGAACTACATCTCCCAGCATGCGCTGGCGGCCGGAAGCCCAGCCCCCCCGGTGCATTGTGGACGATGAGTCAAGACCGGACCAGGGCAGCCAGTCTTTGGCAGACGGGTGGACGGCGCTAGATCTGCGCTCAGGACCGCGGCGACCGGAGTGGTTGGGAGATGCAGGCGGCACGGATGGCCCCGAGCGTGGGGCGGCAGCTGCGGAGGCTGGGGGTCGGAAGGTGCGAGTCGGACAGGAGGGCAGGGCCGGGGTGGCAGCGGGACCGGGGACCCGGACTGAGCCCCCGCTCCCCACAGCTCGCGGCCCAGCGCGCTCCTGGGGCAGCCCCTGCCCGGTCCGGCCTGCCGACCCTATGCCAGTGGGGCCGCTCAGGTGAGTGACGGCGGCCTGGGGCGCGCAGAGCGGGAGGCGGAGTCCGCCTCGGCTCCCCCTTCCCCGCCGCCGGCAGGGGTCTCCCTCTCCGTCCCGGACACCTGGCGCCCGCGGTAGCGCCGAAAGTAGGGGAAAGGGCAGGCCAGGGTGCCCTGATGATGGAAGTAGGGGAAAGGTCTTCGCGTCCGCCTCCGCCCGCACCCAGCGCGTCCCGTGGTCTCCAGCTCCTCGGGAGTCCCTTACCGGGCCTCGCTAACTGTCCCTTTCCCCAGGCGGTTCTGGAGAAGTCAGATTCCCACTCCTCTGAGGCTCCGACCAGAGAGAAGCAGGGCAAGGCGGTACGTGGCCTCCATACCGGGAGGACCTAAGCCAGGGGCTCACCCACTGCAGCAGACAGCTCGCTGAAACCCCCTTCTCCCTGAGCAGGAATCCAAGTCCTTTGCTGCGGGGATGTTCAAGGGTCAGCTCACCACCGATCAGGTGTTCCCTTACCCATCTGGTAAGTAGTCGTCGGGGCGGGGCAGGGCAGGGCCTCTCCACTTCCCCGGTGACCTGACCAGCCTGTCCTTCTCCCCCACAGTACTCAGTGAGGAGCAGACCCAGTTTCTCAAAGAACTGGTGGGGCCTGTGTCCCGTTTCTTTGAGGTGAGGAAGGACTGGGGTGGGGGAACAGAGGGCTTTGGTCCCTGATGGGATGGCAGAGGTGTTCAGCAGCCTGAAAGGAACCTGGATGCGACATCCTGTGCCTTCTCCAGGAAGTGAACGATCCTGCCAAGAATGACACGTTGGAGAAGGTGGAGGAGACCACACTGCAAGGCCTCAAGGAGCTGGGGGCCTTTGGTCTGCAAGTACCCAGCGAGCTGGGTGGTGTGGGCCTCTGTAACACCCAGGTGAGGGAGCCCTGGTCACTGCCAGCATCGCAGGCTATTCCAACATTGCTGATTAAGCGCCTTCCTCATGTGACCTAGGGTTTAGGTTTGTCAGTTAAGGGGGGGCCTGTGTGATGTTGACTGTGCCAATATGTGCATCTTTCAAAACAAAAAACATGGCTCTGTTCCCAGTACATAACACCTTTCCCAACAAAATACCAAACTATATGATATCCCTCCGGGCCACAGAATTCACCCAGGCTCACATGCCCTAATGGTAGGTGGGAAGCCTCCAGACCAGGGTCCCATTCTACCATGGGAACATTCTTTCCAGTCACTATGTAGGGATGCCCCTATTTGGCCCTGCCAAGACTCCCCCCCCCCCCCCGCCCCCGATGCAGTCAGTTAATCCCTGACACTGCTTTTCCCCCCAGTACGCCCGCTTGGTGGAGATTGTGGGCACGCATGACCTTGGTGTGGGCATCACCCTGGGAGCCCATCAGAGCATCGGCTTCAAAGGCATCCTGCTCTTTGGAACAAAGGCCCAGAAAGAAAAATACCTCCCCAAACTGGCATCTGGTGAGGCGGCTCTAGGAGCCCCAGCAACTGGGGGTGTCCCGGGCTGGGTACAGATGCCACCACACAGCTGGGTGGCTCAGTACATGGGGGTTCTGGGAAGGATTGAAGCTGAGCATTTCCAGGAGCACTGAGGGAACGGCTGCAGGCAGGGTGCAGACAGCGAGGGGCCTCTGCCTGTCAGCAGTTTAAAGGTGCTCTCACCCACAGGGGAGAGCATAGCTGCTTTCTGTCTAACGGAGCCCTCCAGTGGGTCAGATGCAGCCTCCATCCGATCATCAGCTGTGCCCAGCCCCTGTGGAAAATACTATACCCTCAATGGAAGCAAGATCTGGATCAGGCAATCCCTCTACCCTCCCATACCACCCTGTCCTCCCCCCTCCACCTCTTCCTAACTTCAGGCCCCCCCTGCTCTGTCTCCCGCACCCTGATAGCCCCTCGTTTTTCCATAGTAATGGGGGCCTGGCAGATGTCTTCACGGTCTTTGCCAAGACACCAGTTACAGATGCAGCCACAGGGGCTGTGAAGGAGAAGATCACAGCTTTTGTGGTGGAGAGGAGCTTTGGAGGTGTTACCCAGTGAGTGGGTTTGGGGAGGAAGCAAGCAGTGGAGCCAGGTGGGGGCAGCACTGAAGTCCAGGGCAGATGGTGTTACAGGTCACCCTGGGGATGTGTGCAAAACCCCAAGCAGCTGGATGGCTTGTTCGCTTTGGGATTAAACTGCATGGAACTAATATAAAGCTTTAGCTCCCAGAAGCAGTGACCCCAACATACAGTAGGACAGAAAACCAGGCATCTACCCTGTGAGCATGGAAGCCTGGAAGCCTGCTGGCAGCTGCGATTCCTCCCTGGCTCCTAAGAAAGGAAACCCCTCCCCCGCCCCACCCATGGCTACCTGTTGAGCACACCTCTGCTTCCCTGTCCTGCCCTGTCACAGCGGGCCCCCTGAAAAGAAGATGGGCATCAAAGCCTCCAACACGGCAGAGGTGTACTTTGACAGTGTGCGGGTGCCAGCAGAGAACGTGCTTGGGGAGGTGGGGAGTGGCTTCAAGGTCGCCATGCACATCCTCAACAACGGAAGGTTCGGTATGGCCGCAGCCCTTGCGGGCACCATGAGGGGCATCATTGCAAAGGCGGTAAGCATCTTCCCTTCCCCTGGCACCCAGGTCTCTGTGGGCCCGTCCCTCTCAGCCCTGCCCCTTGTGTGTGTGTGGGGGGCTACAGAACCACAACGCAACACATGTGCCCTCTTCCAGGTGGATCATGCTGCTAATCGTACCCAGTTTGGGGAGAAAATTCACAACTTTGGGCTGATTCAAGAGAAGCTGGCCCGGATGGCGATGCTGCAGTATGTGACTGAGGTAAGGCTCTCCTTCTCCCCTGCCCACCCCCTCCCTGCCCTCTCCCCCGGCGGTTGGACTACAACCCCCAGCAGCACCTGGGGCAGTGGGTCTCCAGCTCCACACCAATGCCCTAGGGGATGCGGGGGGGCGCAGTCAGCTCGGGAAGCTGTGCCGATCTCCCAGACCCACTCAAACTTTATTCCACTTGCCCCCCACCCTTACTTCTTCACCCCTTTCAAACAAGTCACATGGCTACAAGCCCCCGCTGAACCATCTCCGGGGACCAGATATTTCACCAAGCCCAACAGGTGGAGCTAGAAGGTGAAGGCGAGGGGAGCTACGGCAGACTTGGTCCTGGGGGCTCTGGGCCATCAGGGCCAGTCTGACGCCGTCCTTTTCCTTCCTGTGTCCCCACCATGCGATCTCAGTCCATGGCTTACATGGTGAGCGCCAACATGGACCAGGGATCCACAGACTTCCAGATTGAGGCCGCCATCAGTAAAATCTTTGGCTCGGTGAGTTCTGGGCCTACAGGGCGGGAGAGCCCAGTGTGGAGCCTGGTTCCAGGACCCATCTCACATGGTTCTCTGTCCCCAGGAGGCGGCCTGGAAGGTGACCGATGAGTGCATCCAGATATTGGGCGGCATGGGCTTCATGAAGGTACCAGGTGGCTCTCTGCCTGGGGTGGCCACGGTGGGGATGGCAGGGGCGAGCGGGCTTTTAGGGGTGTGTGCTCTGGCTTCCCCCCACGGCAGGAGCCTGGAGTGGAGCGTGTTCTCCGAGATCTTCGCATTTTCCGGATCTTTGAGGGGACAAACGACATCCTCCGGCTGTTTGTGGCTCTGCAGGGCTGTATGGTAAGAGGAAACTGGGGCCCGGGTGGGGACAAGAGCGTGCCCTGACGGTTGGGCCCTCTTCCCACACAGGACAAAGGAAAGGAACTTTCTGGACTGGGCAATGCCCTCAAGAATCCCTTCGGGAATGCCGGTCTCCTGCTAGGAGAGGCAGGCAAACAGCTGAGGAGGTAAGCTCTGAGCCCAGGGCGGGGCAGGGTGGGCTGGGGCAGGGTGCAGCCACTAACCAGTCACTCTCCCCCTTCTGTGAAGGCGGGCAGGGTTGGGCAGCGGCCTGAGTCTCAGCGGCATCATCCACCAGGAGCTGAACCGGAGCGGCGAGCTGGTAAGCCAGCAGGTGGGCGGTCAGCAGCCTGCATCGGGCAGGGGCTGGTGCGGCTGGGCCACCTGAGCCCTGGGCGCCTGCCCTCTTTATGCAGACCGTGCAGGCTCTGGAGCAGTTTGCCACTGTGGTGGAGGCCAAGCTGATAAAACACAAGAAGGGGATTGTCAGTGAGTGAGCCCTACCCCATCCCCACCCGCTTCCATCCCCACCCGCTTCCATTCCTTCCCTCCTTCCCTTCCCGGCTGTCACCATCCCAACCCATCCCATCTACCTGACAGATGAACAGTTCGTGCTGCAGCGCCTGGCAGACAGTGCCATTGACCTCTACGCCATGGTGGTAGTTCTGTCCAGGTGAGGCAGCAGCGTGGAAGGGGGGGGGCGGTGGAGTTCCCAGGCCAGGCTCAGGGAGGTTCATGTTCCCTTCCTGCCTTGCACCAGGGCCTCCAGATCCCTGAGCGAGGGCCACCCTACAGCCCAGCATGAGAAGATGCTCTGTGACAGCTGGTGTATTGAGGTGAGGTTTGGGGTTACCCAGGGCAGGTGTGCGGCTAAGGGCAGGCGTGCGCCAGCCTGAACACCACCTTCCCTGTCCCCAGGCCGCAGCCCGGGTCCGGGAGACCATGGCCGCTCTGCAGTCTGACCCGCAGCAACAGGAGCTCTTCCGGAACTTCAAAAGCATCTCTAAGGCCTTGGTAGAGCGAGGTGGCATGGTCACCAGCAACCCCCTCGGCTTCTGAGTGCTCCCCGCTGGGGCCTGGCCAGGCCTGTGCCTTCTCTCTCCAGCCCAGCCTGGCCCCGATTCTGCCTTAAAGAGGCCCTGGCCCCGGGGCGCTGCTGTTCTCGGAGGCCCACTTACAGCCTCTTAAGTAAAGGTTCTCACAAGCCACACTCTGCTCTCCTCTCGTCTTTCCCTTGCTGCCTGCCTCCCTCCCAAAGAAAGGAGCCAGAGGCGGGGGGAGTTTGCCCCTATTGCTTTATTTGGTTTTATACAAGTGACTAAATAAATAGAGTAACAAAAGCAGCTACGTGGGCCCCCAAGACCAAACACCCCAGCTTCCTCTGACTGCCGGCTAGGGTGCCCACCCCCTTCCTCCTCCCAAGGTACCACTGACCCCCCCCACCCCGCGCAGGGCACAACTGACAGGGCAGACAGAGTGGGAGATCACATTCTGGGGCTAGAAGAAAGGGCCCAGGAGACAAGGATTCTTCATATAAAAGTGGAAATATCTACTAAAAAAATAGTCCAAAAAATGTATGAAAGTCTATTTCAAACCCCCCAGAAGTCTTACAAAAACGGTAAAGCTAAAAATAACCAAAGGTCCCTTGTACACCCCCGAGGAAAAGGGGAGGAACCAGGCACTGCTGGTGAGAGTCACAGTGGCAAAGACCCCAGCGGGTGGCTAAGCCCAGGCCCTAGAGGCGTGATGGGCAGGTGACCGATGAGACACCCAGTCACAGGACAGAAGCACCAAGGGCGGACTGGATGGGCCGAGGGAGGAAACTCAACGCGGCCCCCGCTGCGCGCCCTACATAACATCCACAAAGAACTCACTGGGGTTACCCATGGCCATGTGGAAGCTTTGGCGGCTAGCTGTCAGTTCTGGGGGCACAGAGCCCAGGTCTCTGACAGGAGGGGCCCCTGGGGGCTGCACTGCTGGTGGGACAGGGGGTGGAGGGGGGGGCATCATGACCACCATCATGGGATTATAGGGGAGGGCCATCCCCGGGGGTGGCCCATAGGGATGGAGCCCAGGGTGGGCTCGGAGATTGGGGACACCCCCTGACGAGCCTCTGGAAGGGGGAGGGCCCCCATCACCAGCCCCACCCGGCTCCCCGCCCCGCCGGAGGCTGCCCCCACGGCTGGAGGGCTCAGACTCACTGCCGCTGCCGGACTTGGACTCAGGGGCCCGTTCCTCGGGCCTCCCTGTACGGCCTGCCCCCCCATCGCTTCGTGTTGACCCACTGCTCCGGCTCCCTGTGGAGGTGGAGGGGATGAAGCCGCCTGAGCCCTGGCCCAGTGTCCCTTGGCCTTCCTAGTTCTCTGGGCCATGCCCACCACCAGCGCTACCCGCTGTCAGCCCATGACTTACCCTCGCTGTGCTGGCTGCTGGCACTGCCGCCACCATAGGTGTAGGATGACAGCTCGTGGTAGGGGGGCGGCTGCGGGCTGTATGGGTGTGGAGTTGGGTACTGGTAGGAGAAGGTGGGCAGCAGAGGCCAGGGGGTCGCCCCAGGCAGAGGAGCCAAGGTGTCCTGGTCTGAAGCCCCACTGGAGCCATCGTTGTCATTCAGAGACAGGTTGACCAGGTCTGGAAAGCAAAAGAGGAGATGGAGAGTCACTGCTTCAAGAGGCTGGGATGTCAGGCATCGCAGAGGAGCTGATTCCCTGAATCATGCATGATGGAGATGAAGACAAGGGCCTCCGACAGGACACTCCTCGTGTACCACGGCCATTGCTCCCAGGGCCACAAGTACCACATGCTCTCCTGAGACTCCAGAGGAGACAGCACCCCCCCTCTGCCCGGGGACCCCAGCCCTGCACCCAGGGCCAGCCTGGCCACAAAACACAGGGGGATATTGTTGGCCAGGGCAGGTCCCAACGCAGGACACACACCGCTTAATAGTGGCCCTGGCTGGCTACTGGAGGTGGAACGAGGCAGTGGGGACACGCAGACTTACAGCTCTCACAGCCGCCACTGAGGTCTCCGAAGACGTAATAGCACTGCTCAGAAAACGTGATCTTGTTCACAGTGTGGCGGATGAGGCCCGCCTTGAGCAGCCCGCTGGCATACTTGCGGGCCTCCCGCCGCTCGGGAAAGCCCTCCACGTGATGGTAGAGCCAGTCGACCACGTCCGAGCCTGAGATCAGAGAGCACTCAGGTTCTCCTCTCCAGCTCCTGCCTCACCCCTGCCTCACCCCTGCCTGGGCCACCACTGCCACCTTATCTTCATGCCACCTGTCTGGGGCCCAACCATACCCAGAAAGGCGTTAGGGATGGTGATCTTGAGCCACATGCGGTCTCGAACTTCCAGTCCAGACTCCGGAGCTGCCATGGCCTTCGTGACAGATGCCATGTCCGTATGAATGGACAGACCCCGGCCCTCACAGCCTATCGGAGAAGAAATGAGGAGTAGAGACCGGGCCACACACTGCTGAAAGGCCTCCCAGGGAGGGGAGGGTGAGGTGGGCTGGGGGCTCACCCTCAGGCAGAGAAGACCCGGATGTCATGGTGCTCATGGACGAGGAGCCCGGGTAGGTGGGGAAGGTGCCAGTCAGTGCAGCCGAGTGAGACACCCAGGCAGCTGGGTCGATCGGCTGGATGGGCTCATCTGGGACAGAGAAGGTCCCCACAATGATCGTTTCCCTGCCACTCCCCAACTGAGACCCCGACCCCCATCCCACCTCTGCCCTGACCCTCCTCCACCCCTTCCTGTCATCCTCCTCCCCTGTAGCACTCACTTCGAGGAAGAGTGAAATAGGCCTGGGGAGACGGATCCCAGCACTTGGCCACAGTCAGCACAATGGGGCTGTGGGGAAGGGGAGAAGCAGTCAGGCAGGGGCGGGGGGGATGGGGCGAGGCTTTGCGAGGGTGGAGGATGGACAGAGACACAGACAGACCAGGCTGGAGAGCTGAGCCTGGAGGCATCAGTGAGGGTGACCCACCGACACAGACAACACTAGAAATGAGGCTGAAACACAGAACCACATGTATGGGTCCATGCAGAGCCAGTCCAGGTCACAGAAGCTGAGCCCGCTGATCGAGGATGGGGACGGACACATGCACATGGACACACACACAAGGGGAGGGGAGGCAAAGCAGTGCAGTGGTGACAGATGACAAAGGACACCAGGGCAGCGCTCCCTGCCAGGGAGACTGGTGAGGGGACTGCAGACTCTGGAGCACAACCCCCCAGCTCACGATCAGGTGGGGGTCACGCGGGCCATCCTCTGCCCCACGGTGATGTCACGTTATGGCTCAGCCCCTCTGGACACGCACCACCACGCCCATGCTAAGGGTGAAGCCACGGGCACCAGGAGAGCAGATGAGAGGTGGCTCACCCCGGCTTGTGCACGATGTCCCGCAGCACCCGCACTGCATCATCGTTGCTCATGTTCTCGAAATTCATGTCGTTGACCTGGAAGCCAGGTTGGCGAGTGAGTGTGGGTGAGAGCTGGTGAGACGCACCTGCCCCCCAGATCCCCCACAGGGCACCTGCAGCAGCATGTCACCCGGCTCGATGCGCCCATCGGCTGCCACCGCACCGCCCTTCATGATGGAGCCAATGTAGATGCCGCCGTCGCCCCGCTCGTTGCTCTGGCCCACGATGGAGATGCCCAGAAAGTTGTACTTCTCTGCAGAGCAGGCGCCCATGACAAGGAAGCCAGCCAGCGTTCCCCGGGGCCCCCGCCCTGGACCCCCAACCGGGGCCCCCTCATACCCATGTTGAGTGTGACTGTGATGATGTTGAGAGACATGGTGGAGTCAGTGACGCTACTGAAGGACGAAGCCTAGCGGGGAGACAGGGAAGGCTTGGGTTGCCTCCAAGGACCCCAGATTCTCACTTTCTGGGCCCACATACCCCTGAGACCAAGGCTCCCTACGCCTGTAAGACGCAGCCATCCCGTGAGCTCCCCTCACCCTCTCTAGGCGGGGTGGCCGCTGTTTCCTCCGCCGCCGGTGGCGCTTGAGGAGGCGAGAGGCGCTGCTCTGCTCCGTGGAGCTGCTGAATCTGTCCGGAGGAGAGGAAGGGGAGTGCTGGCTGGCAGAGCAGGTGGGGGAGGGGGAGGGAGGCAGAGACCAGCTTGGGCCTGGAGGACATCACCCGGTGGCGCTGGGAAGTGCAGGGCTGGGTGCCACACCTGCTCATGGTGTCATCCTCATCGGAGTCCCCCAGGCTAGTGCTCTCCAGCTCGCTGGTCATAAGGGTTGAGGAGCTCTCATACCCGGCCAGGTGGCGCTCCAGCCTCGAGGGTCCACCAGGCCTGTGGCCCCCTGCTGTGGAAGAATAGAACCTTCAGGGACCTGGCCTCAGGCTGCCTCCCCCATCACAGGGGGGCCGGAGCCCAGCCCCCAGCTCCTGGGCTCCTGGGCCCCCCTCACCACCGTGCTCACTGCTGTCTCTCCTACGAGGCCGCTCCCGCCGCAGGGACACCACTGACTCGGTTTCCGTCTCAGGCTCCAGGTTCTCCCGGCTGCTGGACACGTTAGGGCTAGGTGGACAGAGATGGCATGCGACCGCGTCAGGGGGACGGGGCTCCGTGTCCTCAACCTCCCCCTGCCCAGGGTCTGGGGTCTCCTCCTTGCCTCCCTCCCCCGGACTAAAGAATCCCAGAGACTCACTGGAAGGACGGAGGCCTAGAGTCCCCAATGCCGCTGGTCCTCTCCGGTGGCAGGGGGGGTAGTGGTGGGGGGGGCGGTGCCAGTTCTGCCCGGGGCTCGTGGGCTGGGGGAGCCATCTCGGGTTGGGGGTTCTCTGACGACACCAGCTGGAAAGATGCAATGACAAAAACTGACTCAAGCAAGGAGGGAGGCAACCGAGGTGGGAAGACAGGAAGAACACAGGGTCTGAGCAAGCACGTGGCCTGCGAAAAGCACAGGGAAAGCAGGAGGGAGCGGTAGATGCTCCAGAAGAAGGCTGAGGAGCTACAGCTGGCTCCCAAGCAGGTGGAGTGGTGAGGACCCAGACTGACAGGACCCTGGCAATGCGGGATGGACAGGGCTGCTTACCCAGGACACCACCCTCCCGTTGAAGCAGGGAAGGCGGGCGTTGTCATCTGAAATCTCCTCCTTCACCACCCTGCCAGGAGGGACAACACAAGAACCAGTGAGATCGCCCTAGCGCCCCCCACACGCACCCCGACTCGAGGCTTCTCATCTTCGTCCAGCTCAAGGACGATGACTTTCATGCAGCCGGCCAGGCCCTCTTCCCCAACACCGAGACACTTCACTCTCATGCCCCGGGAGTCTCCAAATTCACTCACCCCCTTTCCTTCCTCCTCCTCCTCTCCCCAGCTCATCCTCGGCTTTCAATGCTGGTCCAAAGATTTCCTAGAGTCTGAGTCAAACCTCATTCTCCAATCTCAACGACCGTCCCACTCCCTCAGGTGACCCCAACTGCCCCAAAGATCTCTAACCTTTGGTGTCTCTAACAGCCCAGAATGACCCCAAACCTCCCTGAGCCCTACCCCGCTCCTCAAGGCACCGTCCCCAAACCCTCCAAAGTCTCTATTCTCATGCTTTCTTGGTTTTCTCTGAGTCATGTCCAAAGCCCTAGCCCAACATGCTACCTTTCCCCCACGAAAAATATACCCATGAGACCCAAGGATGACACCTACTGGCTAGGCTGAGCACTCCCAAGGAGAGGTGAAGCCCACCTTCCCCTTCCCCCGGGGCTCATCTGGCACAAAATTCTACACTGAGCAACCTGTTCTGCCTGACGGACCTCAAAGCCCAGCCTTGGGGTCATTCCTCCCCTGGGTTCCTTGGGATGGACAGGACTTTGCCCCTTCTTCTCAACCACCACGTGGGATCACCACAGCCTATTCTGTTCAACACTGCATCCTGGTCACACAGCAAAGACCCTGATGGTGGTAAGGTGAATGTTAATAAATATCTGTTCAATACCGCTAACAAGTATACTTGTTGAACAAGTATCTCATGAACAAACACGAGCTCTGAGAGACTGAGTATTGAACAGAAGGTCTCTCTCATACTCTCACATCCTCACCTCCAAATTAGGACTGCCTGTCTGATTAACCCTTTACCCTAATATGGTTCTAGGAGCCTGGATGCGTGACAACTTAATCCCACTTGTTATCGATAGGGCCACTCAGCCCAATCCCTACCACTGCTCTGTCTCGATATAATGCTGGATTCTTAGAGATGTAACCCAGTCCCGGCGGAGCCCAGCCCGGCAAATGATTCCACTCTCTATCACCATAACCCCGTTTACAGATTAGCTGAGCTCGACGCTAGCGATCATCACAACTCGCTAAAAAATTACTGTGCATCGCTTACCTATACGAAGTTTCTTGTGCCAACTGTGTCTATCTCCTGGGTCATATCATTGCTAACAAACAGGAATTTCGATCTAAATCAAAGGTAACTCCCAACACAGTCCCACCTTCCTCACGGCCAACGGTCTTTCTCAGTAGAAGCCAGTCCATTCAGCTATCCCAGAACATGGGCTGTCTCAGGCCAATCCAGCCTGCCTTCAAGAGCTGAGGCTGGCTACCTGGAGAACTCAGCCTCAAAAACCATAAGCAAATTTATTACTAAGAATCCAAGTCTGGCCCAGAATGACTCCAAACACTCCAGAATAGCCATATTGGGCTATTTTAGCAATGACCTACAACATCTCCACACGCAGCCGTCCATACCAATATAGACCAGATTATCCCAATACAGCTGTCTGCACTGGCATAGCCTCAAAAACCTTGTCTGCCTCTCTACAGAGCGTCCCCATGAAACACTTGACCCCAACAGAAACTTAAGATCAACCAACACAACCCAGAAGAGACAGAAGAGCAGGAAATTCTTCCGAGAGAGCCTGGTAATCTGCTCCAAAGCAGCCTAGAACATCCCAACACACCCTTTTCTGCACCAGAACAGGCCAGATGTCCCCAAACAATCTTATCTGCTCTAGGATGGTCTAGAATGCCCTAAAGCACCCCAACACGGCCCAATCATCGGGAGATTCCACAATACTGCCCGTGGGCCGCAGGACTGCTCGGAAGGCATCGGATTACCCAGGATAACTCCCAAATAAACCAGTGTGCCCCATTCTATTCCAGGACAGCCTAATCTTTCCTGATCTGGTTCGGCACGGCCCGGTGTGTCGTCCTGGAGCTCCGTGCGTCTCGATTTGTCCAAGCGTAACCTTACCCAACCTGGGATGCCCAATCTAACCCCCGCATAATGCCCTGTCCAGCACTCCAGCCCAGAAAAACCCAGCGTGGCCTAGGGCCGACCTGTGCCCCTCAGCAGTGGCCGATCCACCGCCGCGCAGCCCCCACCGGTTCCAGCCTAGGCCTCGCGCTCACCCGAAATCCTGATCCATAGACTTGAAAAAGTACTTAGCGCCCGCGGGCCGCTGCAGGACGCTCTTGAAATCACCGAGGGTGATGCGCTCCGCCGGAACCGGGATCTTCACCAGGTAGGGAGTCTCCTCCTCATCCAGGTGGTAAATCACCTTCGTCTCCCCGACGCCGCCGCCCCCCGCGCCGCTGCCCGCCATGGTCTCGCCCGCGCGCTCCCAGGTCCCGCCGCCCACCCAACCGGGCGAAGCGCCCCCACCGCGCCTGCGCACACCCGCACCCCGCCGCGCGAGCGCGGACACGATCAGCCGGGCGCCGGAAAGGCGCGGAGGGAAGGCGGCGGGGATCAGCGGGGTGGCGGCCGACGGAAGGGAAGGGGGCGGGCCGGAGGGCTCGACCCGATGCCGCAGACTCGGCCGCCGTCGCCGCCGCCACCGCGCGCCACCGCCGCCGACGTCGCGGGCGCCCTGCAGCACCCCGCCCACCTCTCCCCATGTCACGTGGTCCGCGGCGGTCCGCCCTCCGTCACGTGACTCCACCGACCACGTGACCTACAGGCTCCGCCCAGTACCAGCGCCACGTGATCATTGCTTTCAGCAACGGTCTCCTAGCCCTCGACGGCCCCGCCCCCAAATGTGTCCCCACCCGCGTCCTCCGAGCACCCCGGCGGAGGCCGGCACTGGCCTTCGGGGGGCCTGGCCACCGGTACCCATCCCGTTTGGCCCCACTCGGGCGGAGAGCTCCAAACAACGCTGATTCCCTGGAGCGTGCGTGTTGGGAGATAGGATGGGGGTCCTGGGCTGGGGTGCCCGGTGGAAGCGAGCCGACTGAGGGCCAGGCTGGGGGCGGGGGTCTGGGGAGCTGGGGGGTGGGGGCGCGCAGAGCCGGGTGGTTTTCTGCTCTGGAGGTGGGCTTCAGCCCCCCGCGCCTTCTGCTTTTCCACCGCGCCCCCACCCAAGCAGGACAGTCAGGGAGGGCTATAAACACAAAAGAGCCCACTCTGCTTTATTTACAACACGCAGGCTGTCTGTACA
This sequence comes from Canis aureus, assembly GCF_053574225.1. Classification (NCBI taxonomy): domain Eukaryota; kingdom Metazoa; phylum Chordata; class Mammalia; order Carnivora; family Canidae; genus Canis; species Canis aureus. The sequence continues at coordinate 56,929,261 of NC_135613.1, read as the reverse complement.
AACAGCTGGCCAATATTATTAAAAACAAAAGAGGTGAGCGAACATATCGTCACCTGTTTTCCTTCCTCCCTTGGCCAGACCCTGGTTGGTACTCCACCTCCGAGCTGCCCTGCCCAAAAGGGGAAGTCCAAAATTAAAAATACAACCGGTGTAGAATAAATGGGGAGATAAAAGAAAAGATGAAGAAGGGGAGTGCTCTATTTACACTAGAGTTTTATAGCCAGCTGTCCCATTCCACCCCAATTCCAACCCTGGCCCAGAAAGCGAAGGGTGGCAGGTCTAAGGAACAGAAATTATGTGTCTAGGGACCAGCCTCTCACCCCCAACTGCAGCAGGTCCATATTCAAGTCCACAAGGCAGGAAGGAAAGATAAGGTTGGAACGTGAGACACTCCTTTCCAAACCAGCCTCCAGTGGGAATTCCTGCCTCCCAGTGGGACAATACCCAAGCTCCAGGGGGACGGGCCGAAGACCCGGAGGCTCAGCTCCCAAGTCATGCTGTCACATGGAAGTCCCAGCCTAGGCACAGCGATGTCAGGGCTCTCCAGACTTGGGAGTACCCCCTAACCGCCGGGCCTCTGGCCGCAGTTCCTTGCATTTCTGGCAGTAAAAGAAGTCAGGGACGTTGGTCTTCTTGATCTTAGCACAGGAGAGGTGGATCCACGTCCCACACAGGCTGCACTCAATCATGGGCCGCCCTGCAAAGGGCTTTCGGCAGTAGCATGTGATCAGGTCCCATGAGTCATCACCTGGGGAGAGAAGGTTTGCTTGGTGTTGAGTTGTCTGCAACAGCCCCAGGCCCACCCTCCAAGCCAAGCCTGGGTGGCCCCAAACCTCACCTGATTCTACCATGATGTCCTCATCCATGACCCGCATCTCGCCTTCACTGGAGCTGGCATCACCATCCTGGCTCGTTTCAGTGCTGCCCACTTCCTTGCTTTCACCGTCGGTGGGAGGGGCTCCTTCGGGGTGCACTGTGGCTGGAGGCCTAGAAGCCTCGGGGGGTGTTGGCAGCACGGGGGCTGGGGCTTCCCCCCCTACCATGGCTACCATGTCTTCCTCTTCTTCCTCTTCCTCTTCTTCCTCCTCCTCTTCAGAGTCTGTGTCACTGGGGGGTGCCCGGGGAGGCCCAGGAGGTGGGAGTCTATCTCCTCGGTCTGCCTTTTTCAACTTCCGTTTCTTGCTCTTCTTAATTCGAGACCTCTTTTCCCCGTCCCCAGGAGCTGGCCGAGGCCTCCTAAGCACCCCAAAGCCAGCCCCCGCTCCTGGCCCCAACTTTCGGTTCTTCCGGTCCTTCTTTCGAGGGGGCTGGGAGAGGTCTCCCTGGGCAAGGGGTACTGGGGTAAGAGCAGCAGGGGGCCGGGAGGCGTGTGTCAGGGAGGTGGGGGACAGTGGGGACGCCACTTTGGGACCATCTAGATCAAAGAGAGAGTCCTTGAGCTTCATCTTCTCGAGCAGAGTTGCACTGTCAGGGGCCTGCAGACGAGAGAAAGTGGACCTTGGGGGTCCTGGCTGAGTGGGACCCCCCTGAGCTGCCCTCCTCTTGGATGACTTTGCTTTCTTCACAAACGTCTGGATGGTTCGGAGATCTGAGGGGGCTGAGTCCCAGCCATCACTGTCTGCCGCACTCTCACCGCGCAACGGAGAGCTGGAGCCAGAGGCTGGCCAGTCACTTTCCTTGAAGGGTGGCAGGGAGATCAGCATCAGCAAGCTGCCCAGTGGCATCTCAACCCCTCTACAAACCCAGCTTAAAAACCAGGGTCAAGATTGACCCCAAAATATCCTGCCCAAGCCACCCAAGATCACTATACTCATAATTGTCCCCCCCTCAATTCACCTTAGCATCTCCTCTTGGCAACGTCTACGTTAACTCTGCCCTCACATCCTGGCTGTCTCCCCAGTACCCCCTGCCTGACAGCACTGTCTCCCTAGACCAGAGAGCCCTCTTTACCGGTTTTCCTAAAGCCCCATTTGTGAACCACTTTCAGCTTCCTCAAAGGCATGAGAAGGCTCTTCATGAACACCCCCCATCCCTAGGCCATTCACTGCTACTCAACCCACCTATCTCATTAAAACCACCCCCTAGGGCATTTTTCCCACCAGTTACCCATTTCACATGTGGTAGATTTCTCCTATCAAGGAAAGCAGTCCCGGTTGCTTCGCACCCTTCCAAGGTCCTAGCCCACCACCCCTCAGCTTGTTGTCCCCCAGTCCCTACCTCTTTACTAGGGGGGATGTAACCGGCATAAGCCAAGACAAAACTGCAGAATTTGTTGAAATCTTCAATTGTTCTCCGACGTTTCTCTGGAGGCTGAAAGGAAGGAAACCTGTATCACAAGGAATTTAAGAGGGACCTTCCCGAAGAAGGCACAATCCCTGTGGTAGGCGATCTAGAACCAGCAAGAGGAGGAGGAGGAAGAGGGAGGGAGGGCCACCGACAGTAATACCGGCCTGCAAAGGTAAAGGAAAGCTCACCTGAGTTTCTGGCTTCAGGGTCGGAGGTGGATCTGGGAAAGCAATAAAAGCTGAGTCAAGGCACCAGCAGAGTCCGTGCGAAGCCCCAGCTCTAAATCTCGAAAGTCCCAAGCGAACCGAACCCCCTCTCGCCTCCGGTACCCCCCGCCAGGCCGGCAGGTCCCCAGCTGTGCTGGACCCGCCCCTGCTCCCCCTTCCGCCCTGCGAGGGGCGGAGTCAGGGCGCGGCGCCCTCCCCGGCCTCGCTATAGCGCTCCCCTTCCCCCCACCGGAGGCCTGGCGCCCCGCCCCCCCAACTCACGGTTTCTCTCGACTCCACAGTCTACTCGATCTCTTGGCGCCCCACCCCGCCATACCGCTCCCCGGACCGAGCCCCGGCCGCCGCCTGCCCTGCCCTTCCCACGCGCCCAGCGCCTCGCGCTCCCGCCCGGCTGCGATCCGCCGCCCGGGGCCCTCGGAGCCCGCACACGCAGCCCGCCGGCCCCCAGGGTCCAGGATGACCACGCCGAACCGCTCCCCGCCCTCCGGCCCCTTCTGCCCGAGCACGAGGCCCGGCGCGCCCCTCACCCCCACCCCCCTCCAACACACACAGGCACACACATCCAACGCCACTCTGCGGCCGGGACGGACCGGAGAGCTCTGGCTCGGACGGCCCCACCTGCCCCCTCCGACCGCGCTCCCCACAATTTCGCCGTCCCTCCGCCCCCATCCGGGGCTTTGGCCCCTCCCCGTCTCGAGCTCCTCGGGCTCCCCGCCGGGCCCCCGGGCCCAGTTCCTAGCCCTCCGGCCGCCGCCCCCCCTCCGCCCCCGTACTCACCACCAAATGACTAGGCTGCGGACCCCTAAACTCTGGCCGCCCACTCCCCCCCCCCCGCTACTCTCTCCCTCCACGGCAACCCCCGCTGCTGCCGCCGCCGCTGCCCCCCTCACCCTCCGCAACTCTCAGGCTCCAGCCCTCGCCGACCAACACCCCCCCCGAACTCGCCGGTCTGAACACCCCCCCCCCGCACCCCGCCCCACCGCCCCTACAACTACCCGGCTCTCCTCGCTTCCCGGCGTTCTGTCCCCACAACTACCCGCCCTGTCCAGGTCTCCCTAGCGCAGACAATACCCAGACCCCCTCTTCTCCCCACAACTCTCTGCCCGGCCCTCCAACAATCACCCGGCCACCTCCAGCGGCAACTACCCGGAGCTCCGGCACCGCCGCCACAAACTCCCCCACCTCGGCCAACTACCGGGCTCCTCACTCAGTCCTCCTCTACATCCTCCCTCCTCAACAACTCTCGGGCTCCCGATCCCCCCCAACCTCCCGGCCTCAAGGCCCCAACGTGCTGGAGGCCCTCTCGGCCCCTAACCCCCGGAGCTCCGGCTCCCACTCCCCACCCCCCCAACACACACATTCTCGGTGTCTCATCTCCAACTACCCCCAGCCCGGTCTCCCACTCCTCTTTCACCAAGGTCTCTCAACTCGTCGCTCTCCCAGCTCCAGGGGCAGGCCCTCGACCCCCTCCCCGCGCTCCCCCGCCGGGCTTCGGGGCTCGACCTCCAAGTTTGCCAATTGATTCCTCGCCCGCCACCCCCCCCCACCGGCTCAGCGCTCCGTGCCGGTCGAGAGCTCACCTTCGGGACTGGGCTCCGCCATGGCTTCCAGCATCGCCCCCTTCCCTCCTCCCGGTCCGGCGCCCCCCTCCCCTTAAGCCGGGGATCCCGGTGCCGCCTCCGGTGCTCGGTGCTCCTACTGCCTCTCTCCACAGAGGTGTCTGCCTCGGCCCGGTTATGACTCGAGTCCGCTAGCCGCTGCCGCCACCTCCCTCTACCCCTGCCTCCCGCACTCCCGGACCGGGCCCCCTCCCCCCGCGCCGCCGGCCGCCTGCTCCCTCCTCCTCCTCCTCTCTCCTCCCTCCTCCCTCCTCTCTACCCCCTCCCTTCGGCGGGCGCCGACGCACAATGCATCATGGGGCTTGTAGTCCGTCCGGGGCCAGCGGAAAAGGGATCGCATAGGCCTCTGGAACTTCACTTCCCAGCAAGCCAAGGAACAGCGCAGGCGCACTAAACCGCTCCCCTCCCCCGGGGAGTGGCGGGGAGATTGGGAGCAGAGGGCAGAGCGGAAGAGCGCGCGCAGGCTCCTGGGAAATGTAGGCTGGGCGGGACTAAGAAAGAAGGAAAAGAAGGGATTAGAACTCTCGGCCACCATACTGCCTCATTCTGCGGCTGCTTTCTCCCCCGGGGGACCGCCCCACTTCCGGCCAGGCGGAGAAATGCTTGCTGGGGGATGAAGTTCTCCTGATGATAATGGCTCCCTTCTCGCTCCCTTGAATTCCACCCACTGGCACCAAGTCTGGTCAAGTGAGATGCAACCCAGGACAGAGTCCTCTGACTGGCTCCCACGCACGAAAATCTCTTCTTTCATCCAAAAGCTGTAACAAACTTGGGTGCATTTATCTAAAGTGGATACTTACTTTCTCCCCAGGAACCCAAAGTAAAAAAACAAAAGCCACTGTATTTTTTACATTGGGACCCAATACACACGTATATAAAAGTATAGTTTCATGACCTGATACTTGGGAGTATTCGATCACAACAAAAATACTTTTGCGCAAGCAGTAACCCAATATCAACAGAATAAACCAGAATGTAGGATTACTGCCCCTCCAACCTCCACTCTCCCCACCAGAGGACAACTAGGAAAAAAGGGGCGGGAAGCAACACAAAGTAAAATCCAGTTCAGCTTGGTGGTTTCCTCTTTATTGATGTGCCTCCTGCCTTCCCCCCAACAATTTCAGTCCCTTCCCTCTACCCCCAAAAATGAAGGTAATGAGAGGAAGGGAATGTTGGGGTTCTGAGCCCCTTGGGCAGTTAGGGAACAGAAACCAAAACAATCACCGGATGTGACAGAGACGGACAATCAAGAAGTCTAGAGCAGAGTGGGAAAGGTCGAAGAGGAAGGGGAGAAAGGAGAGGTCCAAGAAGCCACCTCCCCCATGAGCCCTCCTGCTGAGAAGGGCTGGAGGAGAGCCTCAAACATTAGGAAGTGCAGGTCCCAACAAAGGGAGGTGAGGGATGAGCCCAAAGAAGGAGTAGGTCGAGGATGGGGGCCACCTCTGTCTTTGTAGAACAGGACCCCCCCCCACGTCAGGGGCAGCAGCTTCACAGACCGTAGACGCTTTCATCACTGTAGGCGATGTATAGAAAGAAGTCTTCTTCGTGGTGTTCCTGGATGGAGGCAGAAAACTATGGCACTCAGACGTCGGGGCTGTGGGCACGTGAACCACCCACTGCCCAGACACGTTTTTTGGAAAGCCCGTTCTTTCTGAAGACCCCCAAACGCTAGTGCCCTGACTCATACTCACTCATTTGCTCCAGGCCTTAGCAGCCAACAAGATTACCGCTGGCAGCAGTCCTGGGCAAAAAGATCTCAAACTGTTCCAAAATCTGCTGCCTTGGGATGGTGGGGAAAGTGGACAAGAGGGTGGATCCAAAGCACTGCTGTAGTTCTCACCTCTATTCCCAATACCTTTATCCAAGCCCTCAACCTGGGACTACCCTCAAAATTTTGAGGTCACACGTAAAACTGAGAGCCAGCCAGCTAGTCCAAGAACTGCTGACCTGAAAATCTCTTCCAACACCTCTGCGGAGCCCCTGACTCCTTCCCAGTCACCATACCTGGTATAGCTGACCCATTGTGGCACTGGTGGGTGGAATGACGTTGTTGACAAAGAAAAACAAGGCATCCTCAGCTCGGAGATGAATTCGCTTCCGGATCAAGAAGTAGAACTGACCAACTGCCAAAGAGACAAGATACGATAAAGTCACAGGGATCAAAAAAGGCCTCAGAAGAGCAGTCACTACGGAGAGGCAGCATTTTCCCACCGACACTGCACCCCCACGCACAGGCAGCAAACCTGGGTCCTGGGTCAGGTTCCCACCTGTGAGATCAGAAGGCACCAGATACTTTTTTTTGTCCAGGTCTCCTATCCGAGCTTTGGGAGCCTTTTCTACTATCACCTATAAAAAGAAAGACGGAAATTAAGAAGCATCGAGGGGGGACAGCCCCACAGTCACCCCGTCGAGAACTCCAGAAACAAAACTGCTAGCACCCCAAGCCATCCAACTCGTTTTTCTTTGTCTGGGAACACGCGGTGCAGCCTCAAGCAGAGGCATCCTGACCCCGCAGCGTCAGGCTCACCTCGATATCCTGAATCCCCCGGCTGGGCGTCATAATAAACGAGGATCTTAGGCAGGCATGGCTCGTGCGGGCCGACGACAGCGTCGGCCTCGACGAGCCGGCCAGCTGGGAGGTGGCCATGGGAAGCCCCGACTGTCAAACTCCCTGCAGCCTCCCCAGCACTCCACACGTCTCCCTCGGCCAGCCGCGGCCCCCCACCCCCAGCTCCCTCGCCGCCCCGCTCCTTCCAACCTCCGCTCCCGGACACGGTAGCCCCTGGCCCGGTCCCCGGCCACCCCCGCCAGCAGCCCGATGCCCGCGCTGCCCCGCCGGACCCCAAGCCGGGCTGTGGCGTCAGAGCCAGCGCCCCGCGTCCGCGGCCCCGGCTACGGTTCTCACCGGAACCCGGTCCGGGTATTTCTTTCTGATCTTCTCGCCCTCAGAGCGGCGTTTCTCGAACGGATGCTCTTCTTTATACACGAACTTCATCCTCCCGGGAACCGGGCTGGACCGGGCTGGGCTGAGGGAACCCGGGGGGGGGCCGGGACGGGGGGCGGCGGCGACGGCGGCGACGCGCGGGCGGACTCAGCGGAGCGATCCCGGGACTTGCGCCACTTCCCTATTCACCAACCCCGCCCCCGGCCGTCGGGGCCGCCCCGCCCGCTGGGTTACGCTACTAGCGTAACGGCCCTCACGCCGCCGGCGTAGCACCACCTACTGACCGCCCCCCTCACGCTGCCTGCGTAATCGCTTTGGAATCAGCTTGAGGGCTACGCAGCCGACGTAGCCAAGGTGGTTGGTCTGGGCTATGGTCGAAAATAACCGAAAACCCACATTCCGCCGTGCCCCACCGAGCTGGGCACCACAAGGGCTCGGAACTGCCGATTGTATTCTGAGGCTTGGTGCTCCGAAAAGTCTTTTCGGATACAAGGTGAAAAGGGGGAGGGGGGGAAGCAGAGAATTTTAAGGACAGCTATTCACGAAACGCGTCGGTACGCCGAAGGCGGCTGCTGACTCCAAAACAAAGTAGTACCCAAACGGAGAAGCTGGATCTCCGGGAAGAAAGGAGGGCAGACACGAAACAGGTATTCGCAGAAACGCACAGAACGCCTAGGTTCCCAGGAGGAGTGGACCAATGGGGACCGGAGAGGAGGTCCGAAAGGTAGGGACTACGTCAGCGCGGAGGAACACCTTCGGCACTGGCAGCAACGAAAAGTCATGTGATCTCAGAGAAGGGCGGAGCGTCACGTGGCGGCCGCGGGAAGTAGAGCCGGCCGCGGGGGGAGGGGCGCCGGCGGGAGGGGAGGGGGCGGGGCCGAGGGCCGGGGCACTCTCTGCGTCCACGTCGGTGCGCCTGCTCACGGACCGCGGCTTCCTCCTGCCCTGCAGCTCTGGTTCGCCGGGACCCACGGCTGTCCCTCCGACCCCACCCAGGGCACTCATCCTGCGGCCGAGACCCTTCCTGCCAAAGGTCGACTCGTTCCCTGCTCCTTCCTCCGGAGCCAGCACCGCTGCTCCCTGACCCTCGGGCCTCGGCCTCCGCTTCGGGGAGCCAGGGTGGATGTGAACAAAGACTCCTCCCCTCATTTCCCAACCCTGAGAGAAGGACCTAGGGCAGCTTTGGTTTCAAAGTTATAATGCATGGTTTAAAAGAGAGGAAAGAAAAAGAGAGCGCGCCGGTTACAGGTCTGAGAGTATAGGGAGAAGGGAATGTAGAGGGAAAGGTTGGGGGCAGGGGGACAAGTTTGGGGAAAATCCAGTGGCCCAAAATCCCAGTTCCCCACCCACAGCCCAGCCCTTGGAGTGAAGAATTAGATCAGTTTTGTACAAGAGTTTTTAAAAAATCAAATCACAACAAAGCTGGCTTGGCTTTTCTTTGAGCCTCCCGGATTACCGAATGTCTGTGTGTCATTCTGGCCAGTCCTGTCTCCACCAGACAGTTTGGACTCTCCTGGGCCTCCGCTTATGTCCCAGTCTGGGGTTTCCAGAGAGTGCGAACACGAAGTTAGAGTGAGGCTGCTGCAGAGTCTGACCCATGTGTCCATCCAGACTCCGTGTGGAGTGCAGGGCTCCCAGGGCAGAGAGGGGCGGGAGGGGCAGACCCTGCCCAGACAGTCCTCACCATGGGACAGGGCATCAGACGGCATCCCGAGTGCTCACCCTCCCTTTCCCCCCCACCCCAACTCAGGTGGAGGGGGAGCAGCTGTCACCAGAGCCGATGTTGGTGAAGGTTTCGGCTCAGCACAGAACGAACATCAGCGGTGAACCTGGGACGACAATAACTTGCATTGGTAGAGTCCTCAAAACACTAGCGTTAGGCAGCCTCATTGGAGATGTGGGGCAAAATGATCACCTTTCTCACATGAAACTGAGGTCCAGTTTGCCCAAAACCCACTGGCTAAAAGTGATGAGCTTTACTGTAAGAAGGCCTGGGTTCAAATGCTAAGTTCTTAAGGGAAAAGAGATAAATAAGTCAAACAGGACATATATTTATTCCCTCTTGGGATCCCCCACCTCCTTTCCTCAGAAACCTAAGTGTCTAGCTTCCCTTACCTGAGGGCATCCAGCATTGGAAGCAGATTGAGAAGGGCGGTGTCGCTGGGGTCACTGAACCAGGATTTGATGGGGATGGCATTGTCTAGGACACATGAAAATAAATGCACGTGAGAAAAAACAGTTCGAGACAAGCTGATTTTTCTTTTTTTTTTTTTTTTCTTTTTATTTGGGAATGGGGATCATTGCTTTTAAATAGGTTCCTCCCCCGCCCCCCCAAACTCAGCAGCCTAAATGAAACCTTCCTAATTCATCCTCCAAAATAAAACTAATTTTAAATCACCATATCTCACATTAGCATGAGGCTGGCTTCTAGGCACTCATTGCCCCTGTGTCTCACCTGAAGCAAATTTGGTCTGAGCAACATGACCTATGAAAGGTGTATATCAGGGAAGAGGGACATCTCATGTAAAAGAAACCTCTTGCATCCTGACCTACAGTAAACCAGGAATCCCAGGCTCCTGGCTTTCAGAATGCTGCCTCAGAACCACTTGCCGGTCCTGCCAGACTGGCCGCCTTCTTGCATACCTGGGTGGCTCCTATAGGCCCCTGGGGAGTTATCCAGGATGACGATGCTGGAGAGGTCACTGTGGACCACAGAGAGGTCTTTGATGTAGCTGCCCAGTTCCAAAGTGCAGTGCTGGAGGGAAGGGCGAGCTGGGCATCAGGAGGAGACTCGGTCCTGTGACTGCTGTCCAGTCCCAACCTCGCCCTCGGCCAACCCACTCTCTCAAGGGGGTTAGGTGGTATATGCCTCCCCCTGCCACCCTCCCTCCAGGATCCCATTCCAGGGCAGCTGCCTCAAACTCAGATCCTTCCCTGGTGGACTCCCTGCCAAGCTTCCTCTCAGCCCCTCACCTGTCTGTAGTATCTCCTCTTGAGAATACTCCTGCTGTTGTCCAGTTTATCTGCCACAGCAGAGCCATAAATCTCCATGCTTGCTGTGAACACCACCAGCTCATACCACTGACTCACCTGAGATTGAGCGGGAAGAGGGAGGCGTCAGGAGAGGGGACCGTTCCTCTAGACATACAGTTCTGCACTAGGATTCCAGCCTGGTTCTTGGGGCCTCTCAACAACATCAAACATCTCTGAGAACACAAAACTCTGAAAACCCCCAAACTCAAGAGTCCTAGGCACTGTGCACCCTTAAGATTCAGGGATGCAACAACTAAAGAGCAGGCAGGCCAAGGAAGAACAGAATTACATAAGCACAACAAATGAACCCAAACTGCTGAAAGCCAGCCAACCGTCTTCTAACCTCCTCTGACTGTCCCACAACCTCTCCTCTCTAAAACTGTCGTACCCATTTCTCCTTAGCCCGTGCTTCCTCCGAATCAGCTAAATTCACAGAGCCCTAAAACCATTCTTTCGTCACAGAGCTCCCTGTATTTTCTACAAACTCACCACTTCCAAGAAGAAATCCACATGGGGCCTCTTATGTACAAAAAACCGGACGGGATGTTTGTCTATTACCACCTGCAGAGAAACAGGGAAGGGCTTGGGGGATGGTCCTGAGCACCAGAACACAGGCCCAAAAGACACCCCCACCACCCCATTGCCTGCTTCCCTCGTTGAGGCTGCCACTGCTGCCAGGGGACAGGGACAGGGACAAGACACTCTGGGATTGGCAAAGGAAGCCCAGGTCTGAACGGAGTAACAGACACAACCATCGCATCACTTCCCATCCCCACATACCTTGAGGATGAAGTCAGGGGGCGTTCCGGGCCGGACTGTGGGCCTTAGGACCCCATCATGATGGGAGTGAATAAGTGTCTCATCCAGATCCAGCACCAGGATCTTCCTCTTCACCTGACCTGAGCCACAATGCCAAGGATGATGATAGCAACTAACCTCCAGCCCGCATCTTGAACCCTACCTCACCCTAGAGGAGTCTTCCCAGCCAGCACACTCACCTAGCCGATTCCGGGACACGGGAGATAAGGGAAGGATGTCATATCGAACAGTCTGGTACTGAATTACCTAAAAATATCAAGAGAGGAAATTAGAACCCTTGACAAGGAACCTTTACCATATGCTGGGCATCCTGAAAGTGAGGATTATTTCATTCAATCCTCAAAACCGTAGTAGTAATAATATGATAATACTGACAAGAGCAGCATCTCATCTCCGAGGCTTAGCCAGGTTAAATAGCTTGTGTGAGACTGCAAGCTAAGAATGATCTTATCTGGTTACCTGTCCCCCCATTTAGAATGAAAGTTCCACAACATGCATGTTGTCTCCATCACTGTTGTATCCATGAGAGCACACATGGTGTGAGGACATATGCACAGATGCTCAGTTAATACCAGGGTCCTTGCAGGGGTGGAGGCGGGATGACCCCAGTGCCATTCGACCCAGGCACCTGCCCTCTTGACCACAATACTAGTGTGCTGTGCCAGAACAAAGAAACGCATGGCCCTCCGCACTTCTAGCCCAAGCATTCTTTGTGACAGCTCCCATTACCTCCCCTTGGGAACCTTAGTGGCCTGAGAGGAAGTCTTTGGGTACCTAAGGGGAAGGGAGGATGAGGGAATTCAGGGGTTGTCAGGTCAGCTAAGTTCCTCTGGCTGGGGGCCACCAGGCTTATTTTAACCAGCCACCTGTCCACTTCTGTGTCTCCCAGCCAAGTCACAAGTGGCAGAGAACCTCAGGCCTCTGACCTGCCTCCTTATTCCGGTACCCAGGGTAAGGCACAGAGCACTGGAAAGTCCCACCCGCCAGGATGACCGACAGGGTATCAGGAAGGCTAGGGTGAAGGAAGGGCCATGACAGAGGTGAGGAAGGGACAAGGACGTCACCACCTCAACCTTCCAGCTTCTCCAGGTTTTCTCTAGAGGCTCCTGTTTCTAGCCCTGCGATCTCTCCCACGCAAACCTAGGAGATCCCTTCCTCTACAAATCCTCTTTGGTCCATCCTTAGGCCTGAGCCTCACCAGAACCAGGCGCTCCCCCCTTGCAAACCACAGGGCCCTCTCCCCTTAATGCCAAGGCATCTGCCCTTCTTTTCTCCCCGGGCCTGGGATGAGGGCCGCAACAGCTCGGGTGTCCTGCCCTGCTATCTCGGGTTGCACATGCTGGGCATGTAGGGAATGCTCCAAACATCTGCCAGGAAGGGGGTGGGGGCCGAAAGCAGACTGGGAGGGAAGGAAAGGAAGACAAAAGGCTGTGGGGTCACTGCTGCCCCAGCAGAGAGTAATTTTGCTCATAACTAGCATCTGGATGGGCTGCAGCGCTACTCCCTGCATCCAGGGAGTGGAGGAGAGAAGGGGGTGTGCTCCAAGCAAGGCCAGGCAGAGAGAACAGTAGTTTACGTGTAAAGAGAACCCCAGGAGCTCACATCTCACACACATCTCAGTATCTCTGACCCCAAATTCTTGGCTGCTAAGGTGTCTCAGGGAAACAGCCCTGCCTGAGTATGACCACCTAGAAACAATCTTCACCCTAAATCAGGAAATAGAATAGAATGGAAGGGAGACACAGAATCCCAGACCAGACCCCCTTCCCCAGGTCAGTAAGTCCTCCACTTCCACCTCCACCTCCACCACCACCACCACCACCAAGGGCTCTCTGGAAATCCTCTGGCCAAGGCAGGCCCTCGCTGCTTTTATTCTTCTAAGTTTTACTGAGGTCCGCCAAAGAGGACAGACCAGAGAACTTCTGCACCTCGGCTTACTGAATTCTCCCCACTCTCAGATGAAAACACAAAAGAGTACGTTCATTTGATTATGTTGGCTTGCGGAGCTTTGACCTCCACAAAAAGCTTTGACCTCCGAGAAAAGCTCCAGGGAAGGCAACCCAGAGATCCAGAGATACTGGGGCATAGGCATCCTCTTTACTGCCCGCAGCGTCCCTCACAATGATGGGGTCCCCTGGAGAGGCAAGTGTGGCCACAGCTTCCAGTCTACAACTGACAAGCGCCATCTGCCCACAAAGACACCCAAACGTGAATGTGCTCCCTTCCCTGAACCCTAACATAAAAGCATCTTTCTCCGTCCTAGGGTGTCAATAAATCCAGATCCCCACGCTCTGAAATAAGTTTCCAGGCCCTTTTTGGAGGAGTCCCTGTGAAGCGACCCGCAGGGGTCTCTCCTTCACAGTCGAGGCCTGTCACAGAGGCTCTCCCACCCACCCCTACCCTTGACACAGAAGCCTGGCTTTTCCTTGTTACAAGACCTAACATCCACGGAGGTTCCCGGTAGCAGGAGGGTCTTCCGCAAGCCCACGTCGACACAGCCGGTGCCAGCAAACAGGTGTTCCCCTCCTCTTGGTTTCTTGAACAACAACTCCGGCTTCCTTAAAGGGCGCCCCACCAGCCCCCGAGAGTTGCCAAATCCTGTCCCCGACAGCACCCCCCATCTCGGTTCCCCTACTGGGGGGGCGCCCCTTCCCCACGGCACCCCACGCCCGGCTGAGGGTGCCCCCATCCTCTAACGGGAAAAGCCGCCGCCAGGACTCCGTTCCGAAGCTCCAACAGAGGCCCGACACTTTGCGAAACCCCGTGAGCAGGTCTGACATGGGTCCCCCCCCCGCCCGCCACCAGCGCCCACCCAGGCTCACCGTGCGGATCTGCCTCCGCAAAAGGTAAATGAAGAAGCTCCAGAGCTTGGCGGCGAAGGCCACGAACGTGCGCAGCCCCAGCAGACACTGCGTCCGCATCATCCCGATGACCCCGGCACCGCCGGCCCCGGGGCCCCCGCGGCCCAGCTCCGCCAGCCCCCCGGGGGCAGCCCCCCGCCGCCGGGAGGGGGAACGGGGGCCCCGAGTGGCAGGAAAGGCTGCAGAGAGGGGCGCGGAGCGGGCGGCTTAGAAAGCCACCCCCGGCGAGGGGAAAGCCCAGCGGAACCGGGAGCTGGGGGACAGGCGTGGGCAGCCCGCGGGGGCCCACATGGGCGGGGAGTGGCACCGTCGGCTTCGCGGGGGTTGCGGGCCGAGACCGGTCGGGCTAGGACGGGGTCCTCCGAGACCGGGAGGGAAGGGGATGGAGAATTGGGGGAGGGGGCAGTGGGGGAGGGGGCCGGGGAGAAGGGAGGGAGGGAGGAGGGAGGGGGGGGAAGGGGGGAAGCGGAGGGTGGCCCGCTGCGCAGGCGCGCTAGGGGGCTGCCCGCGGAAAAGGGCGGGCGGGGGCCGCGGCGCGAGCAGAGCCGCGGCGGCGGGGAACGGGCGGGCTAAGCGGAGGAGCAGAAGGAGGGGGAGGGGGAGCCGAGGGGTGCGGACCGCTGGGCCGAGGCGGCCTCCCCCTCCCCGAGGCCGGGGGTGCCTTAGCCGCTGGGGATCGGGGCTGCAGTCTCTGCAGCTCGATTTCCCACTCTGACAGGCGCCATTTTACCCCTGAGGGCTCCCTCCTCCCTTCGTCCCCCCCTTCCCCTCTGACACTGCTTCCGGTGATGACGTGTAGTCGCTTCACCAGGATTAAAGTTCCCCTCCTCGGCCTGTGAGGGCGGGTCTGGCGAGCGGAACGGGCTCCAGCGAGGCCGCAGAATCGCGCAAGCGCGGAAGGGGGCGGCGGGGCGGGGCCTGGGGCGCAGCGGGACCGCCGGGAGCGGCGGGGGCGGGGCGGGGTGACATCACTGGCCACCGAGGGGCGGGCGGGCTGACGGGCGCGTGCGGCGTCCTCCCCCTCCCACCGACAACTGCCCCAACGGCTCTTCGGGCCCTAATCGTGGAAAAAATGTCCGGCGTCTGTGCTCCGGCGCTCGGGAGAGGCCCCTCCGCGTGAGCCCCCCCTGGGATATTGCACATAATCACCTTTCATTCCAGACTAGGCTGTGTCTCAGTGGAGGGAGGATTCATGGGGGCCCCGCCCCTTTCTCCTGGAGGGGGCGGGGCTGTGGGCCGTGACAGCATCAAAGGGCGCCGGACAAGGGTCCCGACGCACCTTGGAGATGGAGTCTGTGTGGGGTCTGGGCGGCCTGGTGCTGCTGCGGGGTGAGGGCCTGCGGTACAGGGGGTTCCGAGCCGGGCTCCCGGGGCGGAAGCGGAAAGGAGGCGCCATGCGTCCTAGACTAGGGGTGGTCTCCAGGGACGGAAACGTCCGCGTTCTCATGCTGTTTCTCCTTCCCCTGCTGTCCCCAGACTCCGTGGAGTGGGAGGGGCGCAGTCTCTTGAAGGCGCTTGTCAAGAAATCGGCGCTGTGGTGAGTATCCCGCAGCTTCTCCCCCGAAGTCCCTGACGGAGGAGGGCGAGGGAAGGCCGGCCCCACTCCGTGACAATCCATCTCTGCCGTAGTGGGGAGCAAGTCCACATCCTGGGCTGTGAAGTGAGCGAGGACGAGTTTCGTGAAGGTTTCGACTCCAGTATCAACAGCCGGTACGTTGGGAGAGAGTGCCTTGGGTGTGGGGTCTCTTCAGGACATCCGTCTACAGCAGCAAGCGCAGGACCTGGTGTGCAGATAGGCATCGGAGGTGTGGGTAAGGGGCTTTCAGGAGGCGGAGATTCCTGAGAGGTGAGGAGTGGTGAGTATCTGGAGAATCCAGAGAATAGACCGTAGAAGCTGAGAGAGAAATAGAGCGTGATAAAAGGCTGTGAGTTTAGTGTCCTGGAAGATGAGAATGAATATGTTCCGGGGGCCTGGCTGGCTCAGTGGGCAGTGCCTGTGACTCTCAGTCCCAGAGTTGTGAGTTCCAGCACCACCTTGGGTGTAGATATTACTTAAAGATAAAATTTTGGGGCGTCTGGGTGACTCAGTGGTTGAGTATCTGCCTTTCGCTCAGGTTGTGATCCAGGTCCTGGGACCCAGTCCCTCATCAGGTTCCCTGCAGGGAGCCTGCTTCTCCTGCTTATGCCTCTGCCTGTCTCTTTTTTTAAGATTTTATTTATTTGAGAATGAGAGATCATGAGCAAGGGGAAAAGGCAAAGGAGAAGCAGACTCCCTGCTGAGCAGAGATTTGGACATGGGGCTCCATCCCAGGACCTATGACTATGACTGGAGCCGAAGGCAGGTGCTTAACCGACTAAGCTTACCCAGGCACCCAAAAATAAAATCTTTTTAAGTAAAATGAATATACTCTACCTTTTTTGGGTTATTCAGAATATCATGATGATCAATCCGGACATAGATTCCAAACTTGCATCAACTCTACCTAGCTGTAAGCTTCTGAGCAGTTTGTTCTAGAGGCAGAGGAAACAGCCTGTGCAAAATTAGGGATGTATGTGAAAGCATGCTGTTTGTGGGAGGTGGAAGAGCTTCCTGAGTCCATACAGATAAAAAGGTACCTTGTAGTAAAGGTTGTTAGCATGGAGAGGAGTTCAGATGTTATCCTAAAGGCAGTGAGAGTCCTTTTGAAATTTGGGAGGAGACTGATAACATCATACCTGTTAGACTACTCCAGTGGCTGATATGGAGACAGAAGGGGACAGCCTGGAGATCAACCAGGAGGATAACCCCTGCAGTTTTCAGGGTGTGCTCAAAGGACAAGTGTAAAAGGACCCCAGCAGGTGGAATTTCCAGGAGTTACAGACTGATGTAGTGAGGAGGTCAGGAGGCTCCTGAACCCACCCATGTGCCTGCTTGCAAAGACTACTATTCGGTCTGGAGAGCTCATTAGATTACATCTGTCTGTTCAACCCTAATTTTGAATCAGATCTTGGGATAAATTATGTTAAAATGGCATAAGAGAAGCAAAAGATAGGAGGTGTCTGGGAAGGAGTTCGACCACCATGAATCCTTAAAAATCCCAGGATTTTTTTTTTTATTTAAGATTTCATTTATTCATGAGAGAGAGAGGCAGAGACACAGGCAGAAGGAGAAGCAGGCTCCATGCAGGGAGCCTGATGTGGGACTTGATCCCGGGTCTCCAGGATCATGCCCTGGGCCAAAGGCAGGCGCTAAACCGCTGAGCCACCAGGGATCCCCGAAATCCCGGGATTTCTAACCCATGCCAGACTCCTTTATCTGCACTGCTATTGTATTAGTACGTAGTTCCGAGTGACTTAATTCTTATGTTCTCTAAGCTGTTTTATCAGCAGGAACCACGTGTCGTGTTGCCTTCTCTTTCTCTTTCCAAGGAATGATACGTTTTAAGCACTACTCAGGAAATAGTTGATTTTGATGATGATAGCAAATATTTATGAAGCATTTACTGTGTGTCAGGCATTGTTGTAAAGATCAAGTGGTGCGGTATCTCTATTCTACAAACAGAACCCAATCTCATATTAATTTATCAGGTGACTTTGGGTACATAGTAAAGCCAACCTTGGAGCTCAAGGCTTTGTGACGCCAAAGTCTATGCTATCAATCACGACGTTCTATCTTTCAGTGTTACCTTCCACTGATATTTAGGATATTAAGTCAGAAGACTAGAGCCCTGAAGATCACAGGGTGAAGTCAGGACTGAGGGAAGGAGGGCAGTATTAAGTTATTTCCTGTTTTCCCTCTGCAGGCTGGTTTACCATGATCTCTTCAGAGACCCCTTCAACTGGTCACAGGCTGGAGAAGCCCTTCCAGGGGGACCCCTGGGAGCCTTGCGAGCCCTGTGCAGAAGGACAGAGCCTGGTCCTGTCACCATTGCTCTCGATTCACTGAGCTGGCTGCTGCTGCACCTCCCCTGTACCACCCTCTGCCAAGCCCTGTGTGCCTTGAGCCAGCAGCATTCCCCCCTTGGTGAGACTCCCCTTCGTTCTTCTTATATGCCTTCCCCTGCCAAGGAACAAGCCCTTTTCCATCCTAAGAAAAACCATATTAGAAATTTCCAGTTGGGCCTTATTCTATCTCTAATAATTGTTTTCATTCTAGACTGCCACGATTGCCATCTACTGATGACTTTATTTTTTCGCGAAGTTCTTTCTTACTCATTGGTTTCGTTCATTGAACAGATACGATATCATGTAATATGTCAGGTACAATAGTAGATGATAGGAAGATAAAGGCTGAGTGTAGTCAGATTCCCACTCAAAGTTCCATAAAGGATATAGACAGGTAAATAAGCAATTACTAGATAGTCTGATAACAGCCATGACGATAGAGGAAAAGGCAGTATGTTTTGAGGAAAGACGTGTCCTAAAGAGCAAGCAGTTGCCCTGGCACTAGCCTGAAGTATCCTGTGGGTTCTGCAGTGGACTTTGGAGCCGGACACCCAGCTTGGTGTTAAGGTGTTTGATATCTCAGTGTTTGAGTTTGCTCTATAAAAGGATGGGGGGGGGGTGAATTGATAGCAATTCCAGATGGTTCATCCTAATACTGTTTCTGCAGGTCAGATAGGGACAGACGTCAAGTGGTAGCAATTTCACGTGGTTCAACCTAAAAATGCTGGCCCTCATAAGGATTAAAACGTGAAAGTATCTGGTACAGTGTGTTGACACGTGGTAGATGCGCCCAGAAAGGGAGGGAGCCAAAGGATCCCCTGGGGAGTGGATCCAACTGGGATCCTAGTGTATAGTTCCAAAGCCTGCAAGTAGCTCTGTGCATCAGAGATGAGGCAGAGATCAGAGGGGGAAGGTGTTAACCGCATCCTGAAGGCCGTGAGGAAGAGGCTGCTAGGACTGAGGTCAGCGTGGGCCGTGATCAGATTGGCCCTGGTGAGGTGAGGGCTGAAGGAGTGAGGTGAGACGAGCCCGGGGGAGGCAGGACTGGCAGAGGCGCCATGGAAGGTGGGCCTCACCTCGTGTGCTCCTGCCTTACTGTGGGATTCCAGGCCGCTGTCCTGCAGGTTCCCCACTGCCCTTCGCGCCCTACCCTTCTGCCCCTCCAGGTGGCAGCCCCCCCGTGGAGCCTGTCCGTGTTCTAGGCCTGCTACACATGGAGCTTCATGGCCCAGGCCCCATGGGAGCATTGAGCAGCCTGGCCCAGACTGAAGTGACCCTGAGTGGGACAGCAGGCCAGGCCTTGGCCCACATCCTCTGTCAGAGGCCCCGCCAGCACCCAACCCACCAGGTCAGGAGAACCCCAGGCGAGCACTGGAGGTTGGGGTCACCCACAAGGGGCGTTCGGATGGGAAAAGCAGTAAGAGCTGACATGATGAAGTACTTCCTGCATTCATCGTTTTGTCATTTTCCTCAATCTTCACAGCTACCCCGTCAGGTCGATTGTTTTATTATACCCATTTAGCAGCTTGGGGAAGGTTACCCAGAGCTCCAAAGAGTAACTGGTAGAGCCGGGATTTGAAGTCAAGGTTTCCTGACTCGGATTCCGTGAGCTTAACCAAGAAGAGGTGTCAGCTTCCAAGAAACGGCAAAGGAGGAAAGACTGGAAACAGTTCCTGGGGGAGGAGGAATGAGTCCCGATGGAGTGGTTGGAAGGAGGGCTGAGGAGGGAAGAGCAGGTGCCGTAAGCAGCCCATTACATAGAAGATCGGGGCCTGGGGCCATTAGATCCAAGTTCTCCCTTGTTTGGTTCATAGGGTGGAAAACACCTTTCTGTTAATACTCTTTTTTCTCCCCAGACTCAATGTTTCTCCATCCTGCCTGACTTCAGCCTAGATCTCCAAGAGGGACCCCTGCTAGAATCCCAGCCCCACCCAGATCCTCACATACCGCCGGTATCTAGGGGTGCCAGGGCCAGAATAAGGGAATGGAGATGGAAGAATAAAACCTGCAGAGGTTGGGGGTGGTCAGGGATTCCAGCATTGAGGCAGAGTGGCAGCATCCTTTGTACCTACAGGTGGAGCCCACAACTCATTTGACCTTTAACCTTAACCTGTCCAAGAAAGAGAGAGAAGCCAAAGACAGCCTGACACTGCCCTTCCAGTTCAGCTCTGAAAAGTAAGGTTGGGGGCGCTAGGCACCTGGGTTCTTGAGTAGAGCCCCACATGTGGGCTTGGGATGGGAGTGATAGCTAGTTATTGATTAACCTCCCAGACTTCATAGGGGCTGAAGTCCACCTCCAGAGACAAGTCTGGGGAGTGGTTCGCTATCCACTCATACTCCCAACAAGGCAAAGGGGCCTTTATGTCTTTTTTCTGTGCATTGGAGCCTAGGGTCACAGAGCAATCTGAGGCTGGCCAGCCCAGACTCCGGGAAAGTGGCCCTACAGATCTCTAGACAAGAGTGCTGGGAGGACAGGAAGCTAGATGGGTGTGGCAAAGACAGGTTAATAATGACTTCAGTATATGCCTGCTGTTCTCTGCCCAGTGTGTGGGTGGGTGAAGCAAGAGTGGCAGGATCCCTGCCCTCAAGCTGCTAAGAACGTGAGTGTCATTAGGAGAGCGGTATGAGAGTCTCTATCCCGTACCAAATGGTGCTTTGGTACTAACTAAACGGGGAGGTTGGGGAAAGGGACTCGGAGCAAGAAAACCTGGAGGGCAAAGAGGAGGGAGTCAGTCACCTGGAAGAGTACACAGATGTGACCCATCACCCACCCTCACCAACACCAATTCTCCCCTTCTCTGTCCTCAGGCAGCAGGCTCTCCTGCGTCCTGGGCCAAGTCAGGCTACCAGCAACATCTTCTATGAGCCGGATGTGTATGATGACTTGGACCAAGAGGACCCAGATGATGACCTGGATGTTTGACTGGCGGGTTGGACTGGCCTAGAATTGGAGGGGAAAGACCTTGGACCCATAACCATCCTTTGGCTGTTTGCTTTGGCCTTGCCCTGTCCCTGCCCCCACCTTGTTCCCTGGTGTGGGGGCCCTGCCCCATGACCCGTAAGTCAGAGTAGCTTCCCATCAGGACAAAAGGTGGGAGGGGGGTGTTAGGGGAAGGTGAAGAAAATGGGAACCCCTCCCCTCCCCACGTAATAAAATTTTTATTTTTCTACTGAAAAAGCAGCTTTGGTAGCTGTTCAAACAAGAATTGGGAGTGGAAGGGACTGAAGAATGGGAAGAGGTGAGGGAAGCCAAGCACCTCAGTCTTCTAGAGTCAGTGGGCAGTGTTGGGGCCTGAGTGACAAGGAACAGTGGCGCAGAGAGAACAGTACATGTTTTAAGCGGAAGCCGGCACATTTAAAGGTTCCAGGTTCCCCGCAAAGATTTGGGGTGGAAGAAAGTAAAGGCCCTGACGGGGAAAAAAAAGAAACGTACTTTCCAAAACATACTTTTTTTATTACTGTACAAAAAGCACATCCTCCCTTTTTGTCTCCCCCACCCCACCCCACCCCCACCCTGGGAACTGTACATGGTGTGCGGGGTGATGAGGCGAGGCTCCAGTTCCACACCCCACCCATGGGCTGAGCTCTGCCCCCCAGGTCATTTCAGCACCTGGGCACACCAGAGGCTGCCAGGCTGGGGCTGGGGGGGGGGGTCCCAGCTCACACGTACTCCTTGGCAGAGTTGGGCTTAGGGTAGGAGCGGGGTGCACGGTACCCAGCTTTGCTCTCGCTCCCAGGACAGGAGCAAGAGAGCAGGGCACCTCCCAGAATGACCAGAGCAGACCCTGCCCAGCCAATGAAGATGGCAGGACCAAACTCGTACCTACGGAGAGAGGGGGTTGGGGTCAGAAATCCTGCCTTTCCAGACACCAGGAACGTAGACCTATGTCCCCTCAAGAGGCAAGGCTCTCATACTTACTTAATATTCATGGGGACCAGGGGGTTGTAGAAGTCCGTGACAATCTGGTGGCCGTACCAGGAGCAGGCTACCAAGGCAGCAAGACCTGGAGATAGAGTGGTTCAGTGGTTCGGGTGTATTAGGTGACCCCAAACCAGCACCTGGTGCACCCTCACTCCAGGACACAAGGGGAAGGCCCTTGAGCCCACCTGGGGCCTGTTGCTCACCTCCCACAATGAAAATGATGCCTCCGGTCATAGCTATTCGGGCCTTCTTCACTTTGTCGTCTCCCCCACAGTTGGTACACTTCATGCCCATCGTGGCCACAAACATGGCCAGGAATCCCAGCACCAGGGACACCACCATCAGGGCACGGGTGGCCTGCAAGGCCGCTGCGGAGCAGGGGTTAGGACGCCCTCACTGCGGGAAGTGTGCGCGGCTCCCGCCTTCGGGCCGCCAGCCTGGGGCCCCTCCAGCCTGGGGCCCCTCCGGCGGCGGCCTCGGACCGAGCCGGTGGATCCTGCCCCTCCCGGCTCCGCGGCCTTCCCGCCCCGCCCCGCCCTCTCCCGGCCATGGGACCCGCCCGGGGCGCAAGGGTTTCGATGAAACTGCCCGGGGTTTGGGGGGAAGGGGAGGACCGGCCTAGCGGAGGGAGCGGAGGCGGAGGCCGGAGACCCCCGCGGGCCACACGGTCTGGCCCGCGGCCCAGCGCTGACCCCGCTATCGTGGCCACCGGGTTTGTGGCTTCAGCTAATCGGCCGATAAGATTACAGGCCGCCGCCGGCGGCCCGTCTGACGGAGCGCACGGCCCCTCGCCGACCCTGCGGCCTCCGCCGCGCGCCACCTTTTGTCCGGGAGAAAAGGGCGGGAGGCGGAGGCCGCCACCTGCGCGGGGCGGCGGGGGAGGGTCCAAGGGGCGCGCAGGCCGACGAGCAGCCGCTGGAACCCGGGCCCGCGGCCCTCCCGCGCCCCTGCCCGCCGCGGCCGCTTCCGCTTCCTCCTCCCCACCCGCTCCCCAGCAACCCCGGGCGTCGGGCCGCGGCAGCCCGCACCCCACACCCCGCCCGGCTCGGCCGCCCCGTCGGCCCCGTCGGCCCCGTCGGCCCCGCGGCCTTACCCGACAGGGCCAGCACCGAGTCGTACATTTTGCAGCTCATCATGCCGGTGCTCTGCGTCACGCACTCCATCCACAGCCCCTTGTACATGGCCTGGGCCGTGATGATGTTGTCGCCCGCGTACGAGCTCATCTGCCACTGCGGGATGGCGGTGCTCGCCACCAGGCCCGCCCAGCCCACCAGGGCCAGGGCGAAGCCCAGCAGCTGCAGGCCCGAGTTGGCCATGTTCGCCCTCGGATGAGGTTGGGGACGCCGGGTGGGCGACCCTGCGGTGAAACAAAGCAAATTTGGGGGGCGGCCCCACGGAAAGACAACTTGCGGCGGAGTCTTAAGTCACCCAAAGAGAAGGTTTGGGTCGGTGGTCCCAAATCTTTTTGTCACCCGGAGAAAATAAATCGATCCTTCCGGCGGGGCGAGGGTCTCAGCTGGAGGAAGAGGCTCCGCTCGAGGACCGGCGGTCCAAAGAGCGATCCGCGAAGGCCGGGCGGTCCCCTCCGGCGCTCTGGGCGACCCTACTCATACAAAAGGCAGTCGGGCAGTGTCCGCGCCGTCCTGGAGGCTGGAGGTCCCCAAAGTGCCCTGGGCGGGAGACCTGGGGCTGCAGGGAGAGGGCGAGGCTGCTCAGCCGCGAGCAGCCAGGTGCGGGCGGACAGGTGCGGCGCACCTGAGTATATGTAGGGCGTCAGGGGCGCGCCCCCGCGGGCACCGGGAGCGCGGGGCAGGCGGGACCGGAGGGGCGGCCGAGGGTGACCTGACGTCACCAAAGGGACACTCACCTGAGCCGGAAGTCCTGGCCCCCACCCCTCCGGGCCCAGGTGAAGAGGAAGAAACATGAGCGCCAGGGTCACGCCCCTTCTCTGGCCCGGCTCGGGCCGCTGGTGGGGAGGAGGTGGAGGCTTCTTGGGAGTTCCACGCTCGAAGTCAGCCCCTCGAGACAGGACTTCCCTCGGGAGCCAGGGTGCCCCCTCCCCTCTCCCCAGCAGGTGAGCCTGGGTACTATGGAACCAGAGCTGTGGAGGGACGCTCTGGGCTCCTTCTCTCCTCCTACCCTCCCCCCTCCCGCAGGGACTCTTGGTTTCTACTCGAGGTGTATTCCTGGCCCTGCCCTACTTTCACCCCCACCCTCTGCTCTTTTTTTTTCAGTTGGCTATCCCAACCGTCCCCAGCTTCAGGAGCCCCAGCTCCAATCCTCAGAACCCTGCTGCCTTCGGCACCCTCCTGGGAGTCTCCATACCCAGAGCCACCGCCCTGCGCCCGCTGCCCACCTCCTTCTGTGCTGCCCCACTGCTGACATCCTGCTCCCAGGCAGGGCGCCCCGATACCCCCATCTTCGTGGCTCTCCGAGCCAATCTCTATCCCTGACACAACTCTTGCCTGGGCCCTTTGCGCCCCACCCCCACCGGCGATCACCGTCCCCCCTGCCTCGAGGCTCCTTCCTAGCAAAAGGACAAAAACTCGGAGGCCAGAAGTTCAGCAGAGGGTGGGGAGCAGGGTAAGGCCTGGGTCAGATTCTTGGCCACACCTGTCATTCCCCTCCCTTGGAATCTTTCCAGAACCCATCCACTTTCTGGCTTCCCCCTCCCTCCAGCCCTACTACACGTTTCCTTTTCCTTCGAGCCCAGACCTGACTGCACTCTTCCCATCCTCTGGCGGCACTGTCTCCCCAACACCCAGCTCCCCGGTGGCCTTGGATGCGGCCCTCAGAACCCCAGGTGGCCCTTGGGCTTCTGTTCCCACGCTTCCCAGACTGTTGCCCCCACCGCCCTGTGGACATCTCTACCGAGTGTCTCCAATAGCTCATCCCGCCCTCGCCTCGTGTCATCTCCCCTGCCTGCCTTTCCTCCGTCCCATTCCGCACCCCTTCTGAGTCGCCCTTGGAGCCCCTTCTCGGGAGCCCAGCCGCACCACACCCCTGCCCCCTCGCCCAGAGCCCTCTGCACCCTCCTCTCCTCTGCTCCCACTCCTGGACTCACACCTTCCCATCTTCTTCTCCATTTCTCTTTCTCTTTACCTCCACTCTCTCCCATTTTCCGTTTGTCTTCCCCCTTTGAAACATTTCTCCGTAAGGCTCTCCTTTTATGCAGTAAAAATATTAAAGGGCCCCGGGACTGAGCTCATCTCCCTGCACTTCTACAAAATGCAGACTTCGATGAGTTCTTTGTTGTTCGTTTTTATTTTTCTACTTTTTTGATTAATGGTGAGTTGGGTTTTGTTAAGGTGCTTTCCGGCTCCAAAATGACATGTTTCTTGTTACCATCCTATATCCAGTTTGTCTCCAAGCTCACTGCCACTACCTCAGGCCCACCCACTGTCACCCCCTGCCTGCGTACCACCAGTGCCTCCAAACCAGCATCCCTGCTTCCCTGCTTTTCCTTCCAAAATCCATTATCCAGAAGGAAACTTGTGTGTGTGTGTTTCAAACTTAGGTCTTGCTACTTTCAGTTTAAAATCCTTAAAATCGGGGCACTCAGGTGGCTTGGTGAGTGAGTGTCTGCCTCCGACTCAGGGCGTGATCCCAGGGTCCTGGGATCAAGTCCCTCATCGGGCTCCCCGCAGGGAGCCTGCTTCTCCCTCTGCCTGTGTCTCTGCCTTTCTCTGTGTGTCTCTCATGAATAAATGAATCAAATCTTTAAAAAAAAATAAATTTAAAATCCTTGAAATTGAAGTGGCCAGGTGGTTCAGTCGGTGGAGCATCTGCCTTCAGCTCAGGTCATGATCCCCGGGTCTTGGGATCGAGTTCCACGTGGGGCTCCCTGCTCAGCTGGTACTGCTCTTCCTACTTGTGCTTGCTTGCTCTCTCTCTCTCTCTCAAATAAATAAAAATCTTTTTTTTTAAATCCGTAAAATCTTCCAATGTCATGCCTCTGCTCCTCTTGCTCCATGGATTTGGCAAATAAAGGCCATATTGTGGCTTATCAGACCGGGCCTCAGCCCCACTGGCCTTCTCTCCACCTCTGACATCTATTACTTTCCCGCCCACCAAAGTACCCTTCACACACTCTGTTCCCTATGCCTAGATGCTTTTCTCTGTGCTCCTGACCTGCCTTCCTCTACCCGACTCATCCCTGAGGGATCAGCTTATATATCACTTCTCCTGGAAAGCCTGGCCTGACCACCCCGCCCCAGACTGAGTCATATCACCACTACTCCAGCTTTAACTTTCAAAATTCTTATCATATCATGGTTTCAGACTATTTACTCTGCGTGATTATTTATTCAATGTCAGTCTCCCACTGTCGATGTGTCTGGGTTTATCGCCAATAAATATTTGATGAACGAATGAAGAAACAAAAAGTGAACAATATCTTCATTTACTTGCTCAGCAGATATTTTCCGTGTTCCTGGATAACGTACCAGACACCATGCTTGACGCCGAAACAGGAGAGATGAGGACACTGCACTCATGTCACTTAGATTCTAGAGGGAGGAAACAGACCACAGGGACAAAAAGAACATGGTGCATGTTTTAAAGGCAATAAGACGGGCAGTGTGATGAGGTTGGGTCCACTCTAGACATCAGGGAGAACTTCCCAGGAAGTCACCATAAAATAAGGAGCCAGCTGAGAGAAAAGACCATGTTGTAGGTAAAGGGAATGTCCAAGTGCTGGAATCCCATGTCAATTTAGCCTTTGCAACTTTGTAGTATTAATTTAAAGCAGGATCTCTCAACCCCAGTACCTTTGACATTTGGAGCCAGATAATTTTTTTTGAATTTTTAAAAAAGATTTATTTATTTATTTATTTATTTATTTATTTATTTATTTAAGAAAGAGAGAGAGAGAGAGCGCACACAAGCATGAGGTGGGGTGGAGCAGAGGGAAAAGCAGACACCCCCCTGACCAGGGAGCCCAATGTGGGGCTCAATCCCAGGACTCCAGGATCATGAGCTGAGGCATGAAGGCAGATGCTTAGCCAACTGAGCCACCCAGGCGCCCCAGGAGCAGATAATTCTTTGTTGTAGGTGACTGTCCTGTACATTATAGGACATTTAGCAGCATTGTTGACTTGCACTGATGAGATGCTGTAGAACCCTCCTCTGTGCCCCAGTGTGACAATCTAAAATGGCTCCAGACACATTGCCAAATGTCCAAATGAAGGGACAGGCAAAATGGGTCCCAGTTAAGAGCCACTGAGTTAAAGTGTGACCAGTCAACATCACTGTGGTTATTTTGCTCTAGTAGCTTCAGGTGAATGGTTGGGTTCAAGGAGCAAATAGATGGATGGGCGAACTTAACCAGGATTGGGATTTTGCTAAGAACAGAGAGAAATGATTTAATATATTTGCATGAGAATGTTTTATGTAGGGATCCCTGGGTGGCGCAGCGGTTTGGCGCCTGCCTTTGGCCCAGGGCGCGATCCTGGAGACCCGGGATCGAATCCCACATCGGGCTCCCGGTGCATGGAGCCTGCTTCTCCCTCTGCCTGTGTCTCTGCGCCTCTCTCTCTCTCTGTGACTATCATAAATAAATAAAAATTTAAAAAAAAGAGAATGTTTTATGTGTTATATTGTGGATATAAATTGGGAAAGAAGGAAAGTAAGCCTAAAAAAATAAAATTAGCAATTGAGATAACCATATAATTTTCTTTTTTTTAATTAAAGATTTTATTTATTTATTCCCTGCGGGGAGCCCGATGCAGGACTCAAACCCTGGACCCCGGGGTCACTACCTGAGCTGAAGGCAGATGTTCAACCACTGAGCCACCCAGGCATCCAAGAATATGGAACTCTTGATCTTGATCTTGGGGTGGTGAGTTCGAGCCCCACGTGTAGCCTAATGGTTACTTAAAAATAAGTAAATAAGTAAATAAATAAATAAATAAATATCACCTGAATATGAAGACTAAAACTGCAGAGTTGTTGAAATAAAATGCAAAAGAATAGAACAGTTTTGTGGTACAGAGATGGAACAAAACATTTGCAAATTTTCCAAATCACAAACCATAAGGGGAAAATCTATTATTTAAGGATTTATATTGAAGTTCACCAAAGAATAATTAAAGGGCAGATGACAGAATGAGAGAAAATATTTGCAAAGTGCAAATCTGACGAAGGACAGATGTCATTTTTTAAAAGATCTTATTTATTCATTTGAGATAGAGAGAGAGAGACACAGCATGAGCAGGAGGAGATGCAGGGGGAGAGAGGGGAGCAGGCTCCCTGATGAGCCCCACATGAGACTCAGTCCCAGGACCCAGAGACCATAACCTGAGCTAAAGGCAGATATTTAACCATCTGAGCATCCCCTGATGTCATTTTTAAAAAACTTTTTGCCAGTCACAAGAAAAATACCAAGACTGCAGCCCCGGTGGCCCAGCGGTTTAGCGCTGCCTTCAGCCCAGAGCGTGATCCCGGAGACCTGGGATCGAGTCCCACGTCGGGGTCCCTGCATAGAGCTTGCTTCTTCCTCTTAATCTTAAAAAACAAAAAACTCCCAAGAGAAAAGAATCTTAAAAACAAAAAATCTTAAAAAACAAAAAACTCCCAAGAGAAAAGGAGCAGAGTATACAACAAGGACATTTACAAGAGAAGAAAGCCAGGATGCAACAAGTGTTTCAACAGATTTTCCAAACTATAAATCACCAGATGAAACTGCAGTAAGACATATCTTTCATCCATTGAACTGAGAAATATTACAAATCCAAAGAAATTTTCATTTATTGGATTAAAATCTCATACTCCATTCTGGTATTTATTTATTTATTCATTTATTCATTTATAAAGATTTTATTTCTTTAACCACCAGAGGGAGACAGAGCACAAGCAGGGGGAGCAGCAGAGGGAGAGGGAGAAGCAGGCTCCCTACAGAGCAGGGAGCCCCATGTGGGGGCTTGATCCCAGAACCTCAGGACCGTCACATGAGCCAGAAGGCAGACGCCCAAGCAACTGAGCCACCCAGGATCCCTTATTTTATTTCTTTAATTTTACTTATTTTAGTTTTTGATAGAGAGCGTGTGAGCAGTGAGGGGCAGACGGAGAGAGAGAGAAGCTTAAGTAGACTGCATGCCCAGCAGGGAACAAGATGTGGGGCTGATTTCATGACCCCTGAGATCATGGCCTGAGCCTAAATCAAGAGTCAGAAACTTTTTTTTAAAAGATTTGATTTATTTATTCATGAGAGACACACAGAGAGATGCAGAGACACAGGCAGAGGGAGAAGCAGACTCCACGCAGGGAGCCCAATGCGGGACCCGATCCCAGGACCCCAGGATCACGCCCTGAGCCAAAGGCAGGCGCCAAACCGCTGAGCCACCCAGGGATCCCCAAAAGTCAGAAACTTAACCGACTGAGCCACCCAGGCCCCCCCCATTCTGACTTTTAAAGGCCTTACCATCCCAAGTGTTAGTGAGAGTGTGAAGAAACAGAAATTCTCACACCTTGCTGAGGGGAATGACAAATGGTACAACCACTTTAGAAAACAGGTTCATACAAATTTACAGATATGTCTGTAATATAATCTAGTTGTTCTAGTTCTTTTCCAAGAGTAATGCAAGCACAGTGTCCATACAAAGACTTGTACCTGAATGGTCCTGGCAGTTTTATCCATAGGAGCCTACAACTGGAAGTGACCCAAATGACAGCAACAGGTGAATGGGTAACCAGACTGGCTACTATTGATAATTGAATCAATAATCTTCAGGAATAAAAAGGAATGAACTCTTGATACACACAACCACACATATGAATCTCAAAATAAATCCATAAAGTGAAAGAGGCCAGACAACAGTACAATCTGGGGGCCCCTGGGCGGGTCAGTAGGTTGTGTGGCTGACTCTTGGTTTCGGCTCAAGTCATGATCTCAGGGTGGTGGGATGGAGCCCAAGATTGAGATCAGCTCCACACTCCGCAGGTAGTCTGCTGGGATTTCTTTCTCCCCCCGCCCCTCCCCTTACTCGTGCTCTTGTTCTCTCTAAAATAAATAACTTTTTTTAAAAAGAGAGATAGAGTAAATTCTGTATGTTTCCATTTGCATGAAATTCCAGAAAATGCAAAGTGTTCTATAAGGACAGCACTGGCTGCTTAGGGTGGGGTGCAAGGGCGGTGGGGAGGGATTACAGAGAGATACAAGGAAATTTGCCGGGGGAAGATGAATATGCTCATTCTCTTGATGACAGTTCCATGGGTGTAGACATTTGTCAAAACTTACCAAATTGTACATTTGAACACATGTGGAGTTTATTGTTTGTCAACACCTCAATAAAGCTGTTAACACACACACACACACACACACAAATCCTTATTCAGGATCCACGAGAATCTCTTTTAAAATAAAAATAAGGGGATCCCTGGGTGGCGCAGTGGTTTAGCACCTGCCTTTGGCCCAGGGCACGATCCTGGAGACCCGAGATCGAATCCCACGTCGGGCTCCCGGTGCATGGAGCCTGCTTCTCCCTCTGCCTGTGTCTCTGCCTCTGTGTGTGTGTGTGTGACTATCATAAATAAATAAATAAAAATTAAAAATAAAATAAAGTAAAATAAAATAAAAATAAGGGGCAGCCCCAGTAGCTCAGCGGTTTAGCGCCACCTACAGCCCAGGGCGTGATCCTGGAGACCCAGGATCGAGTCCCACGTCAGGCTTCCTGCATGGAGCTTGCTTCTCCCTCTGCCTGTGTCTCTGCCTCTCTCTCTTTCCTCTCTGTGTATTCTCATGAATAAATAAATAAAATAGGGATCCCTGGGTGGCGCAGCGGTTTGGCGCCTGCCTTTGGCCCGGGGCGCGATCCTGGAGACCCGGGATCGAATCCCACGTCGGGCTTCTGGTGCATGGAGCCTGCTTCTTCCTCTGCCTGTGTCTCTGCCTCTCTCTCTCTCTCTGTGACTATCATTAAATAAATAAATAAATAAATAAATAAATAAATAAATAAATAAATAAATAAATAAAATAAAAATAAGGGAGATGCCTGGGTGGCTCGGTCAGTTAAGCATCTGCCTTCGGCTCAGGTCATGATCTCAGGGTCCCAGGATTGGCCTTGCGTTGGGCTCGCTGCTTGACGGGGAGTCTACTCATCCCTCTCGCTTTGCCCGCCCCCCCCCCCCCGTTGTGTGCTCTCCCTCAAATGAATAAGATCTTACAAATAAATAAATAAAATAAAATAAGACACAGGTCAGAGAACACAATGCCCAAAGAACTGTGTCGTGAATTCGATCCTCTGCAGATAAGACCCTGATCTAGAGACAACATGGGGCAAAGAGACAAGGAGGGCAGCAGCATTGCTGGAGTCCAGAAGCAAGGTTGCCCTACAGGACCTGGAAGCAAAGTGGGCCTGTGGAGTAGGAGCCGGAGCCAGTGTGCCTGTAGGGGTCCCCCGCTTTGCTGCCTGCCCCCCGCCCCCGCCGGCCCCCGCCAATCTCTTACCTGCCTTGAGCAGAAGGCAGTGGTCCCAGGAGCTTGGCAGACAAAAGCCCAAGGGGATGAGGCCCCCCCCGCCCCCCGGGGCAGAAGGCAGAGTTTAGGAAGGGCTGCAGCTGGTTCCATTGAATGAGCCAAAGATCACTCGGCAAGATCCACACCCCTGGTCCCCAGCCAAGGTCCTCACCTCGCCACCCCTCCCTGCCCTGCGTCCTGTGCCTCTCCTTCCCTTCCCATCTTCTATCAGCACCCTCGCTCCCACCTTCCAGGCCATTCTTCCTCCTCCCTGCCAGCTCTCCTGCTCTCTCTCATTTCCTCTTCTACTTCCCCATCACTTCCAAACTACCCTATCTATCTACTTCTAGCTCTGACTTACTTTGATTCTACTTTTCTGGGGGTGGGGTGGGGAGGGGGTTAAACCCCTAGAAGGGTCATTGTGTGATCACCCCCCAACCTGCTCTATTGGCTATAAGGACCAGACCCCTCATTTCATCCATTCAGCATTTGCTAGGTGCCAACTGCTAGGCTGGGTGCTAGGTCCATAGCGGTAAACAAAGTGACCTTCTCTTAAGGCTGTCCTATTGGAAAGAAATGGTGACACTCTACTACACTGGGGACACATGGTTTGCTTTTTTTCTTTTTTCTTTCTTTCTCTTTCTTTCTTTCTTTCTTTCTTTCTTTCTTTCTTCTTTCTTCCTTTCTTTTCTTTTCTTTTTTCTTTTCTTTTTTCTTTTCTTTTCTTTTCTTTTCTTTTCTTTTCTTTTCTTTTCTTTCTCCTGGAGGAAGCCAACAAAGATTTCACAAAGGGCATGAGCATGTTTTGAAGGGTGAATAGGAGTCCTCCAGTATTCCAGCCTGAGGCTTTTGTCCATCAGAGGCACCCAGGAGAGAGATGGCATAATGTGTTCTGGGTATAAGGAGTTAGGTGTTGAGTAGAACTAGAAGGTGAGGCAGAGATATGACAAGGAAGGCAGGAGGCTTTGGTCACTCTGAAAAGGGGTTTGAACTGGTTTTGGGGGTGTTTTTTCTAAAAAAAATGTTATTGATTTATTCATGAGAGACACACAAAGAGAGGCAGAGGCACAGGCAGAGGGAGAAGCAGGCTCCCTGAGGGGAGCCCAATATGGGACTCGAGCCCAGGACCCCGGGGTCATGCCCTGAGCCAAAGACAGATGCTCAACCTCTGAGCCCCCCAGGCGCCCCAATGGGTTTGAACTTGACAGTAGGGGCAGCAAAGAACCATTGACTTTTGGGGCAAGGGTGATGAGTGATTTTTTTACATTGAACTCAGCCCTCCTCCTAAGAGGAAGGAAGGAGCAGGGGGTCATGATGGTCTGGATCCAAGTGGCAGCTGTACAGGTGGAGAAAATCAGATGAACATGAGCTTAGGAGGTCAGCACACCGATGCGGTTAATAACTGGATAAGGGTGGGGATGGGGGGCAGGGGTGGAAGAGGAGAGGAGTGGAGCTCGACCTCCAGTATTCTCACAGGAGCGACAGGGTGGCCAACGGGACATCCACCGGTGTGAGGGCCCTAAGGAGGAGGAACAGGTTCGCACGTGCGGCGCACGCGAGCTGCCTGGTGCAGGTGGCAGCCCAACCGTGGGATCCCGAGCTACAGATGGAGCACGTATGGGAGCCTTGCCGGGGAGGAACCGGGAGGGACGCCTCCCCTCACCCTACGACTCTGCCCTCATCCGCGGCGGATCTGCGCTCTCCCTCCAGGTGGCACCACAGTCCCGTGCTTCGGAGGCCGGTTGGCCGCGCCGACCGCTGCGCTCCGCTCAGGACGCGCCAACTCTTAGGTCGCGCCCTCCTCGCTACAGGTTCAGACCCGGAGCGGCCTCCAGAGAGCGTGTCTAAGTGGTCCACGCGGCCGGCACGTTCGAGGCAGCTCGGGGACCTCAGGCTGGTGGCGTGGTTGGTGTGAGCAGCGGCCTCTAGGGCCGCCCCCAGGAACCAGCGTGGGGAACGCGTGTAGGGGAAGGGACAGATGGGCAGGGCCTGGAGCACGGACACACGAAGGGAGGACCACCGAGCCCAGACGCCCAAGACGCTGGGAACGGAATCTCTTGTGCCCCGGGGCCAGCCCCGCGTGGGAAGCGTGTCTCGGACCCTTTAAGGCTCCGTCGCCCTGCCCTCCCCCGCCCGGGGACAGGCCGGGACACCCGGGACCTGACATTTGGCGTCTCCCAACGTGGGAGCTAAAAATAGCCGCGGGGGGTTACTCCAGGCCAGTGCTCCCCTGCCACCTCGCGCGAATCTTCCCGGGGCCGGCGGACCTGCCGCATCCCCTCCTCTCGGACCCCGCGCCCCCCCAGCCCGCGGCGCCGGACCTTCCAGGGGCCTCCGCAGCCCCGAGCCCCTGTGCACTCGAGGTGGGGCGGGGCCTCCTGGGTCCCGAGACCCCTGTCCCCAAACTTCGCCGCGGGAGGCGGCCCGGCGCGCGCGGGGCGTGTCTCCCCGGGATCTCTGGGGAGGCGTGGCCTCGCGGGCGGGCCCGCTCCCCCCGGTGCCAAATTTCCAAACCCCGAGAGCGGGGAGGGGCGTGGCTTCCTGGGGTGTGCGGGCTCCTGGCCAATGGGTGTTGCGAAGGGCGTGGCCCGTGGGGGCAGCGGGGGCTCTTCGGGTCTCTCCCCCCAGCCCGGTTCCGCCAGATCCCCCGGAGCCCAGCCGCTCTCTGGATCCTTGGCCCGCGACAGTGGGTCCCGCCAGGCTCGCCCTCCGCACGCCGCTCCAGGACGCCCGGCGCCCCCGCGCCCTTTGCCCGCCAGGCCCGGGCCGCGGACCTCGCAGTCGCCTCCCTGTTAACCGCGGTCCCTGCGCATCGGGTCCCTAAGACAAGATGCCGTCGGGCTTCCAGCAGATCGGCTCGGAAGTAGGGTTCAGCACGCGGGGGCGGGACGGGGGCACAGGGCCCACTTTTCTCGGGCTGGGGTCGCCGATGGGGTCAGCTAGGGGGCGGTCCCTGCGCAGGCGCGGGGGGCAGGGGGGGATGGGGGCCTGGCTATTTATACCCGGGCTGGACAACCCGTGACTGTGCGATTCCAATCCTTCGAAGAGGCTGAGTGGGTCTGGGTGGGGGCCGTCAGTGGGCACGGGCAGCCGCGGGAGTCCCCAAATCCAGGGCTCGTCCCCTTCTCCAGTGCGCGGCACACGGGGATCGGGGACACTCTGCCCCCTGGATCTGGCTGCAGAAAGCAGGTCCAGGACACTCTTGTCCCCCTGGAGCTGCCCGTGTGTCCCAGATCGCGGGAAGTTTTTCGAGGAGCGGAGGCACCCATGGGCCCCCACCCCCACCCCTGGCGGTCCTCCAGGACACTGAACTTTCCCTTGGCCCCACGGTTGGTGGAGGGGCTGAGGGGAGTGGCAGCCCCCCCCCCCCACCAGCTCAGGTTTCCGCTTGGAGACAGTCTGTGCCGCCAGCAAGCGGCCACCGCCGCCACCGCCCCCATCCCCTGGGCACCGGCGCTCCCAGGCAGAAGCCCCCCCCCCCTCCGCGCCCTGCGTCGTCGGAGCCTGGAGGGGGAAGGGAGGCCGGGGCGGAGACACGGGAGGCCACCCCAAGGGCTGAATGCGGGGAGGAATGACCGAGATGTCCTTTTCGGAAGTACCTCTCTTGAGTCTGTTGGGGGCCTCCCGTGGCGCGCTGAGTGAAGCCCTGAGGGGAGGAAAGAGGACCGAAGCCCCCACAGTAAGGCACTGGCAGGTTTAGGAATGGAGTGCAATCAGGAATACCCTTAGCATTGGGTTTTGATATTTCTCACTTGCACAGACATCTACACAAAGCAGGCAACACCGCCCACCCCTACCTCCTCTCTTAACACAGAGGAAACCTAGCTCCAGAGCCGGGAAGTGACTTGGCCAAGGTCACACAAATCTGAACTCCAGTCTTAAGGCCAAGCCTGCCCCCAAGGTCACCTAGAAATGGTGAGGCCAAGGCCCTCAAACATTTCCCAGCTTGCTGGACTCAGACATCCAGTTTCCCCTTCATGCCTGGTTACTGGGTGCTTCCTGCTCCTGTTTACACTGAGATCCTTGCTCGATTCCTAATATGGTCCAGTTTCCCTCACCCAACGTGTTGGATGGAACCCAGCATCTTCAGGCTCTGGCTGGGCCCAGGCCCCCGGGATGGAGGAAAGAAATCTTGATTCCGTGTGACCTGCCTCCTCTCTGCTTCTGACCCCCCAGGACGGGGAACCCCCTCAGCAGCGAGTCACTGGGACCCTGGTCCTTGCCGTGTTCTCTGCTGTGCTCGGCTCTCTGCAGTTTGGCTATAACATCGGAGTCATTAATGCGCCACAGAAGGTGAGGGGCTTGCGGCTGGCACGGTGGGCTGGGGACAACAGGGGACAGCAGGCAGGGATGTCTCTGTAAGTGTTCACTGCTCCGTGTCTCCCCACCCCCGCCAGGTGATTGAACAGAGCTACAATGAGACATGGCTGGGGAGGCAGGGGCCCCAGGGGCCCAGCTCCATTCCACCGGGCACCCTCACCACTCTCTGGGCTCTCTCAGTGGCCATCTTTTCTGTGGGTGGCATGATCTCCTCCTTCCTCATTGGCATCATCTCTCAGTGGCTGGGAAGGTATGGGGCTGGCAGGTGAGGGTGGGCTGGGCAGGAGGGGGGCTGCTACATGGCACCCGAACTCTCCCACTCGCTCTTTGCCTCTCAGGAAGAGGGCAATGCTGGTCAACAACGTCCTGGCGGTGCTGGGGGGTGCCCTCATGGGCCTGGCCCATGCTGCTGCCTCCTACGAGATGCTCATTCTTGGGCGGTTCCTCATTGGCGCCTACTCAGGTACCGACGGGCAGCATGGCCCTGCCCAGCATCCCACTGTCCTCCACCAGCACTGAGCTTGGGGGTGGGAGTGGCCAGCTGCCCACAGCCCTCTCTTCTTCCCTCTGCTCAGGGCTCACATCGGGGCTGGTGCCCATGTACGTGGGGGAGATCGCCCCCACTCACCTGCGGGGCGCCTTGGGGACACTCAACCAACTGGCCATCGTCATTGGCATTCTGATCGCCCAGGTGACTGGGCCTGGCCTTCTGGGTGGCTAGGCAGGGGGTTGAGTGGGGCTCAGGGCTGAGTGGCCTGCCCTCTTTCCCATGCTTCTCCCACAGGTGCTGGGCTTAGAGTCCATGCTGGGCACTACCACCCTATGGCCACTCCTCCTGGGCATCACAGTGCTGCCTGCCCTCCTGCAGCTGGTCCTGCTGCCCTTCTGCCCAGAGAGCCCTCGCTACCTCTACATAATCCGGAACCTAGAGGGGCCTGCCAGAAAGAGTGAGCTTCCACCCCATCTTGCAAGCTCCTGTCCTGCCTGGCACCCTCTCTGTCCTCTCAGCCCTGACTCTCCTCCCCTGCAGGTCTGAAGCGCCTGACCGGCTGGGCTGATGTATCTGGGGCACTGGCTGAGCTGAAGGAGGAGAAGCGGAAGCTGGAGCGGGAGCGGCCCCTGTCCCTGCTACAGCTCCTGGGCAGCCGCACCCACCGGCAGCCTCTGGTCATCGCTGTCGTGCTGCAGCTGAGCCAGCAGCTGTCAGGCATCAATGCCGTATGTAGGAGGCAACCTCTGGGTGGGGCAGGGGGACGGCCCCAAAGATGGGGAAAAGGCAGCAAGCCTCCTCTGTCCAGAGTCGGGGTCAGTGGGGCTTGTTGTGGCTGCAAGGAAGGGACGTGCCCACCACCCCCTCTCCTTCTCCCCCCATAGGTTTTCTATTATTCAACCAGCATCTTCGAGACGGCAGGGGTCGGGCAGCCAGCCTATGCGACCATAGGAGCTGGTGTGGTCAACACAGTCTTCACCTTGGTCTCGGTAACTGCTGGCACCCACTGTTGGCTCCACATCCCCTGGCTGCCCCTCCCAGTCCTTCCCACTTCCTGGGCCCTGGAGGCCCCTGCCAAGCCCTGACTTTCCCTGCAGGTGTTCCTGGTCGAGCGGGCTGGCCGTCGGACACTCCATCTCCTGGGCCTGGCAGGAATGTGTGGCTGTGCCATCTTGATGACCATAGCCCTGCTTCTGCTGGTGAGGCCTGGGGAGCAGGAAGGGACCAGAGGCCCAACCCATGGGAACTACCCCAAGAGGCTGTGTCCTTGGAACATGCCTTTGATCCTGGGGCTGGCCTGTGTGCTCCCGAGGGTCCCAGGCTGCACTTCTTGTCCCCTCTGGGAGAAAGCTCTAGCACACTTCTGGCAGCCAGGAAGGAAATCCAGTGTCCAGTCTCAGAAACAATCATTCCTAAGGACCCAACTTCATTTTTCTTTTTTTTTTTTTATTTTTATTCATTTATGATAGTCACACACACAGAGAGAGAGAGAGAGAGGCAGAGACACAGGCAGAGGGAGAAGCAGGCTCCATGCACCGGGAGCCCGACGTGGGACTTGATCCCGGATCTCCAGGATTGCGCCCTGGGCCAAAGGCAGGCACTAAACCGCTGCGCCACCCAGGGATCCCCCAACTTCATTTTATTTTAAAGATTTGATTGATTCATTCATGAGAGAGACAGAGAGAGAGGCAGAGCCACAGGCAGAGGGAGAAGGAGGCTCCATGCGGGGAGCCCGATGCGGGACTCAATCCCAGGACCACAACCTGAGCCAAAGGCAGACGCTCAACCACTGAGCCCCCCGGGCGCCCCTGGGACCCAATTTTTAGAACCAAGAGAGCACTGACCATCCTAACATCCAAGAGGGTGTTAACATTGCCTGTGCCCCGAGTAGGGCAGTAGGGCAGCCTGCTGAGGGTCAACACTCAGAACTGGTCAATGAAAGGCCTGCTGTCACCTAGGGTGGCAGGCTCCTCTGTGAGCTGCTGGGAGGGGTTTTCAGGTCTCTGCACTGAGGGCAACTTAAGATCCAGAGAGACATGACCTGAAGTCCTTTCCCTCCCTGCCTGCCCCAGGAGCGGCTTCCAGCCATGAGCTACGTCTCCATCGTGGCCATCTTTGGCTTTGTGGCCTTCTTTGAGATTGGCCCGGGCCCCATTCCCTGGTTCATCGTGGCCGAGCTGTTCAGCCAGGGCCCCCGCCCAGCCGCCATGGCCGTGGCTGGCTTCTGCAACTGGACAAGCAACTTCATCATTGGCATGGGTTTCCAGTATATCGCGGTAGGTGCCCTGGCCCGTGTCCCCACTCCCACCCCGTAGGCCAGAGGGCAGCAAGTCACAGCCAGCCCATTTGCTTTCCCCACTCCTGTCTGGGGATCACTTTGGTGGGCCCTATGGGCCCTGAAAACCACCTGCTCAACCACTACGGAAGGAGGGAAGGGGGCTGAAGTATGTGGGGTACTGAGAGAGGGGTGTTCAAGACCCACTGTGCCAGAACAGACCAGAATTACCAGCTGCACACTTGTACTGCAGAGGGCTACTGCTCTCCAACCAGGGGAGGGTGATGATAGCAGGTGGGGCACAGAGACGCCTTTCTTCCCTTGTTCCTGGGGTCTCACTTGCCCCACAGAGGAGCCATCTACCTGTGGAGATGTCTGTGGAGCCCCCCTGCCGCCAGGACCTCCCCTTCCTCAACACTTCTTTCTTCACCTGTCCCAGGAGGCCATGGGGCCCTATGTCTTCCTTCTGTTCGCGGTTCTCCTGCTCGCCTTCTTCATCTTCACCTTCCTAAAAGTGCCTGAAACCCGAGGCCGGA
This sequence comes from Canis aureus, assembly GCF_053574225.1. NCBI lineage: Eukaryota > Metazoa > Chordata > Mammalia > Carnivora > Canidae > Canis > Canis aureus. The sequence continues at coordinate 56,890,551 of NC_135613.1, read as the reverse complement.
CTTTTGACCAGATCTCGGCTGACTTCCGCCGGACACCGTCTCTTCTAGAGCAGGAGGTGAAGCCCAGCACGGAACTCGATTACTTAGGACCTGACGACGAGAATGACTGAGGGGCCAGGGCAGGGGTGGGAGGGCTATGCTCTCGTCCCCCCCCCCCCACCGCCCCCCACCGGAGACCTCTCCTATGCAGCACTTTTGCCCTCTCTTCCCTGTTACTTCCTGATGGAACTGGGAAGCCGGAGGGAAGGGTGGTCTCAGCACCCCCTCATTCCCCTCGTGTGACTCTTGGATTATTTATGTGTCATGGTTAGGCTGTGGCCATCAGGGTGGACCACTCTGGCCACTCATCCCCTTCCTCCTCTGTAGCCCACCCCACCCGCACCCGGCCTCAGCTCCAGAATATTCTCGCCCCTCGCTAGAGAAGGGGGCTGCAGGGAGGAGAGGCCCTAGGGCCGACTCTTTGGTCAGGGAGCAGGACCGGTGAAGACAAACAGCTTCCTGCCACCTTGGGCTCCTCCTACTTTCTGGCACTTTCTCTGAATTCTTGCCACATAGACTCTGGGTGAAGGGGGTCCCGTCTTGACCCCTGACAGGCCGCACCTCCCAAGGCCTCAGTTCACTCCTCCTGGCAGGCTCAGCCCTCTCACTCAACTGGAGGGCCATATGCCCATGCAAGGGGAGAGGGCCTGCTCCCCCAGGCCGCAGAGGGGGAGCCCCGCTCTTGTCCCCTCGCCCCTCCTGAAGGGTGTGCCGCCCGCAAGCTTTTGACCAACTAAGGGAAAGGAGGATTTGAAAGGCTGCCTGTAAACACGGGGTAGGAGGAGCCTTCAGATATTTTTGTATATGTTTGCAAAAGGGGTGGGGAGAAGAAACCAAAGGTCTGTTGTACTAAATGTATATATGTATGTATAGATGGATATATAAAGTCACTGTACGTGATGGCATCCTGCTGTGAGGCACCCAGGAGGGGCTGGATGGACCACAGCGTCTCTCCCCAGCTGCCAAAGAAGCCTCTGGATGTGCTCACTCTGCCCCCACTTATGCTTCTAGTCAGCCCCCCTTTTTATTTTTTCAGTCCCCACTTTTTAAACTAAGCTCTACACTCAATGTGGGGCCTGAACACACAACCCCAAGATCAAGAGTTGCATGTTCCACCAACTGACCAGCTGGGTACCCCTGATCATTGCTTTTGTTAACACAGTAAATGCTCAGTAAGTTTAGTCCCAAGTAGCAGAAGCTGCCCTGGGCACGTTCCAGAACCCTCTTTCTGCAGAGGAGAGGTCAGCCCCAGGTTTCAGCTGAGAGAAGTGAAATCTCACAGCCCAGAGCTGCAGGCCTAGAGACACCCCGGCCCTGCCTCCTGCCCCCCACCCCTGCGCCCCATCCTCTGCCGCCCCCTTCAGCAGGGAGTTACCAACAATTCTCCACAGAGAAGAGGCAGAGACCAAGACCACGGGGAAAGCCTGTTTTTTGTTTTTACTGGAGGCTCAGGTGGCACATGACAGTTCATAAAATGGCTTCAGAGGTAGGGGCTGGGGTTGTGGGCGGGGGGGGGGACAAAAAATAAACTGGGGTGGGAAAGAAAACAACCAGGAGGAGGTAAGAGCTGGCTGGTTCCTTCTCAGCCTGATTTAGGGGAGGGAGCTGGTGCCTCTGAACAATAGGATGGATCCCTTCCTTCACCCCTTGGTAGGGGAGAGAGAAAAAGCAAAAGGCTGTTGCTTCGGCCCTCCTGAGTCTCAAGGAAAAGGGGAAAGCCGGTGTTCTGATGTCATGAATTCTGGGAAGGGGGAGGGGGTGCTGGGTTGGGTAGAAGGCAGCTGGAAAAACTGGCAGATAACCTGAGAGAGAGAAGGACACGGACTAATGTGACTGGAGGACCCCCGCCCCCGTGTGCCCCAGGCTCCCAGCCTGTGACCCCTCCCTGCACCCCAGGGCCCCCCTCTGCTGAGCCCGCCCCAGGCACAGCAACTCACCAGATGGTAGCTCTGGGGGTCCTTCATGTTGGAGTCACTCCAGTATGGTGGGGGGGGGGTCCCCACTGTTGATGGGGGCCGAGGTCTGGAGAGAAGGGGGGCAGTCACTTGAGACCCTCTCATTCTTGACACCCCCCAACTTCAGTGTTCTCCCACCTTTTTCCTCCCATTCCTCCCTAGTTCACATTCACAAGTGGGGCCGTGACTCCAGGGAGAGCGAGAGGGGTGTCTGGGGGTGGGGGGCGCCTGCTGGACGTGGTGGACCGGGCCACCTGGCTCACTGGTGTGTGTGTGTGTGTGGGGAACAGGCAGGGCCTTTACTCCTACTCTCCAGTCCTAGCAGCCCAGGCCCTCACCTCTGGGGCTGTGGACTGCCTGGGTCCGGGGGGCTGCTGCTGCCGCCGCCGTTGGAAGTACGGACGGTTTCGTGGGCGCTGGGGCTCAGGCCGGGAACCATCAGTGGAGCCTTGGCTGGGCTTGGTCTCACCATCCCCACCTTCTGTGGTAGGCTGCTGGGGTGGCCTGGGGCGGAAAGGCCTGGGGAGACAAGTGGGGGACCCTGGAGGGGGCAGGGAGCCCGTGTGTTCTGTCTCCCTCCCTCCCAGGGCTTCCCGGGCAGAGGGGGCCTGGCCTGCTCTCCGTCTCCCTGGGCACCTAAGCAGCCACCACTGAGCTGCCCAGGCCCCTGCCACTGCCACCAAGACTTGCTATGCCCCCTCCCACTGGGACCAGTCCTGGAAGGCAAGGGGAAGCTGGGCCCAGAAAGGGGGTCTCACCTTCGGTACCTAGGCCGGAACCTGGGAGGGGGGACCCGCTCATCTCCTTGCTGTTGGTCTCCCTCCAATGGAGCGGTCTCTTTGGGCTCTACCCCGTCAGTGCCCTAGGAACACACGAGACCTGGGGGAGCTGGGACAACACCTGTCGCCAAGGATCCCAGCCTCGGGGACCCATCCCGGCCCTCCTCCCCTTCTTCGGGAGCCCCGGAGGTCTCTGTCCTCACGGATGCCCCCTCCCTCCCAGGTGTGCTAGCAGCTTCTGCGTCCCAGGACTCCCACCTCTATAGGCTGCTGCTGGTTGAGGGGCCGAGGGCCTCGCACAAAGCGCCGGCGGTAGAAGAAGGGAGGTGGGCGCCGCCGCCTGGGCCTCTGCCCAGAGTCCTCAGCTCGCTCCCCCTCGCTGCCTGGTTCTGTCCCACCTGATGGAGCCTCTGCCACCATGGGTGGCGGGGCAGCTGGACGAGGCCGGGGGATGAATCGGCGGAACCTGCGACGATTGGGGGCATAGCGGCTGCCCTTCACTGGCACGCCCCCGGGCCCAGTTACATTGGCAGCTTCTGCACCCTGGGGAGAAAGCAGGTGGGACAGTGAGTGCCCACTCAGCCACACACACCTCCCCAAACCTGCTTCCCCTTCTTCTAACCAAGGTCCCCATTCAGTTCCTCCTCGGCTGCTGTCTCCTGGCCTCCTCCAGGGGACTTTCCAGGAGGGTAGCTGCTGCCACTGGACCCTTGTGGACTCAGGACCCTTAGGGGACATGGCACGTGGAAAACAGACTGGGAGTGCTTGGTGCATGACAAAGAAACCCAAATGTCATCAAGTGACCAGAGGGACTCAGTCCTTAGGACACCAGGGTGGGGAAGGCAGTGCTGTCCTCCCATGGCCTGGGCTGACTGGCCCAAGGAAGGGGGTTCTGGGGGGGGGCTCTCTCCGGCAGCCCGAACCTTCTCTCCCTCCACGACATCAAACTCCACCGTCTCCCCATCTCCGACACTGCGCAGGAACTTCCTGGGGTTGTTCCTCTTAATGGCCGTCTGGCAGGGGAAAGGCGAGGAGAAAGGTGAGGGCAGGGAGCCCGGAGCCTCCCTCACCCCTGCTGGGTCCGCCACCCTGCTCCATTCGGTTCACCAGCGACGATCCCTGCGGCCCAGCCCGAGGGTGAGGGTGGAGGCGGGCCAAGTTTAGTAGGGGATAAGCCAAGACCCAGGAGGCGCCTCCCAGCGTTGGTGCCCCGAGCCCGGTCCCCGGAACACACTCCCTCCTCCCTTTACCCCTCAGAGGCTCTGAAGAGGGAGGCCAGAGACAGGAACTCAGCGAAACAAAAGGCAGAGACAGTCTTAAGTTGCAAAGCCAGCAAAACGCACCATGCTGCTTACCTCAGAGCTTCTGCCACCAGAGTGGTGGTTCTCACCCCGGGGCCTGCATCAGCATCACCTGGAGAGCTCGTTAGAACAGATTGCTGGGCTCCGCCCCCAAGTCGGCCTGAGCCAGCAGGTCTGGGGTGGGGCCTGAGAGTTTGCACGACAGGTGATGCTGCTGCCGCTGGGGACAGCACTTTGAGAACCACCACACCCAAGTATTCTAGCCTGTGTCGGCTCCCTCCGCATGCTGCCTAGGACTCGTCCTTGTGTTACCAGGTCCCGGTGTAGGTAGTGAGCATGCCACGGCCAGAGGGCAACAAGTTCATTCCTCACAGACACAACCTGACACAAGTGGGGCCAATGGTGGGGAATACAGGCACCTGATGGAGGGGGAGGGGAAGCCATTTCTCCTGGCCATGCTGTCGTGAGGGGAAGAGCAGGAAACCGCTGTGTGCTGCTAAGGATTACAGCAAAGACCTTCAGAGAGAGGGTGGGTTCCCTCCACACCCTCCCCAAACCAACCTAGCTCTTACCTGGTGAACAAAGACATCCTCCTTGGTGTCATTCCTGCAGAACAGGGGGCTGGTTATGGGGTGCTCTTGGTGAGGCCTCCCAGCCCGGCCCTAAAAGCAGCAGGCCCACCCTCACCAGCCTCCCCTGACTCCTTGGGGGTAGACGGGGCCCAGTGTGACAAGAGCCAGAGACTGGTGAGAAGTATACCAAAAACCTCAGCGAAAGCCCTGAGCTCCCTAAGGGTGGAGGACAGGCAAAGTCACCTTGAAGAAGTCGGGCAAGTTCTGCACCTGCTGAGGACTCGCCCCTCTGCCCCTGGGGCACCTTAGAGCCTGGCAGTGCTCAGTCTAACTGTTCCAGGCCAACACCCCTCTGTTCCAACCCCCACCATGGCTGCAAAATCCCTCTTCAGCCCTTCCCTTCTGCAGTCAGGAAAGGGGGATAAAGAGCAGCCTGGATAGGGGTGCAGAACAAGTCTGAGAATGGGACAAGTTGGCACGATCCTGCTCGGAACTCCCCCAGGACTTGCTTCTCACCCTCAGCCAGGAGGTGAGCCCCAGGGGCAGGCCCCGGGCTCAACAAACTGAGAGACTGAGAGTGAGAAAGAGTATTGGGCCATTCTCTATCATGACTTGCTCGTTACCCCCACTTGATCCCAGCACCCCATGGCAGGGGTGGGGGGATGTGAAGGTTTTCCTTCAGAACGTCCCAGGAGCCCTCAGCTTCCAGAATTAGAGAGGGATCCTTCCCTAGATCAAATGTTCCAGCTTTAAAGCACTTGGAGCTGCACAAAGGTCAGGCTGCTAAGAGGGAACCAGGGACTCCCAGGAGGGCTGGGCCAGGCCGGCTGCGGACATGGGGAAGGGCCCACTGGGGGAGCCCTGGCTCTGCTCAGAATCTGCCACTACTGCCCCTCCCAGTAGTGATTGGGGTGGGGGGATTGGGGCTGCCCAGCTGAAGGGAACCGGCAGGGCTGGCTTCCTTCCCCAACAGCCACCCCCCTCACCAGCCCACAGCCCCATCAGGTGGGGGGATTCAAATGAGCCAGCAGCCCTCTAAGGGAGATGAGTCAGGGGAGTGCTCCTCCAGCCGCCCCAAACAGGAAATGAGGGAGGATTCCAGCCCGGAGCCCTGAGGCGCAGACAGCAGGTACATTCTGCCCCAAAGGCGAAGCAAACTAAACCACAAGGTGAGACAGGCAAGCCAGGTGGCTCCGAGCCAGGTTTGCCAAGTTCCTAGATCATTAACTCTCTGCTGCCCTCGGAGATGTGGAGGAGGCTCATCTTGCCCCCATTTGTGCGGCGGTTAAATGCTTTCAATCAGCGTCAGCTGGACATTGCAACCATGTGCCTCAGCAGGGGTAGAGAGGAGGTGGGGAAGGTGTCCAGTCCCACGGGCCAGATTGGAAGACACCCCTGCCACCCCCTCCCTGGGTTTCTAAGATACCTGTTGATGAATCCGTAACCATTCCGGACGTTGAACCATTTGACAGTGCCCAGGACTTGGATTGCTGCCAGGCAGAGATGCAGTGGGGGCAGTAAGGTGGGGGGAAGAGATGGGGTTGGGCTCAGTTTGGAAACACTCCAAATCGAATCTACCTCCCTTTACCTATTAAGCTTAACTTCAAGCCACCGGGTTTCACCCAGTGGCTAGCTTTAAGGCATTCTGATCCCAGGTCCACCAAACGGAGGCGCCCACACAGAGGGGGCTCAGGCTTTCGAGACTCTTCCAACTCTAAGTCACATTTCTCCTGAGCTACAAAGCCCGGCCCTTCACCTAGAACCAGGTACTCACCCGGCCCACCGGTTCCTGCCCTCCCAAAGGGTTCCCGGTGCACCTGCTTCCCAGGCTGGGATTCGGCTGGGACTAGGCCGAGCCTCCCGCCGCAGGGGGCGTGCCCAGGGCACCAGTCGGGAAGGCACGGCAGGATTGCCCACCAGGGGAACCCACTCTGGTCAGCCGCCCCCTGGCCCAGCTAGTCCTTTGAGCCTCGGGCGCCAGGCCAGCCTCCGGCGGCTTCCTGCATCGCGTGGGCTCCGCGACGCCCCTCCCCCAGCCCGTCGACCCCGTAGAGCCGCTCTGGCACGCGCCCTCCCCTCACCCAGCACCGGCTTGTCCGCCTGACTCCGGGCCGGGGGCGCGGGGGTCCCCGAGGCTGCCGTCGCCGGGTTGCCAGGGGTGCGGGGACCCGGCGCCGAGGGGGTCCCAGCAGCGGGGCCCGAGGCGGCTCCGACCCCGCCGCCGCCCGCCCCGCTGCCTGCTTTCTGTGGCTCCCCCGCGGGCACCGGCACCACCACCGCTACCACCCCTGCCGCCGTCGCGGGCACCGTCGCCGCGGGGGCCGCTGTCGCCACCGCTGCCGCCTCCGCCTCGCTCATCCCGCCGGGTCCGGTACCGGCCCCCGCCGCCGCCTCCGCCTCCGCCTCCTCCGCCGCCGCCACCGCCCCGGCCCCTCCCCCCGGCTCGCGAACCCGCCGCCCGGCTCGGTCCTCGCGCCCCGAGCCTCGCCCGCACGCCGCCAGCCGGCCTCCGGCCGAGGCCAATAGCAACCCGCAGCCGCGGCGCGCGCAGGCCCCGCCTCCCGGCCACGGGCCAATTGGAGAGGAGCAGCTCCCCCGGCGCGCACACCGGCCACGCCTCCCGGACTTCGCGCGGAGGCCAAGGCCCCCCGCTCACCGCCCCGTAAGTACACGTGGGCCCCGCCCCTCGGGCGTCACGTGACAGCGGCCGGCACAGCCCATTGGCCGGCGGCCCCTCGCCCCTCCCCCCCCTCCACCGGCCGCGGGAAATCAAACGGGCTGGTCGCGCCCCAACCGCCACCTGGCTGCTGCGCGCAGGGCGGGGCGGGGGGGCGCAGCTCCAGGGTTGCCCCTGACGACCCGGGAGGGGGCTGGCGCCGACCGCCTCGGCTCCGGCTGCGGTCGGCCCCGTTCCTCTCTGCCCTCGCCCTCCAGACGGCGGGTGCCCGCACGCCGCCTGTCCCCGGGGGTACCCGCACGCCCCAGCCGCGTACCCGCCCGCGCTGCACAAGGATGACTACCCAGCTCGTAGCTATGCTCCCTTTTGCATCAGAGGTAGAATCCACGGAGCAAAATGCACGACTCCGTTTATCCGTGCGGCCGACACCGCGGTCAAACAGAGCTCCCCTCGACCCCTTCCAGGCACCCCAACATCCCCGCGGACCCCGACGGTTTCTGGGTGCCGGCTGCCCCGTCCTGCTCCCGGGCCGTTCCCTCCACCTTCCATCTTTTCCCCCAAGCGGCCAGGCTCTGCGGCCTCTGGGCCTTTGCAGGGGCACTGTCCTCCCCCTGGAACGCGCCTCTGTGCTTCTCCGGGCGGCCTACTCTCTGGCACATCATTCTTTATTCTTCTCTTTCCGTGCTTGAACATCTGAGCGCCTCCTGCACCTGCCCGTTTATTCTCCCCCTGCACCGCCTCGGCCCCGTGACGCCGAACCGCACGGCTGTAAGAACTTGGCGGCGGCGCGCCTGACGCCCGCAGCGGCCACTCACTGTTTCTTGGAGAAATACACGGCCCCCATCCTGCAGACGGGAAGACTGAGGCCTGGGCGAGGCTCTCCCCAGGTGCCTCGGGAGCCCTGCGGGCTCCCCCAAAGCTGCATTCTCCCTCCAGGCTGCAGAGGTCGCTCCTTCCGAGGGCCGCCCCCTCTTCGGCCCCGAGACCTGGACGGCGCGCGCGTATTTTTAGCCGGGCCTCTGAGCGCCAGCAGCCCTTGTGCCCGCACGCGCCCGGGTCCCAGGGGCCGCTCTCCCTCGGCTGCCGCGGCCAATCCCGGTGCCCGCGCGCCCTCTGCCGGCCGCGCCCGGAGGCACCGGCTCCCCCCCCCCCCTCCCGTGTCGCCACCTGCTCCCCCGCCCGCCCCAGCCCTGCGGCCCTTCCCGAGGCCACTGTCCTCTGTCGCAGCGCCTTGGGGAGCGCGGACACAAAAGGCAGGGGATAGGTAAGAAAACGACTAAGTCGCAAGGCAAGGCCGGGATGGACGCAGAGAGGACCACCCTCCCTTGGGCTAAGGACCCATGCACCTGTGTCCAGCCAGGAGCCCGAGGAGAGCAGAAGCGGGAGGGCAGGGCGGGGCGAGGCAAGCGGGAGCCACGGCGAGGGGCCTGGGCGGCAGAGGGAGCACGCAGGAGGTGCCGAGGGCGCGGACTGGTTAACCGAACTGTGAGATGAGAGGAAGTCCCCAGGAAGGGTGAGCCCTATGATAGGGGTAAAAAGATGTCAAGAGGACCTCCCTGCCCAGCGTGGGGCAACGAGGGACAAGTGTCCTGCGACAGCGCAGAGGCAGGAAACAGTGACGTGCTGTCTATATCCATGGACAGGAATTAGCAGATGCCCCGGCAACAAGCAGTCAATGTGCCTGTTCAGTTGGAGGGTTTGCAGGTGTGATTTTCCAGTGATTTAAATATGTTTCAGGGCTAGAACTAACAAGGGCTCCTGGCCATTCTAGCCAAAAGACTTCCTCCTCTGTCACTGCCTCCCCGTTAGCTCCTGTCCACCTAAGTTCACCGTCTTGCTTGACTTGCTCACTGTTTTATTTATTTATTTTTAAGATTTGATTTATTTATTCTTGAGAGACACAGAGAGAGAGGGGGACACAAGTAGAGGGAGAAGCAGGCTCCCTGCGGGGAGCCCGATGTGGGACTCGATCCCAGGACCCCAGGGTCACACCCTTGAGCCAAAGGCAGATGCTCAACCGCTGAGCCCCCCAGGCACCCCATGCTCCCTGTTTTAAAAATTAATACATTAAAGCAAAAGCCCTCCCTCCTTAAATGTTGTCCTTTGCAGCTCTATCAAAGAAACACCAGACTTCCTGAAAGCAGTCTTTAGGGTGGTGTCTACTTCCTCTTGTGTCTTTCACACCCCACCACCCCAGATCTGGTGTCTGCCCCCCGGCTGTCTTCAGCAGTGGTCCACGAGCCCTTGCTGATGGGGGCAGTCATTGCCTGGCATCTGCTTCTCTTTCTACTCGGTCGGGACAAGTGTTCCTGCTGTGGCTCCCACCATGCTCTCGGGCCTCTCCTTTTGTGGCTCATCCTCCTCCACCAGCCTCAGTCCTTTCTGGACGGTCTTCTCCTGCCACCAGGTCATTCTATTCATAGTTTGGGCGGCCACCTGCCGCTGAGGACTCTGAAGCCAGTGTGCCCAGCCCCTCCCCCCCTCCTAGCAGACTCAGAGCCCACTCCCTCTAGCTGGTCCCCCTGCCCCGCCCCACGCAGGCTTCTGACCCTCGAGGAACCTGCCTGTAAACTCCTCATTCGCCTCCCCCCCACCGCTGCTCTCTGAGCCAGTGCCCACACACGATGGTTCTCTGGGGCCCATCACTCACTTGCAGGAGGCCCCCTGGCCACCCAGGCGTGGCACCACAAAGGTGACGCTGTGTGGTATCACCCAAATGGAGACACTTGAGATTTAAGATGCTCCCAGTGACCTCCACCCCGCCCCCCGACACACACACCTTCTCCTCATGGCCCAAACCAGAGTTTACATCTTCTCTCCTCCAGCACCTGCTCTGTCTTCTCAGCTGCTGCCAAGAGGACCTACAGAGGTCCGCGGACCTACAGCCTTCACCTCATCTCCTGATGGCCCTTGAGTGGCTGTCCCAGCTTTCCAAGCTCTGCAGGCACTGCCAAATCCTTGACCTTTCCTCCACCCTCTGCCTCCGTGTCCCATCTGCCACCTCTGATATTACTTACCACCTCCTTGAAACCTCCTCCTTGTCTTGTGGGTGGTGGTGGTTGTGGGGTTTTTTTTTTAGCAAGATGGTAACAAGAGTTAATATTTATTTAGTGCTTAACTATGTGCCACACGCTGTGCTAAGCATTTTAGGCACCCTCAATCATGAATTCCTTACTGCAGCCCTGAGAGGTGGGTCCTGGAGTTGGCCCCATTCTTCAGACAAGGAGACTGAGGTGTGGTGGAGTCAACCAGGCCAAGACCGCACAGCTGTGGAACGCACTCAGGGGGGCCCCACAAGCAGAGCAGCCCAACTCCAGGGCAAATCAGTTACCACCCTCCTTCCTTCCACTGTGCTGGGACCATTCTTTTTCAACCCTTCTAGTTCTTTCCATATGTCACGCTTTTCCTTCTAAGCCACATTTCTTGAGAGCCTGTCGGCATTACCCAAGCCCTGCTTCTTCCCTTGGCCTAGTATTGTGGAAACACACAGACACCTGCCAGACCACCTAGTTCAATGGATACCCTGTTTCCTTTTCCTCCTCCACCTTGGCCTATGTGGCAGGTGTACCTGGAGACCATTTCGTTCTCGGATTTCTTCCTGGACTCCTCAGACTTCCTAAAGGCCAGAGTCCCTAGCTGTTCTTGTCTTCTGACTCTATGACCTCTCCTTTGGAGAGCCCACCCACTCCCATGGCTTCATATACGACCCTGTGATGGGTCGAATTTTGTGTCCCCTTAGGAGCACATGTTGAAGTCCTAACCTCCACATCTGTGAATGGGACCATATTTGGAAATAGGGTCTTTGCAGATGTAATCAAGTTCAGATGACATCACTAGGGTGGCCCCTAATCTGGAACAACTGGAAACAGCCACCATAGAGGCAGACACGAAGGTAGAGGGCCCGGCGATGACAGGCAGAGCCCCAAGCATCAGGAGCTGCAAGTCGAGGAGCACCTGCGGCCAACAGCTGGAAGAGGCCAGCTCTCTCCAAGGCTTAGCAGAGAGGATTGTCCTGCCAACATCTGGATTTCAGACTTCCCTCCTACACAACTGTAAGCATCAATTTCTTTTTTTTTTTTTAGATGTTATTTATTTATCTGTGAGAGACACACAGAGAAAGGCAGAGACACAGGCAGAGGGAGAAGCAGGCTCCCTGCAGGGAGCCCAATGTGGGACTTGATCCCAGGACCCCGGGGTCACAACCTGAGCTGAAGGCAGACAGACACCCAATCACTGAGCCACCCAGGTGCCCCGATTTCTGTCTTCTTAAGCATATAGTTTGTGGCACTTTGTTCCGGCAGTCCTAAGGGGCCAATGGCCAGCCCAATCTCAGAGGACTCCCCCCAGTCTGTGCCCAGCCCAGATCACTTGAGCTCCAGACCCGTGATAGCCAGCTGGGACCCCCCATCTTGGCAAAGGGCTCCCCTATATCCAGACACAGAGGTATGAGCCTTACTGTCCCCATGGGGTTCACACCATGGGAGGCTCTCACCTGCATCACTTCTGAAGCCTCTGCCTACTTGCTTTCCTCACCCGCCCTTGGGACTGCCCCCTGGAGTCCACTTTGCACAAAGCACTTCGCCAGCAAAATAGCCTTGGGGACATTCTGTCCTCCCATCCTGCTTGATTTCCAGGACAGTATTTATCCATACCTGATATTTTCTTTTTCTTTTTTTTTTTAAGATTTTATTTTTTTATTCATGATAGACACACACAGAGAGGCAGAGACAGAAGCAGGCTCCATGCAGGGAGCCCGACGTGGGACTCGATACCAGGACTCCAGGATCATGCCTGGACCGAAGGCAGGCACCAAACCGCTGAGCCACCCAGGGATCCCCATACCTGATATTTTCTTGTTTTTAGTTTCTTGTGCTGTGTAAGTTTGAGATCCTATCTGTCTTGTTCACCGCTCTCTTCTCAGTTCTTAAAACTGTAGCCAACATCTAGGAGCTGAACAGTGAATATTTGTAAAGGAAGTAATGAAGGCAGACAGAGACATCTTTCTGAAATGCATATTTTTTTCCTGGCAATGCCTAGGCACCTTCAAAGATGTATTTATTTATTTGAGAGAGAGAGAGAGAGAGAGAATCTCAAATAGAGATTCTCTCACCTGGGTCTCAATCTCATGACCCTGAGATGAGGACCTGAGCCGAAACCAAGAGTTTTGGAGTTTCAGTCGGAGGCTCAATCGACTGAGCCACCCAGGTGCCCCTCTGAGGCGCCTTCAGTATACACTTTCTCCATGGCCAGCAGTTTATCCACTGGACACATGACCCAGAGAGATTCTTTTAGAGGTCTGCAAGGGGGTGTGCATGGGAATGAAGAAGCGAGAAGTTAGAGGCAACCTGGGCACCCATTGCTGGGGGTAAATTGTGGTAGGCATCCACCTAGAGTATCATGCAGCAGTTAGCAGTGACTAGCTCAGGGCTCCTGGGGGGCTGTCGGTTGAGCATCTGCCCTCAGCTCAGGTCATGATCTCAGTACTAGGATTGAGCCCCCGCATTGGGCTCCCTGCTCAGCAGGGAGCCTGCTTCTCTCTCTGCCCTTCCCCTCTGCTTGCCCTCTCTCTCTGCCTCAAATTTCAAAAGAAGAAAAGAAGAAGAAGAAGAAGAAGAAGAAGAAGAAGAAGAAGAAGAAGAAGAAGAAGAAGAAGAAGAAGGAGAAAGGGAAACAGGTTCAACACTCTGTGGCAACATAGATGGAACCTAACAACACAACACTTAAGTAAAAAGAATAAGAAACCAAATGAAATATCAATCTCACTTAAAAAGACACAGTCCTTCTTTAAAAAAAAAAAAAAAGAAGAAAGAAAGAAGAAAAAAGAAAAAAAGGGACGCCTGGGAGGCTCAGCGGTTGAGCGGCTGCCTTCAACCCGGGTGTGATCCTGGGGACCCAGGATCGAGTCCTGCATCAGGCTCCTCTGTGTGTGTCTCTCATGAATAAATAAATAAAATCTTAAAAAAAGAGACACAGTCCCACAAACAACAAATTATGTCTCGTTAGAATATATAAAGACAAAGATTTACAGTAGCAGGATTGCCTACAGAAGGGAAGGGATAGACATGGGGAAAGAGGTCAACAAATAAGCTAAGCAAATTTATGATCGAGTGAATGAAACATTCTATTCTTTTTTTTTTTAAGATTTTATTTATTTACTTGAGAGAGAGAGAGAGTGCGTGCACAAGTAGGAGGGAGGGGTACAGGGAGAAGCAGCCTCCCCGCTGAGCAGGGAGCCCCGTGCAGAACTTGATCCCAGGACCCTGGGATCATGAACTGAGCTGAAGGCAGATGCTTAAATGAGCCCCCCCAGGGGCCTCTGAAACTTACATCCTGCTTGAAACTCTTCAGTGACTTCCCATTAATGGCTCCTTTGGTAAAATTCAAAGACCCAAGATTGAGTTCTCAAGACCTAAGATCCAGATCCAGCCCTTGCATCTGAACCCCTCCCCACCCATCCGAGCCCCAAGCACTCATCCTGACTCAGGTCTGAATGGCCCAACATAGCAGCCACCTATGGCAACTGAAGTTCAGTTAAGACGAAATAAAATACAAAGTCCACACGTAGCTAGTGGATGAGGTTTTAACACAGACATGGGGCATTTCTGTCCCCACAGAGAGTTCTAGGAGACAGCGTGGCTACACGTCCACCTCTTGAGCTCCCAACTTCCATAATACAATATCCACCCTACAGGCCCAGGGATTCCTACTTTGAATTAATTTCATGGACATTTATTGGGCCTGTTCCTCTGGCCAGAGAGGAAGGAGCACAAGGGCACCAGGAGCTATAATGATGATTGCAGTGCTTGTTGGCAATTCTGCAAGTCTTCCTCTTTTTTTTTTTTAAGATTTGATTTATTTGTGACAGAGAGAGAGAGGCAGAGACACGGGCAGAGGGAGAAGTAGGCTTCATGCTGGGAGCCCGACGTGGAACTGGATCCCCGATCTCCAGGATCACACCCTGGGCTGAAGGTGGTGCTAAACCGTTGGGCCACCAGGGCTGCCCTGCAAGTCTTCTTCTTAAAAGATTTCAGGTAGGGGTGCCTGGGTGGTGGAGTTTGTTGAGCATCTAACTCTTGGTTCGGGCTCAGGTCATTATCTCTGAGTCCTAAGATCGAGCCTCACGTAGGGCTCTACATTCAGCAAGGAGTCTTCGCTCTCCTTCTGCCTCTTCTACTGATACTCTATCTCAAATCTTTTTTTTTTTTTAAGGTTTTGTTTATTTTTTCATGAGAGACAGAGAGAGAGGCAGAGACATAGGCAGAGGAAGAAGCAACCTCCCTGCAGGGAGCCCAATGTGGGACATGATCCCAGGACCCTGGGATCACACCCTGAGCTGAAGACAGACGCCCAACTGACTGAGCCCCCTGGGCACCCCAGATTCTGGTATTCTAAGCAGGACTGTGCATCCTGCAGAACGGAGGAGGCCGCAGGGGAGGGAGGAGGGCTCACAGGTCTGGGGCCTGTTTCCTGGGCCGTCAAGACAAGGTGGCCAGAACATGCCTACAGTGCATCCTTTAACCTGTGGCTTCAAATTCCCTCTCACTGCTTCACGACACTCTTCCTTCTAGATTCCCTCTGAGCACCCGGCAGTTCCTCCTGCTTGGGTGCCCTCCCCTACCCCCATTCATTCCTTCTGAAAACATGCAGAGCCAGCTCTATGATGGATGCTATGAAAGACCCTGCTGTCACAGTCTGGTGGGGGACACAGCCACATGGTCTGTGCGACAAGTGCTAGGTAGAGGTGAGCCCAGAGGGGAGAAGCAGAGAAGATGCCCCATAAGGAGGTAGAGCCAGATCCCTGCTCAGGCCAGGTGACAAGAAGACTGATAGGAATGGGATGGGAATTGGGATCAGGGACAGGTGAACAGGCCTGGGACCCCCGAGGCGGCCAGCATTCCCGTCTGCCCTTGGGATCTTTCTTCTCTGAGCACGGATGTCATCTGCTCCTCACCTCACCTCTTCCATCTCGAGATATTATTTTCAAGGGTCTGGAGCAGCCCAGAAGGGTGCATACCCAGCTACCGTTTCTTTATCTCCTGTGCACAGAACTCCCAGACCCTCCCTCATCCTGTTGAGGGCCAGTCCTGCTTCAGAATCCTCAGCTCCCGTGTCTCCCTTTGCCCAAAGACCTGCCAGGCTTGGCAGGTTTGGCCTGACCTAGGTGCTCACTCAGTCCCTCTCCCAGGGCCTGTCACTCTGGCCTGGGATTGCTGGGCTCCCTCCCCATCCAGCCCTGGCCGCAGGGCCCAGCAGAGAGCAATGAAGGAGCAAAATGAATGATGTCTGGGAACACCAGCTCCCTGAGCTTCCTTTCTCTGTGAGCAGGGTCCGTACTCTGTCCCCAGCCCTGCTCCTCACACCCGTGGCCCAGTTCTAGGAAACTGGAGGACTTCTCTTTCTAACACCCAAGTTCAGCAAGGGCTGTGGGAATGCCAGAGGAGGAGAGCCTTGGGTTAGGGCTTTCCCTCCAGGCCCAGATCCACACCTAGCTCATTCTTCCATACGTCTTCCCTTTTAAATTTTTTTTTTTTTTTTTTTGTCCTCCCTCTTTTTCTTAGATTCCAGAGACACAAGGTCAAAATCACAAAGATTGCCCAGGCATTTTCTCAGGAGCTGCTCCTACTTTCGAACCCACTACCATTCATAAATCCGTCACTTCCAAGGGCTGGACAGGTACTGGCCTGAGCACTCAGACCGACATTGTATATTTGTTTGATTATCTGGTAACCTCCACCTCCCAACTGCGGAGAAGGGACTGCACCGTTAAGCTCACCACCCCTGAGTCTCGAGTCTCTGAGTATCTGGTACTTAAGAGACTCTGAGTATCTGGTACTTAAGAGACTTAGTAGGTATTCACTGAATGAATGGAGAAGTAAGGGAATTCAAAGTTTCTGCCATGACTCCAGCAGTTCTGGGTGCTGTGAGAGAAGGTCCCAGACCCCCTGGCCCAAAGGGTTACCCTTTTGCCCATTCTCAGGTTCCTTTGTGTTTGACTAAGTGTTTGACTCTTATGCAAATCCTTGAGGGTGGAAGAAGAATAAAATAGTCCCTGCCTGCCCTGACGGGAATAAATTCTTACTGTGAAATATTTGTACCGGTCAGGGAACCCCCACCTCGACTCTAACCATTGCCTGTTTTCTTCCTTTCTTTCTTTCTTTCTTTCTTTCTTTCTTTCTTTCTTTCTTTCTTTCTTCCTTTCTTCCTTTCTTCCTTTCTTTCTTTTTCTTTCTTTCTTTCTTTCTTTCTTTCTTTCTTTCTTTCTTTCTTTCTTTCTTTCTTCTTTTCTTGAAAGAAAGTTAAGATGAAATAAAATATAAAATACAAAGTCCACACGTAGCTAGTGGATGAGGTTTTAACACAGACATGGGGCATTTCTGTCCCCACAGAGAGTTCTAGAAGACAGCGTGGCTATACATCCATCTTTCTTTCTTTCTTTTCCTTCCTTCCTTCCTTCCTTCCTTCCTTCCTTCCTTCCTTCCTTCCTTCCTTCTTTTCTTTCTTTTGATTCTATTTATTGAGATGCCTGTGTGGCTCAGTGGTTGAGCATCTGCCTTCAGCTCAAGTGGTAATCCTGGGAGCCTGCTTCTCCCTCTGTCTCTCTCTCTCTGTGTCTCTCATGAATAAATAAAATCTTTTTAAAAAATTTATTTATTTGAGAGAGAAAGAGAACATGAGCACAGGATTGGGGGGACGGGCAGAGGGAGAAGGACAAGCAGACACCCTGCCGAGCAGGGAGCCCGACGTGGGGCTCCATCCCAGGATCCCCAAGATCAACACCTGAGCTTAAGGCAGACACTTAACTGTTTTCTTTCTATCTGGGGATTCCTTCTATCCATCAACTCAATTTACCTTCACATGTGACACAGAATCTGTTCCCAATTGATCTCAGATGCATCTTTTAAAAGGCCCGGCAAAAAGTTTGTAGGAAAATGTGGTAAAACATTAATAGCCATGGCCTGTGGGTATTGGGTTGATGGTCCATTTGTTTCTTATTTTCCAAAATGTTTTTTTTTCCAAAATGTTTTAGACTGCTATTTTCAATAATAAAGAAAATTTGAAGGAATCTTTTCCATCAGGTAAAGCTATTCCTCTTGACACACCTGGAGCCCCTTCCAGACACACTGGTCTGTCCTCAATCCCAGTCCTACCCATCTTCCCAGGCCAAGTCTCGGATTGAGACTAAAGTGCACACCCCATTAAACTCTGAGCTGGCTTCCCAGAATCTCAGAATCCCAGAATCTTTTTTTTTTTTAAGATTTTATTTTATTTACTTGAGAGAGGAAGAGAGAGAGAGAGAGCACATGGGCAGAGGGGAGGGGCAGAGGGAGAGGGAGAAGCAGACTCCCCACTGAGCAGGGAGCCCGACCCGGGGTTCGATCCCAGGACTCTGAGGTCATGACCTGAGCCACCCAGGTACCCCAGGAATGGCTGGATTGATAATTGTCCCCCAGACCCCACACTGAAGGCACCTTTGACTCAACACTCTGAGCACGTATTCATTGGGTTGACCACTGAGTTCCATCCATTAGGTCCAGTATGTCCCTGATGCTCACTGTTTCCTCTCCACCTCACTACCAGTGTCTTGATCCAGGTCTTCATTCTTGCTCCCTTGAACTACCGTGACAGGCTCTATGGGTCTGCTGCCTCCAGTCCAGCTCATTTCCCCTCCAAGTATAATATCTTGGTTTCTTTTTATCTTTTTAATATCTTGATTTTTGAGAGCAGTTTGAGATTCACAGCAGAACTGGGCAGAAGGTGTTGGCAGCTATTTCCCATGTACCTCCTGCCCTCACACGTGCAGAGCTTCCATGTTCCTCAACATCCCCCAGCAGAGTAGGATGCATGTTACTATCCATACACTTACCTTGACGCATTGCCATCACATGGAATTCATAGTTGACACTGCAGCTCGCTCTTGGTGTGGTCCAGTCTTTGGGTTTGGACAAACATATAAGGACCATACGGGATGTCTTCATGCTCTGGAGGTTCTCTGTGTGCAGCCTGTTCACCTGGATTGTCGGCCACAGTGGCTGCTTGAACTCCCTAGAGCACAGTGACAGCAGTAGCTGGCATTGCCTTGTCATCCCCTACAGATGGAAGACCCTGCTCCTTTGTACACATTCGAGACTCTGTGGTCTGGTCCAGGCCTCCCTTCCTCCCAGCCCCCACCTGTTGTTTGCAATCTCTGGCCTCCATCCCGAACCATTGACAGGATTCTTTTTCTTTTTTTTTAAGATTCCATTTATTTATTTATTTATTTATTTATTTATTTATTTATTTGAGAGAGAGAGCAAGGGAGGTCACAGAGGGAGAGAGAGAAGCAGACTCCCCACTGAGCTGTGAGCCCAACGTGGGACTCGATCCCAGGACCCCAGGATCATGACCTGAGGCAAAGGGAGATGCTTAACCAACTGAGCCACCCCGCTGCCCTCTTTTTTTTTTTTTTTTAAGGTTTCATTTATTTATTCATCAGAGAGAGAGCGAGGCAGAGACACAGGCAGAGAAAGAAGCAGGCTCCATGCAGGGAGCCCAATGTGGGACTCCATCCCAGGGATCACACCCTGAGCTGAAGGCAGATGCTCAACCGCTTAGCCACCCAGGTGACCCAACATGATTCTCTTTCTGTCTTCACTCTGCACATGTTCCTCCATGCCTTTGCCCTCCTCACTGCTCCCATTTTCTGGAATACCTTTGATTCTTGTTTCTACCTTTCCCCCCATATTCCACCCATTTTTTTAAGGTCCAGTTATTAAAATGCTGCTTTCATTGAGGACTCCTGGACCAAACCCTCGTTGCTTGCTATCTGAACCACATGACAGCTTCCTAGGGTCGGTCCTTCCTATCTCCAGCCCTTCTTCAACCCACCTCTCAAACCACCGTTGAACTATCTGTATCTAACACGACTCTGTATACATCAGAACCACCTTCCCTGCCCCTCCATGCTGTGCTGCTCCATGTTTAACAACCAGCTCTGGATAGACAGGCACCTGTTTCAGCAAACAGCATCTGTCAGTTTCCATGGTATAAATATTCCCATCACGGCCAGTTCCAAGCTACCAGTAAGACGGTATTGAACGTGCAGTTAGGAAGAGATATGCACAACTGGTTCTTTTTTTTTTAACTTTATTGATTTATTCATGCAAGACACACACAGAGAGGCAGAGACATAGAGTATGTTTTGAGCAGAATTGCACCCTTTGTACCTCCCCCACCTCCTCCTTTTTGTTTTAAAGATTTTATTTGGGCAGCCCGGGTGGCTCAGCGGTTTGGCGCTGCCTTCAGCCCAGGGTATGATCCTGGAGAACCGGGATCGAATCCCACATCGGGCTCCCTGCATGGAGCCTGCTTCTCCCTCTGCCTCTCTCTCTCTCTGTGTATCTCTCATGAGTAAATAAATAAAATATTTTTTAAAAAGATATACAAGCTACCTCCACCACACCATTGGCTCCCATTCAAAATTTCGCTGGTGTTCCTTAAAGTTCTCTTCATACTACCATTGCAACTCTTCTGCATATCTAAAATTATTTCCTTTTTTTTTTAATTTTTTAAATTTATTTATGATAGTCACAGAGAGAGAAAGAGAGAGAGGCAGAGACATAGGCAGAGGGAGAAGCAGGCTCCATGCACCGGGAGCCTGATGTGGGATTCGATCCCGGGTCTCCAGGATCGCGCCCTGGGCCAAAGGCAGGCGCCAAACCGCTGTGCCACCCAGGGATCCCCTATTTCCTTTTTTTAAGATTTATTTATTTATGATAGACATAAAGAGAGAGAGAGATTGGCAGAGACACAGGAGGAGGAAGAAGCAGGCCCCACGCCGGGAGCCCAACACAGGACTCCATCCCAGGACTCCAGGATCGCACCTTGGGCCAAAGGCAGGTGCCAAACCACTGAGCCACCCAGGGATCCCTCTAAAATTATTTCAAAATAGAAGGTTTAGAAAGTCTACCAGAGTAGATATAAACTCATCTGGCAAACTTTTTTTAGCAGAACATGGGTGCCCTCCAAACGAGTACCCTCTGAGAAAGAAAGGAGAAAATACTTAATGAGATGGGTTGACAGGGCAGCATCCAAAGTCACTGAAAATCTACAGAAGGGTCGCTGGAGAGTTCTTCCAAATGTCTGAATTTTAATCTTGGTGAACGGGTGTAACCACAAAAGGTGGGAAAGAAATGTGGATAGTCATCAACATGGGATCTGACTGATTGTATTCGAAGCAGTTCTCAAGAAAGAAATTTCCACGTGAACTAAAGGGGGATGCTCAGTAAAATGTAAATGAATAAATAAAAGCCAGAGAGGTTCTCCAATAATTTTCAGGGGAGTCCTGATCCAGGATTACGACTCTTCCACAATTCTTTTTTCTTTCTTTCTTTCTTTCTTTCTTTCTTTCTTTCTTTCTTTCTTTCTTTCTTTCTTTCTTTCTTTCTTTTAAGATTTATTTATTTGAGAGAGGAGAGAGAGAGAGAGAGAGAGAGTTGGCGGAACAGAGGGAGAGGAAGAGGATATCAAGCAGACTTCCCACGGAGCTCAGAGCCCAATGCAAGGCTGGATCTCATGACCCTGAGATCATGAGCCTGAGCCAAAATCAAGAGTCGGATGCTTTACCTACTGAGCCACCCAGGTGCCTCTATAGGATTCTTTTTGAAAGAGAGATAGACTGGCCTCTTTCACACTGAAGACGAATGCAGTGTGTTCTTCGAGCTGGATGGTACTAGTCATGAAGTACATGCAGTTAATTCCCTTGCCTGATTTCAAGATTCCTTGACTAGATTTTCTTTTTTCTTTTTTTTTAATTTTTTAAAATTTATTTATGATAGTCACACACACAGAGAGAGAGAGGCAAAGACATAGGCAGAGGGAGAAGCAGGCTCCATGCACCGGGAGCCCGACATGGGATTTGATCCTGGGTCTCCAGGATTGTGCCCTGGGCCAAAAGCAGGCGCCAAACCGCTGCGCTACCCAGGGATCCCGATTTTCTTTTTTCCACTTATATTTTCTTTTTTTTTTTTTTTTTCTTTTTTTTTTTTTTTAAAGATTTTATTTATTTATTCATGATAGTCACACAGAGAGAGACAGAGAGGCAGAGACACAGGCAGAGGGAGAAGCAGGCTCCATGCACCGGGAGCCCGATGTGGGATTCGATCCCGGGTCTCCAGGATCACGCCCCGGGCCAAAGGCAGGCGCCAAACCGCTGCGCCACCCAGGGATCCCTCCACTTATATTTTCTTATAGAAAAGGAAGGAGAGATGGACCGGCCAAAATAGACATTCTGTTGCCCTTTGCCATTTCAGTTCATTTATAGATAAATTGATATCACCATTTTTTGGGGGGGAGGGTTGATCTATTGTGAGTCTGGTTAGCTTGAGCCAGGTGTACCTTTATGCAACAATACATTGATATTTACAGCATACCAAATATTTGCCAGGCACAATTCTAGGGGCTGGCAACACAGTAATGAACAAAACAGACAGGTTCCCAACCTCACAGAGATTATATTGTAATGGAGCAGGCCAGACATTAGTAAAGCCATTACCCAAATAAATGGGTATCAACAGTATGTGATAGATGCTATGATGTTTGCTATGAGAACATATAACGTGAGAAGCTGACTCAGCTTGGCAGGTCAGGAAAAGTTTCCCTCAAGAAGTAACTTGAGTAGGGACGCCTGGGTGGCTTAGTGGTTGAGCATCTGCCTTCAGTTCAGGGAGTGACCCTGGGGTCCTGGGATCGAGTCCCATATTGGGTTGCCCGCAGGGAGCCTGCTTCTCCCTCTGCCTGTGTCTCTGCCTCTCTATGTCTCTCATGAATAAATAAATTAAAAAAAAAAAAACTTCACTGGCAACCAAAAAAGTTAGGGCTTCCAGAGCTGAGGACTCTGCCCTGGATTGTCCCCACTGGATTGTCACCAAAATACACGCCATGCTCCACTGGTTCTCCCAGATACCAACTACTTCAACGCTCTGTAATATCGTACAGTATTTTGCTTTCTTTCTCTGAGTGTGTATAACTCAGACTTCTAGCAAGATTATTTGTGCCTTTTTTAGTTTGAATGGAAGTTCTTAGGGGTTATCCTCACTCAGTGTCCTTGTCATATCATGGAGCTTGTGCCTTACATCAGCTGGGACACTTCGCCAATGTCTCAGGGTAATGAACCGACTAAGACTGTCGCATATGCACGAGAGGTACCGCCATACAAAGATGACAGTATTTTTTAAGGACCAGCTTTATTGAGATATAATTCACATAATGTACAATTCAATTATTGAAAGTGTACAATTCAGTGCTTTTGATATCTGAAGAATTCGACTGTTGCTCAGAACATTTTCATCACCCCAAAAGTCATCATCTGCCCCTTTACTGGTACTCATCAGCAGCCACTCTCCATCTCTCTCTAACCTCTCAATACTAGGAACTACTAATCTGTTTCCATGGATTCCCCTATTCTGTAAATTGGCCATTAAATGTAAATGGAATTATATACTATGTGGTCTTTTGTGACTTTCATGTAGCAGAATATTTTTTGTTGCTGAATAATATTTCGTTGTATGGATAGACCAAATTTTATTTATCCTTTCATCAGTTGGTGGACATTTGTGTAGTTTCCACTTTGGGGCTATTATGAATAATGCTGTTTTGAACATTCCTCTATGAGGTTGGTTGTTTTGTTTTGAAAATTGAGGTGAAATTCACATAACATAAAACTAACCACTTTTACATGAACAATTCAGTGCCATTTAATGCATTCACAATGTTGGGCAACCACCATATTTAATTCCTAAACATTTCATCACTCTAAAATAAAACCCTGTGCCCATTAACCGCAGTACCCATTCCCCTCACCCACTCTAGTACCTGGCAACCACCCATCTACTTTCTGCTTCTGTGGATTTACCTAATCTGGATTTTTATTTTTTTTATTTTTATTTTTTTTTTTAGATTTTATTTGACAGAGAGAGCGCACACAAGCAGGGGGAGTAGCAGTAGAGAGGGAGAAGCAGGCTCCCCGCTGAGCAGGAAACCGGGTTAAGGGGCTGGATCCCAGGACCCTGAGATCATGACCAGAGCTGAGGGCAGATGTCTAACCAGCTGAGCTACACAGGAGTCCCCCTAATCTGGATATTTCATATCATTCGAATCATAGGATATGTGACCTTTATGTCTGGCTTCTTTCCCTTAGAGATTTTTAAAGTTCATCCAGTCACAGCATGTACCTTCACTCCTTTTTTGTGATCTGATGATATTCCATTACATATATATGCACCGCACTTTATCTGTTCATGTTGATGGATATTTGGGTTGTTTCCACCTTGTGGCTACTGTAAGTAGCGCTGCTGTAAATACTCCCCTGCAAGGATTTGAGTACCTGTTTTTCACGATGGGGGGGTAGGAGTGGCATATACACCTAGGGGTGCAACTGTTGGGTTATAGGGACAATGCATCTGCAAGAAGAGCAGGTTTGGGACTTTATGAACAATGCGCCCAGACAGTTGGGGGTTTTCCGTTTTTTTAAGGAAAAAGTAGAAGCTCCAGACAGAGGGGTGGAGGGACCTTGGAATGACAGAACATGCCACACAACTTTTATTACTCCAGGCTCGTGCCTGCAGTTCACGCCCAGCTCGTCCCGGGATTCTTCAGATCCGGCCTGTCTGGTCTCCACTGCGGTGCTCCGCCCCGGGCTTACGGGCACCAGCCGGGCAGCAAACCTGGGAGCCGGAGGGAGGCCACCACCAAGTGTCCGGGAAGCAGCAGCCTCCCCCTCGACGAGGAGGGCCGAGGACATTCGTGGCGGTCCCCGGCCGAGACTCCGAGAGCGCGCCCCTCGTCTCCAGAGTGCCTTAAAAAGGACGCTCACGGATGCCTGTTTTGGGGGGCCGGGCGCGGACCGGAGGGGGAAGGAGGAGAAGGAGGGAGCGCTAGCGTCCCCGGAGCCGCGGGCAGGGAGCAGGCCGACCCAGGGCTCCCACAAGATGGTGGCCGCCACGCGGCCGCTCTAGCTCGCCGCCGAACTCTATGGCCGGCCGGGCGGCCCGCGCAGCGCGCTGAAGCTAAGAGGGGCGGTCACCCGACCATACTGGCGCGCTAGAAGTGCGAACGGAAAGAGCCCCGTCGCGCATGTGTGGAGACGCAGCGGGGGGATGGGCTTGGGGACCAGGGGCCCACCCCACAGTGCAAGTTTTCTCAAACGTGTGAGTCGTTCAAGTCCAGTTAAAGCCGAGGTGGGGCGTTCCTCAGACGCATGCGTCCTAGCCGGGACCAGCCATACAGTGGCGTGGTCTTTTCAACGCCCGGCGTACAGGCGACGTCTGAGGTGGAAGGGGCGGGCAGGATCCCCAGCACGCATGCGCTTTGAGGCCGAGGCGTTTCCTCCAGAGGGTGTGGAGCGCAGGGCTCTTCATTGCGCAGGCGCGAGTACTGTCCGGTAGGGCTAGTGGTCTATCACGGGAAGAGAAAAAGAGGTTGAAGGGCTTAAAAAACCGGGTGCGCCTGCGCACTGCCTACCGGTGGGAAGAACTCCGGGTTTGTGAGGGGCGGGGTCACGTATACGCGTCATTGGATGGGTAGGTGGGAGGGAGGGTGGAGCTCGGGGAGGATCTGTGCGCTTGCGCAGTGCGGGGGTGGAGGGCGGAGGGGATAGATAGCACGCTTGCGCGGCTGTCATAGGGCTGCTTGGTTGGTCAGTGGGGAGTCGGCGCCTGCGTACTAAGACCCGTGTGCAGCAGCGGCGGCGGCGGTAGAGGCGGCGGCGGCGGCGGCAGCGGGCTCGGAGGCAGCGGTTGGGCTCGCGGCGAGCGGACGGGGTCGAGTCAGTGCGTTCGCGCGAGGTGAGAGCGGGCAGGGCGCGCGTGCGCGGAACCCCGGCGTGGGCCTGGGAGTGGAGATGGAACTGCGCGAGGGTCGGGGAGGGGGCAGAGGGGAGCGGCGGCCGCCGCGGCGGGTTCGGTCCCCGAGCCGCGCGAGGTGCGGAGAGGCGCGGGTGCGCGCCCCGGTTGGCGCGCGGGGTGACGGTTGGGGCCGGCCGGGTGACGTTGGAGCGACGCAGGGCGGGGGACGGCGCGCCGCAAGGCCGCCACGCGGGAGAGGCCGCCGGGCGGCCACGCCGGGGCGAGGGCCGGGGGCCAGATTGGCCCGCCGGGGCAAAGGAACCTGGGCCGTTGAAAACCGGGTGCCGCGCGGCCACGTGAGGTGGGGGAGGGGGCTATTCGGTGAGAGGGCATGTTGGGGGGGGTGGCGGCCGGCCGCAGGGGGGGGGAGGGGAGGCGGCGTGGCTCGGGCCAGGCGCGGCCTTTGAGGAGGGGGTGGCGGCGGCACCGGAAGTGTCCCCTACCGGAGGCTGCCCTCGGGGTCGGAGGCCGCATGGCTGAACGTGGACGGGGGCCGCATGGCAGCGCGGGGACCCCTCCCCCCCAGATCCCGGCCACCGGAAGCCCCGGGAGGCCACATGGTGGGCGGGAGCGGGCAACCCCCGTCGCGGGGAGAGGTGGTCCTCGCGGGGTCCCAAAGGGGCTTGGAATTTCGGGGAGGGGGAAGAAGCCTGGTCACCGCGGAGAGCCCGCTGCGGGCATATGTGAGGGCTCCCCCGCCCCATGGGCCCCCGGAGCTCTCTTCCCGACTCTGATGTGAAGTGAGGCGGCCCGTCAGGTATAAGTTGCTCTCTCCCGTGCCCGGTGCTGGAGAAATGGGGGACCGAGGGCAATTGGACGGCAGCCCAACTCTGCGGGTCGTACCGACAGCGCCTCCAGGCCCGGGCACCGCAGCTCCCCGCCGTGCGGGGTCGGGAGCCCTCGCTCCGCCAGCCCAGCAGATCTCGGGCTCTCCGCGAGCACCGGCCTTTTGCTTTCATTTTATTGTCATTCACCACTCCCCGCTCCTCCACTTCACACTGAGGGTACAGGCCCGGCCTGAAAAGCCGACAGGACCGGTGCATCCTGGGAAAAGTGGGAGGGCCCTCGAGGAGAGGCTGGGCTCCTGGGTTCCCTTTGGGAAACGAGATGGAGGTGCTTGGCCGGGGGAGAAGTTAGAAAACAACTTGACTTTCTCTCCCTTAGCCGCGTCTGCAAATACGTGCTGGAGAGGCGGGAATCCCCCAAAGAGGCCTTGTGGTTTCCTGTCCCAGTGACTGGCTCATGTGTGGATGGGGTGGGGGGTGTAACAGAGACGGGTGGGGCCCCGTCCTTTGGTCTCCACCCTCCTCTCCCCCCTCCACGGTAACTCCGCCCTTTTGCTGGCTCATGGCTGCTCACCTAATTATAGCCCTGCTTGTGTGTGGGGAAGAGGGGTGGTTGGTTTCAGTGGCAAGGAGCACCTGAGTCTCCCAGGAATCAGGCCTCTGCCCATCTTTGAGGTTGCAGGTCCTACTCCCCGGAGCCTTCCTTCCTCAAGCACCCCCCTTTAGCTTTCATGTGTGCTGGGGGTTCAGCTTCTGTCCCCCACCAGCTCCCGCCACACACCAGATCCTGAGTGTTTGTGGTCCTGATCAGTACCTAACCTGGGTGCTTGGTTTTAGGTCGGTGATGGAAGAAAGGGCTGGGGGGAAGGGAGTGTTTCAGAGAGGAGTGGGGTATATTGAGAACTCTGTTGACCTCCATCCATCCTGACTCACTGGTGTTCTCTTTCTGACTACAGTTGGAATCGAAGCCTCTTAAAATGGCAGATGATTTGGACTTCGAGACAGGAGATGCAGGGGCCTCAGCCACCTTCCCAATGCAGTGCTCAGCATTACGTAAGAACGGCTTCGTGGTGCTTAAAGGCCGGCCATGTAAGATCGTGGAGATGTCTACCTCCAAGACTGGCAAGCACGGCCATGCCAAGGTTAGAACTTGACCTCTCCCGTCTTGCCTTCCCTGTACCGCCTGGGCCCCTGGGTCTCCTGGCAGCGAGGTGTCCCCAGCCCCCTCCCTTCCTTTAGGCTTGGTCACCCCACCCCACCCGGTGTGAGCCCTTAACTTCTCTGGTGCTCTGTTCAGCTGCTCCGTCCTTTCTCCTGGCTCTCACTTTCTCTCTCTTCTCGAGTCTTAGCTGCTGGGGTTTCTCCAGGCCACATCCCGAAGGCAGCCTTCCCTGGAGGGCGCTAGCAGACCTCTGAGCTTCCGAATCACCTTGCTGCCCCACAGTCCGTGCCAGCTTTCCCCTTGGATCTGTGCGGCGTCAGGCTGCGTCTCTACCTGCCCCTCCCCTTGGCTCCCTGAGCCGCTCCCTCGCTTTCTTGGACTCTTAACATTCTTGCTAGTGCTTTCCAGGTCAGTTAAGGTTTTTCTCACCTCAAACTTGACCTGGTTCATCCTTGTTGAATATCTTACGGTTCTGTTCCCTAGTTGGTTTGTCTTGTTGGCTCATCTAGGTATTTGTCTGCGTTCTTTCCTATTGCATAGTCCTCCCTGAAGTCCTCCTCTTCTCAGCTCTTTTCCTCTCATTCCTTTTTGTTTGCCCAAGTTCTGCACCCTTCCTGTGGGTGTCCAGACACTCTGAAACCTCTTACTGGCCGCCTCCCGCTCCCCAGACTCACTGGTCAGTGTTCCCATGGCTCGGGGTAACTGGCCACTGCAAGCCTGCACCACTGTTGCCCTTGTCGGTCACCCTAGCCTCAGTGGGACTCTTCTGCCCTTGCTAGATGCCAGAGGCTTCCATGATTCTTCCTTGAGTCGATTGGTTCAGCTCCACCTCCCCTGATTCTGCCCAAACCACCTAGTTTGACTTCCCTCACTGCTTATGGGCACCTTGAGGCTTTTGTCTTTCATCCTAGAGTTTGGTTGGGTGTCTCTTTCGTGTGATGTATATGTATAGGTCCACCTGGTTGGTATTGACATCTTTACTGGCAAGAAATATGAAGATATCTGCCCGTCAACTCATAATATGGATGTCCCCAACATCAAGAGGAATGACTTCCAGGTACAGAGGCGGGTTAGCCTTTTAGTGGGGGTGGTGGTGGGGGAGGGGGCACAGGCTGACCAGAAGAGCTTGTGCTGAAAGAAGTAGAGAGATGGCGAGGAGTTTGGTGTGGTCAGTTGGCCGCTCTTTTGTCCCCTACACCCCTGGGCCCACCCTCAGCTCCCTTCTCTCTGCCCCCAGCTGATCGGCATCCAGGATGGGTATCTATCACTGCTCCAGGACAGTGGGGAGGTGCGAGAGGACCTTCGTCTGCCTGAGGGAGATCTCGGCAAGGAGATCGAGCAGAAGTATGACTGTGGAGAAGAGATCCTGGTACATACCCTCTTGCCCCCAATGCACAGCCCTACTCCATGTCCCTGCCTCTGGCTCACTTCTGACTCTGCCCTTTGTGCCCTCAGATCACGGTGCTGTCCGCCATGACAGAGGAGGCAGCTGTTGCAATCAAGGCCATGGCAAAATAACTGGCTCCCAGGTGACTGACTGACACGCCCCCATCCCCATCAGAACCCTGTTTTAGCCCCTGACAGTTCCTGGCTGGCTTCTGGCTGCGGCGTGGGCCTCACCCTGTCCTGATGGCATCTTCTGGTCTCACTGATCTCTCTCCTCCCCAGGGTGGCGGTGGTGGCAGCAGCGATCCTCAGCCTGCAGAGGCCCCCTCCCCCAGCCTGGCCCAGCTCTGGCCCAGCTCTGGCCCGGCGCTTGGCTGGACTCCTCCTACACAATTTATTTGACGTTTTATTTTGGTTTCCCCCACACCCCCTCAATCTGTCGGGGAGCCCCTGCCCTTCATCCTGCTCTCTCGGCCAGGAGTGAGTGGTCCATGGCCTTGGTGAAGCTGCCCTCCTCTTCTCCCCTCGCACTACAGCCCTGGTCGGGGAGAAGGGGTGGGTGCTGCTTGTGGTTTAGTGGTTTTTTTTTTTTTTTTTGGTTTTTTTTTTTTTTTTTTTTTAATTCAGTCTGGAATCAGAAAGCTGTGGATTCTGGCGATTGGTCCTTGTGCCCTCCCCCTCGTCCCTGCTCTGGTCCTTGTTCCCCATGGCCCTGTACCCCAGCACCACCCCACAGACTGGGGACCAGCCCCCTCCCCTGCCTAAGTCTCTCCTTTATCTGGGGAGGGAAGAGGAGGAGAGGGGAGGGGACCTGCCCCCTCCTCAGGCATCTGGGAGGGCCCTGCCCCCATGGGCTTTACCCTTTCCTGTGGGCTCTCTCCCCGACACATTTGTTAAAATCAAAACCTGAATAAAACTACAAGTTTAATATGAAGGCCCCAACTCAGTTGCTTCTTTGAATTAAATGGGTATTTGCTGACTAGAAAGTCAACTTAGAAATTACATATAAACAACTATGCCAAAGAGTTCCCTCTTACCCACCCACCCAGCTTCACCTGTTAGTTGCCTGTCACTCCTCACCCTCCACACAGCCCTGGCCCAGCCCGGGAGGGAGGTGATGCACACAGCAGCAGAGGGGCAGAGGCAGGTAAATTTTATTAGACTGGGACACCAAGTTCCCTCACCCATGTCAGGGGCTGGGGCTGAGGCTGAAGATAAAATCTGATGATCACTTGTGGTAGAATCGTGGATTCTGGCTGTGCTGGATGAAGGGGAGACGAGGGCCAGGCTGGCTGGTGGCTGCGAAGCCCGACTGGTGGCAGAAGTGGGGGGACTTCGTTGGTGTGTACCCTGCCCCTCAATCTACACCCGAACTCCCAGCCATCCCCACCCCAGGAGGAAATGGGAGAGGAGGGGTGGGCGCCGCCTCTCCTACACAGTCTGGTTTTCCCCCTGGAAGGGTAGGGCCCCAGCCGGGTCCGACCCCTGGCCTTACCTTTCCTGCTGGCTGCATCTGCACCGGGAGCTGAGGAGAGGCGAGGAGCCCAGGGGCTGGATGCAGAGCCTGTGGGTGCATGGGGCGCAGGGAGGACTACGGAGAAGAGAGTCAGGGTCCGAGGCGGCCTGGGGCACCCCTGGGCCCAGCACTGCCCCTGCCCTGCCCAGGCTCTGTACTCACAGAGTCTGAGAAGCTGGTCTGCTGGTTAGCGTGCTCCATCTGCTTCTGTAAGGACAGGGCACCGCCAGGCTGGAGGAAGCCTACAAAGGGAAGGATGGGTGTGTGGAACGCGGAGGCGGGGAGGACGCTCAGCCCTGGGGCCCTGGCGGGGGCATCCTCACCTGTCTGGGTGGGCTGAAAGTGGCCGTGCACCGTGTAGGGCTGTGGCTGCGGCTGCGACAGGTACTGCACTGCTGGGAACGCCGAAGGTGCTGAGGGAGGCAGGAGGCACAGCCTGTCGAGCCTCCTTCGGGCCTGCCTGGGACCAGCGGCCTCTGGGTCTTGGAGGAAGCGCCCCCCTCCCTCCCCACGGCTCACCTCTGAGCTGCTGACTGGGGCTATAGGCCGGCTGCGTGGGTCCGTAGTGAGGCGGGGGCTGCGCGGTCCCATAGGCACTGCCGGGGCTGCCTTGGAACTGGCCATGCTCCGGGGTCCCGGGGAAGGCAGCTGCAGAGCCCACATAGTGTCGCGTCTGAGGAAGGAAGAGGAGCGCTGGCTGCTGCTGGAAACTCCTCCAAAGCAGAACCCCAAGCGCCTTGTATGTGCCCCATTTTCCACCATTTGGTCAAGTGCTGGACAACATTGGTGACTTGAATACTTGTTTAATGCGGGTGCCCGTGTCTGCATGGAAATGGCGGGCTACACACCCAATGCTACTCCTTACTGTAAGCACTTGGGGTCCGAACATCTGTTTGGCCCTGTCAGCCGCCATGAGGGTGCCTGGGCGGTTGTGTCCTCCAGGGCTCCCTAGACAGGGAGACGGGCTTCATGAGGCTGCAGTGGGGTGGCTGCAACCCCCGGGAGGGTGCATTCTAACAAGCGGGTTCTTCATTCCTCACCCTGCATGCTGAGGAGGTGAGTCCCAGTGTGGACGGTCAGGCTCTGCTGGTACGCAGCTGAAGTCAAAGTGGTCAGGTCACTGCAGTGAAAGGCAGGCAGGTCAAAACCAAGAATGAAGACAAGTGCCCCCTCTTTTGCCATCAGACACCCATCTGGTGTTACCCATCCCAGTTACTGTCTCAATTTTATTTTTAGCTCTCCAATCCCACCTCTGCTCCTTTCGCCTCCGTTTCTCTTCTTCATGTAAAACTTTCTTGAGCTGCAGGAAGAGCTGGTGCTTCTCTTCCTGAAGGGCCAACAGCTTCTCCTGCAACTTCAGGATCTGAGAAGGCAGGGGAGAGGAGCTGACGGCAGGAGAGCCAAAGGAGGAAAAAGCTGGGACAGAGCAGGGGGCTGCTTACTTGTTCCTTGGTCTCCTCTAGTGACATTCTCTCCTCCATCTCCTTTTTCTTCCTCCTCTCTTGCTCTTCCTTCATCTTCTGTTCCATCATCTTGTCTACCTCTTCTTCCTCTGGAGAAAGAACCAGGTGCAATGGGAAGAACGCAGGGTGGTTAAAACACTAGGACGTTAGAGATGGAGAAGCGGGGAAACCTGCCGGTGTCAGTGCTCCCTCTGCTCCTCTCCTCCCAGGGGACTGGGAGGGAGGGTATGTCAGGTGCTCTCCAAGGTCCTTCCCGGCCCGAGTCTTCTGGAGCCCGGACCCGGCCTGCAGCTCCCTCCACCAGTGGCGGGCCGTCCCACCCTCCTCCCGCGCGGCCGCGGCGCGGCGCTGTGCCCATGGTGCGGGGCTTGGGGGTCCTCCCCCTCGGCCGGGCTCACCCTGCCGCTTGCGCTCCCGCTCCATCATGATGTGCCGGTGCAACGCCCGGGCCATGGCGTTGGAAAGCTTGGGGCGCTCCAGGAGCGCGGGCATGGTGCCACGGGGGACGCTCGGGCCGTGGGCGCCCGGCTCTGTCACGGACTGCCAGACCTCGGGCCGGGCCTGCCGAGAAGCGGGCGCTTAGGAGGGTCGCGCCCGCGGGCCGAGGCGGAAGCCCGCCTGCCGCCGCCGCCCCGGTCACGTGCCCGGCGCCCACCCTCCGCCGCCCGGCCGGTCCCGCGTGCTCCGGGTGCCCCTGTGCTCCGCGTGCGCCGGCGGGCTGGGGTCTCCGGCCTCGGCGCCGCCCGCCCCTCCCTACCCGCCTTCGCTGCGCTTTCTCCGCGGCTCCTGTGCGCCTCGGCCGCGCGTCACATCCGGCTGCCGGGCCGAGTCCTTCCGGAGCCGGGGCGGCCGGCGGCCTCGCGGGACGGGCGCAGGGAAGGGCGGAAGCGGCTGCGACGGGTGCCGCGGGGGGCCAAACTCCGTCGGCGCGCCGGGCGCCCCCAGCTGGGCAGCCCTGGGGCTCGTCGGGGGGCGGTGCGAGAGGGGGATGAATGAGAAAGAGGCCGAGGCGCGCGCTCTGGGACAGCGTTTATTGGCTCCTTGGAAACCCGCGTCCGTAACAACTGTACAGAGGCCCACCTTCCCCGCGCCCGCCCCCACTCCGCCCGGCGGCCCGGGGAGGCTCCTCGGGATTCACAGTAACAGGAACGAAAACGGAAATAAATTAAGTGATCCGGGGGAGGGAGTCCAGGGAGTCGTGTTCCCCGAGTCAGTGCATGAGGGGAGACTGCCGGCCCCGAGTGGGAGGCGTGGGCCCTGCACGCGGAGATGCGTTCCTGCTCCAGAGATGCGTCGGGCTCTGGGGGCTCCGGGGGCTCGGGGAACACCCGCCGCGGCGGGGAATGCTAAGCCAGGGCCGGGGGGGCCCCACTGTGCTTGTCGTCCAGAGGCCAGCCCTCACTCCACCCGCACCAACAGGGCATAGAGGAGTGTGGCCCCCTTCTCCTTGGTTACCCACTCGAGTTCTGCGGGGCTGAAGTGAGGGTCGGGAGGTTCTCGGAGGGTGGCCGAAGGGGGTCCGGGGGTGTAGGAGCCCGGGCGCACGCACACCTGGAACGCCACCTGGGCCTGGTGCGTTCGCTGGGACTTGGGATCCCGGAATCTGCAGGGCAAGAAGGCGGCCAGCCGTGAGGCCTCCAGGCTCCTCCCTCGGCTGCCTGCGGGGGGGGGGGGGGGGGGGGGGGGGGGGGGTGTCACTCCCACCTCCCAGAGAGGGGTGGCTTGGCTCTGGCCGCACCCCTGCTTGTTGGGGTCTCTCCAAGGCGCTCCCTGGCTTCCCTCTGCAGGCCTCTGCCCAAACCTAACCTTCGTCGCCATGTCTACCCTGACTACTGTGTGCCTGTACCTGTGCAAAGCACACCTGGGACCCACTACGTCCCACTCTACTTTTATTTCCACAGTACTAGTCACCTTCAACAGTAAATGTGCTAGAGTGAGACAAGACCCAAGTGTCACAGCGGGGACACCAATGGGAAGCCATGGAGACCCCAGTCCCAGCCCCCATGTACTCACTGCACTTTGGACGCTAGGGTCTCGGCCCCAGCATACTGGAGGGAGGGGGACAGCAAGACGGAAGGGGGCTGCTCCTCCCGGGGTGGGGCGCAGTTCTCGCCAGGCTCCTCAAACCCCACCCCAGGCTTGCCTTTCAAGGGCCGGCAGCTCAGGATGGAGGCGGTGCCTGCGGGGAGAGCCAGTCAGGATGGAGGCGGTGCCTGCAGGGAGAGCCTCCTGGCCCAGGCCTGGCTTGCCCCTTCTCTGCCCCTGCCCCCGGACCTGCTCCCAGCTCTCCTCGGTCTAGCACCCTCCGGATGGCTGCCACGTTGCTCCCGTGATATGCCATGTGCCACTTCTTAGTCATCGTTCCAGCTTCCAGGCGGGGATTCACCCTAGGGTGTAGACCGGGCAGACTGGACAAAGATCCTCCCCTCGACCAGTAAAGGTTCTGTGGCTTCTTCCACGCACCCTCTTGGGAGCCTCCTTCGTCAAGGAAGAAAGAGCACGAAAGCAGACGCATGACCCTGCCCTGCGTGTACCTGAGATTGAACCTGCACCAGCCGAAGGGCAGCGCGTATTCCCGGGGGGGCTCCCCACGGCGCCTGTGGGCCTCGTCACCTCGAAGCTTCCGGCAAGACTCACAGTAGCACAGGCTCCGCTTGGGTGGAGGCATGAAATAGTCCTCTGTGAAAAAGTGAGGAGCAGTGTGGGCGCTACAGCTCCCGCCCTGGGCCTCCAGCACACAGACCCCTTCCTGCTGGTTCCCGGGGCTCTGAGCACAGCCCAGCAATGGTCCAAGGGGTGAGGCAGGCTCTGGATGACCGGGCACTCACCCAGACACTCACCAGGAAGCAACAGCAGTTCTTGGAAGCGGGAGCAGAGGGCGTGGTACTCGCAGCTCTTGAGAGGGCTGGCAGCTGGCAGGGGGCCCCAGCACACACTTTCCTTGATACCTGACAGGACAGAGGGGGGCACGGGTCACGGGAGTTGGGGCGACGGGGTGGGACAGGGCTGGGGAGAGGCCCGGCCCTGTGGGCTGGCTCACCATCCACCATGTCCGCTTTCTCCATGTCCCCTTGGGTTCCAGCACTCTTCCCACTGGCTGCCCCTGGTTCAGGACTCACGATTGTCACCTGCCGGAGAGAGTGTGATGAGTGTGACTGAGCCCCCAGGGCCTGCTAACTGGCTCCCAGATCACAGACTGCCCCACCCCAGGCCCTTGTTGCCGCTCACCTGCTCACACTGCCCATAGAGGTCCACAAGCGCATGGCAGGGCTGGGGGACATC
Organism: Canis aureus; assembly: GCF_053574225.1. Classification (NCBI taxonomy): domain Eukaryota; kingdom Metazoa; phylum Chordata; class Mammalia; order Carnivora; family Canidae; genus Canis; species Canis aureus. Next base: position 56,855,755 of record NC_135613.1, on the reverse strand, counting down.
TGATACCGCCACCCCCTGGTCCATCCCATTGACGTGGAGATGCAGGCCCCCAGAGCTGTCTAGCCGCAGCCCCAGGATGGTGCCTTCAGGACACGTGTCCAGATTTGGCCCAAATTTCTCACAAATCTAGGAAGAGAGACTTACTGTCTTCCCAAAGATCAGACTCCCACCGGCAGCAGCCAAGGCTGCCCACTGCCCACTGTAGTCCATATAGCCCTTCACCTACTTGGGACTGCCAATGCAAGGGCTTTGACACCATGCTCGCCCTCTGCCCAGGCTCCACCCCATCTCTCAAATACCTACAGTCTGCTTCCCTTTGTCCTCCCCTACAACATTCTCAATGGCAAGGATGCAGAAAGACACAGGACGCCCCAGAGTTCCGATGATGATGCTCCCGCTCTTGCTCCCCCAACCCCATAGTCTTTCCCTACAGTGCACCTTTATACCTGTGGCCTCACCACCACGGCTGGAGGCCCCACTTCAACCTGTGGGCCAGCCCTGCCCAACGCTGAGTCCTGGCCCTCTCTCCTCCCCCTGCTCCCTACCCACCTTGAGACCATTGTGGAAGATGCCCCGGCCCCGCAGCAGCCAGGCTGCCCGTTTGAGGGCGCAGGCAGAAGCAGGGAAGTTGAGCCTCTCAGGCGGGCAGGTGATGACTCCCAGGACCAGGGAAGATGTCCACTGCCGGTTCAGGAAGTCTATCCGCACCTGGAAGGGAAAGGCGGCCACTCCGGGATCATGGCCCTCTGGGAAGAGGCTCCCCACCCCAGCCAGGGACAGAGGCTGGCACCTCCCGGGGGGGAGCCCTGCAATGTCCCCCCTGCTGAGGCAGGGAGGGACTGCAAACAGCGGGTTCATTTATTTCCTTCCTGTAGCAGGAAGGCCTGCTCCACTGGAAAGCCCTCTCTGCACCCACACGTAGTACCAAGTGTCTTTCTTGGGACCCCGCCAGCCCATCCCCACTGCTTCCCTCACCAGCTACCAGGTGGGCCTTCCACACAGTCCACGTACAAACCCCACCACGGGGTATGAACGAATCACAGCCCATGAAGCTCATCCAAGGGGGCTGCCTCTACCTTGCCCTCAAATGGAAAGGTTTTCTCCAGGAGGGTTGGCCCTGGGTCACCCCACACAGGAAGAGCTGCAGCAGGTTAAGGAGCAAATGCCCACCTGGACTAGGAGCTGGGGCACCAGGGGCTGGTTGATGACAACGATGCCCTGGTTGTAGCTGGCTACGCGTGTGGCCGTACGGTTCCCGTTGGACAAAAGGATATTCTTCCCATGGTTCTCCAGGAACTCCAGTGACGTCGACATCATGGCCACTTGACTCTGACCCTGGCATGGAGCAGAGATGGGCTGCTGGGGTTGTCCATGCGAGGCCCAGCTGCCTCGCCCCACCCTCCGCCCGGCGTTGACACAGAGCTTGCGTCTACGCCTCTGCGACCTGGGGCAGGATCAGAGAACCCCGGAACACCCCGGTGTCCGACGGCCCACTGAGTGGCCATCCACATGCCCTGTGTGCCCCACACAGCCTCTCACTCTCAAGCTGTGCTCCTCCCCATCGTCATCTTCCTCGGCCTCGCTGCCCGTGTCCGAGCTGGGAGATGGAGGCTGGGTGCCCTCGGGCTCCTCCAGCCTTGTGGAGCTGACCACAGACACACTCCGTACCGGCCCGTAGAGATCCAGCACGGCCCACACATTCTGGGGGCAGGAGGTAGATGCAGGAGTTAGACACCCGCAGGGGGCCTCCAGCCTGCACCCCCAAACCCAAGAAACGTCTCAGACCCACCTTGGCAATGCCGGTAGCTGCGGGCCCCATGTCCTCTCCATCCACCAGGATGTGCATCGTGTCATCTGCGCCCCGACGAATGCCCACGCGGCTCCCCACCTAGGATCGAGGTGACACAAGCACAGATGCTCAGCCCCCCACCCCCTCACCCATGTGCCCACCTCCACCCCGTCCCTGGAGCCAACAGTGTCACCCCCAGCCTCTCCAGGCTCCGGCCGTAGTTCATCCTCTGGAGCTGCCCGTCACGCCTCACTTCACAGCTGGACACCATCCAGGTGGTCTTTGTCCGGAGCTCCGGGAGGGAGGGAGGCAGCCCTGGGCCCCCACCTGCGCCAGGCCCCATCTCCCCGGGCGCTAGTGTGGTCAGCCCCAGCCGGAGGGAGCCCGCCCACTTCTCATCCAGTTCCTCTACTTTCACCTGAGGGGGTAAAAGAGAGGGAGAGAGAGCACAGCAGCCGGCACTAGCAGGAGCAGGAGCAGGAGGACAGGAAGCAGCCTGGCCCTGCCACAAGGGCCCCCCCCGCGCACCTCAAATACTTCCTCCGTCTTGAGTTCCTTGGTGCTGAAGACCAGGCCATGCGCATAGCCCACCGCACGTACCGCCCTTGTGCCATCCTCCTCCAGGGCCACATTCTTGCCGCAAGTACTGTGGAATCGGTGAGCCACGCCAGCCGCTGCGGAGAAAGGAAGGGGCAGGACTGGGGTCAAGGCTTTCAGGTGAACTGTGAAGCTGCCATTCAGGCCCCGACTGCCATTGCCGTGCGACCTCCGACCCTGGTCACCACAGCCAGCCCCAATCCCCAAGCACATGAGCAGCTTCCAGCATCCTGGCCCAACTCCAGCCTCTTCCTGATGGCTTCCTACCCCAGCTTATTCCTTCCCCTGGGTCTGTAGCTGAGGGGGCTGCCCTGTCCTTGAGCAGCTCCCCGTCCGCTGTCGCCGCATCCCTCCAGCCCCCGGCTTGCAAGCATAGCCCACCCGCCCTCCCCACGCGCTGAACCTGGGGAGTGCAAAGGGAAGGATTTCTCGGTGGCGGTGTTGCTGGTTGCCAAGCTGTTGTCCATGGGGCCGGTGGCATTGGTGATGGACACTTGGACACACTGGCCGTAAAGATCCACTACTGCGTACACCTCTGGATGGAGAAGGAGGGGATCAGAAGCCCGAGAGCCCGGGCCGAGCTGGCATGAGGGTGGCGGGCCAAAAGGCACTGAGCAGTCACCTTTACCCGGAGGCAAGCCTGAGCAGGCGGCGCCTTGGTCCTGGCCGTTGATGAAGTAGTGCAGGTCACCCTTGGCTGTTCGCATCATGCCGATGCGTGCACCCGTGCCCAGGGCGTCCAGGTCACACCCGTAGTTGTTGCGCATCGTGTTCCCGTCTTGCATGATGGCCGTGCCACTGGAGAGAGGACAGAAGGACCGCTGAGCCTCCCGCCTCTTCCCCACACAGGCCTCTGAGCAGTCTCTGATCGTCAGAACCTTCCAGTGCCTTGCATCAGGATCTTCATCTGGGGTCTGAGACCCAATCCTGTCTCCCATACCTCTGGGGACCACCCACAGAGAAAAGCGGGAGCTGCCATAAGAGGAGAAAAGGTGGGCCACCGTGGGGTGCGTGGTGACATGGGAGCACTTCCCAGAATGGAAAGAAAAGAGCGACCCGATCCCTTGGACCTGTCGTTGTCCAGGGCCACCGAAGGCCCCAAAGCTGGCTTCCCTCATCCTCACTAGCTCCACCTGACCCTGCCAGGCTGGCTGTCCCCACAGGCAGCCTAACCTCAGCATCCATGTGTCGTAGTCAATGTCTGTCATGGTGTTGGGGAATTCGAGGTCTTCCGGCCGAATGGCAGTCACTCCTAGGAGGTAGCAGCAGGGGGTCAGAACCAAGGCTCCAGCAACGGGCAGCCAGCACCACCCCCAGCACACACAGTCTGTCACACACGTGCATGCACGCATGCAGAAATGCACAGGTGCCCCTTACCAGCCTCAATGGAGCCTGACCAGCGGTCCACCATCTTCTGAATAACGATTTCAAACAGCTCTCCGTCCCGCAGGGCCCTGCCAGAGACAGCGGCAATCAGGCCCCAGTTGGGTGGCCAAGGCTGGGCGGCGGGAGGCTGGGGCCGTGACAGCGCCAACACTGACCGGTTGGAGATGACGATGGCGTCATTGAACTCGCTGCGGCAGTTGTGCCGGAGTGCGGTGCGGCCCCCGTTGGTGATGACTGCATTACTGCCGTGCAGCTGGTGGAAGCGCAGGTCAGAGCCCCCGGCCCCTGATGATGGGGAGCTGGGAGACACCTGGTTGTTCCCTTCAGAGAGGGGCTCAGGGGCCGGGGGCACCTCTGTGAGAGTGGTCATCACCCGTTAGGCTTCCAGTGGTCTCCGAGGCCCCCCAGCCACCCCCCAGCTCCTACCAGGCCTGGGCGGTAGCCATCCCAGGCCACCCCAGCACCCCCCAGCTCCTACCCATCCCAGCCCTCACCCACGTCATCCACAATGGTAGCTTGGGCTGCCTGGCCATAGAGGTCCACAACAGCGTAGACGCCAGGGGGCACATTCCAGGCCGCAGGGCCCTGGGTCATCCCGTTGACGAAGAAGTGCAGGGTCCCGTCCTCCCGCCGCACCACGCCCACAGTGTCCCCTGCCTTGGAAGAAGGGGGGCTGGAGTGAGGAGTCAGGCAGAGTTCCCGCCTGGGCTAGTCCTATAGCAGCCCCGATGGGCCTGCCCCCCATCACCAGGCCTGGGCGGCACACCTGCTCCCCCACCTTGAGGCGGTCCAGATTGTGCCCATACTCGTCCAAAATGGTCGTTCCATTGTGCATCACCCCATTCCCGGTCATCATCCAGGTCCCTAGGAGAACGAGGAAACACAGAGCACATAAGTGAGCCCCGGGCCCCCTGCCCTTCACAGCCCCCCCGGCACTCCTCGCCCCCGTGGCAGGCCGCCACAGCAAAACAAGAACAAGCCAGCTCCGTGGGGGCTGTGGGGGCAGCTTCCCCCTTAGGACCTGATCCTGGCCCCGCCCTCCTTGGGAGCTCACCAGAGCGCAAGTTGGTCATGGTGGAGGGCAACTGGAGGTAGGCAGGGTTGTGGGTGGTGACACCAATCTCAATGGAGCCAGCCCACTTGTCCACCATCTTGTCGATGCGCACCTGAAACACCTCTCCGTCCCGCAGGGCTCTGCTACTCAGCACCACGCCATGGTTGAAGTCATCTGTGGCACTGAGGGCACAGCGAATGGGTAACTGAGCACACCAAAGCTTAGCCCGCCAGTGCCCACCTCACACCTGTGGTGCTGAGCCACGTGGCTGAACTTCACTCTCCAGGAGGCACCCCCCCATACTATCAAGAACTCCCCAGGTCAGAAGCCACCCCCCCCCCACGCCTGCCTCCTGCTTCTCCACCCCTCCTCCGATCCTGTTAGAGTCCCTGCAGCAGGCTTCTCCCCACACCATGGGCCATACTGGGGCCTCAGGGCAGTGCGTCCCTCGTGGGTGATAGCTGCCTTCTGCCCGCAGTTAGGGTGGAAGAGCAGGCGCTCGGGCTCTGCCTGGGTGGCAGGAGTGGCGCGACGCAGGGCGCCCTCGGGGGACAGTGCCCGCAGGATGGCATTGTTTCGACGCAGCCGGTCGCTGTGGTTGTTATTGTGGACGATGGTCACCTTCACAGCCATCCCGTACAAGTCCACCACGCCGTACACCACTGGGGGTGTCAGTGGGGTAGCCACGCCTGCCGGGGAGAAGGCAGAGAGGGAAGGAATATGGGGAGACCAGCATCAGGGAGACACAGGACGGTGAGGTACAGACCCCTGCCCAACACCGAAAGCCCTAGCCCAATGGCCTGCCTCAGGTATCTCCTTACCCTGATCAATGCCATTGATAAAGAAGTGCAGGGCTGAGTTGGACTTCCTTGTGAGACCAATGTGGTCGCCCTCCTAGTCAGAGCAGAAAAACAAAGATCTGGAATCCGCCTCCAATCAGGCTCTGGCCCAGGCCGCAGGGGAACAGCCCCAAAGGCACCTGAGTCTTGAGCCCCTGAACCCTCCCTCACAGCAAGTCTGGCACAGGGTGAAGCCACCTCATACACAGCACCTTAGCCACCTCTCCAAGCAATTCATGAGCTCATCTCAGGCGTGGAGAAGAAAAGAAAAAAAGAAACCCATACCAAACATAGTGAGCAAGCTTCTTGACTGTAGTCATGACCCCACACGACCCCTCAGAAAAAAAGAAAACCTCTGGCTCTGAAATCTGAGTGCCTAACTACCAGGCAACCGTGCCTTCTCAGAAGGAACCTCTCGGAGAAAGATCAGAAGCCTTGTTCCAGGTCACAGCGGAGACTGGGGTGCCCGGGCAGGGGTGCTGGGTAACAAGGCTGCCCCAGAGCGCGGCCCAGACTGCACGCCCACCCCTTACCTGCAGCTCATCCAGGCTGAATTCACAGTACTCCCGGCGGGTGCCCTTGCCATTGGTCAGGATCCCACAGCCGCTCATCATGATGGTGCCTGTGGGAAGGCAGACGCCCGGCATCAGGCCAGGCCTTCCTTCACCATGGGAAGGTGTCCCCGCCCCGCCAGGGCTGGTACCTGACTGTAAATTGGTCATGGTGGCAGGGTACTCCAGGTTGTTGGGGTTGTGGGTGGTGACACCAATCTCAATGGAGCCCGACCACTTGTCTACGAGCTTGTCAATGCGGATCTTGGGGGGAGCGACAGCAGGAGGGAGAGGAGGGCATGTCAATGTGGAGAGAGGACCCTCGGCCCCACCCTTCCAATGTCAGGGATCGAGCCCCATTTTTGGTTCCCAGAGGGTGAGGTACCAGCCAGGGCCCAGGACCTCACACACCTCAAACATCTCATTGTCCCGGAGAGGGCGGTTGGTCATGACAACCCCGTTGTTGAATTCGTCCAGGGGCCGGCGGCGCTCAGCTGTCTTATTGTTGTTGCTGAGTTTGATGAGAGTCCCACACTTCTCGTGAAAGAGCAGGGCGTCGTTGGAGGTGAGGATGGGCGAGGTGGCAGCCCCGCCAGACCCCAGTCCTTCCCCTGCCGGTGGGGAGCTCAGGTTCACATTTAGGAGCCCCCCGTTGTAGGCAGAAAGGATGGCGTTGCCCACCACCTCAGAGAGCTCCATGCTGGCAAAGTCTAGGCGGCAGGACGGGGGAGGGAAGCCGGAATGAGGCTCTACACGTTCAGGCCCTCCACTCTCCCCCTAATCCTCTCCTGAGGGCCCCCTCCCCTCACCTTCCGCCTCACTTCCCATTCCCCTTCCCAAAGCCTCCAGGGTGCCCTCACCATTATGCGACTCAAGGCTGTTAGGAAACGTCTCCGGCCGGGGCTGCGCTGGGGACACCATGAAGGCTGGGGACCAGGCGGGGTGGGAGGGGAATGAGGGTCCAGCCCCTGCTGCGGGGCCCACAACCAGGACACCCCTCCTGTAGCCCCTGCTTCCCCTTCAGCAGACTGGGGTCTGAGTGGCCCTACCCGAACCCAGACTCCATGGTCACTAGTCACCCATGCCTTCTGCCACTCCCCCTGCCCCGCCTCTTCCCCTCGGCCCTGGCTGGGTTCTCACCTTCATCCCCAGAGGTCGCCTGTTCAGTCAAGGTGCAATCTTCAGGGGGCGCAGAGGGCTCGAGGGGAGGTGTGGGGATGGGAGCAGGGGGGCTGAAACCTGGCTCGGGGGGCAGCACGGTGATCTGGGTGCACTTGCCGTAAAGGTCCACCACGGCCCAGACCCGGGCGGGGAGGCCCGTGGCGGCAACACCACAGTCCCGCCCATTCACCCAGAGCCGCAGCTCCCCAGCAACTGTGCGCTCCACGCCCACACGGTCCCCTTCACCAAGCTGGTCCAGGTCCTGACCATACTCCTCCAGCACAGAGCGTCCATCCCTCAACACCGAGCAGCCTGACACTACCCATGAGCCCCCCTTCAGCCCTGTGGCGCTGCTTGGGAAGTCCAGAACACTGGGGTCTAGGGCCGTCACCCCAATCTCAATGGAGCCACTCCAGGAGTTGACCTGTGATAAGGGTGGTGGACAGAGGCTCAGGATGGGCTACCGTGGGTCCCCAACCACTAGGAAACCACGTTTCACAAACCACGTGTCCCCCTCTCTCCACACCCCTAACAGCTAACTGGCTTTTCTCTATTGAGACCCAAGACACGACTCTAGAGAGGTGGTCCTGTGAGCAATCATCTGGACTGTCTCAGGGACTGCTGGGCCCGCTGTACCCCAGCAACTCTGCCCCCACTCTGGGATCTGTCCCCAACACCACCATGCCCTGGCTGCAGCCCCCCTGGCTTCCAGAATCCAAGTTCCCGGCTCTCCATGCCCATCCTCCTAGCTCCTGTCTACCACCCTCCTCCCCCCTCCCAATTCCCCCCACCCCCGACCTCATTTTCTCCAGGGCTCCTGCTCCACTCAGATTCCCTCTCTTCCCAAGTTCCATCTGTGTGCACCTGGCCTCTTCTCCGAGGGGCACACAAGCAGGCACACCTCCCCTCGGCCCCCCTGAGGGTCTCTCCTCACCCACCTCTTCGCCCCAGCTGATCCTCCAACGGCCGGTCCTTCCCCGGCTTCTCTCCTGCGCTCCTACCACATCCCCAACATCCCTCCATCTTTTCACCTCCCCAGAAACCATCCCGGGAGATCTGGACCCTAACCACCCCTGGGGTGGCAGCGTCTCGTGTCCGTTCCCTGCTCCGGGGTCTCGAGCAATCTCAAGCTCTCGCCGTCCCTCTCCCCTTCCCCGCCCGCCGCCTGCTGCCGCGACGGTGTGTCGGTTCGCTCTCGGCAGCCGGCGGCGGAGGCCAGCCCGGCCGTCCCGCCCCGCGTCTCCCGCTCGCCCCCTCCCGCCTCCCTCCCGCGGGCCCCGCTCCGCACCTTGCGGTCGATGCGGACGGTGAAGACGCGTCCATCGCGCAAGGGCTCCCGGCTCAACACCAGCCCGTGGTTAAACTCCTGGCCCGGCTGCTGCCGCCGCGCGGTACGCCCGCAGGCCGACAGGCTCACCAGGCGCCCGGTGCGGGGGTGCAACTCCCCGCCGGACCCCGGCCCTGCGCCGCTCCCGCCGGGGCCCCCACCCCCGCCAGGCCCCGGCCCGGGGCCACCCCCGGAGCCCCCGCTCCCACCCGACCCCGCCGCCATCGCCGCTGACACCGGGGCCGCGCGACAGCCGCGCTTGGCGGCACCGTGGCAACCGCGACGCACAGACACCCAGAGGGAACGGGATTCCGCGCTGGGGCCGGGTATGCTTTACGGCACTGCCGGGCGAGGAAGCATCCCGGGCTAGGGAACTAGTAACCCACCACGGTGGGAACGGAGGACGACGGGGTCGGGCAGGCTTGCTTTACGGCACGGCGGGGTGACGGCGAGGCTCTCAAAGGCGTGTGGGCTAGGACAGGGAGCTTTTGCGACAGAAGAGGAAACGACAGCCGCAGGCCCCTTTACGACGCAGGGGGTCCGCCCCACCTTCAGCTTGGCAACAGCGGCGCCGACGACCCCGCCCTCGCCGAGGTACGCGGCCCCTCTAGGAAGCCGCTTTACGGCGGGCGGAGGGGGTGTGTTCCCCTCGCGCCACAGCCTTCGCAGTGGGTGAGCAGCGGCCTTAGGACCTGGGGAAGGGAGCCGGGCGCTTTATAAATGAACACCTCGGCGCCGCGCGGCTACGTCTTTGCGACACTGTCGCAACCTCGTCGCTTTGTATCACACCTCTCGTGAGGAGCACAGCAGGCCAACTTTGGGGAGGGGGCCGGCGGAGGCTAAAGGGGTTGGCAGTACTTCCAGATAAGCCCACCGTGAACTCCCATCCAGCCAGACCCTTAAATCTTAAAGCCACGGATAAACAGTCCAGTGAAACCTTGGCAGGTGGTTTCCAGCAACGGCGCTGAGGAATTGACCCCCGCCCCCCCAAAAAGACCCCCGAGCTAGGAACAAGCCCCCAGCCCAACTCTGCGAGCTCGCGCTGAGGCTGAAAGGCTGTGACGTCACAATCAAGGCTTTTCGCCCGTAACCGGGACCCCCGATTGTGATTGGATAATTCGGATGAAGGCGGTGATGGGGAAGAAGGGCGGGAACAAATCCCAGAGACAAAGAAGGCCTTTGGGTGGGACAGAGAGGGGCAACCAGAGGGCAACCCCCCAGCCCGAGGGCCCTACTTAGAGTCTGGAACCCCGGATCGCGGCCCCGGAGAGCGGAGCGGAAGTGGACCCGGGCCTCTGCCAGAGCGTCCCCCGCCCGGCGCGGTGGGGGCGGGGCCTCGGGGCGGGGTTAGGTGGGGGCGGGGCAGCTGAGAGGGGCCCCCGGGAGGGGCCATGGAGAAGCCGGAGGCTGTGGGGGCCGCTGGCGGCCTCGGTGGGGAGTCTCCGGGAGGGGCGAGCAGGGGGGGCGCTAGGAGGCGTCGGAGGAGTCGAGGCAGATGCCGGGCCGCCCTCCGGTGCTGCCTTGTTTCACGGTTCTGAGCTCCCCCTGCACTCTGGAGGGATCGTAACTCGCAGTCCTAGAGTTAGCCGGCCCTCGGCGAGGGTAGCAGTCCCCGGTTCCGGGCCCAGCCAGCACCCTGGGGAGGTTGCGGGCCTGAGCGCCGGGTCCTGCCCAAACCCTGACGGATTCAATGCCCCCTTCCCTGGAACCAGTGTATCCGGGACCTGCGGCCTCGGGTCTGGGGGCTCTGGGGTGTACAACTCGGGATGCAGTCCGCCGCGCTCCGGGTCAACTTGCTCGCACTCCCACAAACCTGGTGAGGGCCGACCCCGGAGCATCCTGAAAAACAGCAGCTCCATCTTGATGCAGAAGTGCCTCCATGCGGACAAGTAAGGAGCCCCGCTCAGGGGGCAGCGGCGCGGAGCCCGGAGGGCTGGGTTCCCGACACTGGAGGGGGCGGAGCTAGGGGAGAGGGTGGTGTCCTAAGAACTAGGAAGGAGAGCGGCTGAGGGCTGTGAGCTGGGAATTCTCGGGTTCCAGGCTCTCTGGGGCCGCAGCTGGGGCCCAGTAAACGTTGTCAGGCCAGTATGTGATTATCATCAGGTATGGCACCCTCGCCTCGCCATCCTCAGGCTCCTGCGCCTCTGAGATCACGAGAGGATACAAGAGAAAGGTTTTTGAATAACTGAAGGAACGAGGGAGGGTTGTGAAGGGAAGGTCACTGGAAGATTTCCTTCTCCTCTCTTGGGTCCTACCCCTATTCCAGGAAAAAGTCTCAGCGGTGGGATGAGATGAATATTCTGGCCACCTACCACCCTGCTGACAAGGACTATGGATTCATGAAGGTGGATGAGCCCAGCACTCCCTACCACAGGTGCTGAGCCCTCAGCCCTCATCATTCAGCCCAGAACCTTCCCTATTCAGAGAGGGTAGAAGGGGAGGCAGAGAGACCCCAAGAACTGGGCACAGCCTGATGCCTGCATCCCAGCACTGCTTCCTCCCTCCTCTGCAGGCTGCAGGACGGTGATGAGGACCTGCCTGGAGCATCCTCTCGCACAGTGACTCCTGAGGCGCTGGCTGAGAGGTGAGAGTCCAGCAAGAGATCAGAAGAGATGTGAGGCCTCTTCCTAACCTCACCCCTGGGGTCAGAGCCAGTTCTGCTTTTTCGGCCACCAAAATGAGAGGTGGTACAGTTCCCTGCTATCAGGACTGACCAAGGTCAAGATCAGGGAGTCAGCCCAGCTAGGCCCCCCTTGTGATCTCCCCTTTGGCGTCCCCAACTAGTCTCCCTCCCCTTCAGGTTTGCAACAATGGACAATTTGTACCCCAAGGTCCTACAGTACGATGATAACAGAAGCCCAGGGTCTTCAGACAACTTTTCCAAGACACGTGAGATGAGGGGTCGGGACTGAGGAGAAAGGGGAGGCAGAGTGAACCCTCCATGGGAGCCTGGCGGGAAAGCCAAGCTCTCACAATGGCCCACAGACTCCAGTGATTTTGAAAAGCACCGAAAGTCACACTACGACGAAGGAAAGTTCCTTACAGCTCAGAAAAATCCTTCTTCCAGTAATAAGCACAGTGACGGGGCTAGCACTAGCATGGGCAGTAGCAGTCGAGGCATAATGCGGGACCCAGAGCCCAGGCCCGCGGAGAGAGGCTGGCCGGGAGGACTGGCCAGAGGAGTCAAAGATGAGATTGGCCTGGTGACCAGGAACCACCTCTTGGAAGTCAAGGGTCAGCTGTGGTGCCTGAGAGGGAGGTGATGGGAGGCACCCCCAGGGAAGATAGAAGGCGGAGGAGGTGGGGTCCTCAGCATAACGGCCCTCGGGAAGCCTGAGACAGCCCTGGGGAATGGATAGGTCACCAGGGTTTTCTCACATGGGAGGAGGACACAGAATTGAGATGAAAATCGGGGGCCTGAGCTTCTCCCCTGAGGGAGGGCATTATGGACACCTGGGGGTCCTAGACCCCCGACGTGGCTGGAAGACTCAGATCATTGGGGTGACTCTCCAGATTCCCGTAGCTTCCGAAATCAGTGCCCAGTTTCAGCCGCCATCACGTCAGACAAGGAGATTGGCCTGCAACGCAAAGAGTATTATAGCAAAGGGAGGTACCTGAGGTGCTCCCCACACCTGGAGCTCGAGGAGGACACAGAAGATGAGCATGACCAGCAGGACAGTGAGAGCTGGGCTGGGTCAGCCTGGGACGGGGGGTGCTGGTAGCCAGCAGACTAGTGGGGTGCCCCAATCTTGATCCCGTGATGCTTGCAGGCTCCGTAAATTTTAACTGGGTGATTGAGAACCCCATAAGCACAGAGGTCCGTCTGCTGGACCACACAGGAAACCCTGTTCAGGATCACCAGGCCACTGAAGACTGCCTGACGGGGACAGTGGCAACATCACAGCCTGGTGAGGGTACCAGGCCACAATGTCTGGCTTTTGACAAGCACTCAGCCCCCCAGCTCCCCTTCTTTGCATACCCGTGGATCAGCAATGGTTACTGAGCATGGTCCCAAGCATCCTGGTGTGCAAGGCCTGTGTTGTTCAGAGAGGAACCAGGGAGACTCCAAAGGATTTGGGGCCCTCTCCAGCATGGCACTATCCACTGGCCCCACGCTCCCTGACTCCTCTCTGCTACCCGCCCCCCTCCAGGAGCCGGCCTGTCCTCCAAAGACAGAGCAGAGTCAGGCTGGTGTCAGTGGCTGGTATCCAAGGGGCTCAACTGGCAGAGTCCGGAAAGTTTGGAGAGAGAACCTGGAAGCAATTGAAATTCCCCACACCAAAACCAATGCAGACGTGAGCCCGGGCAGGGGCGAGAGGCTGCCTGTGCTGGCCAGGGAGGGAGAGGGCCTGAGTGGGTGGTTCCAGGGAGTTTCGGAGTAATGTGGGCCGGATCTCCTGGCCGCTTCAAGAAAGCCAGTAGCCCAGTCCTTTCTCTCTGCAGACGAAACCCTGCGGCTTCGCTGGACACAAGAGGAGGAAGCCAGACAATGGAAAATGTAGGCAGCTGGGGATGGGGTGGGGACCAGCCCCTCCCAGCCCTCACCTCAATTGAGGTGGGCAATAAAGAGACACGCAGGAGTCTGGGTGCCGTGAGTTGTGACTGGGCCTGCTGGGTCAGTGAGGACAGGAGGAGCGAGGGACCTCTGCACGCAGAAAACCACAGCAGGCGGAGCCCAGAAAAGAGCTGGGAGCTGCTTGGGATACTGGATCAGCAGGGATCTGTGAGGCCCAGAAGACCCATCTGCAGCAGGGTGACAGTGATTGGTGTGGCACCGCCAACCCACCAATCCCAACCTTACCAATAGCACCATGAATTCTTACAACCCTGGGAGGGCAGCGGGGGGAGGGGGAGCGAGTCACCAACCCCATCTTCCAGATGGTGCACCTGAGGACTCAGAGAGCTCACCCAGGGTTACCTCGCCTCTCTGAGTGACTGAATGAGTATTTGACCCCCTATGTGCCTCCCCAATCCCCACAACTAAAGGAGAAAGAAGCAGAGACTAGAGCTCCCAGTAGGAAGGGGACAGCACAGTCTCCGTGGGCGGGGCTGTGGCTTCCCGCCTGGCCCCGCCTCTGCCCCTCCCAGAGCTGCCAGCAAGTGTGAGGTGAGAGCTCCTCCTTGGACACCCCAGACCCTCCGCGAAGGAATCGAGCCCCCACCCCCACCCCCCGGCTCTTCCCCGGGAGAGGACCCCCTCCGCCTTCCTCATCAACCCCTCCTGGGGCGGGGAGCGCTTCCACGTGGACCCCCCACCACCCATCTGGCCTCAGAGCCAATCAAGTGGAGATGACCGTCAAGCTGGATTTTGAGGAGTGTCTCAAGGACTCACCCCGCTTCCGGTAAGTGTGCACGGGTCTGGGGGAGCACAGGAGGTAAGGCCCGACCCCCTTACCCCAGCGCACATACTTACACACCTACAACCTTTCTCGGTCCAGACGTCCTGCCAGGGACGCAGAGGGGTGTGGGGTGGGGGGGCAAAGTAGCACCTTTGTTGTGCAACCCCAGGCCTGGGTGCTTTCCACCCCCTTTATGTGCCCAGGGAGTCTCTGGAGCCCCTCTATCTCCAGAGCTGACATTCCCACTTCCCGCTCCTGGGGACCCCTACCCCTCCCCCAGCACCTGCTGGGGCGGTTAGCAACTTCCTGCCCTCACCACATCCACCCTCCTTTTACTCTTCCTGCTGTGGCCTGGGCCCTGTGGCTCCCACACTGCGCAGAGGAAGGGAGCAAAAGAGGGCGGTGGTCAGGCCTTCTTCACTGGCCGGCCCTTCTGTCTGTCCCCTTACCCACCAACCCCAACCCTGGCCCTCCTGGGGTGCACGGATCAGATGGACCCCAGCTCTGCTCCTGTGACCCCATCCATCCATCCCTCTCTTCCCAGAGCCTCTATCGAGCTGGTGGAAGCCGAGGTGTCAGAGCTGGAGGCCCGGCTAGAAAAGGTGACATGGAGAGGTGACCCTGGATCGCCTTGAGGTGGGAGGGGCGGGACCAGGGAGAGAACGGGAGCTGGCGAAATTGTTCCAGGGGTTGTGAATGCTGATCCTGCGGGTAAATACTTCACAGGGCTGCAGAGAAGGAAGGGGCAGCTCCATACCCCCAGGGCACACAGGGCCTTGGAAGACCAGAAACCCTGTGGGCTTATTGGGTCAGCTGGGCCTCTGGGGAAGGCAAGACTCTTCCGCCCCCAGGGAGCCCACAGACAGCCTTGGGGAGATAAGCCAGCCAGACACTTAAACATGATACAGGAAGGCCCTCCCTGGCTACTTTGTATAAAACGTGCATCCGCACGCATACACGCTCCTGCCCCTTTACTTGGCTTCACTTTTCTCTGTTTTCTCTCTAGCGTTTACCCTGCTCTCACGTGTGATGTGTTTATCTGCCTTGCTAGCTTCCTCCTGCTCCCTAAAGAGTCCTTGCAGATGTGCTGACTTAGCCCAGCACCTGTTAGCATGGCGCCAGAGGGGCAGCAGTCAAGCGCAGCTCCGCTGGTCCTCTACTCATGGGCTCACACGCCGCAGTCCCATCAGAAGCACATGGTCCTCTCCCAGCTTGCATGGTCGTCGGCAGACGCTAGTTCCTTGTAGAACTAAGGCCTTGACCTGCCCAGGGTACCCCCCAGTCCCCTGGGGGGTACCCCAGGGACCCATCCCTGGGCAGTTCACATCATAGCAGCTTGCTTCTTCAAGCCTGTCGGGGATGGGGGGCGGGGGGTCACTCCCATGTGTGCCGCCAACATGGCATCAGCTTACGTCGAAATGTAGTCACAGGTGCAGAGAATGTGTCATCTTTGCCCCGTGGCATAACCTGACCATGGGAGCACTGTCCTGTGGCCTTTGCCGCATTCTGTTGGTAGGATCAGGTCACATGTCTCACGCTTAGGGGGGTAGGGATGATGCAAGAGAGGGAACCATTCAGAGTCACCTTAGAGTGTGTCTGTCACATCTGCCAGTTTTCTTGTTTCTCCCCCACGAGAACGTTAAGTGCTGTGAGGGACTTTTATGTTTTGTTTTTGTTCAATCCCCAGTGCCTGTACCAGAGTCTGAAGGTTAGCAGGTGACCAATTCACAAATACATATTTTTTATTTAAACTTTTTCACTTTTGGGACTCCTGGGTGCCTCAGCAGTTGGGCATCTGCCTTCGGCTCAGGTCATGACCTGGGGTCCTGGGATCGAGTCCTGCATCGGGCTCCCCACAGGGAGCCTACTTCTCCCTCTGCTTGTGTCTCTGCCTCTCTGTGAATAAATAAAATATTTTTAAAAAGTTTTTTTTTCACTTTTTAAATTTCTTTTTTAAAGACTTAGTTACTTGACAACGAGAGAGCACGCACATGTGTGAGTGGCAGGGAGGGGAGAGGCAGAGGGGGAGGGAGAATCTCAAGCAGACTCCCCACTGAGTGCAAGTCCTCCCCCCCCCCCTTTACTCCCCACCCCAGTGTGGAGCTCAGTCCCTCAGCCCTGAGATCATGACCTAAGCTGAAATCAAGAGTCAGACACTTAAATGACCAAACCACCCAGGTGCCCCTAAGCTTTTTGATTTTTGAGTTATAGACTTTAGGAGAAGTTACAACAATCATGCAGGGAGGTCCCACGTCCTCATGCCCCAGTTTCCCCCAGAGGTGGCATCTCATATAACACTAGTACGTCACCAAAACCAGGAAATTGATGTTGGCACGTTGAACTATCTGCAGACCGTACTTGGATTTTACCTGTTTACATTTACAGTTGACCCTTGAACAGCAAGGGGGCTAGGGACACTGACCCTCCATGCAGTCAAAAATTGGCATATAATTCTTGACTCCCCCAAAGTTTTACTTATAGCCTGTCATTGACCAATAACATAAACAATCGATTAACATTTTTGTGTGGTGTATGTATTATATAGTGTTCATCAATAAAAGGAGCTAGAGAAAAGTACTATTAAGGAAATTATAAGGAAGAGGACCTCCTGGCTGGCTCAGTCAGCAGAGTGCACAACTCTTGATCCCAGGGTGGTGAATTCAAGCCACATGTTGGGTGTACAGCTTACTTTAAAAAAATTTTTTTGGGATCCCTGGGTGGCGCAGTGGTTTAGCGCCTATCTTTGGCCCAGGGCGCGATCCTGGAGACCCGGGATCGAATCCCACATCGGGCTCCTGGTGCATGGAGCCTGCTTCTCCTTCTGCCTGTGTCTCTGCCCCTCTCTCTCTCTCTCTGTGACTATCATAAATAAATAAAAATTTAAAAATTTTTTTATTTATAAAAATTTATAAAAATTAAAATAAATAATAAATAATAAATTTTTATTTATTTATTTATTTATTTAATTTATTTATGATGCCCTGGGCCAAAGATAGGCGCTAAACCACTGCGCCACCCAGGGATCCCTACAGCTTACTTTTAAAAAATGAAAATAAAAGAACAAAATTTTGGAAAACATGAATCAGAAGGAAGCGAAAACACATTTATGGTACAGTAGTGTATTTGTTGGAAAAAATCCACTTACAAGTGGACCAGCGCATTTCAAACCCATGTTCAAGGGTTGACTACCCTTGTTTCAAAAAGTCTTTGTGTATAACTCAGTGGCACTTCATCACAAGCCTCTGTTCTTATAACCAGCATCACATTGAAAACACAAAACTCAGGCAGCCGGGCTCAGCGCTTTGGCGCCGCCTTCGGCCCGGGATGTGATCCTGGAGGCCCAGAATCGAGTCCCACGTCGGGCCCCTGCGTGGAGCCTGCTTCTCCCTCTGCCTGTGTCTCTGCCTCTCTCTGTGTCTCTCATGAATAAATCTATAAAATCTTTTTTTAAAAAAAAGAAAGAAAAGAGAAAAGAAAAGACAAAACTCCTAGGCGGCCTGGGTGGCTCAATGGGTCAAGCGTCCAACTCTTGGCTTCAGCTCAGGTCATGATCTCAGGATCATCATGAGATCAAGCCCCTGTCCACCTCTGTGCTGAGCATGGAGCCCGCTTAGGACTCTCCCTCTCTGGCAGCCCAGGTGGCTCGGTGGTTTAGCGCCACCTTCAGCCCAGGGCATGATCCTGGAGATCCCGGATGGAGTCCCACGTCAGGCTCCCTGCATCCTGCATGGAGCCTGCTTCTCCCTCTGCCTCTCTCTCCCTGTGTCTCTCATGAACAACAAAAAAAAAAGGACTCTCCCTCTCCCTCAGCCCTCCCCACCACCACTCTTGCACGGTTTCTCTCTCTCTCTCTCAAAAAAAAAAAAAAAAAAAAAAGATATGAAACTCCTATCACCACAAGGAGTTACCCTTTATCCTGATACCTCCCTGCCTTCTCGAACCTGCAGTTACCACCCTCTGTTCTCCCGACGTGTCATTTCTAGAACGTTACACAAGTGAAACCATACAGTAGGCCAGTTCTCAAGATTGGCCCTTTCTTTTTTTTTCCTCTCAGAATAATGCCCCTGAGGTCTGCTCAGGTTGTTGCCTATTGGTATGAGTAGTTCCCATATGGACGGTTGATTCCTTTGTGTTGCTGAGCACTGTTCCATCGCATGGATGGGCCAGTTTGTCATGAGTTCAGTTTTGTGAATGCTCACAGATTGAGAAAGGGTGGTGGGTAGGAAAAAAAAACACTCAGCGCCCCAGCACTACGCAGTGAAGTTGTGTCTGCGTCCTGGTCCCTGATCACAGACACCTCGTGGTGACATCTGATGAGATTGGATCATGGTCGCTGTCCTGACCATTAGTGACCCTGTCAGCCACCTTCAAGGCAAGCTGTAGTTCCCTGCAGCCTTCACTAGCCCTCAAAATTCTTTCTACTCATTAAAAGTTAATGGAGAACCTCTGGGCCCAGCTTTCTGATCCCCTGCCACCCCAAATCTCCATATGGAACTTCCCTGCTGGTCTCCTGTCCCCTGGGCTCAGCTGAAGGGCTCCACTGACGCTCTCTCTGTCCCAGCTATGTTGACTCAGGCCCGAACCAAGTGGGGTCACCTCAGAGGCAATGCAGTTCCCAAGCAAGGGCCTGAGATCAGGAGACCTCGCTTTGGTTTCTGGCTCAGCTGCCTGGCTCTTCCAGAGGGACCCTCCTCGGATCAGACCTAGGAGCACCCTAACTTGCCATCTTTGTTTGCCCTGACCCTGTGGCCAGGGAGCTGATTAATCTGGCGAGGGAATGTGCCATGAGCACAGAATGGGACAGCTCCAGCTGGGAAGGACTGGGGAATTCAGTGCCACCCAGGTGGAGCATTTGTCCTGTGAGCCAACAGTGCATGAGGGTGGGGTATCTGGGGAGCACTGGATCCGGGCAGGTGGGGCAGGCCTGGGGGGCTACGCGTGTCAAGGGACAGAGAAAGACTGTTCAAAGGTGAAGCTGACACCAGCTGTGGTGAGAGGCTGGGAGATTTGTCTTCCAGGCACAGAGCAGTTAAGCACCAGGGGTGTGTTAGAAACTGGGGGTGCCCAGCTGGGCTGCAGAGGCAAAGGTGAGGTTGGGCAGCAGGGGCACAGGCCTGGGGAAGAGCAGAGCAGGGGGACCAGGGTGGGGTCCCCCAACTCTCTGTCACTCTGTTGCTTCTTAGCTTCTCAAGCTGGGGAATGGCCTCCTGGAAAGTGGGCGCCACTACCTGGCCGCTGGCCGCACCTTCATCGCTGGCATTTGTGACCTGGCCCGCCTGGGTCCACCAGAGCCCATGATGGCGGTAGGTGGAAGCCCAAGCCACACTGGGCTGGAGTCCGGAACATGGACATCCTCTGCGAGGGGAGGGTGAACCTGGGCTGGGGCCACGGCCAGAGGCCACCTGGCGGGCTGGGTGTAGATGGTAGGTGCTGCTGCCCCATGTCTGCTACCCTCTCTCTGCCACTTCGTGCCCAGGAGTGTCTGGACAAGTTCACCACGAGCCTCAGCCACAAGCTGGACAGCCATGCGGTA
This sequence comes from Canis aureus, assembly GCF_053574225.1. NCBI lineage: Eukaryota > Metazoa > Chordata > Mammalia > Carnivora > Canidae > Canis > Canis aureus. The sequence continues at coordinate 56,836,179 of NC_135613.1, read as the reverse complement.
AGGGAGCAGAGCAGGTGGGACCGGTGTCCGGCCTCTGTGGCCTGGGTCTCGCCTGCCAATTTCTGCTTTTCCTCAGGAGCTTTTAGATGCCACCCAGCACACGCTGCAGCAGCAGATCCAAACCCTGGCCAAAGAGTGAGTCGGGAGGGGAACCAGGCCTCCATCCTTCTTCCTGTCCCCACAGGGGCCTCCCTGGGACTCTCTGCTGGGAGTAGGGGGAGCTATTGGGTTGTTTTTCCGCTCCTCCACAGAGGTCTTCGGGGCTTCCGAGAGGCTCGCAGGGATTTCTGGAAGGGGGCTGAGAGCCTGGAGGCTGCTCTTATCCATAACGCCGAGGTCCCCAGGCGCCGGGCCCAGGAGGCAGAAGAGGCGGGCGCTGCCTTGAAGACTGCGCGGGCTGGATACCAGGGACGAGCCCTGGATTATGCCCTGCAGGTGCCCACCCCAACCCATCCCGCCTCGGGATCCCAGGGCCTCTGGCCCCTCGGAGGCTGGAGAGGGCCCCCTGTGCAGTGGGAGGGGGCGCTGTGGTTGAAAGACTGACCTGAGGGCTTTTGGGGGCCCTCAGATCAACGTGATTGAGGACAAGAGGAAGTTTGACATCATGGAGTTTGTGAGTTACGGTGGTGGTGGTGGTGGTGGTGATGGCAGGGTGGAGGAGAGCCTGCTGATGGGGTGGTCGTAGGGAAGAAGGAGAGACAGAGAGTGCCTTGTCAGCTCCACCCCTTGCCCACCTTGTCACCCAGGTGCTGCGGCTGGTGGAGGCCCAAGCTATCCATTTCCAGCAGGGCCACGAGGAGCTGGGCAAGCTGGCCCAGTATCGCAGGGAGCTGGGCGCCCAGGTGGGGCCCCGGGGAGCAGGCCAGTGGGGGCGGAGGGGCCTCTAAGATACCTGTCCTGGCCTAGTGGGGGGCGGCGGGGGGAACATCTGAAATGCCCATGGTGTGCCCAGTTGCACCAGCTGGTCCTGAATTCAGCTCGTGAGAGGAGAGACATGGAGCAGAGACACGTGCTGTTGAAGCAGAAGGTGAGGTCCTTGGGGTGCAGCAGGGCCTGGTGCCTCGGCCTCTGCCCGCTTCAGCTGCCCTTTGACCCTCCTGTGCCCCCCAGGAGCTGGGTGGGGAGGAGCCAGAGCCAAGCCTAAAGGAAGGGCCTGGTGGCCTGGTGATGGAAGGACACCTCTTCAAACGGGCCAGCAACGCATTTAAGACCTGGAGCAGGTGAGGGGAAGGCGCCCCCATCACCCCCACCCACCCAAATCACCTAAACATTTGTTGAGATAGGGTGCCGAGCACAGAGAAAAAAAGACAAGACCCACCAGCTTCGCAGACTTTGTATCCCACCGCAGAGACCCACAGTGAATTCTGTTATGTTGGGAGAGAAGAGCAGCACAGGAGAAAAAATACTAAAGCAGAGGGTGTGAAGAGCTGAGGACGGGTCATGGTTTTAGGTGGGGTGGTCAGGGCAGGCTTCGTGAGAAGGTGGTTTCGGGGTGAAGACTTGAAGGATATCTCGGGGAGAGAACATTCTAGGCAGAAGGAGGAGCCAGTGACAGAGCTCTGAGGGTGGGGGGACAGAGGGAGGGAGGAAGATGTGGGGCAAGGAGAAGTTGGAGCTAGTGGGGGTGTGCTCAGCGACATGGGGCCTTGTCAGCTTCTGTAGGGACTTAGGAGCCCCTGCAGGTATGGGGCGGGCTGGTCATTTGCTGTGACTCTACTTCCTGTCCCAGGGCCACTGCCAGCCCGTCGGGGATGTTGGCCCAAGTCAGAAAATTGAGCCTTTCCCTAGGATGCTTCTGTCAAAATTGTAGCAAGAGACACAGGGCGCCTTGGCTGGTCCACTCTGTGGAGCCTGTGACTCTTGATCTCAGGGTTCTGGGTTCGAGCCCCACGTTGGGTGTAGAGATCACATAAAAATAAAATTTTTTTTTTTTTTAAGATGTTTAAATTTACTCATGAGAAACACAGAGAGGCAGAGACACAGGCAGAGGGAGAAGCAGGCTCCATGCGGGGAGTCGGATACAGAACTCGATCCCAGGACCCCAGGATTAGGACCTGAGCCAAAGGCAAATGCTCAACCGCTGAACCACCCACGTGTCCCAAAATAAAATCTTTATAAAAAACAATTGTAGGAGCGCCTGGCTGGTTCAATGAGTAGAGAGCACATGACTCTTGGTCTGGGAGTTGTGAGTTCGAGCTCCACAAGGGTATAGCAATTACTTTAAAAAACAAAAAACAAACCTTGGGGTTCCTGGGTGGCTCAGCGCGTGAGCGTCTGTCTTTGGCTCAGGGCGTGACCCCAGGGTCCTAGGATCGAGACCCACGTTGGGCTCCAGGCAGGGAGCCTGCTTCTCCCTCTGCCTGTGTCTCTGCCTCTCTCTCTGTGTCTCTCATGAATAAATAAAATCTTTTTTTTTAATCTTTAAAAAATTATAGTAGAGTATTTTTATTGGAAAAAGCATTTTACTTCTGGAAATTTGTCTTCACGAATGCATCAAATCTGGGTTGTCTGAGGTGTGAGCAGTGCCGCTTTGGGTGTCCTGGCCTACAAGGCCGTGCGCCCTCCTGACGGGATGTGGTGGTCAGCACGGCTCTCTAGGCAAGATCTTCATGGAGCAAAGGGCACACAGCCTCTCAACAGTCCCTGTCCCAAGTGCATCCCAGTGCCACTCATGTCCACAACTCTGTTCCCACCTCCTCCAGACGCTGGTTCACTATTCAGAGCAACCAACTGGTTTATCAGAAGAAGTACAAGGTAGGTGGGCTGGGCACTGGGTGCTGGGGCCTGGTGACACCCTGCCCCTGCCGCAGCTGTGTGGATGGCTGCCCCTTGTCACCTTCCTTCCCCTTCCAGGACCCCGTGACCGTGGTGGTGGATGACCTTCGCCTCTGCACTGTGAAGCTCTGCCCCGACTCAGAAAGGCGGTTTTGCTTTGAGGTTGTGTCCCCCAGCAAGTGAGTGCAGAAGTCAGGGGTGATTGATGCTCCTGATGCTCCACTGTGTCTAAATCTTCTTTTTTTTTTTTAAGATTTTATTTGTTCCAAAAAAAAAAAAAAAAAAAAGATTTTATTTGTTTATTCATGAGAGACACACAGAGAGAGGCAGAGACACAGGCAGAGGGAGAAGCAGGCTTCCTGCGGGGAGCCCAATGTGGGACTTGATCCCAGGATCCCGGGGTCACGACCTGAGCTGAAGGCAGATGCTCAACCTCTGAGCCACCCAGGCATTCCTGTGTCTAAATCTTTGCCAACAGGGAGGCAGGGCTGATCATAGAGCGTTAACCTTCTGGTGGCTAGATTGGGGGACAGACCGGGAGGTGTCCTGGCGAGAAAGGATAAGGCAATGGGGGATATTTAGAAAGATCTGACCCATTGGTGCCAAATCTCTATTCAACTGGTGTTTCATATGTCAGTACAACGGGTACCGGTTGAATAGCAGCTGGAGGTAAGCCAGCCTATCCTGAGCCTCCCTGGGCCTCACACTACCTGCGCCCCTCTGCTCTCCCCTCCTGCCCAGGTCCTGCCTCCTGCAGGCTGACTCGGAGCGTCTTCTGCAGCTGTGGATCAGTGCTGTGCAGAGTAGCATCGCCACGGCCTTCAGCCAGGCTCACCTCGAGGACAGCCCCCGGGGGCCAGGCCAGGTGCCTTAATCGGAGGGTACAGGGCCGGGCTGCCCAGGGAGATGAGGCACCCTTCCCCAAGCCCCATAGCCATCCTTTCCACCTCTGTCTCCCCTAGGGCTCAGGATACCCGGCCATGAGCTCCTCCGCTACCCTGGGCTGTGGCGGGATGAGCAGGGGCAGGGACCCAGGCGGAGCTGGGCACGTGGCAGCCCAGGTGCAGAGCGTAGACGGCAATGCCCAGTGCTGTGACTGCCGAGAGCCAGCCCCAGAGTGGGCCAGCATCAACCTGGGTGTCACTCTGTGCATCCAATGCTCAGGCATCCACAGGTCACTCCCCACTACCCCAGCGGGGCCCTACTCCTTCCGGCTGGGGTCTGGGGAGGGGGCAGGATAGAGTTCCTCCCGCGGGCTCCCCCCTCCTCCTTGCCCTGCTGTCACTGGGCACAGCGTCCTGGTCTGGCCAGAGGGATTTTTTTTTTTTTTTAAGATTTATTTATTTATTCAGAGAGAGAGAGGCAGAGACACAGGCAGAGGAAGAAGCAGGCTCCATGCAGGAAGCCCGATGTGGGACTCGATCCCAGGTCTCCAGGATCACACCTCAGGCTGCAGGCGGCGCTAAACCGCTGCGCCACCAGGGCTGCCCTGGCCAGAGGGATTTATAGGCTTGACTGGAGGCATGAGGTTGGGGCTCTTAAGGGTAAAGGAACCAATGAGCAGAGAGAGGAAAGGTCACCAGGCCTCAGCAAGTCTGTGAGGCATTCCATCTGAATCGGTCTGGCTGAAGGAGGGGAATGGCAGGGCAAGAGAAGGGAGGTAGCTGAAGAGGATGAGGCCCTGACACTGAAATGTAGGAGAAGGGGGAAGAGGGAAGGATGAACAGAGCCAGGCCACGCAGCCCGCTGCCCTGCCGCCTCCTGGTCAGTGCCTCTGCGTGCCTGCTGTGCTCATCTGGCTGCTGCTGCCCCGAAGAGGGCCTGACTCCCACTCTGACCCCCCAGGAGCCTCGGGGTTCACTTCTCCAAAGTCAGGTCTCTGACACTTGACTCATGGGAGCCAGAACTGGTGAAGGTGACTTGGGGTGTCGTGATGAGAAGCGGGTGGGGTGGGGTGAGTCCAGGATGGCAGCGCCCGGAGGGCTCAGACACTCACCTCTCTCCCACCTGTCTGTCTGTGTCTGTGTCTCTGTCTGGGCCACCCAAAGCTTATGTGCGAGCTGGGGAATGTTGTCATCAACCAGATCTATGAGGCCCGCGTGGAGGCCATGGCAGTGAAAAAACCAGGGCCCACCTGCTCCCGGTGAGATTGGGATGGAAGTGCTGGGGCTGCCTACTGGCGGGGAAGAAAGAGGGTCTGGGTCCAGAGGAGGGAAGACTATCCACCTTCTTCCCTGCCATACTCTGCCAGGCAGGAGAAGGAGGCCTGGATTCATGCCAAATATGTGGAGAAGAAGTTCCTGACCAAACTTCCTGAGATACGAGGGCGAAGAGGTGGCCGGGGGCCCTCCAGGGGACAGCCTCCTGTGCTCCCCAAGCCTTCCATCAGGTCCCAGCCGGGAAGCTGCAGAGCCAGGCCAGGTATACCATTGCTCGGACATTCGGTGAGCCGGGCTGCGTGCCCAGCACTATGTCACACCCGGTGAGGAGGCACAGAGCATGGGGCCCCAGCCCTCCCCTTACCAATGTTGGGGGCGGACCACACTAACACTGATTTTACAAGGCAAGAGTTTCAGGGGCTAAGTGAAGACTGGGGAGGAGCATGGGGCTGGGGATAGGCAGGGAGGGTCTCAACCACAAGAAAAGTCAGGAGGGAGAATGAAAAGGCCTGTGGAGGCGGGAGCTTGGCTGGAGCAGAGGGAACCAGAGCCACTGGGGCTGTTGGCTCCCTTGTGACGGTCCAGCCAGTCCAGGTAAGTGAACAGGAGGAGCTGAATGATGCTGTCCGTGCCCCCTGCCCTGCAGGCCCTGCACGCACACACACCCCCACCTCCCACTGCTGTCCCCGGAGTCCCGAACACACACGGAGCCTCCCCAAACTGAGGAATGACCTGTCCCATCAGAGCATTTGGGGCCTGTGCCTAGGGCTTCCTACCAGACCCACGGCCAATTTCCTTCAGCAGAGCCCCCCTCCGATGACCTGGGCAGCCTCCACCCGGGGGCCCTGCTGTTTCGAGCTGCCGGGCACCCTCCATCCCTCCCCACCATGGCCGATGCCCTCGCCCACGGAGCTGATGTCAACTGGGTCAATGCAGCTCGGGAAAATGCCACGCCACTGATCCAGGCCACGGCTGCTGTGAGTCTTGCCCACTACCTACTGCGACTAGGGACCTGCTCTTACCCCTACCCCCCTTAGGGAATGATGACCAATAGAGACGGGTTGCTAAGGGGTTATGTGATTTGGAGGCAGGCAACCTGGGTTTGAATCCACGTTCACACCACTCACTGTTGTGAACCTCTGTGCCTCAAGTGTGCTCGTCTGTAGAACAGATAACATACCGCATGACGCTGTACTGTGGACTTAACCTATGCATACCGGGAAGGGGCTGGAGCAGAGCCTGACACAGTTGCACCCCAGCCCCAAACCTCTTTAGTCTGCTCCTAAAGATGCCACTTTCTCTCCCGTTTTCAACCTCTCCATGCAGAATTCTCTTCTGGCCTGTGAGTTTCTCCTCCAGAACGGGGCGAATGTGAACCAGGCAGACAATCACGGCCGGGGGCCGCTGCACCACGCAACCATTCTGGGCCACACCGGGTAGGGGCGGGCGGGGCGGATGGCTGCGGGAAAGAAGGGCCCGGATATGGTGAGTGGCCGGCTGAACCTGTCTGTCCTTTCCAGGCTAGCCTGCCTGTTCCTGAAACGAGGAGCCGACCTGGGAGCTCGGGACTCCGAAGACAAAGACCCCTTGACGATCGCCATGGAAACGGCCAACGCTGACATCGTTACCCTGTGCGGCTGTTTGGGGGCGGGGCCAGCTCTTGCCCTACCCACCTGGGGGCGGGGCTTGGGAGCTGCTGGCCGGCTGCCGGACCCGGCAAGAGGAAGGGTGCTCCGAGTGTAGACCCGGGACGGGGAGTAGGAAGGGGGGCGGGTAGGGAGCACGGATGGTGAGTTCGTCCCCAGTGGCAGACTAAAGGGTTGGTAAACGCCTTTAAGCACTGGACCCCAGGGGGACAGATGAATTAACGACCCCAGCTCAGAGGACGGGGAGTGGGAGTGGGGCCCTGAACAGAAAGTCATTCGTGCCTGAATCCTTCTTCTTCAGGCTACGCCTGGCAAAGATGAGAGAGGTCGAGGCGGCCCAGGGCCAGGCAGGTAAAGTACCTCCCGCCCCGCCACGCGCTTTCCTTGCTGAGCTTCTGGCCCCCGCAGACCTGCCTCGCGGACCCGGCTGCATAGACTAATTTCATTACTTATTGCACAAATGTGTATTGAGTGCGTGTGAGAGCGCACGTCTTCGAACCCCGAGAGGGCCGGGCCGGGGCGCTGTGCCCACGGTGAGCGCGCTCCAACCCGGCCCGGCCAGCGCCTCGCCAGCCCAGCCCTTGCTCCCTCCCTCCCCTCAGGAGACGAGACGTATCTGGACATCTTCCGCGACTTCTCCCTCATGGCGTCGGACGACCCAGAGAAGCTGAGCCGGCGCAGTCACGACCTGCACACGCTCTGATCCCGCATCCCGGCCCCCTCTGCCCCACCCCGCCGGTCCCTGGGCCATTAAAGCCTCTGTGCTCTGCGCTTCCCGTTGTCATTCCTCTGCGGGGCGCCATCCTCCGGCCGGGCCGGGGCTGCGGGAGCGGTGGGGGTTTGCGAGCTCGAGTCACGCGAGGGGCCACTCCGGGACAGCGAGGCGGAGGCCGCAGCCCTAGCACCCGGCGGCCCTGGGCGGAGCTGTCGGGCTCGGGCGACATGGCCAGACGCGGCGGGCCTGGCAGAGGAGAGGCCGCCCGCGTGGGCTGGGGGGCCGGCCTCCCATAGGGGGCCGCTGGCGTCGGGCCGGGACGGAGAGGCTGGCTTGGGCCACCCCGGCCCCGAGGCATCCCCGGAATGCGGCGGCTCAGCACCCGCCCCCTCGGGAGTTCCCGACGCGAGCGCCCGGGTGAGCACCGCCCCCAGCCCGGGACGGCGGGGCCTCGGGCCCCGCGCGGAGCTGCAGACGTGAGGTCGGGCACTCCTGAGCGCCTGCGGGGCGGTCGCGGCCACATCCGGAGCGACGCGCCTGAGTCACCCTCCAGACCCCACCCCCGGCCGCGTTCCTGGTCCGGCCCGTTCGCCCCGTCTCTCGGGTTCCAGACTCTCGGCTCCCACCTCCGCCCCTGCCGCGCGAGCCCCGCGGGGGTGGGGGGCGGGGCGCCAAGGGGGCGGGGCGGTCCCTTAAAGGGCCCCCGGCCGCTGCCCTGAGGCCACTTCCTGGGGGCGGAGAGGACTGCGGCGGCGGCGGCGGCGGCGACACCCGGGCCCCGAGACTCCCGGCAGCTTCCATCCGAGTCCTCCGGGGCTCCCGGTTCGCGTCGAGCGTGCATCCCCCGCGCCCCGGCGGGTAGGGGCCCCCGCCGCCCGCTCGCGTCCGCCCCGCCTCCGTCGCCCGAGACCCGCGCCCGGGCCAGACCCGGCCTGCGACTGGCCCCCGGGGCCCTGCGTGGACTCGCCCGCGGCGACAGCGATCTGCCGAGAACTCGGAAGCTGGGTCCTTCCGAGCGCCGGCCTGTGCTCGCCACCGTCGCCTGCTGGTGGGACTCCGGAAACCCTCTGTGTGAAGACCACAGAGAGGAGCCGCTGACCCTCCGCCCGGAATCGAGAGCGCCAGGACCGAAATCTCCCCGCCTCTCTGGCTTCTGCGCTTTTCAGCTGTTCTCTCGAGCTTTCGGCCGCGTCTGTCCCTGGAAACCACCCCCCGCTACCGACGTAGCCTGGGCGAGCCCCGCATCTCACCGCCGTGCGCTCCCACCTGTGAATCCGGAGACAGTCTCAACTTTATGACCCAATTCTGCCCACACCCAGGCAGTTCTGCCTTTTCTTCTCTTGCGGTATCTCCCGTAGTCCCCAAAATTTCGCCGCCTCCTGTGCCCTCTTCGGCCCCCTCTTTTGGGGGCCCCGTGACCCTGAATGTTGGGGGCACACTATACTCCACCACTTTGGAGACCCTGACTCGCTTCCCGGACTCCATGCTGGGGGCCATGTTCAGGGCCGGCACCCCCATACCCCCCAACCTCAGCCCCCAGGGAGGTGGCCACTACTTCATCGACAGAGATGGCAAGGCCTTCCGGCACATCCTCAATTTCCTGCGGCTGGGCCGCCTCGACCTGCCCCGTGGGTATGGGGAGACGGCACTTCTCAGGGCAGAGGCCGACTTCTACCAGATCCAGCCCCTCCTGGATGCCCTGCGGGACCTGGAGGCCTCTCGGGGGACCCCGGTACCCACTGCTGCCCTGCTCCACGCAGACGTGGATGCCAGCCCCCGCCTGGTGCACTTCTCTGCTCGCCGGGGCCCACACCACTATGAGCTGAGCTCTGTGCAGGTGGATACCTTCCGAGCCAACATCTTCTGCACCGACCCCGAGTGCCTGGGTGCCATGCGGGCCCGCTTTGGTGTGGCCAGTGAGGATAGGGCTGAGGGCGGCCCACACTTCCGTCTGGAGTGGGCCCCCTGTCCCGCAGAACTCCCGGAGGTGGAGTATAGGAGACTGGGGCTGCAGCCGCTGTGGGCTGGGGGGCCGGGAGAGCTGCGGGAGGTGGTGGGCACACCAGGTTTCCTAGAGGAGGTGCTGCGGGTCGCTCTGGAGCACAGCTTCCGTCTAGACTCCGTCTTCCCTGACCCCGAAGACCTGCTCAACTCGCGATCTCTGCGCTTCGTGCGGCACTGAGTGTGTGGCGCTCCCATCTGAGTGGGGTGCGGAGAAAGAACAGACAGCAAAAGGGACGAAGGGCCCCCTGAAGCTTCTTCTTAGCTCTGCCTCTGGAGCTGTGAGAGTCAGGGCTCCCACTGCACCTGACTGGAGCCCAGGTGTGGGCAGGAATTCCCAAATCTCAGCCCGCTGAGGGCTCACAAAGCCATGCAGAGGGTCTGGACTGGTGCTAATCCTGGGAGGGGTGGGGAAGGTTCCCAGGCTTGTTCTTGCCTGAGGCTGGCGGCCTCCAGTGTCTCCTTGTTTGAGCTCAGTATTCAAGGTTCTAGAGAAGTAGCGACCCCTCCATGCTCAGGCTAGGCCTAGCAGGACCCTGGAGGAACACTGAAGTGTGGGTGAAGGACTCTGGATTGCTGTGACGTGGTCTCCTGGACCGTGGCTTCTCCTGCAGCTGGATGGCCTGGCCTGACCAAAGAGTGGCCGGAACATTCTTGACTATGGGAAAGGGGATCCTTTGCTGGGTCTCACGGTCTCACGTTACATACTTAGGGAGACGGAAAGGCTACACTCTACCCTAGGTTGGAATGAGGGAGTTAGGAGAATCCCCATTTACTATAGGGCTGGAGCCCCGTAGTCCATAGTAAAGGACCCCATATTGATGGTGGAGGAGGCATCTTCGCAGGTTTTGGCCTTACTTTGCTCACGTACGCGTGTGTGTCAGCCTGTGTGTCTGACTGACATGCAGGTCTCCGCCTTCCTGACTCCCGTCTATTGCTGGAGGCAGCATCTGTGTGCTGGGCTTTCTGTGGTCTCTGCGTGTCCAGGCCTGTTTGTGGTTGCCTGGTGTTTGGCACTGGGTATGTCTGTGGTATGGGGGTGAGTAGATGGAGAATTAGTAGTGTAATCAAGTAGGGGGTGTGTGTGCACGCATGTGTGTTCACATCACCACGTAGGCAGGAGGAGCCCGTTGATGTTTGAGTCACTAGGATCTTCCTGGTGAAAGGTAAGAGGAGTCGGTGGGCCCAGCTGGGCCTTGGAGGCCGCTATAGAACTCTTGGTTGCCAAGGCAACCATGGGCATGGTTGCTAGGAGATAGCTGGGCAGGCCCCAGGCTGCCTGGGGCAGAGGGGAGACCAACAGAAGAGGTGGAGAGAGCAGGGGAGGATATGGGAAGGGATGGGATTTCTGGGTCCCCGAGGGGTGGGGTACTCATGCACAACTTCTACTGGGGGAGTCACTCATTATTTATCGCTGGTCACGATTTACAAGAAGAAAAATAAAATGGGGGTGATCCCTGGGTGGCTCAGCAGTTTGGCGTCTGCCTTTGGCCCAGGGCACGATCTTGGAGTCCCAGGATCGAGTTCCGCTTTGGGCTCCGGGCATGGAGCCTGCTTCTCCCTCCTCCTGTATCTCTGCCTCTTTCTCTCTCTCTGTGTCTATCATATATAAAACTAAATAAATAAATCTTAAAAAAAAATAAAATAAAATGGCTTTTTGGAACCTCAAACTTGTCAAGGCTGCTGCGGGCCAGGTTGGGGGGTGCTGTCCTCTTTGCCACACAAGCCCTGCTTTCTCTGCCTGGTCATCTTCGGGTCCTCAGCTCCTTGGGCCCCACCTTAGCCCCAGCCAGAGACAGAATGGTGGCACTGTGCCAGAATGTTCTAGAATCCCCAACTGTTCTGGAACACTCTAGACTCCCCGGGCAGGGCTGGAGCCAAGATTGTAGCATTCAGAGGCCTTCCCAGCCTCAGTGGGCTCCCCCACCACTCCCCAGCAGGCCTCATGTGGGTGCTGGCATTAGGTGGGGTGTTCCTGGCGACCACCCAGGCCTGTATCCTCTGCCAGCTCTCAGCTCGAGACCTGTCGGGCCGCCTGGCCCACGTGTGCAGCCAAGTGGAGGCTAAGTGGAAGGACTGTGGGGCCTCCTGGAACCTTCCGGCCTTTGCCTTAGGTGAGCTCAGACATCCAGGGACAGTCCCCGAGGGGGACACCCCCGGTCCGCAGCCCTCTCTGGATGCACTGGCCTCTCCCCTCGGGGGACCTGCCTTGGCCCCGGGGAAGCTGGGAAAGACTTACACATCCTTGCTGTCTCCACAGATGAGGTGTCCATGAACAGAGTCATAGAGAAGACTCACCGAGTCCTGAGGGTTATGGGTGAGGTCAAGGGGCAAGGCAGCCCCTGGGGGGCTCGGAGGGGCAGTAGGAGGGGGCTAGGGATCAGAAGGGCGGATACAGGAAGGTGGGACCCTGGAGGCACGAGGTGAGGGGTAGAGATGCACCCCTCCACGGAGGAGGCGCCCCCAATATCACTCCCGTGTCTCCCCAGAGATCAAAGGGTCTTTCTCCTCCCTCCCCTTGTACCAGCTTTGGCTGCAAAAGATCAAGCTCCCCCAGTACACCAGGGAAGGTACTGCTGTGGCAGGGATGGGGTGCTGGGGATCTGGGGCAGGGGGTGGGTGGTGGTGGCTGAGCGTCTCCTGTCCCCGCACCCCTTCTTGTCTTTGGTTGCAGCTCTCTGCGCGCCTGCCTGCCGTGAGTAGGAGAGGATGGGGTGGTGAGGCCGGGGGCACCGGGGGTACCCCAGGGGAGCCTGGCAGCCCCCAGAGGGAAGCCCCAGCTCGGCTCCTGTCATCTCCTGCAGGGGGCAGAACCACCCTCTACAACTGCTCCACCTGCCAGAGCACCCAGGTGCGCTGCTGGCCCAAAAAGCGCTGCTTCCCAGGTTGGACCCCTGAAGCCCTGGCCCTGGCCTCCCCTGGCTATGATCTCTGAGCAATTAGGCGCCCCCCCCCCCCATGACTGGTGAGGTCCCCAGGATCACTCACTGCTTCCTGGGCTCCCTGCAGGAAGTCACGATCTTCGGGAAGCCAGGATCCTGCTCCTCTCTGTCTTGATAGCTGCCCTGCTGCTGGGCATCCTGAGCCTCGTGGTGGAGTGAGTCCCCAGAGCGGGGAGGCTAAGGGCGGAAGCAGCCTCACCACTTCTGAGCGCCCCCCACCTTCCCCACAGTACCTTCCACCACCACCCCTCCTGCCTCCTCCCACCATCCTCCCTGCTCTGCCCAGGCCTCCCATCTCTGTCTCCCCTCAGGTCCAATTACTTCAAACCAAAAGAGGACCTGTGAAGACACTGCCAGCCTCCCAGCCTCCACTCCTAAAGGGCAGGAGCCCACCACCTCCACTCCCCTTGGAGGGAATCAGCCAGCCCTTTAGCTCCCATCCCGAAGGCTCAGCCTTCCACACCCTGAAGCCCAATGTCCCCAAGGTCCCGGGGTCAGACGGCCTCTGGGGACCCAGGCACCCACAGGGGGAACATTCCCCTGCCCCGCCGCCCCAGCCCTCTACGAATCAGATGGGAGCAGTCACTGATTCCAGGAAAATATCTACAGAAGGAAAGAATCCCCTCCAGGCACCACCCCTCCCACACCCCCTCCTGCCTATTCTCGGAAGCGGGGGCTGGCTGCCCCAGAAGCTACTCTTGGGGCTCTTATGACTGATTGGGAATCCGGGAATAAGTGCCTGGAAGCCGCCCTCCCTCTAGAGTTGAGACCACATCAGTCAGCCTGCTAGCAGGCTATCCCTCCATTTAACATTGTGAAGCCTTGGCCTCCCACGGAGGCCTCCCTCCTGCCAAGATGGAGTAAACCTGCTGTCAAATGGCCTCCACCCTGCCTAGCCTCTGTCTGCGACTGGGGAGGGCAGAGGGGGAAGGGGAGACTCGCTGTGGCACAGTGGTTCTCAACCCCAAGAGACATGTGGCCACATCTACAGACATTCTTGATGGCTTTGGTTGGGGGATGGGCTGCTGGCATTTAGCGGGTGGAGGCCCGGGGTGTGGGCCTCTACAGCCTCCCTGGCCTCCGCGACGCTCAGGGGAGTCCTCCACAATAGAGAGTTCTCCTGTCTAGGACCTCAGTTGTGTGTGGTTGAGAAACCCCAGCATTCCGTCCCCTGGCGCTCAGGAGTTTTGGGTTGGGTGTGTGGAACATGAAGCATAAAAGGAGTTAGCCGGTCACCAACCACAAGCCTCAGGCCAAGGGCCTAGGTTGGAAGGGATCTTGCCTGCATCGAGCCCAGTGGTTTTCAAGGGTAATTTTTTTTTAAATTGTATTTATTTCAGAGAGAGCACACATGAGTCGGGGGGTGGGGGTGCAGAGGGCGAGGGAGAAGCAGACTCCCCACTAAGCAGGGAGCCCCATGCAGAATTCAATCCCAGGACCCCAGGATCATGACCTGAGCTGAAGGCAGATGCTTCACTGACTGAGCCGCCCACTTGCCCCTAGCCCAGGGGTTTTCCAGGGCAAAAGTTCTCATCTGGCTGCACGTGACAGTCCCCTGGGCAGCTTCAGAAACTATCCATCCCGGCAGTTGCCTGGCAGGCTGAAATGATTAAGTGTCTGACTTTGGCTCAAGTCATGGTCCCAGGGTCCTAGGATCAAGTCCCGCATGGGGATCCCTGCTCCGCGGGGAGTCTGTTCCTCCTTTTCCCTCTGCCCCTCCCCACCATTCATGCTCTCTTTCTCAAATAAATAAAATCTTAAAAAGAAAACAAAACAACTATCCATCTCTGGGCCTTATATCCAGAGCTTCTGAATTTTTTTTTTAATTTTTATTTATTTATGATAGTCACACAGAGAGAGAGAGAGAGAGAGGCAGAGACACAGGCAGAGGGAGAAGCAGGCTCCATGCACCGGGAGCCCGACGTGGGATTCGATCCCGGGTCTCCAGGATCGCGCCCTGGGCCAAAGGCAGGCGCCAAACCGCTGCGCCACCCAGGGATCCCCAGAGCTTCTGAATTCAGTGGTGTCAAATGGGGCCTCAGTTAATCTAACTTACAGCCAGCCAGGGCTACAACCGCGGTTTGGGGTGCCGTGAAGGACCTGGGGATGGAGAGAGGGATACTTGCCCCTTCTAAGGAAGTGCCTTCCAGGGACACCCGGGTGGCTCAGTAGTTGAGCATCTGCCTTCGGCTCATGGCGTGACCCCGGAGTCCCAGGATTGAGTCCTACATCAGGCTCCCCACAGGGAGCCTGCTTCTCCCTCTGCCTGTGTCTCTGCCTCTCTGTGTCTCTCAGGAATAAATAAAATATTTTAAAAGGGAAAGTACCTTCCATTTTATTTTGCACATTCAAGTCCAATCCATTCATTTTACACCAAAGAGAGAGAGACAGAGAGAGACCCAGAGATCATACATGAAGTTCATACAACTTATCCATTCATTTGACAGCTGCTTGGTGAGCACCCAGCAGGCACCAGGCAGCACTCCTGCCCAAGTTGGGATGACAAGCCACTTCTGCTGAGCCCCGGGGCCCCACGGCTGCCCTCTGGTCTGTGGTAGCTGCCTTGGACCCCCTGATGCTGTACCCTCTTTCCAGACTCAACACGTTGGAGTTGTCCTTATTTTCACACCCAACATGCAATGGGGTCAACCAGTTCAGCCCATTCTTGGAGGACCTCTATCCTACCTGGTCCCCTCCTCCCGTCCTATGGCCCCCAGGCCAGTCCATAACCCTCTTACTGTGGACTCATCTCCCAAGGGTGCCACCTGACTGCCCACTGCCCTCCCGCCCACTGAGCCCTCAATGGCCACACTGGTCTTGGTGGAACCCCATATCATTGATGACCACCTGTCTGGCATCATAGGATGGCTGAGAACTTGAGCTTTGTAGTTGGGTTGTCGGGTCTGGAATCCTGGCTCTACGTCTCACTGGCCCTTGGGCAAGTTAACTTCTCTGTTCCTTTTTCCTCTTATTTTAAATGCAAATCATACAGTTCATTGATTCTATGGCTTTTTTTTTTCCTGTTTACATTTTAATGGCTCTGAAGAATCCATCTTAAGTTGAAGATGTGTCCCAGCAGAATGTTACATATTATAATTGGTGATCTCTCTTTTTTTTTAAGATTTTATTTATTTATTTACTTATTTACTTATTTACTTATTTATTTATTTATTTATTTATTTATTTATTTGAGAGGGAGAGAGTAAGAGAGAAAGCACAAGCAGGAGGGGGAGCAGGGGGGGAAGGCCTGGGATCAGGCCTGAGCCAAAGGCAGATGCTCAACCACTTAGCCACCTAGTGTCCCGAGTCGATGATCTCTTAACTTCCATGAGGTGTAGCAGCACTGACCTCAGAGGATTACTGCAAGGTCCAAATAAGTTCATACACAAGGCTTGGGACAGTTCCCCATGTGCGCTGGGCCCCTCCCTAAGCATTAACCATCACTATCTTGCTTGAGACCCTTCCCCAGCTCTTCCCTGCCTACAGAATATAGACCTGGCCCTTTACCCTGACATTCAGGGCTCTCACCAGCCACTCCCCACGTCTTATTTGGTCCTCATGCCAGAGCTGATTGACACAGCTCTAAGTGGGATCTCCCCCTCAAAGCCCCATGAGCCTCTCAGAGTCAACATTTCCAAACCCACATCCCTCCCTGCCCCCACCTCCTCCTTGAGATCTCCCTCAGGGCTAAGGGCAGTGCCAAGAGTCTGATGGACGTTCCTCTGGAGCTTGGTTTCTCAGCTCTGCCCACCCCACAGCCACACTGAATCACTTGTAGTTGCCTAAACATTTTGTTTGCTCCTGGATCCTTGCCTTTGCCTGGGCTTGTTCCTTATACCCTAATGCCCTTCTTTGGCCCAGACGTCACCCCTTCCAAGAAGCCTTCTCTGAGCTCCTGAGGCAGAGTAGGGTGTCCCTTCCCTAGACATCTCTCATGTGGTACCTGTTACATCAGATGGTGGTGTGTCCTTAAAAATCATCTCTCTAGACCATGTGTTACCCTTGAAAGCTACTCCCTAAGGTTTCATCTTCATTCCCCCAGAGCCTGGAACATGGAGACACCAGGAGGTATCCCTGGCAACTCCAGCCCCTTCTCTGCAGTTCTGTGATATGCCCTCCTCATGTGAGCTCTTCATGAGCACGCAGTGTTGGAGGCTGGTGGCGTTTGTGTCTTTTCTGTGCCCATAAGGCCAATCCACCAGTGTGTGACCTGCCAGGGCAGTGCTGGTTTTACTGAGCCCTTCACCAAGTAGGAGAGGCTACTAGGGGTCTGGCAGTTTTAAACAAAGGCCCCTAAATTCTTTGAGATGTGTCCCATCAAGAGGTAGGGTCCATATGTTCTTCCTTCTATCACTGGCCAACCAACTGAATGTGGTAGAAGTAACACTGGGCTACTTCCCAGGCCAAGCCCTAAAGGAACTGGAGACTTCTACCCTCTGCTTCTTGGGATATTCACTCTGAAACAAACCCAGTTGCCATAGTGTGAGGAAGCCCAAGGTACATGGAGAGTCCATGTCCACGGTTTTGGTCAAAAGGCAGCATCTCCTGCCACCATGTGAGCGACAATACAGCCCCCAGCTGTCAAGTCACGTCCAGACTTTGACTTTTTCCAACTAAGGCCTCAGACCCAGTAGAGCAGAGAAAATCTATCCCTACTTTGTCCTGGTGGAATTCCAGATTCTCAAGCTCCAGGGGCATGATGAAATGGTTGGTTTATGCCACTAGATATTACTGATCAGCAGTAGATAACTGAAAAAGCGGGATAGAAAAAGGAGCCTAGGGCTTGCCACTTAAGGGCCTGTACTCATGACATAACTGGCCGTGCCACTTCCTAGCTGTGTGTCCCTCACCATTCTCAGACTCAATCCTCCTACCTGTAACACAAATGTTAATGATAGCCAACATGTATGGCAGTGATGAGTCAGACATCTTTCCAAGCATCTCATGTACCATATCAGTTAGCTACAGCTGTGCATCAAATTATTCCAAGGCTTAATTGCCTACAAAACACATCTCATAGTTTCTGTAGATCAAAATTGAGGAGCAGTAATGGGGTGGTTCTGGCTCACAGTTTCCCACAGGGGCGCCACTCAGATGTCTCAGGGTTGCAAAAATCTAAGGTTGGACCAGGGCTGGAGGATCATCTTTCAAGATGGCTTACTCACATGGCTGGCAGGGTGGTGTTGGCTGTTAGCAAGAGGCTTCAGTCCCTTGGCATGTGGAGCCTCTTCATAGAACTCCTTGAGTGTCCTCATGGCTTGGTGGCTGGGCTTCCCCAGAGTGAGGAGTTTGAGGGGGGAAGGCAGGAGCCACATTGTCGTGTATGAGCTTGCTTGGAAGTCACCATCTTTTCTGCAATATCCCTCTGATTACCCAGATCAGTCCTCTTCACCAGGGCTGTTAATTCATAGGTGTTAATGCCAGGCTATCAAGCGAGGGACTCACTGGCCTCCGCTTTGGCTACCACACTCGTGGACATAGTTAGTTCTCCAATGACAGTGAAGGTAAATACTCCTAATAGAGGCATCTTGAAAAGGAGGAAACAGAGGCACAGAAATGGGAAATAACTTGCTCAGATTCACAGGATGCTAAGTGATGAACAGGGGTCCCAGCTCAGGCAGTTGGCCTCCCAAGGTGTGGTCTAAACTACCACACTGTAAAGGCTCTTGGCTCCTTTGTGAGCCTGAAGGAATAGAGTGGATTTAGGAGTGCTTCCACTTCGGAAAGCAAACCAACAGATACATACAGGATGGTGGGCTGGTGACTCTAAAAACTAGCGAGGCAAATCCAAACTGGGAAAGGATGGGACCCCACGAGATGGGGGGTGGGCATAGGGTGATGGGACAGGAGGATTTCACCCAAAGGTCTATAAAGAGCCAACCATGTGGGGCCAAACAGAGAGAGGCGTAAGGATGGGTTCGCCAGAGAATGCTTATGGTGAGGTTCGGGCACTCCCATCCACATCACTCCCAGCAAAGGAGCTACTGATGTCAAAAAATCTCATTGGCTTCACCCAGCCCACATGATGCAGTCTCACCTATATGTTCATCAAAAGTTACTGAGCACTTATCACATGAGCTAGACACTAGACTAGACTGGGCAGAATGGACACAGCAATACCCAGGCAAGATAAAGTATTTTTCTGCCTGGAGCTTGGAATCTAGCAGGGGAGACAGATGAGTTACTGGCAATTTCTACAAGAGCAATGAGTGCAATAACGGGAAAGCACAGGGATCTTGGGGTTCAGGGGAATGGGCCTGACCAGCGAGGGAGAGGCTTCCTGCACTTAGCCAGGTTGGGATAAAGGTGGGAGGAATTCCAAGCAATGGGAACAGCCACAGGAAGGCCCAGAGGGAGAGAGGTACTTTCCCCTGTTGAGAGGTTGGCATAGGCAAGATGGCAGGGGAAAGCCCCATGATCTCAGGGACTGGAACAGGAAAGGAGGACCTAAGGGGGCACTAATCTGGCTCCCAATAGGAGAGGAGAGTTTTCTGCAGAGGGAAACCCTCCACCCAAACCCAAGGCAATAGATGGGGAAGATACCAGGGGGCCTCTCTGTTTACCCTTCTGGTTCCCTGTCCTGTGAGGAAAGACTTGGCTCTGTGGTGTGAATGTGCTCATCCTTCTTGGATGCAGAGCCCTCAGGGCAAGGTAGAGGTTGGCGAACGGCAGGCAGAGTAGGACTGGTGCCCGATCTCGGCCTCTAGGTTAGCAGGATGCCCTATCTTAGCTTAGAAGGGGTGCTCCCCAAGGGTGCTCAGGCCGTGCTTCCTCCCACCTTACTCCAGAAGTATGAAATGAATAGGGAGGAAGGGAGCGATAAAGAGGACTCTGATTCCCTGGATTTTTTCCAAGCTAAAGACGAAGGTGGGGCTGAGCCTCTGCGTCCGGTTTCCTGCTGGAAAATCTCTGTGTTTGGTTTCCTGCTGGAGCATAGAGGATCTCGGCCCAGAGTCCAGTTGATAATGCACCCTATCTTCACCTCCTCTCCATCCCGTTGCCAAGGCCTAAGCAGGGCCAGCCTCCTTCTCCTGGACCAATAGGAAGAGCCTCTTCTCTGGGCTCCCTGCTCCTTCTCTCTTCCCTCTTCCCAGCTTGTCACTGCAGCAGGCTAGTCCTGCCACTCCTCTCCTAAAATCTTTCCATGGTTACCAGAGCCTTCAGGTAGGGTCCACGCTCCTGACTATGTTCTCCAAGGCCCTGTAGAGTGAATCCAGCTGGAGCAAGGATCATGTCTGCTTGTTCGCCTGGGTCCCCAGAACCTGGGGCAGTGAAAGCTTGCTGAAGAATGAATTGATGCCTTGGTCTGGCTTCTGCCAACCTCTCTGGCTGCATCTGCCTTCATATATCCTCATGGGCTCTACACTCATGTGTTCAACTCCGAGAGGACCTCTAGTGCACCCTGATCTGTGAAGACACTGGACATTCAGAGAAAAATCAGATGTCACATGCTCTTCCCCAAAGAAGCTCATGGAGCCATATGATTCCTGCCAAGGACTTGAACAACCCCAAGACGAATCTCAAAAAGGTGTTGAATCAAAGAAGCCAAATGGAATTACAAACATTATGTGAGGGACGCCTGTGTGGCTCAGTGGCTATGTGTCTGCCTTTGCCTCAGATCATGTTCCTGGGGTCCTGGGATCCCTCCCCCTCCCTCTGCTCATGCTCTTTCTCTCTCTCAAAAAAAATAAATAAAAATCTTAAAAAGGAGAAAGAAATGCATTGAGCTCTACAGTTAAATCTGAGCGTCTTACTGAATGAAAATTATACCTCCATAAAGTAATATCAGCATGCAGAGTATCTTAATGTTCAAATGAATACAATGACAAACACCCCCTGCCCCAGTGTATGGATTAAGCAGCACATCAGACATAACCAAAGAAAGAATTGGTGAACTAGAAGATATGCCTAGGGAGATGATGTGGATTGCATCACAGTGACACATAGATTGAAAGATACAGAAAAGAGCTTAAATAACATGGAGGATGGAGTGAAAAGGTCTAGCATACTTCTAATCAGAGTCCTCAAAAGAACCAAAGAATGGAGGAAAAATAATATTTGAGAAGATACTAGCCGAGAATTTTCTAAAACTGATGAAAGACATGAATTCATAGATACAGAAAATACAATATACCAATCAGAATAAGTAAAAAAGAATCCTAGATATTTGATACCTAGATAACTGACAATAGAACTACAAAAGACCAATGATATCTTAAAAGCAGGGAGAAAAGACAGATCACCTACAGAGGAATGATAATTACACTGAGCAGATTCTTTATTTAATTTAATTTTTATTTATTTGTGAGTGAGAGAGAGAAGACATGAGCAGAAGGAAGGGTCAGAGGGAGAGGGAGAAGCGGACTCCCTGCCAAGCAGGGAGCCCAATGTGGGGCTTGATCCTAGGACCTCAGGGTCATGACCTGAGCCAAAGGCAGATGCTTCATGGACTGAGCCACCCAGGCATCCCCTAAGCAGATTTCTTTTTTTTTTTTTTTAAGATTTTGTTTATTTATTCATGAGAGACATAGAGAGAGAGAGAAGCAGAGACACAGGCAGAGGGAGAAGCAGGCTCCATGCAGGGAGTCCAATGTGGGACTCGATCCTGGGACTCCAGGATCATGCCCTGGGCCAAAGGCAGGCACTAAACCACTGAGCCACCCAGGGATCCCTCCTAAGCAGATTTCTTTACAAATAATATGCACTGCACCTATTACCTGCCTACACTGTCCCAGGTACTAAGAACCAGGATGACCAATACAAATCCAGCCCCCACTCTATGGAGCCCACAGTCTGTCAGGGATGACAGATGTGGAGGGAGCAATTAATAGTGTGATGCACTGGCCTCATTGGAGGGCAAGAGAATTGGCAAGGAAACCAAACAGGTAGAACTGTGAACTATGAAAAATTTCCCATCAGTGCTGGAATGTCCCTTGTGTTTACCAAGAAGGAGTAGGCTTTTTCCTCCAAGGGACTCTGGGGACAGATCACACATCCTTCCTTGGGACAGAAGGAGACAGGACAGATGTCCTAAGACTGGTGACTTCCTCCCTGGGACCCTTGAGGGAAAGGGAGAGGGATGCTCCTCCTCAGAGCCTTCTCTGAGGTTCTGGACTTTGCCCTGTGGCCACCGTCCAGGTAGCAGTGTACAGAAGGAAGCAGTGTATGTGAGGGAAGGAGGGTTGGGTCAGAATGAGGCCAGGTAAATGCCAGTGATGGGGAGGGGTGCCCTGAAGCATGGGGTGCTGTCCTTGACCACCAAGGCCAGGTACCAAGTGGTGATGGGGCTTAGGAGCCCACTCATATCTCCCACGTGGTCTACCCTGGGGAGATTCCCATAAGATCCCTTCCTGCAGCAGCACATTGGACCAATGTTGGGAGCCGGGAACCGACAACGGCTCCAATCTGAGACTCTGTCTAGGCTGGGGGCTGACTTCCTGCATCAGCAACACCTCCATGTCCTGGCTCCATTTCAGAGTGTCCTGTGCCACCCAGCCTTCCTCCATACGAGGGCTAGGGTACTGTCTCCCCTGCCAGGGAGCAGGGACGATGTCCTGTTTAGCCTTCTATTCCCAGGGCCTGGGCAGCATACTCAATCTGGTGCTTATTCATCTCAGCGGTGGGGCTCTGGCCAAGGGAGATGAAAGATTTGGTAAGAGGGGGTCACAGGGGACAGGACACCCAGGAGGAAGCCTGGAAGGGCTGAAAGATTCTTTGAAAGAGGCAGGAGGGACGCCTGGGTAGCTCAGCGGGTGAGCGTCTGCCTCCAGCTCAGGGCGTGACCCCGGGGTCCTATAAGATAAGTCCCGCGTTGGGCTCCCCGCATGGAGCCTGCTTCTCCCTCTGCCTGTGTCTCTCGTGAATAAATAAATACAAACCTAAAAAAGAAAGAAAGAGGCAGGAAAGAGGGTGTGGAGGAGGAGAGAGGGAAAAGAGGGGAGAACGGGTTCTCGCGATCTGGCTGAGCGGAAGAGGGCAGGCCAGGCGAGATCTGAGTGCCCGCCAGGCGGGGGGGAGGGAGGGGGGCAAGGGGGCGTGGCGCGGGCCCACCTGGACTGTCGCCAGGCCCCGCCCCCGGCCCCGCCCCCCGGCCTGCGGCCCCACCCTCCCCGGGATTTAGGGCTGGCGGCCAGGGCGGCTCCGCAACCGCCGCTTCCGCCTTCGCCAGGTGAGGGTCCAAGGGAGCGGGGCCGCCAGGGGCCGGGCCTGGCCGGGCAGCCGCCGCTTGAGGTACGTCCGCGGGCCCCTGTTCGTCTCCCCTGCCTCCCCGCCCCCGCCCGCCGCTCTCTCCCTTCTGCGGCCGCCTTCGCTCCCGACCCCCTTTGCGTGCTTTCCCGTCCTCACCTTGCAAGCGGTCCCGGTCCCGGGTCGGCCTGCGTCCTGGCCTTCCTCCTTCCGCGCCCAAGCCAGAGCTCAACCCTTCCGCCTGATTAAACTAAAGTGGGGGGAGAGGGAGGGGTCCAGGTGTGCGTAGGGAGAGCGTCACGCAGGCAGCTGGCACCCGGGGCACCGGGCCTTAGTTAGTTAGCAAAGATTGGAGTTGCCAGGAAGCCAAGTTAGACCGAGTGAGTCAGGTGTGCCGGCGGGGCCGGTACCTGGAGCTGAGCTCAGGTGGGTGTGGAAGGGAGTGTGCACCTAACAGCACCTGGCTCTGTAGACAGGCTGGGAGCCGGCTCAGCCTGCACCTAACCACCAATCACAGCTGCCCCATGTGATTTCAAGCGTTGCTGTCTCAGGTATAGAAAAGGCAATGACCCTAGGCAGTGGCGCTAAGGAGCAGTAGGCCTGCGTAGTCCAGGCACGTGTGCGCAGGGTGCACTTGTCTCGTGTGCTGTGCATTCATGTGGACCTTGACATCTCAGACATGGGGAGGAGTGTATCTTGGAGGCAGTGCACCGGTTGTGTGGCAGTAAGCCTGGGTGTTTCATGGCAGCATTCTGGAATGTCTCAGACTTGAAAGGCCATGTATCTGGGTGTCTTAGACATCTTTCACAGCATGTCTGTAGGTCTCAGCGTGTGTGTGTGTGTGTGTAGCAGCGTTTCCAGTGTGGGAGGCAGTATACGTGTGTGTCTGCAGGGCTGAGGTATGGTGTGGTTAGCATATCTGGGCATCTCTGGTAGGTATGCGGTACCCAGGTGTCTAGGTGTATGGGAGCAGTGTGCCATCAAATATCAAGAGTTAGCAGAGGAACACACCGAAGTCTGCAGAGTGCTAAAGTCACAGGTGTGCAGTGGGTACAGCATGTAGGTCTCAGGTCCGGAGAGCATTTTCCTGGGGTTTGTGTGAGTGGCAGGATTCCTGGCTGTCAATGTGTCCCACCCTCTGTACATGAGTGTTTCTGACAGGTGGCGGGCGGCGCTGGTGGCCGTGTTTCTGTTGTCTCGGGGTCTCAAGTGCTTACCGTGGGCTATGCATCATCCTTCAAGGGAGCCTTCTGCAGACATGCTCCCTGAGGCGAGCTCGCTGTGGCTGCTGCGGCTGCTTCGGGACATCCAGCTAGCCCAGTTTTACCGACCCATCCTCGAGGAGCTTAATGTTACCCGGCCAGAGCACTTCGACTTTGTCAGGCCCGAGGACCTGGATGGCATTGGCATGGGCCGGCCTGGTGAGAGGCCCCTGCCCACAAGCCCTGGTCTCTTCTTCCTCAGCCTGGTACTTCCTAAGTACCCCCCACACCAGCCCTCTTCTTGCCTGTAAATCCTTCTGCATCCCCCCACTTTCCCTCACCACCCACCATGTAACCCCACTCTCCTGGTTCTGCCCTTCCCCAGCCCAGCGCAGACTCGCCGAAGCTCTGAAGAGGCACCGTTCGGGACTCAAGACTAAGAACTGGGTGTACAAGGTGTGCATTTTTGGGTGGGGGCGATGGACTCAAAGGGCCAGCTCAGGCTCCAGATTGGGGTGGGCGGAGTATCAGGGAGGAGTGCACAGAGTTCTACACACTCAATTTCCCACCCCTGCTTCAGATCCTTGGGGGATTTACACCCGAGCAGAAGGAGACCATCCCACCTTCAGACAGCCTCCCAGCCCTCCCTGAGCAGGAAGGGGGGCTCAAGTGTCTGATCCCAGACAGTGCTGTGTGCAGAGGGGAGCTGCTGGGCTCTGGCTGCTTTGGAGTGGTGAACCGGGGGGTATGGACACTGCCCAGCGGCCAGAGTGTGAGTATCTGGGGGGCCTCCTTCATCCCGGGTGCTGGGGCCAGCTACCCCCCTGTTCTGCCTGCCGCTTCTGCCCTGGGCCTGCATAGCTGTTCCCTAGGGTACCAGATAGCATCCTTTGCGCCCCCCACCCCAGGTCCCCGTGGCTGTCAAGTCCCTCCGGGTGGGTCCTGAAGGCCCCATGGGCACAGAGCTGGGGGACTTCCTTCGAGAGGTGTCAGTCATGATGAGCTTGGAGCACCCACACGTGCTGCGTCTACACGGCCTGGTCCTGGGCCAGCCTCTGCAGATGGTGAGCACAGCCGGACAGCGGCTCCCAGGGGGCTGCGCGACGGGAGGGCAGGCGGCCAGAGCCCAGCGGGGACTCCCCCACCCCACCCCCCACCCTCCGCTCAGGCCCAGGCTCCCGGCAGGTGATGGAGCTGGCGCCGCTGGGCTCCCTGCATGCGCGCCTCACCGCCCCGCCGCCCACACCGCCGCTGCCCGTGGCCCTGCTCTGCCTCTTCCTGCGGCAGCTGGCGGGGGCCATGGCGTACCTGGGGGCCCGGGGGCTGGTGCACCGTGACCTGGCCACGCGCAACCTGCTGCTGGCATCCCCGCGCACCGTCAAGGTGGCCGACTTCGGGCTGGTGCGCCCGCTGCGCGGTGCGCGGGGCCGCTACGTCATGGGCGGGCCCCGCCCCATCCCCTACGCCTGGTGAGGGCCCCGCCTGGGCCGGGGGCGATGGGAGTGGAGGAGGGCGGATCCGGAGGGCCGTGGCCGGCTCCGCGCGGTGCAGGGGCACACGCGCAAGCTAGGGTCCTTCTCGGGAGGCTGGGACGAGGTTTTTGGAAGGGGTCAGGAAGGAGGTCCCTGAGGGCGGTGGCGCCGCGGAAATCACGTGCTGGGGGAGAGGGACTGGGTTCAGCTCCGTTTCCGCAGGTGTGCTCCAGAGAGCCTGCGCCAGGGGGCCTTCTCTTCTGCGTCGGACGTGTGGATGTTTGGGGTGACATTGTGGGAGATGTTCTCTGGGGGCGAGGAGCCCTGGGCCAGGCTCTCCCCGTACCTCATCCTGCAGCGGCTGGAGCAGGACCGGGCCCGGCTGCCTCGGCCTCCCCTCTGCTCCAGAGCTCTCTACGCCCTCGCCTTGCGCTGCTGGGCCCCCCACCCAGCCGACCGGCCTAGCTTTTCCAACCTGGAGGGGCTGCTCCAAGAGGTGGGAGCCCCTGCATCCCCATGGACCCACAGACTCATTTCCCCATTTTTTAGCCCCAGTCCCTTGCACAGGACTAACATACTCCTGGGCTGGGGTCTGGGAAGGCCCTATAGATTCTGGCTCCATCTGCAGGATGCTCAGAGCCCTAGGGAGGCAGCTGGGGTACACAGATGCAGGCTGAATGGTGAGGAGCTGGGGCTGGGCCAGGGAAGGAGGCACACAGCACAGCAGGCTGCTGCAGGTGTTTGACAGGCAGAGGTAAAGAAGGTCAGTGGGCAGCCGGGGGGGCAGAGAGCACAGGATCTCAGGGATGCCCCAGGGAGGGATATGGAAGGAACCATAGATAACCAGAGCTTACACCAGGCTCTTGATCTGTGGACCGGACTGTACTAAGAGTATCCTTCTTGCACAATTACCCATTTCATTCTCACAACCCAGAAAGGCCATTATTACATGGACTTTACAGATGGGGCAGTTAAGGTTTAAGTGGTTTGCCTAACTCCACACTGCGAGCAGAGGAGTCGAGATTTGAACAGTTGACCTAAGAGCCCTGTCCCGTAAATCATTAACCTCTGTTGTTGAAGCATAGTCTTTACTTCGAGGGCACCTGGGAGCCATGGGAGGGTTCTGAGCAGGGGAGTGACAAGTCAACTTTACATGCTCTATCACTCTGGCTTGGTGCAAGAAGGGACAGGAGGGAGGATACTGAACACTGAACGTGGGAAGAGAAGGTAGGTGAGGATGGCTGCAAAGCAGGAAGGAAATGATGTCTGGCTCAGGGTCAAGGCAATGGGGCTGGAAAGAAATAAAAAAATTTCAGAAGCACTGGCCGGTGGCAGAACTGCTTGTGGAGCACAAGCAGCATATGGGATGACTCTCCCCTTGGTTCTAGATACTGACAGGGCCCCCTTCTATATTGCTTTCTGGCCCCTGGGCTGTGTCCAGTGTGGCATGGACTCCAGGTAGGCCTCCCCTGCTGGATTACAGGCGGGGGACAGAGTCCCACCCTTGGCCCAAGACACAGGCCATGACTGCTGTGGGTCTGATAGGTGGGTACATAGGGAAGCATCTCTCCTTCCTTCCCTGCTCCCACGAGATTACCCGTCTGACTGTCTCTGCAGGCCTGGCCTCCCGAGGGACGTTGTGTGAGGGATGTCATGGAGCCAGGCGCCCTAAGAATGCAGACGGGTGACCCTGTCACCATCATCGAGGGCAGGTGAGAGCCTCATGCCTCCCGCGTGTCCGCAGGATGAGGACTCCCAGCTAGCCTCCCTGCCCCTGCTCCCAATGCGCTGTTCCCCAGCTCCTTGAGCCCTGACCCTCTGCCTCCCATCTTCCCCGCTGGGCCCCTGAGCGAGCACTCCCACTGGAGCCCACCAAGCCCATAGAGCCCTTTTGTGTTCCAGGGGTGGGGGGTGGGGGGAAGCTTCCTTTCCTCCAGGCAGATGCAGCTCTGTGGGTTAAATGTGGGCCAAGCCCAGCCCCCCTCTATCCCCTCTTCCCACAGCCCTGATTCCACAACCTGGAAGGGCCAGAACGGCCGCACCCTCAAAGTGGGGAGCTTCCCAGCCTCAGCAGTGACGCTGGCAGACTCGGGGGGCTCACCAGCTCCCCACCTACTCCACAGAGTCTTCCCCCCGGCCCAGGGCGAGCGGCGCCAGGGAAACATAGATGGGTGAGCCCCCGAAAGAATTGAGGGGACACAGCCGGGCTGGGGGAGGCTAGCCCAGCAACTGCTTTGGAAGGGGAGCTCAGGGAGGGGGCCAGGACTTGCCTCCCAGCTGGAGCCTCCTGCCTGGGTCTAGGCCTGCCCGGGGAGAGCTCCGCAGAGTTCCCTGGGGAAGGGGACACTGCTGTGGGTGGGTAGGGTGGAGGCGTGGAAAGTGACGGTGATCATTGCTCCCTGCACCAGGGACCGCGGGAAGGCAAAGCTTCGGGATTTACCTCCAGCTGGGGGCCAGAGAAGGAACATGCCCCTGCAGAAGATGAAAGGTGGGTGTGGCGCTGGGGACCTGGCCTTCTCAGTCTCTGAGTACATCCAGAACCCTCCGATTCTGCCCTTGCCCTGCAGCTCCTGCCACCTGGGCTCTGGTGTCTGCTCAGCACAGCTTCCTGGGCCCCTTGCGGGGGGCCACCCTGAGAGTCGCCCACAGAGAGGGGAGAAGGCAGGGCCCCACATCCGGGCTTCCTCTCAAGCTCTTTTTCTCTCAACTGTACAGTTATTTCCAAGAGTCTGGAGTCCGTTCTGTCCCTGGGCCCCCGCCCCACAGGGGGTGGTTCAAGCCCCCCCGAACTTCGCCATGCCAGAGCTGTGCCCCAGGGACCCCCAGGCCTGCCATCCCGACCTCCCTTTGCCTGCAGCCCTTCTCAGCCCAGCCAGCCCCCCAGGGAGCGGCCTCCCTGGCCCAAAAGAGAACCCCCTCACGGTCACCCCTCGGGAGCATCTGGAGCTAGCAAAGCCACCGTCCCCTCTGGAGGCCTCTCGCTGGACTCCGAGTTGCAGAGGCAGATTATGGAGGTGAGGGCTTTCCAACATGGCCTGGTGTCCAGAGGGGGCTCCGGGCCAGGGCGGTGGGCCGAGCCAGGCTTTGTGCCCCGTAGGTGGAGCTGAGCGTGCATGGAGTCACCCACCAGGAGTGCCAGGCCGCGCTGAGGGCCACCGGGGGAGACACGCTTTCTGCCATCCGGAACCTCAAGGTAAGGCCGGGCCCTTCTCTGGGGTTCCCACTCCTCCAGCTCCTGCCCTCTGGCAGCCACCGCCCTCCCTCCCACCTCCGCAGGTGGACCAGCTCTTCCATCTGAGTAGCCGCTCCCGAGCTGACTGCCGACGCATTCTGGAACACTACCAGTGGGATCTCTCGGCTGCCAGTCGCTATGTCCTGGCCCGGCCCTGAGCTCTGCCCCTGGGGGTTGGATACCAGCCTGGATCAAGGGCCTGACCGCGTGGGACCAGCAGAACCAGAACAGGCCCTGTCAGGAGGCAGAATGTCCCACCTGGGCAGATGGTGCCCTAGGCAGGAACAGGAGGAGCCCAGGGTCGCGCACTGACGAGTGGCTCCTGCCCTTATGCCCCTGGGCCTCTGAGGGCTCCAGCTCCCTCGGCTGATTCCTAGAAAGATCTAGTCTGGTCTGCCTACCACATTCCGAACCAAGAGAACTTGGAGGGACAGAGCTGCCACACATCACATCCGCAGGAAGCTTCCACTTGCTAGAGAACAAGCCAACGGGCAAGCTGGACCGCAGGAACAGCCATTGTGAACTGCCCTCCGCTCCCACACGGACTCTGTGGGCGCAGCCATCTTGGATGCTAGAAGCAACTGTACTGACTTGGGGTTCGTGGCCCATACTGCCCTGGCTTGGTCCAGGACCATAATGGATGATGAAGGTGCCCTCTTGAAATCAAGGACACTGGGTCTTGGCAGCATGGATGATGAAACAGGCCAGCCCCCACCCAGCCCAGCCGTCATCCATCCCTTGGTTTCTTCCCATACCAGCTCTCTTCTACTCTCTCCCATTACATACATCTTCCAGTATCCAAAAAGTTACAAAGTTTATATGAATATAACATACAAAGATGTAGTCTCCTTCCTAGGGCAGGGAAGGATGGGGTGCTTATGTAAGGCACAGGGGCTGCAGCAAGTGCCAGCTGCGGGCAGGGCCTGAGGGGGGGAAGGAAGTTGGCACCGGAGCATAGGCCCTATAGCTGTTCACGGGGAGGTGGAGAGCCCCCCACAGTCTGAGGCTGAACTCATTGGCCAAGCTGATTTCGGGGGGGAGAGCACAGTCCATCTTTGGTTGCTGTGTACCCTTCCCCACCCCAGCTCTGTCAGCAAACCCCAGGGCCCTGGATTCCAAGGACCATGTCTGGAGCAGAGACCCTGGAACGGGCAGGGGGGAGGTTAGGAGGGGTGGGAGAAAGGGGAAGGCAGGGAAAGTTTGAAAGCTGATATGCCTGTGTGCTGGGGAATCTCCAGAGACAGTGCTGGGAGGTAGCAGGGGAAGGGCTCTCATACATACCCTTCTGTGGGGGCCAAGGTGAAGGAGGCCAGAGAATTAGGGTAAGGGGCAGGACACTGTGGCCCCTAGACTCTCGGGCATCCCTGTCTGTCCCTTGCGGTGTACATTGAGGGAAAGAGCTGCCTCTGAGGAGGGGCCAGGACAGGTGGCCATCTTGGGGTCCTGGTTGAGGTGATGGTCTCCTCACCCCGGGTGGCCTCTAACTGGTGATGGCTGAGGGCCCAGCACCGCCTTGCTTCTCGAAGAACATGTAGTCCTGAAGAGAGGGCGCCATCAACACACATGCCTGGGCTGGCCCAGTTCAGCTCTCACCACCCAGGGCAGGCACCGCAAGCCCCCAGAGAGTCTGTCCCTGACCCTCTCTGAGCTGGAAGCCAGGGAGTACACACAGCCTTGAGTGAGAGCAGAGTAGCAGGAGGGGAGGCGGGGCAGCCAACTCACAATGAGGAATGTGGCTCCCAGCAGCACAGCCTTCACCCTCACGTCCAAATCCAGAGGGAACTGCAGGCCGAAGTCATCTGCATCTGTGAGGGCTTCTTGGAGCAGCCCCCCCCACTGCTTGCTGATGCGGCCTAGGCTGCGGGATTCATCTGGGGTCTTCACCTGGTGGGGTGGGAGGGTGCAGGACCCAGCTGGGGGGGATGGACTGATCTCCCTTGCCTCCCAGTCCACTCCCACAGTCACCACACATGAACCATCTAGTCTGTACACGTAATCCTTCCAACAGCCTTAGGTCTCCATGTGACACCTGGAGAAACTGAGTTACCCTAGGTCACGCTGCATGTGTATAGCAAAACTCAGAATTTGGACTCTGTTGTGTTGTCCTTGAGAGGCCATACATGGGAACTGATCATCAGTGGTGGGAGAAATGGAAGCACAATGGACTCATCACAGTGGATGGCTGCATGCTAGCTTTGTTTCCATTACCAGAGTACTTGCCAGGCATGGTTGGTACAGTTGGTGCCCTGAACAAAGTAGCCTGGTCAAAAGGGCCTGGGGGATGGGGGGCATTGTGCTCCATCAGCCAACCAGGCTCCTGGAAGACTGTGGCTCCCGGAAGGAATCTTTCCTCTAATCTGTTATGCAAACTTCATCCAAAGGGGATCCAAACCCATCTATGGGGTGAGAGGGCAGCAGTCAGTGGCCTGTGAGGACCATGATTTCCACGGGCCTCTCTGGGTCCAGCAGCAACAGGCCCTGCTGCTGTGGGTGGTGATTCACAGGATTCCCTGGTCCTTTTCCTAGGCTCGTTCTTCCGTGGTTAGAACTATGCCCTTCCCATGCCCTTCCCCCGCTGTCCCACAGCTCTGTGGCACTTCCTGCCCACACGTCTCAAGCTAGGCAGGGCCTCTCCCAGCCAGCCCTCTGCGGTCCCAAGTGGAGCCCCAAATAAGGACCCTTCCTGATTATGTACAAGGGAGGGCCCCACAGTCTACGGGTTCCCATGCAGAAGACCCAGTGATCTTCCCATCATTGAACCTCCACCCACCTACCAAGATGAGGTGATTTTTAAAAGTAGGCTTAGGCCAGACACCTCATCAAAGCCTCGGAAAGTTCATGGGCTTCCACCTGTTATTTTGCCCTTATCTGCACTGCTGATGGTCCCTTAAAGAACCCGAGTGTCTGTGATATGCCTTTGTCTTCTAGAAATGAAAGCGCTTCCCCGGCCTCACCCTGAAACTGTCACCGCTTGGGTGCTCCAGGCTGGTGATAGAATGCATGTTGACAAGGATATACATCACTGGATCATAGGTTGGAAGGGCAAGCCACAGGATGTTAGCAATTAAAATTGTTGTTTACTCCAGAGTCTGAGGCTCACAAAGTCATGCATAGCAGCCACATGGTCCAGCCCACAGCGGACTTGCCCTGAATCAAGCCTAGGTTTTTTGCCCCCTTCCACATAGGGCTGCAGGTAACAATCAGCTTTGGTCCTTACGATGAAACCCTCTTTACCAAGCTTTCCTTTCTTAAGACCACAGGGGCAACCCTTTCTGAATGAAGGAACACTGGAAACAGGACAGGAGTCACAGTGGATTCAGACTGATGACCTCAGGGACCTTAGTGTTGGCCATCCTGTCTCATTCACAGAAGCCACCGTCTTGGTTGATGAAGGTCCCAGGAATCTCCCCTTATTCACAATACCTCAAAGTTGGTGTCTGAGCCACAGCCACAGGTCCAGCAGGGCCCCACCACACGCAGCACCGTGCGGCGGTCAGCATCCTGGATGGAGAACTTGGGGAGGAAGGGATGCCAGGTCTGTAGCACGTGGCCAATGGTAGTGCCGGGTGGAGCCTGGACTTCCATCTGGAGTGGGAGGCAGACAGGGTGACTGCCGAGCCAGGGCACCCTGGCCCAAGCTCTCACCGCTCGGGCTCTGTCACCCGTCTGCCCTGCCAAGACCTCCCATTCCTTGTCACCTCCCCTCGCTGACCTCGCGTTCCATCTGCCTGCGCCCACCGGGGCCACACTGGACCCCGCGCCTCATTCTGGGTGGTCCAGATTCCACCCAAGGGCCCCCCCATCACGGCCTGCCGCCCACCCAAACCCCTCCCTGGCCCCAGCCCTCCCCGCCCACCTCCTGGAGGCCGCAGGGGCAGCAGCCGCAGCCACAGTGCAGGGGGCGGAGCAGGCGCAGCACCTCACGATCCCCGGGGTCCACCACGCGCACACGCAGGGGCCGCCGGGCGCCGCAGCACAGACGCGCACAGCAGCTGCTCTCCTCCGCTGCCTGACCCAGGGGCTGTCCTGCCCCAGAGCGCAGTTCATACCGGTTACAGGTCTCCCAGCCCAGGAGCGCTGCCAGGGGTGACAGGCCGAGGCTCAGGCACAGGCACAGGCACCTGCCCGAGGGCCCTCTCTCTCTGCCCCCGGGATGAGGCCCAACCTACTCCTCCTTCCACTCACTTTCCACTCGCTCGGCCTTCTGGTGAATCAAGATCTGATCAATCTGGAAAGAGTAGGGTCGGCGCCAATGTTAGCTGGCTGGCCTGGACGCCAGGGTCCCCTCCTCATCGCTCCCGTCCCCTCCTTCCCACTCACCTGCACCAGGAATTCGAGGCCAGAAGGCACCCCCGGCAATGGCAAGAACGGGGCAGCAGGCCCTGGGGCTGCGGGGCCGGGCGAGGGGAAGAGAGAGAAGCCGGGAGCGGGAGCAGGTACATGGGTGGGCACAGGCACAGGCACCTGCCCAGGCCCGGGGTGCAGCGCCGGCTCCGGGTACCCAGCGGTCACAGGGTAGGGAGGCGGGGGTGAAGGGGCGTGCCCTTTGGGGGGCAAGTAGCCTGTGGTGGGGAGGGGAAGAGAGGGGATCAGAAAGCTTCCCCCCGCCTCATCCTCCCCCCACCCCCCCGCCGCCCCTTAGGCCATGGCCGGGCTGCGGGGCTGCAGGGAAGGGGGAGAATGCGATGGGCAGAGGCTGAGCAAGATGGGGCGGGGGAGCAGGGCGGCGGCTCCCGGGAGGAAGGGAGGGGCCCCACGCAGCCAGTCGGAGCACATTCCCGGAGGATGTGTTCGATGCCCAGCTCCCCAGTCTGTGGGGGGGATAACGGGGACTCTCAGCGCGGCGCCCACTTACCTGCCATGGGAGAGGGGCGAGAGATGACGGGATGGCGGGGTCCCAGACGCTCAGTTTTAGAGGTAGAAGCAAGTTCGGGCACAGCCAGACAGACACAGAGGCAGACACAAAGACGGACAGGCAGACGCGGACAGGCAGCTGCGCCCGCGCCGGCCCAGGGTCCCTCGGGCGGCGCCTCTGACTCAGGAAGAAACCGAAAGTGTCAGCGTGCAGGGCGGGGTACCTGGGACCCTGGATTCCCTCGGGGGCCCCAGAACCGCCCCCTCCCTTTGTTCTCCCATTTTCCGTGGAGGCGGCGGTTGACAGACGGCAAGGCAGGTGGACCCGCGGCCTGACCGACGGCCGGACCTCCAGGGAGGCCTCCTGACCCTTCGGCGCCCCCTCCTCCCCCGCTCACCTGAAGCCCCTGGGATAGCTGGGGTGCCCAGCACTCGGTGGCTCACAGGAGCTGGAGGAGGCGGGCCCGGGGTCTGACCCCGCCCCTCGACCCGTCCGAGCCCCGCCCCTCCCGGCCTGGGTGGCGCGCCTGCGCAGAAAGGGAGCCGGCTCTGCGGGGCCGCTGACCGCTGACCGCCGGCTGTCGGGTGCGGTTTGCGTCCCCGCCGCCTCTGCTCCGCCGCGGGGGATCAGGGGGAGCTGGCCTGGGGCGGGCCGCCGACGGAGACCTGGCCCTGCCACCCCGCCAGGTCCCCGGGAACAGAGTGCTCCGTGTCCCTGGGTGGGAAGCGAGGGCAGCTGGCGCTGCGCTGGACCCCAGGCTCCTCCTCTCGAGGGCGGTGCGGGGCCCCGCTGACGCAGCGGAACACCCTTTCTCTCCCTCATTGGCTTCCAGGGCTGGCCCCCAGCTCCCCCTCTGTCCCCTGGGGGATTGCCTGGCGGGCTCCTCTCCGTGACGTCGCAGTCACCCACGCGGGCACCTTGCAACGACAGGACTGCCCGCAGGAGCCCCCGGCCACGTGGGTGACAGGCCGCCAAACGGTGTCAACAATGAGTGTGCGCGCAGTGGGGCTGGGGGGGGTGCAGAGGAGGAGCGCGGCTAGCAGGAAAGCCTTCTCCCCGAGGAGTCGCTTCTGCTGGGTCCCGAGCAGAGGCCCGCAGGGGTGAGGCGGTCCTGAGCCTTGGGACCCACAGGCCGAGGGGCAAGAGAGGACCTTACAGACGGAGGCTAGCCCATGTGTGCGCAGGGCAGGTGGGAGCTGGGACTTGGCGCCCGGGTCCACAGGGAGCCCACTGAAAGAGGATTTCTTTTTAAAAATATTTTATTTATTCATGAGAGACACACACAAAGAGAGGCAGAGACACAGGCAGAGGGAGAAGCAGGCTCCATGCAGGGAGCCTGAGGTGGGACTGGATCCCGGATCTCCAAGATCATGCCCTGGGCTGAAGGCGGCGCTAAACTGCTGAGCCACCGGGGCTGCCCCGAAAGATGATTTTAAGACCCAAAAAGAAGGCCAAATTTGTGTTTTAGAAAAACCATTTAAGCTGCAAGGTGAAGAACGATGGTCTGGGTCGTTGATGGTAGCCAGGAGGAGAGGATGCTGTGTTATTAGTACAGACACAAGTGGCAGACCTGGAGGACACCTAGACAATAATAGAGAACTTGTTTGAGGGGTGAGATGTGGAGGTGAGGAGTTCAGGATGACCTCGGGTACCTGTCTGGTGACCAGGCAGGTGGAGGCGTCACCCATCAAGATGAATGCAAGAAAAAGCAAATTTGGTGGTACGGGGCTCCTTTGCCCATGTCCATGTTCCTCTGGGCTGGTCACCTGCTCCCACAGCTTCACTCATCATGTGCTTCAGACCCAAGTGCCTGACCTCTCTGCTGGTTTCCCTCAGTACCTCAGATTCTTTTTTTTTTTTTATTCACTTATTCATGAGGGAAACAGAAGCAGAGACACAGGCAGAGGGAGAAGCAGGCTCCCTGCAGGGAGCTCAATGCAGGACTTGATCCCAGGACCCCTGGGATCAACCCCTGAGCCATCCAGGCATCGCAGTATCTCAGATTCTATGTGGCCCAAACCATGGACCAGCATCCACCCAAACATATAAATATACAGAAATTCAGTTCTTCAAAAAAGATTTAGTGAGCACTTACTATATGTTAGCATTTGATAGGAATATACAGAAGGGTCCTGTTTTTTTTATTTTTATTTTTTTTTAAGATTTACTTATTTGTTTATGATAGAGAGAGAGAGAGAGAGAGGCAGAATAATGAATAAATAATAATAATTTATTCTCATAAATAAATAAATAAAATCTTAAAAAAAAAAAAAAAAGAAAAGAAAAAGAAGGAAAGAACTTAGCTCGGGAGTTGGACAGAAGTTGGAATCCCAGCTTACATCAGCCCCAGCTGTGATCTAGAACAAGTTGCTCCAACTCTGCTGGCTTCACTTCCCCCTACGTTGCAGGACTGCTGAGAACTGGAGGCACTGTGCAGTAATAATAGGGACAGTTACCAAGCAGGCCTATTTACCCTGGCTCCACGAGAACCCTGCCCACTGGCAGGGTCAAAGCTGAGGTATTAGGGAATCACATTACAGAGAGGGTTGCCATTCTGGATTTTGGGGTCTCCTCCACTTGGTTGTTCCCTGTCCCACACAGGCTGGGGTGAAGGATGGAAATGCAGCAAGAGCCCTGGACTGGGAGCCTGGAGCCTGGGGTTCAGTGCTGGCTCTGCCACTGGCACTCTGGGCCACTTTGGAGGTTCCCTCTGCGGTTCTATTGTGGTCCTCACTAAAATATTGTGCTTTACTAATACACCTCAAATCGTGCCTCCTCCCTGGATATAAATGCTTCCATGGCTGCCCACTGCCCTCAGAAGAGAGCCTAACAAACACCTCAGCCCAAGGCCATCCAGTATTTGGCCCGTCCTTTTGCGCATCTTTCACTACTGCCCCCTCTTGGCCATCAAGCCCAGCCACCAGGAATTCTCTCAGGTCTCAAATGCACCGGGCTCTCTTCTGCTTTCAGGGCTGCCTGGAAAGCTCCTGCCTGCGTCTGGAACACGGCCCTCCCCCTCCACATCACCGCATCCTTCAGGTCCCCCCCAGAACATTCTGCCAACATTGTCGCTGCTACGGGAGTCTGGAGCTTAGTAGGGTGGGATAGAAATCCTAGGTTTGTTTGTTTATTTATTTATTTTATATTTTATTTATTCATGAGAGGCACAGAGAGAGAGAGAGGCAGAGACACAGGCAGAGGGAGAAGCAGGCTCCACGCAGGGAGCCCAATGTGGGACTCGATCCCAGGACCCCAGGATCACGCCCTGGGCCGAAGGCGGCGCTAAACTGCTGAGCCACCGGGGCTGCCCGAAATCCTAGGTTTATTTATTTATTTTTTTAAATTTATTTTTATTTATTTATGATAGTCACACACAGAGAGAGAGAGGCAGAGACACAGGCAGAGGGAGAAGCAGGCTCCATGCACCGGAAGCCCGATGTGGGATTCGATCCCGGGTCTCCAGGATCGCGCCCTGGGCCAAAGGCAGGCGCCAAACCGCTGCGCCACCCAAGGATCCCTGAAATCCTAGGTTTAAAAGTATGCTGATTGTAAGTAAAGATACGGGGCTTCATGAGATTACCTAAAATTTTTCTCATTTAGAGAAATAGTCATACTTTTTAGAATGCAGACCGTCAGAAAAATTAAGCATTCACCTCCAACAAACCAGATATGCACTTGATGAAACATACACAGAAATGGAAAGTAACAAGGCTGACATTTAAATATATATATATATATTCTAACTTTTTTTCATTAAAATTTGAAAACCATTGATTTAAACTGGGTAGACGAGATGGAAAGTCACCCATTGGATCGGGCAACTAGGACTCCCTAGTGACTTATGAGATCCTTCCAAGGGCGATTATGGCGAAGAGATGGGAAGAAAGATTGGCTAGAGTTGGGGTGCTGAGGACAGCTGAGTCCAGATCTTCCCTGAGCTCCCCAGCTACATGCCTGTATGCATCCCAGGCATTTCAGAAGCAACCCTGCCCAAAACTGCCCTGCACACCTGCCTCCCCCCATATCTTCCCTCAGTTTTTCTTATCTGAGTAATGGTGCCTCCAGCCAGCTGGGGGTACAGACCAGAAGTCTCCTGCTCATTCACCCCTTAAGTCTGATCCATCAGCGGGTCCTATCAGTACTACCTTCAAAGTATATTCTGAATTGGGCCCTTCTGACCACCTCTTCAACCCTAAGCCAAGCCACCACCATAATCTCCTACCTGAGCCTCCTGACTGGTCTCCCCACAGCCATCCTTGCCTTCCTCTGATGCATTCTCCAGGTCTTTGAAATGCATAAAACAGATCCTAGCATGCTTACCTTAACCTTTCAACAAGTTACTGTTGACTTACAGATGAATTCCATGTGCTTAACACTTCCTGCAAAAGCCTACGCTGAGCATCTGGGGCCCTGCATCACTACCCATTGAGCCACACTGGCTTGTTTTGCTTTGGTTTTTATTTTATTTTAATTATTATTATTTTTTTTTATGATAGTCACAGAGAGAGAGAGAGAGAGAGAGAGAGAGGCAGAGACATAGGCAGCGGGAGAAGCAGGCTCCATGCACCAGGAGCCCGATGTAGGATTCGATCCCAGGTCTCCAGGATCGCGCCCTGGGTCAGAGGCAGGCGCCAAACCGCTGCGCCACCCAGGGATCCCTGCTTTGGTTTTCAAAGAGAGAGAGAGAAAAAATACAAGTAGGCCGAGAGCGGCAGGCAGAAGGAGAGGGAGAAGCGGGCTCTCTGCTGAGCAGAGAGCCCAATGTGGGGGTTAATCCTAGGGTCCTGGGATCTTGACCTGAGCTGAGGGCAGACGCCCAACCAACTGAGCCACCCAGGTGCCCCACACTTTTGCTCTTTCTCCAACTCGCTGGCTTTTCTCCTGCCTCAAGGACTTTGAACTGCTCCTTTATAGCCCATTTGCCAGCTATTCTCTCAGCCTAGATTATGCTTCCCCTCCAACTTTGTATATGCTTGGCTCCAGCTTCAGTGGGACCTCCTCTGGGAGGCCTTCCCATCTAAGGGAGCACACCCCCCCTACCCTCACCATCCATCTGCTTCCCTGTTCTCTTCCTGCAAGCACAAAGCACAACTCATAATGACACATTTGTATGTTGAGTTGTTCGCTTCCACTACTAGATGGGAAACGCCACAGGGAAATGATGGCATCTGCCTTGTTCGCGGTTGAATTTCCTTGTAACATGTGTCTGACACACGATTAACACTTGATGAGCACTGGCTTCATAAAGCACCACCCCCTATATCGCCTCCAGCTCCTTACATGCTGTGGGGGCTCTTCCAGACTGCCGTGCCATCTTTTCTCACTCTCCTGCCTAACTCAGAAATTCCGCCCACACTGAAGATCATGGAGCCCCTTACTCCTCCCTTCCCCACCTCTGTCTCTATTCACAGTTTTCTCCATGCAATAGAGCTCTTTAGAGCTCTTTTAAGGATCGTCTCAAGCACTGTGAAGCATTTCCTGACCCCCCCCATACATGTTGATTTGTCCCTAGATTGAACCCTGAAATATTTTAGAACTAAGGGCACTCCTCTTGTGCTGCCTAGCCTTCACTCTGACTTCTAGGATAAGTTCTCAATAAATTTGTGGACAAAGCTGAAAACCACTACCCTACAGTCATCTTCAAATTCTAGTGGGCATCAGAACCACATGATGGGCTTTATCAGAACACAGAATCCCAGACTCCAAAGAGCACTTCAGTGAGACTCTGCCTTATTTCCAGCACTCTCTCTGACTCTGCCCATCGATTTAAGAACTTCATAAAAAGTTAACTTGAAGTGAACAGTATCCCCAGAGCCAAGATTCAGTCTTAGGAAAGGGAGCGAGCTCAGAGGTTGACAATCCCTACCCTTCTTCCTCCAAGATGAACAAAGACTCAAGTTCTTTATTTGCCTTTCTCTTTTAATCCCCTCCTTGCTCCAACTCTCAAAGAAGCACCCAGAAATCAAATACAAGGAAGCTCAAAGAGCCAAGGCCAGCCAACCTAAGATGAGCAGGCTCCCTCCTATAGGGGCCAAAGTCTGGATGCTGGGGTCTCCACTCAGAGCCTGGTAGTAAAAGCTGGTGCAGAATAAGGTGGTTCCAGAGGCTAGCAGTAACCCGGCCTGAAGGATACACAGGGAAGAATACAGGCGAGTAAGAAAAGGGGACCAAAAGGGGGCAAGGCGGGGCTTGACAAAGGTTGGGCGAGGGGGTAGGATTACCAAGAGGGGCTTTCTGCAGTGGGGCACCCCTAACAGGGCCAGGCTGTGTAAGAAGTGGTGTCTGTTGGTCTTGTCAAAGAGCTGTAAGAAAAAAGAGAAAGGTGGGGTGGGGGTGAGGGGTGGGGGTGGGGTGCGGGTGGACTTCCTAAGCAACGCTGGAGCCTAGACCCCGTTCGTCCCCCAGTTGGAGTCCCAGCTGGCCTCGCCCACGGGCACCCACGCTCTGGAGCCCCGCGCCCCGTCCCGCCCCTACTCCTTGCGGCGACCCCGGACTCTGGGCGCCCGGAGCCCCGGGAGCTGGGGAGCCCCAGAGCAGTTACTTCACCTCCTTCCCGTAGGCATCCGGAAACTGGGCGCCTGTGTAAGGAGAAGCAAAGGTTACCAGTCCGAGCGCCCGCCTCCACCGCCCCAACGCCCGACGGGACCCGGGGGCACACCGGAGAGAAGGAACGTCCCCGGGAGGCTTCCGACTGGTGCAAACGCGCATGGGCACTTCTGGAAACCTGACTGGACCCGGCTGGGGGGCTCTAAGAGGGTCAGGGCTCCGAGGGCTGTCTGGCACTTCCCACAGACCCCACCCTTGCACTAGACACCCCCCACCCCGGTCGTCGCAAGCGCAGTGTCCGCGGCGTCCGCAGCCCCCTGACCGTGCGCCCCGTAGGAGGCCAAGCCCAAGGCCCCGGCTCCCGACAAGGCGCCCAAACGGCGGAAAGCTGCCCCAAACCCGGCCATGGCAGCGGACGGTCACGCGCCGGCCCAACACCACCCAGGTCGCCCAAGACTCAAGCCAATCCCGGCCTCCCATGCAAATAAGGTCCACAGGTGCCCAATCCGGGCCGCGCTCATTTCGGCGTCTAGGTCTTCACTCGGGTACTTGCGCCTTTGTAAAACCTCTGCTGAGTGGCGAGGAGGTCTGGCGGGCGGAGAAAAGACAGCCAATGAGAGGCGGAGGAGCGGAGCAGTAGGGGCGGGGCTGCGAGGCGGGACTAGAGGATTTGCGTCACGGATTGGCCCACTTTCAAAGTTGATCGCTGCTTGGAACACCAACCCCCCCAACCTCCGGCCCATTTCCAAAGATCCCGGTCCCCACTCAAGGTTCCGCCCCTCTCCCCACTGGCTCCTCCTTTACAGCTTGAAACCAGACTCACTCCCAAAAAGAGGCGGCCGCTCGGGGAGCCAAGCCCCATCCACCGCCGGCAAACCCGGCCCACTGTCGAGATGGCTCCTCCCACCGACCCGAGGCCCCGCCTTCTTCACATGATGCCCCGCCCCCTAGAGTTCACCCCCTTCCAAGCCGCCCCCAGCCCACCAACCCCCAGAGCCCGGAAGGTGGGCGACCTCGGGAGGGGGGAGGCCTCCCCCTTGCCCCGGCCGCCCCGGCCGGCTGGCCGTTGGCCTGTCCGCGCCCGCCCCCTTCCACCGGCTCCAATCCCACCACACTCTGGAGGGCGGGCGGGCAGGCGGGTGCGAGCGAGGGGTGTGCGCCGCTCTCTCCGCAGGGGGCGGGGGAGGCGGCCGCGCGGTGACGCGCGGGGCTGCTGCGGCTGCTCCGCCGGCAGATCATCACTCTCGGGCTGGGATGGACGCGGGGCGGGCGGGCCCTGGCGCGCGGAGCCAGGAGTCCGGGCCTCCCGGCTGCTGAGCGGCCCCCGAAGCCTCCCCCTTGCCCCCGGTTCCCCTCCTAGGAGCCCTGCCGACCCCCACTCCGGGGCTCTAGACTCGGCTCCCGCCCTCCTCTGATTCCCTGGACCTCCCCCTCTCGCCCGCCCTCGGGATCGACTAGATCCCTCCCCCTCCCGAGGATTCCGGCTGGATCCCTGCCCCTGCACCGCGGATCCTGCGCTCCCGGGCTCTGGGCCCCTGGGGATTGCCGTAGACACCTCCTCCCGCACCCGATCCCTTAGGATCTTCCGCCTCTACCGCCTTCTGGTCCCTCGAAGCCAGCCCACGGAGCCTGTGGATCCCCAATACAGTCCTTCCTCGTTGCCCCCTCTTCGCTCCGCCGGCCCCACTGCGGGGTTCCCTGTTCTCGATTCCTCCTGACCCCATCCCCTATCTCTCCTTTCCCCGGGGATCGACTGGATCCCGGCCCCGCCCCCCGGGGCTGGGGCGATCCCCCTCCCCCGCCCGGTGAGGCGCTGCGGGCGGGGGCTGGGCCTGCGGGGCCGCGGGGGCTCAG
This sequence comes from Canis aureus, assembly GCF_053574225.1. Classification (NCBI taxonomy): domain Eukaryota; kingdom Metazoa; phylum Chordata; class Mammalia; order Carnivora; family Canidae; genus Canis; species Canis aureus. The sequence goes on along the minus strand of NC_135613.1, from coordinate 56,794,595 downwards.
AGGCCGCCGCCCCCCTCCCGAAGCCCGTCTGCCCCCTACTCGGAGCCCTGGATGGAGGCACCACGGCCCCAGGGCTGAGCCAGGTAGGAGCTAAGCCGGGCCGGGTGGAGGGGGGGGGTGCGTGGTGGTCCACTGGGGTCTCCTTTCCCCATCTCTCTCCCTGAGCCTGGTTTCCCCCCAGCCTGCTCTGTCTGCGTGTCTCCGCCTAGGGATGCTCTCGCCGTGTCTCTGCGTCTCGGTCTCTTTGTCTCTGCCTCTCCCCAGCCCATGAATGATCCTTTGAATGGGCCCACAGACCCCGTGTGTTCCCATCTCCCCCTCCCCCTCCTCCTCCCCTTCCTGGCCAAGCCATTCTCCCCACTGCAGGAAGGGGGGGCCTGCGGCCTGAGCCCCCCTCCCTCAATTCTCCCCGGCTGGGGGAGTCAGGCCCCGGGCAGAAACGGGGAGAGCAAGGCAGAGGGATCGGGAGAAGGAGGGGGGAGCAAGATGTGGCAGACAGAGATGGGGAGACAAAATGGGGAGGACAGAGGTAGGAAAGAGGGGAGAGAGAAGGGGCTTAAGGGAGAAGCGTGGGGAAGAGGTTTGGAGGAGAGAGAGAGGAGAGAGAGAGAGAGAGAGAGAGATGAGGAATGGGCGAGGAGGGAGGTGGAGAAGAGAGATGGAAAAAGACAAGGCAGAAGCCAGAGCAAGCTGGAAGAGGCCGGGAAAGATGCTCTGAGGGAGCGCTATGGAGGGGAGATGGGGGGAGGGCTCCAGTGGGAGGGAAGAAGGGAGAGACGCTGGCAGCCAGGAGGCCAGGGTCCCAAAGTACCTTAAAGGGGGGGAGCAGAGGCAGACCCTGTTAGTAGGAGGGGGAGAGGTGGGGGGCCATGGAAGCCGAACCCAGCCTGGCATGGACAGAGGAGATCCTGAGGGAGCCAGCCCCAAGCCCCCTCCTTCTGATGGGGGAGCAGGAGCTTAAGAGGACCTGAAGAGGGGGAGGGCATGACTGGGTGTGTGTGGTAAGGATTCCTGTGTCCTCATCTCTGGAATAAATTGACACCTGCAGAGAGCCACCCGCGGGCTGGCGCCTGGCTCCGAAAACCCCGCGTCAGCAAACAGCTCTGGCGGCTGGGGGGGGGGGGGGCAGACGGCAGGGGGGCTTGCCGAAATGACCTGGGTGTCTGCCCCTTCGGTCTGATCTTGTCTCTTGTCCTGCCCCTGCTGTCCTGAGCATCCAGGCATCAGAGCAGCGACTGTGGGGGGCTGGCACGGGGAAGGAGAGGTAAATAGCTGGGATGGGATGAGAAGAAAGCCGAGGCTTGCCCCCAGGACGTGGGTCAGAATGCCATGCGTGCAGGAGGCATCTGGGGTCCGAGGCTGTTGGAGACTGGCGGGGGGGGGGGGGGTGCGGGGGGCAGCCGGTGGCTGCATCTGATGCCCTCCAAACCCACCTCAGCACCCCTTCTCCCCAGCCAGAGGCCTGGTCACTGGGGCTAGGCTCTGATTGGCCAACAAGGAGCAAGAGGCGGATCTTTTAGGGGTTTTCTATGCCCCAATCTCCCGCTCCCCTCAACACACACATTTCTTTCTCTATGGTAAGGTTGGGGAAAACTCTAGCATTCTGACTCAGGCCTCTGCCCTCCTGCCCGGAATGTACACCATAACCCAGCCAGCCCCTTCCCCTCTTCCTCCAGACCCCCCTCCAGGGTTAAAGCTGCAGCCGGTTGCCGAGGTAACATTGCGGGGCAGCATCCTGTCGCCCGGCAACCGGCTGCAGGATCATGCATCTGTCCCCGGATTTGCCCCTCCAGCAGCATCCCCTCCCTACTCTAGCCCCTGCCTCAAGCACCTTAAATTCTAATGGAAGAAATGAGGAGGACCTGGAGGGAAGGGGTTCCCCCCTCCCCTGATGCACTGATCCTTAGGGAATGGGCTGTTGCCAGGAGGAAAAGGTGGAAGGCTGTGGTAGTCCCAAGAGTCTGGCCTGGGGTGGGGGTTCAGTGCTGTGAAATTATAGCTCTGGAGTAATTAACACGTATCAACAAACCCGCCACTTCCTGCTAATTAATGACTTGGTATTTTTATTTTCTCTTCCTTGTCTATCTCATCCCTCCCAGAGAGGTGGGAACTGGGACTCCTGAGTCCTGGAGGGGAGCCTGCCTGGGAGGGATAGAGCAGCTGGAAGGGTTGGGGGGACAGGATGCTGGATCTGGGGAGCTGGTCCTCCTTCTCCTCCGGCTCTGTCCTGGACGTCTACCACATCCTGACCCTTTCCCTGGCCTTAAGATGTTTCTATCTGGGTCCCTGCTTTGGGGCTGGGGGTTGCCTGCGGTTTCCGGGATTGGGGGGTTGCCAGGGGACCTGAGGGAGGAAGAAGGGAGGGCAACTTGGTCTGAATTCCAAGTCACTAACCACTTGTCTCTTGTTTCCCCGCCCCCTTCTGTCTGCCCTGTCCGATTCCCCTTCCCTTCTTCCACTTCTCTGTATTTTTCTGTTCGTCTGTCCGTCTGTCTGTCTCTGGCCTACCCTCCTCCTCCTGTCCCTCCTCCCTGCAGGTCGGGCCTACCTTCACCTCCTCCCACTTCCTTCCCCTTCCCCACCCCTTGCCCCCTCCATGGAGAGGAACAGACCCTTTCTCTGTCCAGTCTAACCCAGGTCCCTCCCGGCCCCCCTCCTCCCTCCTTTCCCCCCGCCCCCTCCTCCCTACTGGGGCGAGGGGGGGCCTCCCTCCCTCTCCCCCCCTTCTCTCTCTCTCCGAGGGGGGGGGTCCCGGGGAGGGAGGGGGGGTCCCCCGATCAGCATGTGGCTCCTGGCGCTGTGTCTGGTGGGGCTGGCAGGGGCTCAACGGGGGGGAGGGGGTCCCGGTGGCGGCGCCCCGGGCAGCCCAGGCCTGGGCCTCAGCAGCCTCGGGGAGGAACGCTTTCCGGTGGTGAACACGGCCTACGGGCGAGTGCGCGGCGTGCGGCGCGAGCTCAACAACGAGATCCTGGGTCCCGTCGTGCAGTTTTTGGGTGTGCCCTACGCCACGCCACCCCTGGGCGCCCGCCGCTTCCAGCCGCCCGAGGCCCCCGCCTCGTGGCCCGGCGTGCGCAACGCCACCACCCTGCCGCCCGCCTGCCCGCAGAACCTGCACGGCGCGCTGCCTGCAATCATGCTGCCTGTGTGGTTCACCGACAACTTGGAAGCTGCCGCCACCTACGTGCAGAACCAGAGCGAGGACTGCCTGTACCTCAACCTCTACGTGCCCACCGAGGACGGTAAGGGTGCGGGCACTGGGCCGGGCCCTGTGGACACTGCCCACAAACGCACACGCAGACCCCCCAGGCTTCTGCAGGGCCTAGGCCCAGAGCCCAGACTTTGTGGGATGTAGTCCCTCCCAGGGCAGTTTGGGGTCTGCTGGGCAGCCCCAAGGACCTGTCTACAGACTAACACCCCCAGAGAGAGCCGTAGGTACCCAGCTGGGCGTGTAGACCCCCATTCCTGCCAAGGCACACACACGGTGTGGCCCCAAGGGCCACCAGGCACCGGAAGCATCGCTCCTCTGCCTAGACACCTGCTCCAGCCCTGCCCCACCTACCAGCCCCAGGCCTTGGCTTGTCCCCAAGGGACACTTTGGTTCTTCTACACCTGCTGGAGAACAGACTCCACCTTTCCTCCAAGTGTGCATGGGCACACTTCCATCTGTCACATTGTGCTCAGGGCACTTCACCTGAGTGTAGCACCTCTTCCTTGGAGAGCTCTGACCCCTAGGCCCCCATGAGCACCCCTGAAGAATCAAGGAAGCTCCCTGTCGAGGGCCCCTCTATTCACAACACAGCACGCCCATCCCCCTGAGGACATCTTCCCTTCAGGAGGCTCAGCAGCCGGTGTCCTTGTAAAGGAGCTCTCCCCAGGTCACTGCCATGGTGCTCACGGCCCCCAGCACACTCCCCCAGAAAGTTCTTCACGAGCCAACCTTCAGCACACAGTATCTTTCAGGGTACCTTCCAGATGTCTACAACAGAGGTACTCAGCAGGACTCCAGCGGGCCCCAAAGCCCAGCCTCATAAATGGCCTCAGGTTATGCTTCTGACACTCCCCATCACTCCCCTAGAACACAACATCTCCACAGAGACCCTCTACTACAGCACCTCCCGCAGGCCATTTTCTGCCAACTGCACACACAGGCCTGGTACCCAGGAATCCCTGTACGCACCCAATACCCACCACACAAGGGCCACTACACACTGGGAATCTCAACCTCTCAGCACATGGGTCATGTACCCAACCAACCTATGCACGGACCATGTGCTCCATCATCCCATGTATCAAAATTCCCAGTGCCTCTGAAATTGTGTACCCTCTCACCACATAGACCCATGCTCCCCAGTGTCCATAGATATATATTGTGTGTCCTAGTAACACCCAGAGACCTTTGCCTCAATAATGCCTGCACGTGGCCACTCATACCACAGTACCCAACACCCTCAACGCTTCCCAAGCATCACTTACCCAACTCTACCTGGAGATCACCTGTATCATAGCCCATGCTGTGACAACACACCTAGCAACCCTACACCCAACCCGCAGATCAAGTATGCTAACGCCTCACTCCCAGCACCTCCCGTTCCAACCATCCACCCTCTCTTCCCCATACCAGCCATGCACCCTAACACAGTAATACCCCTCCCATGGAAACCATGCCTCCTAGCAACTCCTGCCCACAACACACAGAAGTAGCATCCACTCCAATCCTATCCAGATTCCAAGCACCCCAGTAGACTATTTACTCCGTTACACTCCACACGGCCTCCCCAGTACCACCATACCCTCCAGGTGAGAGCCATCCACTCCACATCCCTCTGCCCTCTCATGGGCCACCTACCCCAACAGCCTGCTCTTCATAATGGCAGGTGAATCACTCACCCCAGGGACTCCACACAGACTGTCCATCACCATGCTCTCCACTTATGGGCTCTCCACCCACCCTCCCACCTCCATGTAGGCTCTCCATGCCTGTGTCCCCCTCAGGGGGCTATCTCCTCGCCCCTCATGTTCATGTGGAACATCCTCCCAGGACCTCCCAGGATGTTCATGTGGAACATCCTCCCAGGACTTCCCCCTAGCGGGCTGTCCGGCCCAACACCTCCACACACAATGTCCACCCTGCCCCCGCACCACCTATGCCCACACCTTCTATATTTTTAACCATTGCTTATCACAGACCTGCTTGGGGCCTGACACGTTCAGGTGATCTCACTGAATCTTCACACCAGCTCTGCAAGGAAGAGGTTGACTCAGGCGGGCACGTGTGCATACACGCACACGTGTGCATGCACGTGCACACACACACACACACACAAATATTCTCACGCTCACCGCATGCCCTGCTGACTTCATCCCCATTCCTATCTTGTTGTAGAGAACAGACCCTAATCCTAATGGTCCCTTGGGGCTATCCTCACCAGTTGGGAGAAGCCTGGCAGAGGCTGGCCTGGGCCTTGCCAACCCATCCCTCCCCATGCCAGTGAGAGAAACCAATCTGCAGCAGGGACCTCCTCTGATTTCTGGGTTCCAGAATCGGCCCCTGACCCATTCCCCCTTCTGAGAGAAGCCTGGAACCAAACTCTGAGCCCAGTCCTGGGGCCTCTCCTTGACAACAGGAACAGTTTGTGCCTCCCAGCAGCTCCTGGCACCTTATGTGTCAGCCTCGCTCAAGGCACTGTGTTTCCTGTTCCTTCTTTGTGGACTGAACCCCAAATTGGGGAGGGGGGCTTTTTGGCATTAGAGCAATGTCGGGAAGAGGTGCTCATGCCTCTGGTGGGAAGTTGACCGACCATTTTTGGTGGGGGGAGAGTAGCCATGGGTAGGGGATGAGGTTGGGGGTGCAGAGGGAAGAGGTGGATGGAGGGCAAGACCTGATGACCCCTTTCCCTGCTTCGCCCCACATCGGGGAGGTGGGGTGAGAAGCCAGGCCCCCTGAGTGCGGATGGAAGAGGAATGCTGTCGGGGTGAGAGACTGGGCAGGCGGGCAGGCGGCCCTAGCTGGCCTAGCCCCAGCCCTCCAGTGGGGAGCAGAGGGCCAGCAGGGGCTGTGAGCTGCAGAGCAGAGGGGGGGGGCGGGCAACTCTATCCTACGCTCTGCCCTCCAGATGGGTCCTTTCTGCCCAGCCCCTCCCTCTCAGCCTGGGGGAGCAGGCAGGTACTGGGCTGGCCAAAAGAGGGCCTGTGTGAGTGGTGGCCCTGGTGGCACAGCTGGCCTTGGTCTCCCTAGGGCTCAGGGTGGGCCTCCCCTCCCCTCCCACCCCACTTCTAACACCGTTTCATTTCCAGCAATTAGCAAACACTTCGACAAGCCAAGCCAATATGTCTTAAAACAGGCCTCAGCCCACTCAGGCACCCCATCCCCCCAAAACCAGCCTTTTCTTTGGGGCATGACTTTTTCCGGGGAGGGGAACAAATTTGGGTTGTAGAAACGTTTTTCTCTTTTCTTGGTTTCTTTTTCTTGCAAACAAATTTTGCTTTTTTTGGCTTATTTTTTCTGCCCTCCACCCTCCCCTTTTCTGCTTCCTGTCCTCCCCTCCCCATCCACCACCTCTCCCCCGACCCCCATCTTTCCCCACAAAATTGTCCTTTTTTCTCTGTTTTGTGTTCCCGGTCTTAGGTCCGCTCACAAAAAAACGTGACGAGGCGACGCTCAATCCGCCAGACACAGGTAGATTTAAAAATCCCGCTGCTGCATGTGGTTGCTGATAAAGAGGATGCTCACGGCCCTGCCCCTAACTAAATGCCCCCCCGCAGCTCTCAAGGCCCCCCTCAGTTGTTCTCCCAACTAAAAACGAAAAAGAAAAGAAAAGAAAAATTTGTACTAATTGGAAAAAATAATTATGAAAACTTCAAAACTTCAAATGAAATTCGAACACAATGTTGGACCCACTAGCAAACCTACAAGAAAAGCTAAACATGGCCAAAAATATAAGTGAGAAAAGAAATTGGAAATGTCCGAGAAAAAACAAAACAAAACAAAACAAAAACCACAAACACCAAAGAATTGGATAAAATGTTTAGAGTTTGACAGCAATTTGGACTGTTTGGAAACTTGCGAAATGTAACATTTGAAACAAACAAACAAACAAAACCAAACAACTTTAATTCGGAGCAAAACTACATTCGAAAAAAGTATCTTAAGTTGGCAAATTGATGACCTAATTGAAACATCAGAAACAAACCTGCTACAATTTCAAAAGCCTGTCAGATGCAGAAAACACAAACATTTGGAGCAAATGAAAGAATTCGGAAATTTTTGAACACAGGGCCCAATATCTTGAAGTTTCACCACAAAATTTTGAAAAACAAAAAAATAAATGCAAAGAACTTTTTTCTTTTTTTTCTTTTTTTCCCAAAAAAAAAAACAAAAAAAATACAAAACAAAACAAAACACGGATCTTTTTGGTTTTTGGTTTTTTTGTTTTTGGTTTTTTCTTTTCTTGTTGAATCTGCCCCGAGAGCTTCTGGCTTTTTGGTTGTTGTTGGGTTTTTTTTTTTTTTTTTTTTCTTTCTTTCTTCTTTCTTGATCCTGTTTTTTGTTGTTGGTTTTGAATTCTTGGTGCCGGGGGTCCCCTCCCTGCTCCTTCCCTTTCCGACCCCTCCTCCCCCCACACCGGGAGTGGAGGTGCTGGGTGGGGAGGAGTGGGGAAAAGTAAGGAGGCAAAAGGAGGGCCTGGCAGGGAGGAGACTCCGGCCTGAGTCTGGCTGGAAGGCCACCAGAGGTTCGGAAACCAGGGGAAGAGCAGGATTCTGAGAGGACACAGAGAGGGCGGAGCCCACCAAGTGGAGGGAGGTGGCAGAGAAGGTCCTAAGAGACTGGAGGCTGCAAGCTGCCTGCAGGGGTGGAGGCGAGTGTCTTAGTGTCCTGTGGGCTCACCCAGCAGGCAGGCAGGAGAAAAGTTTCTAGTGGGAGGAAGGGAGGCAAGCAGAGCCGTTGGGGACTGGCCGTGGAGGCCTAGGCCTGGCTCTGGTTTGTTGAATGCCCAGGCTAGTCAGAGATTGCAAGTGTCAAGGAAGAGGAGGGGCAGTGGGCCATGGGTGACCCCAGCCCTGCACCATGGCTGAATCATGGAGGGCTGTAACAAAGGGTACTGGCCTTGGGGACCCTGGCAAGCCCACTCAGACTCCCACCCTCTTCCGGAATCTGACTCCTCAGTGGCAGTGATTAATGGGATCCTTTTGGGACATGGCAAGAGGGGCGCCCAGTGCAGGGTCAGGCCAGTTTGGGGGGTGGGTCTGTGACTAAAGAACTGTACCCTGGCTTTATCAAGCAGGCTCTTTCCCACCCTGCCTCCTCCTGCCACAGTAATTAGGCTGGGGGTTGCCATGGTAACTGGGGAGGTGACCTAGAAAGGAATTAGGGCGGGGAGGAGACCAAGCCCCCAGGGACCCTAGGCTGGCACCCCCTCACCCACAGACCAGGCTACCACATGGACCTGAGACCCAAGTCTGAGGAACTGCCTGGACCCTTCCAGCATCTCTAGCACTAGTGCCAGCGTTGGGAGTTTGCTCTACCTAGGAGCAGGAAGGAGATTTGCTGTGTGTGTGTGGGGAGGGGGTCCCCTGGATCCAGCAGATGCCCTGGGGAGGGTCCCCCCCACCTCTAGCTTCTTGGAAGGTCTGTCTGGCATTTGAGGAAGTGCCGTGGGGCAGGCCAGCAGGAGGTGGAGTGGGGCCTTTGGCCAGGGCTAGATGGGGAGGGAGGGAGGGGAATCCGGTCTTGCCCCCCAGGGACGGGAGTGACATGTCCCCTGAGCTCCAGGCTGGTCCTCCTCCACAGGCCTGGGAGCTGGGTGGTGCTGCTTCTGGTCTGACTATATTCTTGTCCCCTGACCCTGGCCCACCGCCCACCCCCTCCCCACGCAGATATCCGGGACTCGGGGAAGAAGCCCGTGATGCTGTTTCTCCACGGCGGCTCCTACATGGAGGGCACCGGGAACATGTTCGATGGCTCCGTCCTGGCCGCCTATGGCAACGTCATTGTAGCCACGCTCAACTACCGGCTTGGGGTGCTCGGTGAGGGTGGGCCGCCAACCCTCGGGGCTGGAGCCTGGGAGGGGGCCCTGGGGGGTGGTGTTCCTCCAGACCCAGCAGAAGCAGAATGGCTTCTGGGCTGCACTGAGCTGCCCAGAAAGGGGGCGAGGGTGCTCTGACCCCCCCAGGAAGCCCCTTCCCTTGTCTGCTTCCAGGCTTTCTCAGCACCGGGGACCAGGCTGCAAAAGGCAACTATGGACTCCTAGACCAGATCCAGGCACTGCGATGGCTCAGTGAAAACATTGCCCACTTCGGGGGTGACCCTGAGCGCATCACCATCTTTGGATCTGGGGCAGGGGCTTCCTGTGTCAACCTTCTGATCCTCTCTCACCATTCGGAAGGTACCTGCGACCCCTCAGCCTGCCCCTCCTCCCATCCCCTTTCCCACACTCTGGCCCTTCCCAGGTCCCTCTTCCCACCTTGGGCTAACGATGTGGCCCTACCTGAGGCCTGCCTGTCCTGCCAGGCTTGTTCCAGAAGGCCATCGCCCAGAGCGGCACTGCCATTTCCAGTTGGTCTGTCAACTACCAGCCGCTCAAGTACACGCGCCTGCTGGCGGCCAAAGTGGGCTGTGACCGCGAGGACAGCACCGAAGCTGTGGAGTGTCTGCGCCGGAAGCCCTCCCGGGAGCTGGTGGACCAGGATGTACAGCCCGCCCGGTATGGGGGTGGGAGAGGGCTGGGGCCAGGCCTTCCCTTCCCTTGCTGGTTCCCAGGAGGTTAATGGGGAGAGGTGCCCACAGGCATTCCGCTTGGTAAGGAGATGTGAGCTTTGGGTCCCTCTGCCAGCCCTGCCTCCTCCTCTGGGAAGCCTTCCCTAAGTGGAGGTGCCCAGACAGAGTGCACGCAGGTGCCACAGAGCGCTTTTGGGAAGACTTCCCGGGAGGCCAGGTGCCCTGAGGACTCAGGAGATTTTACCGAGGGGTGCGAAGGGTCTTCTGAGCAGAAGGCCAGGCAGGCCATGCACTGAGAGGAGGCTGGGGAGCAGGTGCTGAGACCCTGACCCCTTTTCCCCAGTTACCACATCGCCTTTGGGCCCGTGGTGGATGGTGACGTCGTCCCCGATGACCCCGAGATCCTCATGCAGCAGGGAGAGTTCCTCAACTATGACATGCTTATTGGCGTCAACCAAGGAGAAGGCCTCAAGTTCGTGGAGGACTCCGCAGAGAGTGAGGACGGCGTGTCTGCCAGCGCCTTTGACTTTACAGTCTCCAACTTTGTGGACAACCTGTATGGCTACCCTGAGGGCAAGGATGTGCTTCGGGAGACCATCAAGTTCATGTACACGGACTGGGCTGACCGGGACAATGGCGAGATGCGAAGAAAGACCCTGCTGGCGCTCTTTACAGACCACCAGTGGGTGGCACCAGCTGTGGCCACCGCCAAGCTGCACGCTGACTACCAGTCCCCTGTCTACTTTTATACCTTCTACCACCACTGCCAGGCTGAGGGCCGGCCCGAGTGGGCAGACGCAGCACACGGGGACGAGCTACCCTATGTCTTTGGTGTGCCCATGGTGGGTGCCACCGACCTCTTCCCCTGCAACTTCTCCAAGAATGACGTCATGCTCAGCGCTGTGGTCATGACCTACTGGACCAACTTCGCCAAGACTGGGTGAGGGCGGCCGGTGGGGCTGGGTGGGCCCCTCCACCTGCAGGCCAAGGCACACACCCCCTCCATGCTCAGTGCCCCGTCTCTCACTCCTCATAGTCACTCCTCCATCATTGCCTTGTTGACCCAGATACCTGCTGGACACCTTCTCTGTGCCAGGCACTGAGCTTCCTGTTGGAGATTCAGCAGAGTCAGATCCTAGGGGCCCATCCTTGTTGGGGGAGGGGTGCTCCCTGGGTAGCTTTGGCTCCAGGTCTGTCTCTCCTGCCCTCCTCCCTCCCCTGTCTCTCCTGGCACTCTGCTCTGCATCTGATGCTCTGGGCTGTGTATCTGTGAGGATTTGTGTCTGTGTCTCTGTCCCTCTCTCTACATCTCTCTCTTCAAATCCACTGATGTCTCTGCCTTTCCCTTGACTCTTGCCCGGGTGTCTGCTTTTCTCTTGCTAGTCTCCCCCTGACTGTCTCTGTCCTTTGTTTCTTTGTTCCTAAATGTGTCTATCTCACTCAGTCTCAGAGGTGGCCTCTCTCACCGGGTATCTCTCTGCCTCTCTCTATGCCTCCGTCATCCCTGCCCATCTCTGCCCCTCTGCCCTCATCTCTGCCTATCTCTGCCCCTCTGCCCTCATCCCTGCCTGCCTCTGGCAGTTTCTCCCTCTCTCGCTCTCGCTCTCGCTCGCTCTCTCCCGGGCCTCCCTTCTGTGGGTCTCCCTACCCTCCCGGCGGAGCCTTCCCCTCACTCCACCTTTCCCCACCCTCCTGTGCCCGCAGCGACCCCAACCAGCCAGTGCCGCAGGACACCAAGTTCATCCACACCAAGCCCAACCGCTTCGAGGAGGTGGTGTGGAGCAAGTTCAACAGCAAGGAGAAGCAGTACCTGCACATTGGCCTGAAGCCCCGCGTGCGCGACAACTACCGCGCCAACAAGGTGGCCTTCTGGCTGGAGCTGGTGCCGCACCTGCACAACCTGCACACGGAGCTCTTCACCACCACCACGCGCCTGCCGCCCTACGCCACGCGCTGGCCGCCGCGCCCGCCCCCCGGCGCCTCGGGCACCCGCCGGCCCCCGCCGCCCGCCACGCTGCCGCCCGAGCCCGAGCCCGAACCGGGCCCGCGGGCCTACGACCGCTTCCCCGGGGACTCCCGGGACTACTCCACCGAGCTCAGCGTCACGGTGGCGGTGGGCGCCTCGCTGCTCTTCCTCAACATCCTGGCCTTCGCCGCGCTCTACTACAAGCGGGACCGGCGGCAGGAGCTGCGGTGCCGGCGGCTCAGCCCCCCGGGGGGCTCGGGCTCGGGAGTGCCGGCCGGGGGCCCCCTGCTGCCTGCCGCGGGCCGGGAGCTGCCGCCCGAGGAGGAGCTGGTGTCGCTGCAGCTGAAGCGCGCGGGGGGCGTCGGGGCGGACCCCGCCGAGGCCCTGCGCCCCGCCTGCCCGCCCGACTACACGCTGGCCCTGCGCCGGGCTCCGGACGACGTGCCTCTGCTGGCCCCCGGGGCGCTGACCCTGCTGCCCAGTGGCCTGGGGCCGCCGCCGCCGCCGCCGCCCCCCTCCCTGCACCCCTTCGGGCCCTTCCCGCCGCCGCCCCCCACCGCCGCGGGCCACAACAACACGCTCCCGCACCCCCACTCCACCACTCGGGTATAGGGGGCGGCGTGGGGGCGGGGGCCCTCCTCCGCAGCCCCCTGCCCCCCCACCGCGCCCCCAGCCAGCGGGCGGTGGCCGCTCGGAAGTCAGGGAGGAGGACTGGCCGCAGGCTCCTCGCCACCGCGCTGGACGTGTCACCCCGCGGTGTGGCCCCGGTGGCGAGGGGCGCCAGGTGGACATGGGCGTCCTCACCACCACGGGTGTCTTTCCCATGCCCAGAGGCCCGTTCTCTTCTTTGGACCTGGGCCTTGGAACAACTGGGGGGCACTCGGTCCCCTCCACTGGGACACCAGTCTTGGGTGTGTGGCAGCGTGGAGGTGTGCTTTCTCACAAGGGGGTGTGTTTTCCCATGTGCAGGGTGAGGTTTTTTTTTGCCCCCCTGGACACATGTTGGCCCCCTCAAAGAATTTCTGCGGGGATTTGTACCCCAGACCCCTGTTCCCTCATGCCTTCTCTCACCTCCTCCCCCTCCCACACCCCATGGAGACCCTGGAAGTGGCGTAGTTGGCGGACAGTGACCCTGGGCCACCAGACGACACAGGGTGGTGCCTGGGAAGGTAGCGAGGAAATCAGCCGTCCCCCTCCTCCCGCTCAGAGCCCCCTGCCCCCTCTGCCCCCAGCGAAGCATGTTTATCCCCCGTGGCCCATGTCAGATGAAGCACGTCCTCTGGGTAGGCTTCGCCTCCCACAGATGACAGACAAGACAGACAGACACAGATTCCCTGCCGGGTGGGGGGAAGGGAGGAGATCCGTGCATCCCTGTGCAGCCTGGGAACGTGTTGTCTCGTGGGTCCAGGACACACTCTGAGTGCAAACATGTTCTTGTGTGTGGATGAGTGTTTTCCCCCATGAAGACGGTCCCTTCCTCTCTAGCACTTCCAGGCAGCCCCAGGCCTGAGGCCTAGCACTTAGATCCTCCTCACCCAGCAGGTGGGAACAGACTTGAAGAAGCTGGGAGGGGTGCCCCTCTCTTCCCCCAAGAGATGCCAAGTTGGGGGGTGTGGTGTGCCACCCACAGAGGCCATGCATGCTTGACCAAAGCCCTCACTGGGGTCTAAGGACAGCCTTTCCCTCAGTTCTCAGACCATTGTTCATCCGTGCCAAACTGGGTCAGGTGGGTTTGAGGGGTGTGGGGGGGCGGAAGACCCCCCAGATGTGCCAAGGATTCTCCAGTCCTGGGCCAGGGCAGGTAAATGTAGGGACAGGTGGGATACCAGGGAGGCAAGTGGCAGTGAAAGGGGGTCCTGCTTGTGTCTCTCCTTCGTCCACGGCGTCTCACTCCTCCCGTCTCTGCCTCAGTGTCCCTCTTCCCATGTCTGTCTCCCTCTTCTCAATGTGAGAACGCCTTCTCCCCTCAGCCCCCCGTTCCCTGCCTGGACCCTGCCGGGCCCCCTTCCCTCAGCTGCCTGAGCTCAAGGAAAGGGGCATGGAGGGCACAGGGCAGGCACAGGGGAGGAGGCAGGGGGTACAAAGGCTTCTCAGGACAGGTTGGGGAATGAGGTCAGCTGTGCCAAGGAACAGGTGGCGGGGGCGGCGGGAGACGGGGCTCGGGTGGACAGCAGCAGGGACAGTTTGAAAGGACATGTGTGAGGTGACTGTCCGGAGAGGACACCGCCTGAGGAGAAAGGGTCTGGGCCTCTGGGGAGAAGGATGATGTCAGGAAGGGTTTTAAGGGACACCAGTGAGGGAGTGTCCTCTTCTGCTGGTGTTTTCTGAGTTTGTTAGTGCCAAACTGGAGTAGGGGGTGGGGTGCTGTCTTCCACTGACACCCAGATCCAGAATCCCTGGTCTTGGCTCCCCAGAACTCTGCCTCCTGTCCCTTCTGCCACCTACCCCCACAGAAACTTAATTCTTTTCTGACCCCTTCCCTTGCCTGGTCTAGCTCCTCTCCAAACAGCCATGCCCTCTAAATGCTAGAGACCTGGGCCCTGAACCCTGTAGACAGATGCCCCCCAAACTGGGGCATGGGAGGGGGGCTGGGGGACCCCATGATTCAGCCACGGACTCCAATGCCCAGCCCCTCTCCCCAGAACAATCCCCTGACAATCCCATGTCCCTAACCCCAACCCGTTGCGGCTCTGTACACATTTTTAAACCTGGCAAAAGATGAAGAGAATATTGTAAATATAAAAATTTAACTGTTGGCTTGTGCCTGCTGTGATGGGGGTGGCGTAGGGGTGAGTGGAAGGGGAGTGGGGGGGCTCCAAGAAATGAGTCTTTGGGCCACTCCAGCCAGTGAGGAGAGGGAGGTGATCTGAGCCTGCAGCCCATTTTGGGAGCTGCTTAGAGCTCCGAGAGAAAGGGGGGAATGGATGCTGGGGTCAGGTTGCCACGGTAGCAGTGTCGTGTGGGAAGTTCTGATCAGGGCCCAGGTGTGTGCTGGGGCCTGAGCCCAGTGCGGAGAAGGAATGGGCTGGGACTCATGGGGGCCAACAAACAGGCCATGGGGCTCATGGGCTAATCCAAGTGACTGGCTTACAGGACAGGCATTCGAGGTGAAGGGCTGAGCCTCTGCCAAGGCCTGGGCCCAGGCTGGAGGGTCATCCACTGGGGCCCAAGACTCTGCCTCTTGGCACATTGTGAGGGAGAACCCCGGCATCATTGTGACCCGCTTGCCCCCAGGAGCCTCTGGGACAGGCAGGCAGACTCGTGAATATTGTGTGCAGTGTGGGATGGGGGCCTAGGGGCCCCGGTGGCCCTAGGGACCCCCATGGCCATGGCTGAGCGGCCACGGCCCGGGTGGGCCTCATATCACAGCTCCAACACCAACAACTGTCAGGATCTGGGCAACTCCATCCTGTTGCTGCTGGGCCTCATCATCTGCATTAACATTAGCATCAATATGGTGACGCTGGTCAGGGTGGGGTCAGGCGGGAGGGTGCTGGCCAGATGGCGGCGGTGGCGGGAGGCCTGGTGGCCAGGGCCGGCCCAGGGTCATTGTGTCCTCCCTCACCTAGCTCTGGCGCAGACTCCGTGGCTTCTTACACCAAGTGTTCCATATTGTTTATGAGAAAGGTAAGTGGGGGGCCAGGAACACCAGAGAGGCAGAAACCAGGCCAGGCCATCTAGCCCTGACCCTGAGCTAGCCCCTTCCCCTCCCGCTCTCCCCTCTCAGACACCATAGTGCTGCAGCATCTCCCCCGCCCACACCTGGCACCCTACTCCTCCATCCCTGTAGGAGCCAGCCTCCCTTCCAGCCTCTCGCCTCTCCTTGATCTGCAGAAGCTTCTAAGTCATCCTCACCTGGGAAGCAGACCCAGCCTCCGAAGCAGAGCACCCCTGCAGTCCACCTTCGATGCACCATGGACCCCGTGAAAATGACTGTGACTCCCCCACCCACTCACTGCCACCGTCACCGAGGCTCTTCAGGCCGCCGCGCCCACCGCCCGGTAGCCTGGGCCCCTGACACTGACGACGAAGAGAAGCCCCCACATCAGCACTCTGCAGTCTGCTCCCACAACTGGGATCACCCCACAGACTGGGAAGGCTTCCAGTCCACAAAGGGCTTCTGGGGCCCCTGGCCCCAGGATGCTGTGGAGCCCGCTCCCCAGACCATTCGCTTCCAGCAGACCATAGAAGGCAGGCCCCTGAAAGGCGAGATGCAGTCAGAGATGGGCCTAGAGGCCTATGTGTACCCTGTGAATCCCCCGCCCCCAAGCCCTCAGACGCTGAGCCACAAGAACAGCGGAGCGGGGCCCAGGGCCCAAGCCGAGCAGGAGCAATGCGCCCCTGCCCCTCCTGCCCCACCGCCTGCCCGGGGCCCAGCAATCGTCCCTGACATCCCCCGGTGCCGCTCCTCGGGCCGTGTAGTGTACGATGCCCGTGATGTGAGGCGGCGGCTCCAGGAGCTGACCCGAGAGGTGGAGGCCCTGTCTCACTGTTACCCCCTGGGCTCCAGATCCAGCAATGCTGAGGAGACAGGCAAGGACTGGGTGTACCGTTCCCTGACAGAGAGGTGACTGGGACGACAATAAAAGGAAGAGAGGAGGTGGTTTGTGGTGGTGTGGGGGGTGCCAGGGCCCACACAGCATCAGGGAGCCCCAGTTGCCAAGAGAAGGATCCCTCTGGCAACGGGGCCTCCAGGGCCCTCAGAACCCTCATCAACCTCTCAGCTGTCCCGAGCTCATAGCCCCTTCTGGGTCCCGAGGTTCCCACCTGGCACTCTCATGTTTTCTTACATGCCTGGAGCAGCCCCACACTCAAATCCTTTTCCAGATACTCAGGCAGACCTGCGCTAGAACAGAGATCCCAGCATCCCCGTGGTCCTAGCCCCTTGGTGGCCCGGTTTCGGCCAGAGCCCGGGGTTGGGCTGCAGCCACAAGGCGTGGTGTGCTTCTCCACTAAGCCCTGGTTTCTTTGAGGGGGGCTAGTGGAGTGTGAGGGCATCCAGGCCCTCGCAATTCCCCAGTCCAGGGCCCATGAGCAGGTACAGGGTCGGAGCAGAGGAGCAAACCCCAAGCACATCCTCAAGGGCTTCCCTCTGTGACTTCAACTCCTCTGATTAGTACCTGCCTGTCACCAATGAGGAGACTAAGGCTCAGAGAAAGCAAGTGACTTATTCGTGGTCACAGAGACACCAGGTATCAGCTTCATGGTCTCAGATGCTCTGGGCACTGAGTCAGCTCGGCCCATCAGACTCCTCACCTTCCTCAGTCTGCCGTGTGAACTCATCAGAATATTCCGTCCATGGACAGCAGGGACACACAGACCCTACCCTACTCCTAGATAGTCGGCATCACACATGGGCATGCACCCATGTGTACACATGTCCACACACGTGTGCGCTTGGGAGTGAGAAGCCATGTGAGTGTGCCTGGGCCGAAGGAACTGGACCCCACCTTCTGTAGCAGATGGATTCCTGGAATGTGGACAGACAGGCCTTTTGTGAATCAGCCTGCTTCTCTGTTCCCTTATATGCAAGCGCCGGTAGTGATAATTTTAAGTCGACTGATTCCCTTCAGTGAGTACATATTGAGCACCTACTATGTGTGTTTGGAGGCTCGAAGGGAAATGCGCACTGGCGCCACGTCCACAGAACCCAGTGATGCACCTGCTTCAGAACGAAGGCTTCTTTCGTCCTATCAACAATTACATCTATTTTGTGCGTTGTGCATCTCGTGAGGTTTTCTTAAGGAAGGAGCTGACAGTTTTCCAACAGGGAGGGCTAGGTCAGTGGGAGGACAGTAGTTAGGAAGGAGAGGGAGCACATTCTGGGTGGCAAGCACCTGGGTGGTGGAAGTCATCCTTGCTCTGGCCTTGGTGGCCACACCACATAGGGCTGCAATCCTTTGCCAGGAAGCGGTGGGGAGGATAGGGACTAGAGGAATTATGATAAACAGGAAGGCCAGGGAGGGAACGGCAGAATGGGGCGACCCCAGAGGGGACTCTTGCTGTCATCCTAGCTGCTGGCCCAGGTAGGCATGGGTGCAGAGTACCCACAAACTGCCTTAATGTCTCAAAAAAGAACAATGAAATGGAGAAATTTCTTTATGGATGATTCAGTCACTACGAAGAAGACCATCTTAAGACTACAGCTACTGTATCTTCAAATCAGGAATCATGTGTTGATTTGAGCAAGCCTCCCCTGTGGAGACAGGGACAGATTGAGCTCTGGGCTATCTGGGGACGGGACCCCCCTCAAGGGGCAGCCAAGGTCAGCGAAGACCATAGAAAGGCAGAGCCTAGCAGATAAAAGACCTGCCACCTCTGCATTGTGACTCCCTGCAATGTGCCCCATTATGACCCAGCACCCTCACCAGCTGGTAGATGTCCCCAGGTCCCTGGATGAGTACAGTGTGGTCCGGGCTGGTGGGGGGGGGGCGGCGGCCCAGGCGGCCCTAGGGCCCCCCCACCATGGAAAACCAGCTCTGGTATGACAACGTGGGGTGCTGCAACCAACACCAAGAACATCTCCAGGATCCTGAAGACTTACTGCTCCTGCTGCTGGGCCTCATCGTTCTTGTCAACATTGGGATCAACGTGGTGACTGTGGTCAGTGATGGCGGGGGACCGCCCCCAGGGGTGAAGAGGGCTGAGGGTGGGGGCCCACCTCCACCTGCAGGAGTGGTCTTGGCTGGGAGCCAGGTAGGGGTAGGGGCGGGAAGGATTGAGAGCCCCCTAGTCTTCACTCCCACCTTATCCTACCCCCAGATGTGGCACGGGCTCCAGAATGGCTTAGAGAAGGTGATCTGTTGGATTAATCGGAAAAGTAAGTATGGCAGCAAGAGAGGTAGGGGTCCCCCCATCCCCCGATGCCATCAGCACAACCCAGGCTGCAGCGTTCCCCACCCTGAGGTCTTCTCACAATTGCCCTGGGGCTTCATGGACTCTTGTCACCCCCAGATGAAATCTTAAAGGCCTGTGAAAGTTCCCCCAAAGAATCCTCAGCCAAGGCCCAAGATGTCCACATTCACTGCACCCTGGACCCTGTAGAGGTGAAGATGGCCCCGCCTGATTGCTACCCCTCTTCCTCCTACCACCTCGGTCACAACTCCCGCTGCTGCCGTCGCCCCTGCAGCCGCCGCTGCCGCAGTCGCCGCAGCCCCGGCCCCCGCCGCGGCCCTGACCACCATCACCACCCTTGCAGCCACCAGTGGGGGCTGAAGAATGGGAGGCACGTCCGGCACAACCGCTCAGGCTTCCATAGCCACCATCACAGCCGCAAGATGTCACAGCTGCGGCCCGTGCCCTTCTTCGATGGGGAAGACCTGGAGGAGGAGGATGACCTGGCTTTCCCACACCCCAAGTGCCCCTGGGGGCGCTGGAGAGAGCTTTACCAGCACAGGGGCCTGCCCTCCAATCTGGGGCTGTGGGGCCGCCAGGGGGGGATCCTGGCCAGCCTGCCACCCCCCTCTCTCTACCTCTCCCCTGAGCTGCGCCGCCTGCCCAAGCGCGTGGAGGCCAAGTCAGAACTGAGGCTGCAGTCCTATGGGCCCCACTGTTCCCAGTCCCGAATCTGGGGCAATCTGGAGGCTGAACAGTGGGGCTCGTCCCCTCCACCCCTCCGCCGGCTGCCCCCAAACCCTTCCTGGGCCCCCATGGGGTACAGCTCTTACACCTCGGCTGGCCAGCTGCTCTATGACTCCTGGGACCAGCGGCGGCGGGGCACCGAGGGCTCTGAGCCTCCTTCTGCCCTGGTGCCCCGGGGCTCCCGGCCCGAGGCCCGGGAGCACTGTTCTCCACAGGCCCACAGGCGGAGCCTCCCCAGCCATGCGTACAGCCAGCTCAACCGCAGCCCCCACCCATCCACCGGCCACTTGGGCTACAGCTCCCGGGATCCCCACGAGGTTCGGCGCCGAGCGGCTGAATGGGCAGAGGCCCTACCCGCTCGGCACCCCCTAACAGCCTCTGCCTCCCTCACTATATTGGGTGAGACCTCATACCAACGGGCCCCAGCCCCCAGCTCGGCCCTGGTCCCCCACTCTTCCCAGCCCCTGTCTGCCGACCAGGCTCCCGAGCCCCCCCAAGCCCAGCCCACCTTCATGCCGCTCAGCAGGACCCCAGGCGGCAATGCAGGCTACCAGGTGTATGACAGCCTGGAGCTGAAGCGACAGGTGCAAGAGAGCCGAGCGAGGGCCAGCTCTCTGCCTCCACCTTCCACCTCGGCCTCCAGGCCCTCCCTGCACAGGAGCCGGACCGGGAAGCTTCACTGACCAGCGGGGAACGCGGGTGGCGGGGTTGGGCTTGGAGAGAAGAATAAAGAGCAGCAGAGTCCAGGAAACACTGTGCTGTTCTGTGGCTTGGGAGCGGCACTCCTCCTGCCAGCCTGGGCCCCTGCCCTTGGCTCCCTGAAGCGAGAAGCCAGCGTCCCTCCTTGGCATGAGGCTCCTCTTGGCCATGGAGACCCACCATCCCACCAGCACGGCCGCCCCCCCACCCCCACCCCGGGTCCTGCACCATGCTCTAAGATCTGAAGGCTGCAGATCCCCAACCACTGGTCTCTGAGCACTGGCTCTGGGGGTCTGCCTCCCATCCCCAATCCAAAATGGGCTCAGAGGCTCAGCCCCACGTGACACGGTGAGGTCAGATTCCAGCGTCTGCTCAGAGCCAGGAGGGCAGGAAGAAGCCCCAGGGCTCCGGAATGGGCCAGGCCTTCCCCCGGGGCTCTGGCTCTGAGGCCAGATCTTCCCAGTTCCCAGTTCCCAGGGCAGACCATCACAGGCCCTCCAGTTTCCTCCCCGCCTTCATTGTGACCCCAACCACCCACCCCATTATGACCCATCCGTCTCCCCCTCCCGCACCAGAGAAGTCTGGCTCCTAGTGAGTATGTGGGGGCCAGGGGGCCCAGTTAGTCCTGGGACCCCCAGCCATGGGTGAGCGAGCCCACCACGGAGCCCAAGTGTGCTCTGGCACCAACCCCAGGAAGTGCCAGGACCTAGGAGACTCAATTCTTCTGATTCTGGGCAGCTTCATCTTGCTCAACGTGGGGATCAATGTGGTGACTCTGGTCAGGGCGGTGACCGGGCAACAGGGTTGGGGGCGCCCCGGGATCTGGAAGGGGCTGAGGTGGGAGGGCTGCTGGGATGTGGCTGAAAGGCGGCTTCGGGGCTCACCCCACTCCTGGGCTCCCCCTTCCCCTGCTTCTCTCAGCTCTGGAGGCACCTGAAGAGCTCCTTGCGGATTCTTTTCCATCATTTCTTCCCCAAAGGTGAGCGGGCCCCACCCTCCAGGGCCTCAAGGGGGGTGTGGAACCTGTCCCCTTTTCCCCGGCCCTCAGGAACCCAGGCCTGGTCCCTTCCCGTCTTTCCCGGCAGACAAGCAACCCAGCTGCGTAGGCAGTCGTCCCATGTGCGTGCGCTGCTCCATGGACACCAAGAACATGTGCTCGGGGGTCTCCTCTCGCTTCCACCGCCGCCCGGGCTTCCTGCATGGGCACCCTAACCACCTTGACTCCTGGGTACCAGACATGAATGAAGAGAAGGCTTCTGGGTGCTGCTGGATGCCGCCTCAGTGTGGACATGCTGGGGCTCCCCTGGGGCCTCCCTGGGGACTGTGGAAGGAGGGGGCGATGGCAGCAGGGGAGGCCCCTCAGGTCCCAGTTTTAAAGGCCCGGACCCCCTTTATTTCCAGGCACGAGGCACCTTCCCAGTTACCCAGGATGAGCAAGCTGGATATGGCCCCTCTCCTTTTGCCCCACAAGAGCAAGACCAAGACCCCAGACCACGCCCCAGAGCATGTCCTGGCCCAGAACAGCTCCCCGGTCCACACCCCTGAGCACACTACCACCCACACCCAGACCTGCTCCCTGGCCCAAACGCCTGAGCACACCACCCTCAAGACTCAGACCTGCTCCCTGGCCCACACCCCTGAGCACACCACCACCCACACCCAGACCTGCTCCCCAGCCCACACTCCCCAGCACACTAAGCCCCAGGCCCAGATCTGCTCCGCAGCCCATCGCCATGAGCACACCACCCCCCAGGCCCAGGCCCAGACCTCCTCCCTAGCCCATGTACCTGAGCACACCACCCTTCAGGCCCAGACCTGCTCCCCAGCTCACGCCCCTGAGCACAAGCTCCCTCAGGCACAGATGCACTCCCCAGCCCAAGCCCCCAAGTACAACCCTCTCCAGGCCCAGACCTGTTCCCCAGAGCACACCAGCCCCCAAGCCCAGACCCACTCCCCAGCCCATGCCACTGAGCACATCCCCGCCCAGGTCCACGTCCCTGATCTTACCTCAGTCCAGGCGCATACCCACTCCCCAAGCTTCACCCCTGAGCACACTCAGCAGCACACTCCTGCCCAGACCCACAGCCCTGAGCACACCTCAGCCCATCCCCTGGGTCACAGCCCTGAGCATGTAATAGCCCATGCCCCAGCCTGCACTCTGTCCCATGCTCATCTAACCTATACCCATGCCCCTCACACTCTGGCCCCTGCTCCCACATCTGCCCCAACCCTTCCTCCAATGTCTACCCCTGCCAGGATTCCTGCCCCACCTCCTGCCCCAGCTTTGGTCATGACCCTGACTACCACTCCTGTCCCAGTTCCCATCTCTGCCACCACCCATACCCCCATCATAACTCCTATTCCCTCTACCCTGACTGCCTTTAGCCAAGGCCTCTCCACTGGCCATGTGGTCTACAATGTCCGTAGGGGCAAGCAGAACTTGTGCCATGCGTGCCCTCCCCCAAACTCTGGGTATTCCAGAAAGGACGGAGGCACCCTCCCCAGGCCCCAAGAGGGGGAGGGTCTGTGTGGCTCTGATACAGCTGAGCCAACGTCAAAACACCATAGTGGGGACAGTGCCAAGCCCTCCACAGGCTCCGTACTGGGTTACCTAGAGTTGGGGAATGTGGAATGGAAGATCTCAAATGATGCCAAAGACAAGTTCTTACAGCCCAAGACCTTCCCTTATTTCAGCTTCCATCCTTGCAGTTCTGAGAGGAGAAACACACACTCTCAGACCCCAGTCTACCCCAAATTCCTGGTCTCCTCCAAGGATGCCACACCTTCTCAACCTTGCTTTCATTCTCCAACCAGTACCCAGAGCTCATTGAACGCCATTCCTCCACCTTGCACTTTGTCTCTGCCTCTCTTGTCTCCCAGGTCCTTTGTCTTTCATCAACCCTCCGGCCACCAGAAGCCCTCCACCTCAATGCAGACCCCTGCCTTTCCCCCGACCTCCACATCTTCTCAAACTGTCCCCTCTTCCCAGTTCCCCATCCCTCCCCAGTTCTCCAAGACTTTCCAACCCCCGATCCAACCCCAAACCCCTGAACATCAGGAGAGTCTAGGCCTCAACCAAGATTCTGGCCTCCAAAGGACTTCATGCCCTTCAAAGGACTTGAGAGTTGCCAGGAACCCAGGCCTTACCCCAAGTCCAGGCTTCTGTAAGAACCCAGGCCTTGTTCAAGATCCAGGTCTAAGCAAGCCCTCAGGCCTTACTCAAGACCCTTCCCAAGACTCTGGACTTCACAAGAATCTGGTCATTACCCAAGATTCTGGCCCCCAAAAGAGCCTAGGTCCTACACAAGATTCAGCTATCTTTAGGAGCCCGTGTCCTACCCAACCTTCTGGCCTCCACAGGAACATACCATTTCCCCAAACTTCTGACATTCAGAAGAGCTCAGGCTTTATGCAAAACTCTGGAGTCTATAGGAATCTACAACAAAACCAAGAGGCTATACTCTATAAAAGTCAAGATCTCTCCCAAACAAGTGGCCTCCATAATAGCCCAGGCCATTCTCAAGATTCTGGAGGTTATAAGAGTACAGGTAATGTCCATGAGCTGGAAGTCTCTAGGAGTCTAGGCCTTTCCCAAAATTCTTGCCCACAGAAGAGCCCAAACCTTGCCCAAGACTGTGGAGTCAACAGGAGCCCAGGTTTGATTCAAACCTCTGGTCTCCATAAGGGCTCAGGCCTTACCCAAGACTCAGGAGACTATAAGAATTCAGGCCTCCTCCAAGAATCTGGAGTCCACAGGGGCCTAGACCTTATTCAAGAGTCTGATCTCCATAAGAATCCAAACTTTGCATCAGCCACTCAAGTCGAAAGGAGATGTGGCCATACACAAGACGTTGGAATTTACAGGAGCCCAGAATATACCCAAGACCCAAACTTCCATAACTACCCAGGAATGAATCAAGATCCTGGCCCTCAGAAGGGCTCAGCCCTTACCAAAGACCATCGCCTCCCCGAGACTCAAGGCCCTATTGGGGAATCAGGCCACCACAAGGATTCATGCCTCATCCCGAATCCCAGCCACCACAGGAACCCAGGCCTTGCTCTAGGTACTGACTCAGTCCAAGTCTTAGGTCAACCTCAGAACCCAAAGTCAACATTGAGCCTGATGAAGTCATTTGTACCTGAGGAAGCCCCTCGGAAGGAGGATGTGGAACAGCACCTCCCCTGGACTTCTGTCCCCATTAGTCAGAACTCCAGCTCTACTAAGCCTCAGGTGATGATCTACAATGACCTGCAAACCTTCTCTGAGGTACCTGTGCTGATAGAGCTACAGCCGTCCTCCCGGCGAGCAGGTAGCCAAGACTGGGTATACCGTCCTGTGGATATAGTTTCCTCAGCCTGCCACAACTATCGCCAGATGTCAGTGCCTCCGAAAATCAGCTGGAAGCCCTACTGCCCTGGGTCAGGCACCCGGGTAGGGCATGTGGTCTTTGATGCCCGCCAGAGACAGTTCGGGGTGGGCAGGGACAAGTGTGAAGCTCTGTCTCCCAGGCGCATGCGCCAAGAGGCATCCAGCAACTTACCGGAGACCATCAAGGAGTGGGGGTATCAGTGTGTGATGCGGAACTTGGAAAAAGAGGGGACAAAGGTGCATCCGGAATAAAGAGTCAAGAGAAGTGTTCTGTGGTTGTTTTGAGGACCCCATGCACCCCAGCCCCGTTCCTAATGCTGGCCACCCACAGGGCCTGATGGGGACTCGTACTAGCCCTGCCCCTGCTGCTCTTGCATTGCTGCTTGGCAAAACCCATCATCCCCAAGGCCTACTGCTGTGTTGCCCAATATAGTAGCCACTAGCCAAATATGGTTGTTAACATGGAAATTAAATTAAATATAATGTAGGGGCACCAGGCTGGCTCAGTCAGTAGAACGGGTGACTCTTGATCTCAGAGTTGTGAGTTCAAGTCCCACACTGGGCATGGAGCCTACTTTAAAAAAGAAGAAAAAAAATTTTTTTAAGATTTTTTTATTCATGAGACACACATAGAGAGAGGCAGAGACACAGGCAGTGGGAGAACAGGCTCCCTGTGGGGAGTGTGATGCGGGACTTGGTACCAGGGCCCGGGATCACACCTCGAGCCAAAGGCAGATGCTCAACCACTGAGCCACCCAGTTGCCCCCTGAAAAAAGGAAATTTAAAATTCTGTTCCTCAGTCTCATTATCTACATGTGAAGTCTTCAATAGCCATGTGTGGCTACCATATTGGACGGCACACATTAAGAACACTTCCACCATCGCAGAAAATCCTATTGGACAGCAACGCTTTAGAGTTTAGAGAAACTTTCCTTTTCCTTGTCACTCAAACCCAGCACCTTCAAAACTCCCACAGAACCCAGGGTGTGTGTGCATGAGGGACCACCCTCTGGGGAGGAGGGAAGATGCAGGGATGCCCCAGACTGTGAGAATGCGCCCAACCTGCAGTTCTCCCCATCTGGTCTCTTGTGTCACAACCAGGTATATGGAAACCTGCCTCCTCAGTTCCGGGCTGTGTTTTGGGGCTGGAAGTTGCTGAGGGAAAATAGCTTTCTTCGACAGTGACTAGAAACCCCTGAGATCAGGGCTTCCCAAATTGAGCTCTGGATTTTGGGAGTCCCCTCCTTCGCAGTCCTTTGCCATGGACTTAGGTCTGTCTCACTTCGGAAGTAGGGAAGGGGTGTGGGAAGGGATTGTGAGACATCCTGGTCTAGCAGTGGATGGGTCTGATCTGTGAGCCTCCCTGGTTTCCTATAGTTCCATCTTCTCAGTCTGGCTCCTAGTCTCATCCCGAACTAAAGCTGTGTCCCAGACAGCAGTGATCACTGAAAGCAATGTCCTTCTCCTAATCATGTTCCTTTCACCTGGACCTGATTTTCAGTCCTGATAACTCTTCTGTGTCCATGCATGAGCTGGCAGATCCCAAAGTGTGTCCCTGCCAGCGCTCGTGTGTCTGACGTGGGCATCACCAAGATGTATGCCCCTTCCCTGAGGCAGAGGTTTATTCTTGGGTCACCACCTACTAGACGGTGCCTGACAAGGACTCCAAAGAGATGCCTCCCCGCCTAGCTGGGAGCCCCTTTCCAATGCCTCTCTGTCTCGGCTGTACCATGTGCAACCTTTGCAGGCTGCAGTGTCACCTCTAAAATGAAGTTAATGATGGCATGGCCGAACCCTCTCCTAGATCTAAATGACCTGGGCTCTTCTACTCACACGAGATGCGGAGGCCCCTAATCATGTCTCCCATTATTAGTTGCTATTCAGATCCATCTTGTTCCAACCCCACGGAATGTCTGCGCGGGGCTGACCTGGGCATGAAAGCCAGAGAACAGGCGATCTCCCTAGAAACTACAACTTCCATCAGGCACTACTTCAGCGGAACAGGCAAGGAGGCGGGGGCGTGGCCTGAAAGCCCCGGCAGCTCGGAAGACAAACTACAACCCCCAGGACAGCGCGAGATCTCAGTGGGGCGAAGAGGGCCCGGGCTCCGGCGGGAGGCGGGGCGGGTCCGGAACCACCCCCGGGAGCCAGAAAGGGGCGTGACCGCAACTTGGGGGCGTGGCCTTGGGGCTACAGGAAGAAGTTACCTGTTGAATCCTTCGGTCCGTTCCCTTCCCAGCCCTTGCAGCTATCCCGAAGAGGGCAGCCGCAGACCACAAGCCTCTTCCGAAGAGGTAAGGGAAGGGAGACGAGGGGCGGCGGCGGAGACTGGCTCTCACGTCCCGTAGGAAGGGCCCAACAGCTACACCTGCTGAGTCAGGTGAGCCGCTCCTTGGAGGCGGGGACCAGCATTTGAGTAAAAGGCGACGACGGAGGAAGCATTTATTTGTTCAAGACTCTATTCACAGCCCTTCAGCTGCAGACCCACTGACGAACTGTGCCTGGGGCGCACTCGCGGCCTCGGGAAGAGAGGAACGCCGGCTATCTTTTAGCAGCAGAGGAACGGCCGTCTAAACGTCTCTCCCCCCCACCCCGCCCCGTCCGTGGTTCCCCTAGCCCCCAAACGATTGAATCACATGGCTTCCGCGGTCTGGGGCAGTGCGCCCTGGTGGGGGCCGCCACCCCCAGCCCCAGCCCGGCCGCTCACGGACATAGACTTCTGCTCCGGGGCGCAGCTGCAGGAACTCACCCAGCTGATCCAGGAGCTGGGTGTGCAGGAGAGCTGGAGTGACGCGCCCAAGCCGGGGCCAGACCTCCTCCGGGCCAAGGACTTTGTCTTCTCTTTGCTCGGTGAGTAACTCTCCCTGCCTTCGGGAGCTCGCAGCTTTCAGCCCCTCCCCACCCCGCCCGGGCTTTGAGTCACGCCTTCCCGAACCCGTCTTATCCTGTAGGTCTCGTACACCGTCGGGACCCGCGCTTTCCTCCCCAAGCAGAGCTCTTGCTGCTTCGTGGTGGGATTCGCGAGGGCTCCCTGGATCTGGGACTTGCACCCCTAGGCCCCTACATCCGGGGGCCTCATTACGATGCCGGCTTTACACTACTAGTGCCCGTGTTTTCGCTGGACGGCACTGGGCAGGAGCTGCAACTGGACGCGGAGTCCTGTTTCGCGCGGCTACGCCTCCCAGAGCAGATACGGGGAACCTCAGTCCGCGAGGCTTGGCAGGACTGCCTGGGACCCCCAGCCCCAGGAGGACGTGATTCAGTCCACCGAACCCAAAGCGAAGAAAGTCCCAAGGACCGGCAAAGCCCGGTAGACCAGCCGCACGATGGCACTGAGCCTGAGCCAACCGTGTCTTTGGATCAATCATCTGGACCAGAGGGACAAGACGTAATCGATCTGGAGCTTTCCACCCCACTGAAAACCCTGAATGGTGACCTCAGGAAAGCAGCGGTCGTCAGCCCCATCCCCTGGCCCTCGGAGCGTTGGGAGGCGTGGCCCACACTCTGCCCCGCCCAGGTGGCTGCGTGGTTCTTCGCTTCACTGGCCGCGGTCGCAGAGTCCCTGTTCCCGGTCCCGGGGGCCCCACGTCTGGTCCACGCAGCGCGCCACGCGGGATTCACCACCGTCCTCCTGGCGACGCCGGGGCCCCCGCGCCACCTACTGCTCTTCGACCTAATTCCCGTAGTGTCCGTGGCCGGCTGGCCCGAGGGAGCCCGCAGCCACTCGTGGGCCGGGCCGCTGGCCTCCGAGTCGGCATCCTTCTACCTGGTGCCGGGCGGCCACACCGAGCCGCCGGGCGCCTGCGGCTGGCAGCTCTGCTTCGCCCGCCAGGAGCTGGCGCTCAAGGCGCGCATCCCCGCTCCGCTGCTGCAGGCGCACGCGGCGGCCCAGGCGCTGCTGCGCCCGCTGGTGGCCGGGACCCGGGCCGCGGCGCCCTACCTCCTGCGGACGCTGCTCTACTGGGCGTGCGAGCGGCTGCCCGCGCTCTATCTCGCGCGGCCCGAGAACGCGGGCGCCTGCTGCCTCGGGCTGCTGGATGAACTGGGCCGTGTGCTCGAGGCCGGGACACTGCCCCACTATTTTCTGAGCGGCCGAAAGCTCCGCGCGGGGGACGGCGCTGCCGCGCTGCTCGGGGCGTTGGCCCGGCTCCGCGTGGACCCTGCCCGGGCCCTGCGCGCCGCGGTGGAGGAGGCTAAGGCTGCACGCAAGGGGGGCGGCCTGGCCGGCGTGGGAGGCGGGGCCCATTAAAGACGCTGCTCCTACCCGCGTGGACAAGTGCTTCTGTTGGCCAGCGGGATGTGGTGGGGGCTGCTAGCCCCTCGCCGAGGTCACGCGCTGAGTGCCTTGGGCCCGAAGAGCACAGCCTGGAAGGCCTCCTCGGGGCTTCTCCCCATCCTCCTGCCCCGTTCCTGGCCTAGGTCGTCCCATTTCTGGCATCTCTACTCAGATCTGCTGCCAGCACACCTCCCAGCCCGGCGCATCCTCTGGCAACCATCTTCCCCAGTTTTTCTGGTCTTTTCTCTTAGGAGTCAATTGGGAAGGGGTGGGGGGGTGTATATTTGCTGACAAGACGCAAAAGGAAGGTGTGGAGACCCGGGACTGATCAATCTGGCTCACGCAAAATCGGAGAGATTGAGGGCCGGATTGCGCCCAGGGCTGGCTCTCACCACCACCCTCGCCTACTCCGTTATTACCCCGTTTCCCTCATTCGTTTCTGCCCTCCCAAGCCGGGCAGGAGGGACCCTCTCTCCATTCTCCCAGCGTCCGCCATTCCTTCTATCCGAAGCCCAACCTCCCCTCCCATCTAGGGCTCCGTTCAGTGGAGTCACCTCCTTGTCTCCTCCTCTGAACCCCCAAGACGGGCGGCCTTGCCTCGGCTCCGCCCGCCTCCGAGACCGTCCCCACTCTCGGCCTCCGAGGAACCCTGGGGTTCCGCCCGCCCGGCTGCGCTCCCCTTTTCCCGGCGTCTCCGCCCCCTGCCCCGCCCCCAGGCCGGCTCTCGGAGGAGGGAGAGCTGCTGTCGCCGCCGCCGCCTCAGCTTCTCGCTGCCGCTGCCGCTGCCGCTGCCGCCGCTTGGTCCAGCCGCCCGGCCCAGTGCTCTGACTTCGCCGGACCCGGGCGCTCTGCGGAGACATCCTTCCTCCTTCCTGGGGGTCCGGGGCGCCTAGCCCGGCGTTGGGGGAAGCTCGGCTGGCGAGGGACAGGGAGGGAGGAGCCTGGAACAGAAGCCAGCGCCACCCGTCGCCGGATCAACGAGACAGGACAGGTCGAGGGGCGTCGGGGAAGGAAGAGGGGGTGCTCTAGGCTGTCCCGGGGAAGATGAGAAGCCCTGTCGCAGAAAGCTCTGATGCACTCTGACTCGTAGGGGGCCTGTTCACGTTCGGGAACTGGTAATAACGTGGGTGCACTCCTCTGGGAGGGGGCGTGGGATCTAAACAGCACCAGCTGTCCCCGAGGAAATTAAGGGGCAATCAGAAAAAAAACAAAACAAAAACAAAAAAAAAACGGATGCTCCCTATTTCGAGGTGACAGAGGCCCTCCAGACAACCACTTGGTGTATCCACTGGGAAGGGTGGATTTGGAGGTGATTTCAAAAGGAGTGGAGGGTAACAAGGTGAGGAAAGGGGATCAGCAGCTGTACCATGTGCCACTAGAAATGGGGGTGACTCGGTGAAAACAAGGTATTGTCCAGAGACAGGGCCCAGGAACCCCTAGTCGCTGAACGGGGACAGCCTGGGTTTTCCCAGACATAGTTTTGGGGGACTTAACTGGAAAAAAAGTGGAGAATCCTTTCCATTTAGAGGGTGGCAAAGGCACGAAGGTTGGGTCCCTCCCTCACACTGACAGTGCCCCAGTAGGGATGGGGTTGAGCTAATATATTCAAAGCTAAGGACTTGAACCCTTTAGATTATAGAAGTGGATTTTGGCAGTGCAGGTCCCCAAAATAGGGTGGAAAGATGGCTGGGGGTAGTGGAACCACATCTTGGGAATTTTGAGGGTCTTCACGTTGGCCTAAGGGATCTGGGGACGGGTAAGGAAAGAACAGGAGAGGGAGTAGTTTTCGGTAGGGGCCAAAAGTCGAGGGTGGGGTCGACAGAGATTTACAGGCTGCTGGGTAGAGTGGAGCTAGAACGGGGCCCAAGGGTGGGAGCCAGCAGCTGGAGGGTGGGGAGGCCTGGGGCTTATCCTCGGGTCCTGTGGGTGAGGCGGTGAGTTGGGACCTCAGCGTCAAGAGCATGCCCTGGTGAGCGGGCTTCTCTTTGAGGAGCCCAGCGCGCTCCGGGCGCCTGCCAGTTTGGGGGTTTCTCCTCCCGGGGCGCCATGGCGGCTCTGGCCAGTAGCCTGATCCGGCAGAAGCGGGAGGTCCGCGAGCCGGGGGGCAGCCGGCCGGTGTCGGCGCAGCGGCGCGTGTGTCCCCGCGGCACCAAGTCCCTTTGCCAGAAGCAGCTCCTCATCCTGCTGTCCAAGGTGCGACTGTGCGGGGGGCGGCCCGCGCGGCCGGACCGCGGCCCTGGTGAGTGTCTGGAGCGGGGTCCCCGGGCCTGGGGTCTCTCCGCCTGGGAGGTTGAGGCCAGGGACTCCGAAGGATGGGGCCCGACTGAGGGGGTGGTCCCCGAAAGTCAAGGAGGGTGGGCCGGGACCACACAGTATCTG
The DNA here is from genome assembly GCF_053574225.1 of Canis aureus. NCBI lineage: Eukaryota > Metazoa > Chordata > Mammalia > Carnivora > Canidae > Canis > Canis aureus. The sequence goes on along the minus strand of NC_135613.1, from coordinate 56,763,610 downwards.
CCACACCGTGCCTCAGTTTCCCTTCTCTTTTGCCCATAACCCCGAGTCTCCTTGCTGTCGAAGACAAGGGGAAAGCTTTGAGGGGCTAGGTCCGGGCCCCCGAGCCTCGCGGCCCCGGCTCGCCCCCCCCATCCAACGCAGGAGTCCCCACCCCCACCGTCCGCTGCCTACGTGCCGGCTCTCGCGATTCTTTCAAAGCCGAGCGGAGGGGCCTGGGGGTTCCGGACGCCTGGGTCACCCCGAGGGTTTTGCAGCTCCGGCAGCCCCGCCCCCGCCCCGGTTCTCCCGCTCCTCCACGCCTTGGCTCCGTTCCTGCTGGCCGTGCCCGCCTGGCTGGGCGCCAATCTCCCCAGCTCTCCCCCGGGTGTCCTTGCAGCCACCTCGCCAGCCCGCCCCTCCGAGCGCCCTCCTCGGTGACCTGCGCTCTAAGAGGGGAGCCGGCCATACCCCCAGAACCCACCCTCTCCCGGCGACTCCGAAACCCGCTCGCACACGCTCGGGGGACCCTCCGCCGCGAGGAACTCAGACCCAGCACGGGCCGAGAGACCCGCTCGGAGACTGGGGGGTCGTACCACCTGCGAGGGGGTACGAGGAAGTCGGCCGGGAGCCAGCGGCAGGGGAGGAGAGTTGTGAGGGTTGGCGCGTGGTCCCCGTCCAGGCACGGGCGGCGGGAGTCCCTCTGGCCCGGCTCCCGCCCGCGGCCGGCTCCCCGAGGGGTAGCCCCCTCGTGCCCTCCTCCCCCCGCCGCAGGCCCTCCGAGGTGGTACGGTCCGCAGCCCACCTTCGGAGCGGGCCCCGGCCCCCACGTGACTCCGCCCGCCTCACTAGCTCCCCGGCCCCATTCCCCCTCAGTGCAGCGGAGCGTCCCCCACCTCCGGCGGGTTACCTGGCTGCAGGGGAGGGGCCGAGCCTCGCGGAGGGCCGGGCCCCCGCGAGCCCGCAGACTGACAGACAGACAGATGGGTCAGTGTCAGACAGGCCGGCACTGGGCCAAGGCAAGGCCCGCGCCGAGCGAGCGGCAGCCGCAGCAGCAGGTGCTGAGTCAGCGTCGGGCCCGCTCCCATCCCCACTTCTGAGGGGGCGCCCCCCGCCCCTCCGCCCCTCCGCCCCAGTCACTAGCCCCCTGTCCCTTCTGCGGTCCTGCCCACTTCCCTCCATCCTCTGCTTCCCGGTGGCTCTCTCCCCTTCCTCTCCCCTCCTTTCCCCTCCCCCACTTCTGGTGGAGCTGTGGAGTAGGAATTAAGCCATTTAAATAAATTTCAATAAATTAAACTGAAAGCTGAGGGTTAGAGGAAGCGGCAAGGACCCACACCCGGGCTTCCTCCGGAGGCAGAGAGAGGTGGAGGAGAGCCTGCTTAGAGAGTCAGAGAGCTGGGGGCCTGGGACCCTTGGCTTCCCCTCCCATTCTTCCTTCTTTCCTTCCTCTGATCCCGCCAAGTGTAGGAATGTTTCTGGGGAACAGAGATGTCATATTCAAAGATGAATCTCTCTCTCTCTCTCTCTCTCCAGAGCCTCAGCTCAAAGGCATTGTCACCAAACTGTTCTGCCGCCAGGGCTTCTACCTCCAGGCAAATCCTGACGGAAGCATCCAGGGCACCCCAGAGGACACCAGCTCCTTTAGTGAGAGGGGAACCCTGCTGCTGGGTGGGAAGGGACACAGAGTGGGGCTAGGAAGGGGCCGTCCTGTTCCCTCTTCAGGTGCTGTTTTCTCTGGCTCTTTGCCCCCTAAGGGAAGCCTTAGAACTGGGCTGTGGGGAGCCAGGCTGGGGGTCTGAGGCCCCAGGGCTTGACGCCGCCTCTCTCCACCCCCAGCCCACTTCAACTTGATCCCCGTGGGGCTCCGTGTGGTCACCATCCAGAGTGCCAAGCTGGGTCACTACATGGCCATGAATGCAGAGGGGCTGCTCTATAGCTCGGTGAGACGATGAAGCTGAGTGGCCTGGGGTTTGCTCCACCACCACCACCCTGATCTGGTTTCTAACCCTCCATGGGGTAGGGGGGGGTGACCACACTCTCCCCCATGCTCCCTTTCTCCTAGTTTCTGCATGGCGTAAGAAGTGGGCCCTCCCAGCCCAAAATGTATGGATTCTGTCCTGGCTCATTCTTCCCAGGGCTCCCTTCTGTCCAGTGATGTGTCTTTTTGTCTCTCTGTGTGTGCCTCTCTGGGTCTTTGTCTCCCCAGCCACATTTCACAGCTGAGTGTCGCTTTAAGGAATGCGTCTTTGAGAATTACTATGTCCTGTACGCCTCTGCTCTCTATCGCCAGCGCCGCTCTGGCCGGGCCTGGTACCTGGGCCTGGACAAGGAGGGCCGAGTCATGAAGGGAAATCGAGTCAAGAAGACCAAGGCCGCCGCCCACTTCGTGCCCAAGCTCCTGGAGGGTGAGTATGGACTCCAGAGAAGGTGGGCCACATGGGAGGGTGCTGACCTAGATGTGGTCATTGAGCAGACACACAAGTCAGAGGCCACAGGCGTTAACAGAGGACACCTGTTGATCCTTTCCTGGTTCACAAGCGTGAAGCTTGTGTGTATGTTCACGCTGCTGTATATGTTCATACCTTGTCACAACCTCGGTATATTGCTTGCCTTATGGTGGGGGGGGGGGAATACCTGTTATGACAAGTCAAGCTAAGAAGACTTTGGCCTTTGAGGGTTTGGGGAGCCCTCCTCCTGTGGGTTGAGGTTCGCAGAGGATGGGGGGAGGAGAAGGGCTCCCTTTCTGAGCCTCTGATTCCTTCTCGATCTCTCTGTGCCTAATTCTCCTTCCTGCTCCTCTCTCTTCCCTTTACAGTGGCCATGTACCGGGAGCCTTCTCTCCACAGTGTCCCTGAGACCTCACCTCCCAGTCCCCCTGCCCCCTAAAATGTAGTCTGTGGACTGGAGGCTCCCTGCACTTGCACTGAGCTAGCCACCACCACAGCCTGTCTCCCAGCCCTGCTCCCAGCCCTGCCACCACCACCCATGCCCTGAGCAGCCAGGTCCCAGCAGATGTTCTATCCTGCAGGAGCCAAGGGGCTGGCTGTGACTCCTCGCCTCTTCCAGGCTTCAGCTCCTGGGATTTCAGAGAGGGGGATGTCTGAAAATGGTCCTGGCCAATCACTTCTTTCCTTCCACACTCACAGCCCCACCCCCAAAAGCCTTTTCCAGAGAAGGCGCTGGGGGGTTCCCAAACTGACAGAAAGAACCAGGACACAAACACTCCCCACCCTGGGCTCAGCGCATCCCGGGAGCACTATGCCCTTTTCATTGCCACTGAGCCATAGATTTATAGCCCTACAGGAGCTCAGGATTAATTTCCTTTTTGCCCCACTCCACCTTCTGCCTTGTTCTGGAGAGATTCTGGAACACCAGGCATCCTAGCCAGGGCCCTTTTTGCACTAAGGCTCTGTGCTGGCATGCTGGCATGCTGCCAGGCTCTGCTCTGGATCCATCAGGCTTCTGTCCTTGACCCAGCTGGACCCCCGGTTTCCAAGTAGAGAGAGGCTGGATTTGAGCCCTGTCCAGCTGCTGGCCTTGGCCTGAACTAGGACCAGTCTCAGATCACCACAGTTTTAACTTTCTTATCCCAAAGACCCCCAATTCTAGAGCACAGTGTTCTAGACACATACAGAGCCATACTTCCTTCTGAATCAGCTCTAGGACATAGACCACGACTCTCAGCCCTTCTCTCCAGGATGGAACCTGGGCTTCTATAGCCATATCAATGCCCATATAGAGGGGATCCCTGGGTGGCTCAGCGGTTTCACGCCTGCCTTTGGCCCAGGGCGCGATCCTGGAGTCCTGGGATCGAGTCCCGCGTCGGGCTCCTGGCATGGAGCCTGCTTCTCCCTCTGCCCCTCTCTCTCTCTCTCTATGTCTATCATAAATAAATAAAAATAAATCTTTAAAAAAATGCCCATATAGAGTGAGCTCCAGACCCACCCTCCTACCTTCTCTAGTAATACCTGTGAAAGATGAGCTCTGGAAAGAACCTAGTTCTGATTCATGGGGAGCTTTGTTGATGAATCAAGAAACACCTCTTGTTTTTCCTAGATTTTCTAAAAACTCGAGTCTTCCTATAGAATGCTAACCTTATTTTTACACGTAATTTCTAGCTCCTCCAGCTCAGCTGGGGTCCTGCCAGGGAAACGGAGTCTGAAGGAGGGCAGAGGAGTCCGGGAAGAAATCCTTGGCTCATAGTAGAGAAGCTGGGATGGCCAAGGGGCCCAAACCACGGCATGTTTTGGCTGTGCCTAGGTTGTAGGGACATGGACACTTAGCTACCTCCACAGGAATACCTTCTGGGTCCCTTCTAAAGCTGAGGTCTTTAAGGTAATGGATCTCAAATGAAAAGAACAAACAGGGCACAGCCTTGACACACACACACACACACACACACACACCCCGTGCAGAGACCCCAGTTCAGCAATAAGTTTAACCCGTCTCCTGTAGAAGTCAGGCCAAGGAGGGTGAGGAGCCCCCTCTTGGGCTCCAGACCTCATATATCCCCAGAGCTTCTAACTGAATAGAATTTGCTTTACCTTACAGCTATAACCTGAGCTAAGTTTTAGGTACCCAAAAGGGGCCTGACTAGATTTTTCTGAACAGCATGGAGAGCTAGGGGCAGGCCTGAAAAAGATCAGGAACCCACCAGTCAACTAGGAGGGAGACTGAGTGGCTTCGAGACCTGGGCAGGGTAGACAGGAGACCATAAAGGGAAGGGCTCAGGCTCCGAGGCAAGTCACTTTTCCTCAGGCTCTTTCTATTTCTGGCTTGTTGCAAGAGGGGTGCCTACTCCCCTCACCCACACAGACCCCTTAGGCCCCACCCCCTCTCCTGGCTTCGCTCCCAGGGGACGATGGGGTCTCCACTCCATGCTCTCTCCATTAAAGAGGATTTATACAACTCAAATGTTGTCTGTCATCTATGGGTGGCGGGCATTGGCAGTTGCTTAGGGCGGGACCAAGTCCTAGGGGTGGGGCGGGGAGGATGGGCTGGCGGCTGCCCCCCAACAACAGGTGCACATTCCTGGGCGCCTCGTCACTTCCCCCCCCCCGCCCCCGCGTTGGTGAATCGAGCGAACTCACTGAGCAACCAACCGGCCGAGCTATGACTGCAGGGGCGCTGCTGCTGCTGCTGGGGGCGTTGGGGGTGCCACTCGCCCCGGGTACGTCTGAGCCTCTCGGGGCGGGCGGCGGGGGGGCAGTGACGGGCAGGGGTCGTGGCCGGTTACGGTGGCTTTACTGGTTGCTCTTCTCCAGGCGCCCGCGGCACGGAGGTGGAGGGCCGGCTCCGCGAGAAGCTTTTCTTGGGCTACGACAGCTCGGTGCGGCCGGCGCGGGAGGTGGGGGATAGCGTGGGGGTCAGTGTCGGCCTCAGCCTGGCGCAACTCATCAGCCTGGTGAGGGCGCGCGCGGGGGTTGAGCTCGGGCCCTAGGACCGGCGGGGGGCGTGGCGGGGGCGTGGCTGGGCCTGGGGCGGAGCCAGGCCGGGAGATGGACGGGCAGTTGGCAGACCCCATTGGGTGGACGTCGGACCAATGGACGAGCCGTGGGCGTGGCTTCTGGACCGGCTGCGGGTGGAACCGGGGCTGCCGCCCTGGACTGGCTGGGGGGCGGGTCCCGGGTCGGGGTCGCAGGCTGGGGCGGAGCTTGCGGCCGCACCGGGTCGGGAAATAACGGCGGGCGGAGATGCAGGGTTGGGTGATTTACGGGCTGTGGGTGGGGCCCGGGGGGCGGCCTGGTAGTTGGATTGGCTGGCGGTGTAGACCGCCGGAAGTTTCTGAGATAGAGGTGGGGCTTACACCATGCAGCATCCAGGAGGCGGGGCTTGTAGCCAAGAAAGGGGGACTCAGAAAAAGAGGGATTTCCAGTGAGAGCTTGACCCGCGGAGCCCCTTCATTTCTTTCTAGTCACATCCCCTCTACTCTTTTTAAACTTTTCCCTTCTAGAACGAGAAGGATGAGGAGATGAGCACAAAGGTGTACTTAGACCTGGTATGCAGACCCCCGCGGGGTGGGAAAGGGCGTCCCGCTGCCTTTACAATTTCCTCCAATGTCCGCCTCAGTAAGAGTATTTTCTTGCACCAGGACCTCGGAAAATATAAGAGAGACAGAAACTTCAGGAAACAATACCTATCTTTACTATGAGAGTTGCATCCCATGCTTTTCTTATTCTACTTTAACACTTTTGGGGGGCCACTAATTTGATTCCCTACCCACTAAAGGGTCACGAACTGCAGTTTGAAAAACACCGTTTTCGTGGCTAACTAGTGCACCCTCCTCGTTTTTAGACCCAAAATTTGGGGCCCAGCTCGAGGGAAGGGGAAATTAGCTGATGGGATCCCAACGAGTAAACGTGCAGCCGTAATCAGAACTCCGACTTCCAGAACCACAGCCCAAGCCTGCCGGCTCCCCTCTTTTGTACTCCCTCCCCAGCTCCCTCTGGACATCCCACGTCCCCTTCCAGGCTCAATCCTGGACAGCCCCTCAGCCTCTGCTTCCACAGGAGTGGACTGACTACAGGCTGAGCTGGGACCCTGCAGAGTACGAGGGTATCGATTCACTCCGCATAACGGCTGGATCCGTGTGGCTTCCAGACGTGGTGCTCCTGAACAAGTAGGGTCCTCCGCGAGACTGGGGGAGTGGGCGGGGTCTCCAGGGGGAGGGTCCGGGTCCAGGCCGAGCCCATTCCTCACCCGCAGCAACGACGGCAATTTCGACGTTGCTCTGGACTTGAACGTCGTGGTGTCCTCAGACGGCTCCGTGCGCTGGCAGCCTCCAGGCCTCTACCGTAGCAGCTGCAGCATCCAGGTGCCCCGGGGGCTCCCCCTGGGAACCCTGCCTCTCCTGAAACACTGACTCCGCAGTAACCCCATAAGCCTCCCATCGCTCCCGCCCTCCTGATTTTGCATGATTTCATCTTCTCTGTCCACTGTCACTGACATGCAGTGTTTCTCAGCGACCCCGTTTCCATTGCCCGTGGGCTCCCCTAATAACCTTCCAATTCCTCTGACCCTACTTCTCTGTTACCTGCCTACTGACCTCCCAAAGCCCCCAGCCGTGAACAGCTCTCTGGCAGCTCTGGTGACTCCCCCCTCCATCCAGGTCACCTACTTCCCCTTCGACTGGCAGAACTGCACCATGGTGTTCAGCTCCTACAGCTATGACAGCTCAGAGGTCAGCCTGCACACGGGCTTGGGTCCTGACAGGCAGGAGCTGCAGGAAGTGCACATTCATGAAGGGACCTTCATTGGTGAGTGGCTGTGGCTCCCACGTCCATGGGCTTTATGATGTCAGTTTCTAACAGGCTGACAAATATCCTCCTTCAGCAATGCCCAGGACAACCCTGTGGGGTGGGCAAGATGAGTGAGAATCTACATTTTGCAGATATGGAAATGGAGATGTGGGGTGCTTGGGTGGCTCAGCGGTTGGGCGGCTGCCTTCAGTTCAGGGCGTGACCCCGGGGTCTCAGGATCGAGTCCCTCATTGGGTTCCCCTCAGGGAGCCTGCTTCTCCCTCTGCCTGTGTCTCTGCTTCTCTGTGTGTGTCTCTTGTGAATAAATCAATAACATCTTAAAAAGGGAAAAAGAAATGGAGACTCGTTCAAGTTCACCAGAGATGGGCTACCCAGCCCAGTGTCCACAGGCTAATGCCTCATCACATCAGCCCCTCGGGTCAAGGATGTGCCAGAACAAAGCCAGATCTGGCAGCAGTAAGGACAGGTTTCACATGTGCGTCCCTGACTTCCCTCCTCCCCTCTGCTTCCTCTCAGAGAATGGCCAGTGGGAAATTATCCACAAGCCTTCCCGGCTAGTGCAGCCTCCGGTGGATCCTAGGCGGGGCGGGGAAGGACAGCGGCAAGAAGTCACCTTCTACCTCATCATCCGCAGGAAGCCTCTCTTCTACCTGGTCAACGTCATTGCCCCTTGCATCCTCATCACCCTCCTGGCCATCTTCGTCTTCTACCTGCCACCAGATGCAGGTAAGGGAGGGAGAGGCCCCCAGCCCTGCCTTTTCACCACTTGTACAGCTTCTTCCTCTCCACCCTGAATCCAGGCAAGGGTTTTGGCCAACGCCATCAAGGGTGGTTTGAAGGTCATCCTGCCCAGGTTTTCCCTTCTATCAGGGTCTCCTCCTAGGATCCAGGTTTCCCCTCCCACCTCAGGCTGGGCCTCCCCTCTACTGCCCTCTTCTCTCCATCCCGGGAGCTCCTGAACTCTTCCCTTCAGAATCCTAAGATCTCATCCTTGGGACCAACAAACTCCTGGAGTTAGAACAACCCTCCTTTTCCCCATTCCTGGTAGCCTCCCCACCCGCCTCCCCCATTTTTTCAGCCACCTGCTAGTCCCTTGGCCTCTTATCTTCCTTGGAAATAATAGCAACATTTTTCCAGGAGGCAGCATAATGTAGTCACAGAGTAACCTTGGGCAAATTCCTTCGTATGAGTCCCTACTTAATAGGATTATTTTGAGGATTAATTGAGTTTCTTAGAACTACACCTGGTACCAAGTAAGTTCTATATAAGTGTTGGTATTAGTTTTATTATGTGTGAGCACTTGCGGTAAGTAGTACAATTAGCATGTTACATGCATTAACTCCTTTATTTCCTTTTTTAAGATTTATTTATTTATTTTAGAGCTGAGGGGAGGGAAGGGCAGAGGGAGAGAGAGACTCTCAAGCAGACTCTGTGTTGAGCACAGAGCCAGAAGCAGGGCTTGATCTCATGACCCAGAGACTGCGACCCCGGCCAAAACCAAGAGTCAGACCCTCAACTGACTGCACCACCCAGGCGCCCCTATGTTAACTCAATTGTGATCTTTACAATAACTCTGTGAGGTGAGTACTGAATTGTCTTCCCACTTTAGAGAGGAGGACAAAGAGGCTGAAAGAGTTTAAGTCATTTGCCCCGTGTTAGTTAGAGACAGGTAGTGTCGCCTTTCCAACCCTGGTTGGTGCCAGTCTGATTCAGAGACTGAAATCCTTAACTCTGGTATTTAAAGCTTGCTTTCCTCCTCTCTGGCACCAAGTTCTCTGTCTAGGGAAGGAAAGTGATCCAGCTCTAGAACACACTTCCAAATGTAACTTCTCCTTCCTCCCAGAGCTGGGCAAATCTTGGAACCCAATATTATAGGACTTAAGTAGAGCAGAGCATAAAAGTTTTTGTTTTTTTTTTATTTCAATACCTTCCTTGAAGTTTGTGGTGCCTGTTGTATGCCACAGGAATAATCAGCCACCTGGCATATCCATATATACCTTGTTTCATTTTTAGATCCTTCAGATTGCTATTTGGTTCCTAAAAAAAGCTTCAAGGTTGGTCTATTCATTCATGCAATGATGTTTGTTTAGCATCTGTAATGGGCTAGGCCCTGGGATACATCAGTGAGTCAAAGAGACAAAAATCCTGGCCTTGTAGAGTTTATATTCCAGCGGGGAGACAGTCAATAAACAAATATATCTAGTTGATAGTATGTTAGAAGAGGACAAGTCCTAAGGAGGAAAATAAAGCAAGAAAAGTGGTTATAGAGAATTAGAATGGGGGTAAGGGTTACAATTTAAAATAGAAGTCAGGGGGTGCCTGGGTGGCTGAGTTGGTTTAGCGTCCAACTTTTTTGTTTTAGCGTCCAACTCTTGATTTCAGTTCAGTCGTGATCTCAGGGTTGTGCGATCCATGACCAGCGGGGAGCCTGCTTAAGATTCTCTCTCTTTCCCTCTACCACTGCCCCTTCCCTCTCATTAATTAATTAATTAATTAATTAATTAATTAAAATAGAATAGTCAGGGGCATCTGGCTGGTTCAGTCCATAGAGCATGTGACTCTCGTTCTAGGGGTTGTAAGTTGAACTCCCATGTTAAGTGTAGAGATTACATAAAAATAAAATCTTAAAAAAAAGTGGTCAGTGAATGCCTCAATAAAAAGGAAATATTTGGGATCCCTGGGTGGCGCAGCGGTTTGGTGCCTGCCTTTGGCCCAGGGCGCGATCCTGGAGACCGAGGATCGAATCCCATGTCGGGCTCCCGGTGCGTGGAGCCTGCTTCTCTCTGCCTCTCTCTCTCTCTCTCTCTCTCTCTCTCTCTGTCTCTCTGCGACCATCATAAATAAATAAAAAAAATTATTAAAAAAAAAAAAAGGAAATATTTGATCAATATTTGAACAAAGAGGACACCTGGGTGGCTCAGTCTGTTGAGCATCTGCTTTTGGCTCTGGTCGTGATCTCAGGGTCCTGGGTTTGGGGGAGCCTGCTTCTCTCTCTCCCTCTGCTCCTCCCCCCTACTCATGCTTTCTCTCTCTCTCTCAAATAAATAAACAAACAAACAAATAACAAAATATTTAAAATATATATCATATATTTGAATAAAGAATTGAAGGGAGCATTGGCAGTTGCTTGGGACGGGACCAAGTGAACGACCCTGGCAGGCAGAAATCTGGGGGAATAATGTACCAGCTGGAGTTAACAGTGCATGCACTCACTGAGGGGGACCTTCACTGACCCTCAAGGGGGAGTGAGCCTCACATACTCAGGAAATAGCCAGGATAACTGAGTGATATAAGCAAGAGGAAAACAGTAGGAGATCAAGTCAGACAGATAATGGGGAAAGCCTTGTCAACCACACTGAGGACTTTGGCTTTTATGCTAAAGAACGTGAGAGGCCACTCCAAGGTTTTGAGAAGAGAAGTGATATGATCTAATTTACATTTTAGCAGGATCTATCTGGCTGCTCTGTTGAGAACAGTCAGCAGGAGGAAATATTATTAAGGCCTCCACTTTGCTTCATCCTAACTCAGATCTGAGGTGATGGCTGTTTGTATGAATATATTTTGAAGATAGAGCCAGTAGGGTTTGCTATGGATTGGATATGGGATGAGAGAGACAGAGAGAGGAGTGGAGAATGACTAACAGGATTTTGGCCTGAGTCCCAGGAAAGATGGATTTCTCATTCATGAAATGGGGGAGACAGTGGGAAGGGTTGGTGATCAGGGGATTAGGTTTGGGATGTGTTAATTTGAGATGTCTACTGGCTGTCCAAGCGGAGAGTTTAGATCAGCAGGTGGCTATAAATCTGGAGTTTAGGAGAACAAATCTGGGCTGGAGGTTTAATTGTAGGAATCATCTGCATGCAGTTGGCCCTTCCAGAAGCCTGTCCTTGAGTGGGCTGGAAACACGGTCACTGATTGTGCCACGAAAATTGCCTTCTGGCAAAGTCTAATGTTTCCGCCTTCTTCTCTGCCCTGCAAGGAGAAAAGATGGGGCTCTCCATCTTTGCCCTGCTCACCCTCACTGTGTTCCTGTTGCTGCTGGCAGACAAAGTTCCTGAGACCTCCCTGTCTGTCCCCATCATTATCAAGTACCTCATGTTTACCATGATCCTCGTCACTTTCTCCGTCATCCTGAGCGTTGTGGTCCTCAACCTGCACCATCGCTCACCCCACACCCACCAAATGCCCACTTGGGTCCGCCAGGTAAGATGTCCTCCTCCAATCCATGTTAATCCTCCGTCCTAGCATTTGTCTTTTTGCGCAGGTGTGGCTCCTGCAACCTGCCTACCAACTTCATAGACCTGAGGGAGAACTACAACTCCTGGTAGAGTGTTCAAGTGTTAAGGCCTGTTGGGTGTTGAAACGTTGCACAGTTAATTTTACCCCCCTGACATTTGTCATGCCACAGATCCCATATTTTCTTCGTCCATACTGCCCATTCTGGGCTGCAGGGAAACATTCTCAGGGTCAGGTTCTTTTTTTTTTTTTTTTTTTTTTTTCAGGGTCAGGTTCTATCAGGGTGGAAGCCTTCGGGACTTCCCCCCCCCCCCCCCCCCCCCCCCCCCCCCCGGCCAGGACGCCTCCCAGGCCACTCAGGAGCTCTTGATGTGTGGTTGCACTTCCTTGTCTGGGTAGCTGGGAGGGACGCGCGCACGCAGGCGCGGGGATAGGACCGGTAGGCTGCTTCCCTTCCCGTCGGAAAGCATGAGAGCCCCCCGCCAACACGCCTTTCTACTCAGCAGATCTTCATCCACAAACTCCCTCTATACCTGGGTCTGAAGAGGCCCAAACCTGAGAGAGACCTGATGCCGGAGCCACCTCCCGTAGCCCTCAGGGATTCTCCAGGAAGTGGCTGGGGTCGGGGAACAGATGAATATTTCATCCGGAAGCCACTGAACGATTTTCTCTTCCCCAAACCCAACAGGTAGTACCCACTCCTCCCAGTCGCCTACGAGGAAAGGAGAGAGGGAACTACAGTTCCCAGAAGCCTGTGCAGAGGCAGGCGGCTTAGGGTCCCGGAAGATGCCCTTGAGCATCACGGGAATCGTAGTATCCCTTCCGCCGCCAACTTTGCTGAAAGGCGGACAGTGGAACGTGTTGAGATGGGAGGAATCGCGGAAGGCAGGAGAGATCGCCGCCGGCGGGGAGAGCCTAAAGGGCCTTCTTACGTTCTGAAAACTAATGAGTGTCGGAGGAGGGAGTCGGAACGGAGCCCAGAGCGTGGCCAAACTGTCCCGCCTCTTCCAGATTCCAGCCTGAATTGTCTGCCCCGGACCTGCGGCGACTTGTCGATGGTCCAAACCCGGCTGTGGGCCTGCCTCCCGAGCTACGGGAGGTCGTTTCCTCGATTAGCTACATCGCTCGGCAGCTGCAGGAACAGGAGGACCACGACGCGGTAAGTCCCATGAGGGCTGAGCGGGGCGGGCCCGGCGGGCCCGTGGCCCCGCCCCCATCGCCCAATCTTGCTTCTGATTGGAAGCTTGCCTCTTTGGTCCCGCCCCTGTCTTCCTACTGGTTCCTCACTCCGTCCAGCGGCCGCAGTTTCGTTTTCCTCGACCCAGCGGCCCGCCCCTGCGTCCGATCCGTAGGAGGACGAGGGCAAGGGTACAGGGCAGGCCTTCCCCTGGGGGTCTGGAGCTCAAAAAGAGTTTACGCTGCCTACCCCCAGCTGAAAGAAGACTGGCAATTTGTGGCCATGGTAGTGGATCGCCTTTTCCTGTGGACCTTCATCATCTTCACTAGCGTTGGGACCCTCGTCATCTTCCTGGACGCCTCCTATCACTTGCCCCCTGCGGACCCTTTTCCTTGAGGACAGAGGGCCAAGAGCCAGGACCTCGCAGCTCCACTTGGAATCCAGTCCTCTCACACCATTGCCTTGGTGGGGAGAGCGCCCAAGTGGGACGGGGCGGGCGGAAGCCGTGGCCCCTCCAGAAATGCACTGTTTTCTGGTTTCTTGTAGAAGTTCCTTTGGAGAGTAACACTAGGTTGCCGGTAGAATGGAACAAAGATCAAGAAGTAGACTGTACGCCCTACCTATGAGGGCAGGAACTGTGTTTTGTTCACTGTAATATCCCCAGCGCCTAGCACGGGTCCTGACCCATAGGATAGCAGGTGCTTAACATTTGTTGAGTGATTAGGGAATTTTTTCTTTTCTTTCTTTCTGGGAAGGAAATGCACCAATGAATAGTGCCTGTGTTTGCATGTTGGGACTAGAGGTCATTCTCTTTGTTTTTACCTTCTTGTAACATATTGTTTTCGGATAAGTGTATCCATAGGATTTTTTTGAAAAGTTATTTCTAAAAGGATGCATTTGTAATGAGAGCTCACTTTAAAAAAAAAAAAAAAAAAACAACCTTCAAATTCCAGCTTTGGTGCTCAAACTTTGTATAAGGTACTGAACCACTCTCGGCCTAAGATTCCACCATTGTAAAATGAGGCTAATAATAGTATCTGCCCCCTAGTCTGAGGGTCATATGAGAAGATGGGAACAAAAGCAGTACAGGGTATACATCAGAGGTTGTAAGCTGGTGTGCGTGTTTGGCCTGTGTTGTTGGCCTGCACAATTTTTAGTGTGTTAGCCACTTTAAAAATTTGGATATTGAGCAGAGAAATTTGGATTTCTGGCTTCTCTGGGGAAAAGAAAAAATTTTTTAAACTACGTAACACCGGGCCTGATTCCCCTGATGAGTGGCGGCCCACGCTGTCAAGGTATTTGTACCAGAATTTCTCCAAGCCCCCACCCACCTGACCAGCTTTTCTCATTTTACTTGTCTGCCCCTCCATAACATTATACAGAATCAAGGGGAGGGGAGAGGGGGATGAGAAGTTGAAGACAATGAGAGGCTAGGAGTGGAGAAAGACAGGTGATTGTGTCTCATGACCGTGGCTCATTTTGCACCTGTTTCTTTTCAATTTGGAGAGGGGGCTGCACCAGGTCTAAGGCGCAGGGGGACATGAGGCTCTTGGGCCCAGCAGGGTGTGTGAACTGGACTGAGTTAATGTTTCAGCCTGGAGGTCAGACCAAAGTCAGCTTGAGCTCTGGTGGCTGCAGCCATTACCATGAAGTACGCAGGGTTGCCAAGCCCTCACACCTCCTCAGCTGCTGGAAGCTGTGCCCTCGGAGGGATCATACAGCCACAGCCCCCAGGATCCCTGGGGGACAAGGGAAGGGTGTCCCTGTCCAGCCGACCCACCAGCCACGCAAAGAAGTGCACTTGGCATCCCACTGCAGAGCACAGTTTGTTTGTCTTGTTGGTTTATTGGCCTAGAGAGTTGGACACACACACAAATGCGGAGATAAATATTGGTCAGTTTCTCTAAATCTGGGTCCTCACTACGTATAGAGCTACAGTCTGTAGAATTCTAACCCTTGCGTGCTGTGGCACAGAACCAGTGGCCTTTCCACTCCACCATCACCCTTCTCCCCAGGGAACATGGGCAAGGAGGGCACAAACTGACAAGACTTGAGTAATTTTCAAAAAGACGAAATGGCAAAATCCCAAATTTCCAACATCTGAAATTCACAATATTCACGTTCCCCAGCTTTGGATACATATGTTTTAATCTCCAATTTGCCACAATCTCGTTTGTTGCCCAGAACCACCAAATTCTGGAAACTACCTTCCTAAAACAGGTTTCCCCGAGAAAAATAAATGTCTGCAATCTCAGTTCTCCCCAAATGTCCATGGTTTTGGAATTTTGACCTGTTCTGAAATTCAAATGCCCCGGTCCATCCTCAACTCCTTCTGTTCCCTGTGCCTTTCTTTCTGCCTCAGAGGAGTGCAGGTTAAGGATATAGGGGAGCTGTCATCACATCTGCCCCCTGCCTCCAAGGCTTCTGTCTCTTGTGGTTCCGCCGTGTGCGTGCGTGTGTGTGTGTGTGTGTGTGTATGTGTGTATATATATATATGTGTGTGTGTGTATATATATATATAAAATTTGTGTAGATATATATATGTATTCTTTATTATGTTCTTTTTTTCGCAGTTTTTCTAAAGTGCCAGAAACAAGATTTGTGGGAATTTTTTAGTGATTTTTTTTTTTTTTGCATTTTTCCCGTTTTAAGCTTTTTACCCCCTTAAAAATTGGAACTTGGTACATTCAGTAGGAAACTCTTCACTCGGACTGTGGCCAAGACCAAGAAAAGTGCAAAGAGACAGAGGAGGAGTAAAGGAGTGACTCCTCCGTGGTTAACATTCAGGAGCCTGTCAAAACCCTCCCCCTTCCTATAGACGAGGAGGGTAAGAGGAGGCAGGAGGATGCTCCTGGTCCTTCCCCCCCAAGCTCACCTCCCTCCAAAAGCCATGATCTTGCCCTTTCAGCCGCATGAGAGGGCAGCCATCTCGGCCCCGGAAAACAGTAGCTGGGATAAAGCTCCCATCTAAATGGTGGCAGCCTTTCCCCTTTTTAAACTGCACTCCTCTAATTCCCATTTATCAGATTTGCTCCCCCAAACTGGCTCTCCCCTTGTGAGCTGTTTTTTTTTTGGGGGGGAGGGCAGGAAGTGGGTGGGATAGGAAATATTCATCCAATCACAGAGTGGGGATGCCCGGTCGTCAAAGAGAAGTAGGAGCAAACATTTCTTCAACTCCCCCACTGGAAGGAAACATACGGACCCCTGACCAGGGTTAACTAGTGCAAATTAGGGATTAGGGACTGTTGATGGTCCCTGCACCCCATCCCTAGGCTGGGATCTTTGGGTGTGGGGAACTGAGTCAAAGATGGGGTGTAAGGTGCTATTCTGGAGGAAAAGTTGGTGGGGATACCCCAAAGCCCACCAAGGGAGTAGGATGGTTCCCCAAAAACCACCTGGAGTGAACGGTGAGGGAAGCGACACTGGGGAAGACGGAGGTAAAGGTAAGGATGGGAGGTCATGTGCAAATTGGGCTTACCCACCCATCCAACCCCCATCACTTTTCTGGCTATTTGGTCTAGTCTGGGAGAAACCATCAGGAAAAAACGGAGAATTAGATTCCCTTCCCCATTCCATACGGAGGTTCTCCATCCTGGCCCCCAAATCTGATTCAGCCCAGAAGAGGCCATAGGTAGAGGCAGGAAGAGGTGCAGTCTATTCACCCCTTTGCCTTGGAAGAATCTGGGGCTCACTGGATTTGGGGGTCAAGACAGGGCCAAGATTAGTGCTGCCCTGGGCTGGGAAAGTGCTCAGCCATGGAACAGATGGGTAGCCCTCCCCTCAACACCTCCTTGACCTGGATTGGAAGAGGCCATCTCCAGAGTCCAGGAGAATGAGGAGGAATATGGAAGATCCAAAGGCATGAAAGCCAAGGAAGGCATGGCATCTCGACGTGAAGGAAAGAGGGACACAGAAACCCACTTCTGGGGAGAATGGAAACCGAAGCCATGCTCCCAGGTGGGCAGGTGTCAGGTATCACAATGGTCTGGTCCAGGCCCTGGGCCATGAAGAATGGAATGTGCTAGGAAGCATCTAGGCAGGGGCTTAGAGAAAGCTTCAGAATGAGGGGAGATCACTAGGTGAAAGAGATGGTTTCCCCTCGGGGTTTACGAATCAGGAGGGTGGGTTAGACATTCAGAGCTGGTGGGGGCCGTGAGTAGAGATTCATATAAGTATATTGCTCAGTTGCCCCGAGGGCTAGAGAAGGGATGAGAGCTGGCCCTGCGCCTCGTGGAGGCCATTCCCTGGAGGAGAACTGAGAGGGGAACCGCCCAAGATCCCTTCCCAGGAGATGGGAAAAACTATAATCTCACACAAAGCAGCCTGACCCCTGAGCTCCAGGGGCCCCCAGGTCCCTGCACAAGAGTGTGGAGGGGCTCCCAAGGGGGCAGGGAAGCCAGGGAGCTGGTAGTGGCAGGGGGTTCAGGGAGGGTGGCATCTGGTGAAGGGGGAGGTGGGCCCAGAGCTCACCCCACATCTCCCTTCTGGGTTCTCTCCAGCCCTGCCCTTTCCCCTTCTCCCTTAGGGGGTACTGGCGGGGGGAGAGTGGGGGGAGGCGGGGTTGGGGGCGTAGGGGGCGCTGCTTGAGGATTGACTGCGTAGCCGAAGACCCCCGGAAGGAAGGGAAGGGCCCCGCCACCCTTCTCATCAGGTAGGACCATATTAAGGGCCACCGGGAGGGCGGCCAAATTGCTGAAGTTGTAAGGGTAGGCAGCCAGGAGCTGGGGGCCGTAGACGAGCGGGTAGGGCTCCGGGTAGAAGGTGACTTTGGCAGCCCCCATCCCCTCCACGCGGTCCCCCTCCCCGGCGCCCACCGGCCCCTCGCCACCCGCCTTCCCCCTCCCACCGCCGGACTCACGGCCGCTCCCGATCAGAGCCAGCGGAAATTCCTGCACCGGCGGGTATGCGTAGGCGCCCCCCGCCGCCACCAGCGGGGGCTCCTCGCCCCCCGAGATGACGGGGTCCTGCAGGGAGGCGGTCTCGGAGGCCCCGTCGGCGGCCGCACTCCCGCCACCCGCCTCCCCGCTGGACGAGGAGACCTGCATCTCCTGAGGAGCCTCCTCCTTAACATCCCCGGCCCTCGTGCCGGCGCCGCCCTTGGAGTAGGCGATGACGGGCGTGGGCGCGCCCCCGGGCCGCTCGGCCGCGTGCCTCTGCGCGTGGCGGCTCAGCGCGGCCGCCGTCTTGCACACCTTGGCGCAGTGCGGGCAGGCGAAGCGGTTGGAGGACCGCCGGCCGCCGCGGGCGCCGTGCGAGCCGCCGCCGTGCGCCTCCTGGTGCTTGCGCAGCTTCCGCAGGGTGGCGAAGGTCTGGGCGCAGTCCTCGCAGCGGTGCCTCCGCTCGGCCCGGCCGCGGCCCGCGGGCCCCTCGGCGGCCGCCGGCTCCTCCCAGCCCCTGCGCTCGGGCTTCTGTCTCCAGCGCGGCGGCCGGCGGCCCCGGGACAGCGCGCCAACCCCGCTGCCGCCCGCGCCCGCTGCCGCCTTGCGCTTGGGCTTGTACGAGTAGTAGGGCCGCCAGAGCTGGTCCTCCCCGCCAGCCCGCGACGCCTCGTCGTCCTCGTCGTCGTCGTCGTCGTCGTCGTCGTCGTCCTCTTCATCGTCGTCGTCCTCCTCGCTCTCCACCTCCTCTCCGCTCAGCTCCCCCGGGCGCAGGTCAGTCTCTGAGATGCGGCGCTTGACAATGGCCTCCTCTCCAATCCGCACGGTGATCTGACATAGTGGAGGTGGAGCCTGTAGCTGAGAGGGGCCCCGGCCAGGCCCCGCAGGGGGACCCCCACCCCCGCCAATCCCGCCGGCTGGCTTGGCCGTGTAGGTCAGAGTCCTTCCAGCCCGTGGGTTGCGGCCCTTGGCCTCCTCCGTGGCTGTGGCCGGGCCTGCGGCTGTGGCCGGGCTGCCCGCCGTGGCCGGGCTGGTTGGTGTGGCTGCAGGCTGAGGGGGAGGAGGTGGGTACTCACGTTTTTTGGGGGGCCTCGGGGGAGCAGTGTAAGTGATGACCGAGGCGGCTTGGGCTCCCCCTGTGTTGGCCGGCCCACCCCCTGCTCCACCACTGCTACTGCCCCCGTGAACAATGACAGAGGGAGCCGGGTGGGCAAAAGCGATTACAGAGGGTGGGGGGCCGGGCTGGGGGGCGGGTGGGGGTCCGGGCGGTGGGCTGGCAGGCATTGCTACAGGGGCCGGTGTGTTGAGGCTTGGAGAAAGGGGAGCCTCAGGGGCTCCCTGGCTGTAGGTCTTATAGGGCCGCTTGGCTGCCCGCATGGGGAGCAGGCGGTACAGCTTGAGGGTATTGAGCTTGGGCTTGTAGCCTCCATTGGGTGTCTTCTCACTGGCTAAGAGGCCCGGGCTAATGCCATGGAAGGCTCGCTGGTGGGTCTTCAGGTTATAATAAGTGACAAAGGTCTCCCAGCAGAAGATGCACTGGTACCTGGGCCAGGACAGCAGGGAACAAGGCGGGGACAGAGATACTTGAGTCAGGGGCCCTGGAGCCAGGGCCTCAGCTTCCCATGTCCTCCGCTCACACCTATGACTCCCCCAGCCGTTCGTTCACCCTCCTTTCATGCTGCTTGTCCCATCCTGCCAGCCAGAGATACCAGTGCTAGCTCAGTGCCCCCCACCAGCTGTGAGACGCTAGGCCCCAGCTGGTCCATCTGCAAACCAGGGAGTAACCACACACCTTGCCTAACTCACGAAGCCGCCTTTCGGGGCTCTGGGGACGGATCTGGGAAATGGTTTACGAGCAAGGGCATGTTGCAGAAATACATGTTCCAACTACCCAGTGGGCATGCCTGTGTTCCCCCACTGTCTTTTCCTAGCGGGGCAACTTCCTCGCTGGCCTTGGCCCTCCCCATGGCACCAGGCCCCATCTGGGCACCCAGGGGTGCTTGGGGAAGGGAACCGAGGCTGGAGGGAGGTGGCTGCACCAGTGACCTCAAGTAGGTGAGCAGGGGCCAGCAGGCCAGTCTCGGGGCAACTCCCTGGGCCCCATGCTCTGCTCGCCCCTGCCCCCTCCTTCCCCCTGTGGTCCCTGCGGGGTGATCCTGACCGCTCCACCACCACTGCCACCCAGCCACGGCCCCACCTCAGGCCCCAGGTCACTCACCTGCGCTCCCCAGTGTGCCACACCTCATGCTTGGTACGGTACTCAGCCAGCGCGAACACCTTCTCACAGTAGCGGCAGGGGTACTTCCTCCGCCAGGAGTGCACGTTGCTATGGCGCTTCAGGCTGGACAGGGTCACGTAGGAACGCTCGCAGGCTGCGCACACGTACAGCACGTGGCCGCCCACCACCTTTACCACGTGCTCAGGGCCGCCTCGGAAACCCACCGGGGCAGGCAGGGCTGAGGCATCCACTCCCGCGGGGCCGCTGGGGCCTGGGCCCCCCGATCCCAGCCCTGCAGGCCCCCGAGGGCCGGCCCCCCTTCGGCACTGGGCCTCGTGGGTCTGCAGACGCTTGGGATGGATGAAGCTTTTCCCGCATCGTGGGCAGGGGAGGGGCCGCCGAGGCAGGGGGTGCTGTGGGTCAGAGGTCTGGGCCTCAGCCCTGTCCCCCTCCCACTCCCCGGCTGGTCTGGGCCCTGGGCCAAAGCTATCATCTTCCGACTGCGAGGTGGCCATGGGGGCAGGGGCCGGAGGTACCCAGGCATCACCTCCCTCCCCCAGGCCCTGCAGGCGGGAGATGCCCAGACGTCGGCCCAGGGCTCCAATCTCTGCCACCGCTGCCCCGTCCCCTCCGCCGCCAGGTAGAGCAAGCCGGGCACTGTAGATGAAGTTGAGGACATCAGAGAAGGCAGCCGCCGGGACCCCTGGCAGCTCCAGGACCCGGGGTGGGGAGGATGTAGGGGGTGAGGCTGGAGGTGGGGAAGATGAGGAAGAGGAAGAAGAGGAAGAGGAGGAGGAAGAAGAGGAGGAGGAAGAGGAGGAGGAGGAGGAGGAGGAGGAAGAGGCAGCTGTGGTGGTGGCAGGGTTGGGGGCAGGGCCCCCAGTAACTGGTGGGAGGGGCAGTGGAGCTGAAGCAAGCAGGGCCTCTCTGAAGAAAGGACTAGAAGCAGCCAGGACACTGCGGTGAGCAGGGAACTTGGTGTCTCCAGCTATGAGGGTGACGTCACAGAAGAGGCCACGGAGACGCTGCTCATTGAGCTGGCGCAGGACGGCGGGGGCATGGGACGGGTCTGTCACCTCCGCTGGGGGGGGCATGGCGCAGGCCTAGACGGAGAAGAGGCCAGGGGAGCATGTCAGAGGCCAGGTGGAGGGGAGAGGCCTTGGAGGCTGTAGATCAGAGGCTGGGGGCAGAGGGACAAACTGCCAGCCACAGAAGGCAGGGGTTAACCTTAGCCACACCAATCTGGCCAGCATCCAGCCCTAGCATGTCAAACGTCTGCGACTGGAGGTGGCCAAGGGTAGCTCAGGTCGCAATGAAGGTCAAGGGGTCAGAGCCTCCAAAGTCACAGATTAGAGACGGAAGCAGCAGTTCCCCATGATGAGGACGACGACGACTAGTGACCACCTGGCAGGACTCCCCAGTCTCGGGAAACCGGCTGCCCTGTCTCACGTCCAGCTTCCAGCTTCCCGCAGCCGCAGCTGCAGCACGTCTCACCTGAGAGCACAGCCAACATGGAGCAGAGCGGGGGTGCCTCAGTGATTCCCTGGTGTGGGGCCTCTTCCTTCTGTTGAAGAAACAAACCGCGTCCTCAGGAAGGGAGCTGGCGAGAAGGGAATCCAGGAGGTGGGGCTGGCACAGCACTTGAGGTCCGAGAGAGGACGCCCGAGTTGCTCTGCAGACCCTGACCCCCTCCCAGGGGCCTGCTGGGTTCTTGGTTTGGCAGCATCCAGTTGCACCTTGGAGGTCACACACTTTATTGCAAAGCCTTGTTCTGCCGGCCAGAGGAGTATAAGAACAAGATGATTTGCATATTCCCAATTCACCTCAAAACAACACAGCGGGCGTAGTTAGATCCCATAGGTCCAGGGACGCCTCTTGGATCGCTCTCACAGTCCCTTTGGCCCAATCTTCCGGGCTCAAAGAAAATCAAAGATTTGCATGTTGTCTTTCATTATAATAGTCTCATTTACATATCAAAATAGATTTGCTAGAGCTTTTTTATTGGACCCAACTGCTAGAGAGTCAATTCAGCAGAGAACCCCTCCCCCACACACACACACTTACACACACACCCTAGCCCCATAGATCTTAGAGGAGGTGCCAGGTGACCACCAAAGACCACAGATTCATACACACGACAGCTTGCTCCCATCTCTGGAGGGCACTGAAAAGGCCACCAGACCCAGCATGAAGCTTGCATCCCACATCTTACTCTGAAAGCTGGTGGTGTTAAGACTTTGGCTTGACAAGGGGGAAAGGACATGCAACCCCTCACCTCATCTCTTGCTGGAAGGCCCATCCGAAAGAAGTAGCAGACAACCCAAGTTTGAGTTGTGCTGGTCACTTTACAGAAAGTACACAGCCACTTCCCCTGTGGGCATAGTCAGGGCTTGAGGTCCCATTTTTCAACAGAAGGTCTTGAGTTCCAGAGCCACAGTCACACACAGCTGGTAATAACAGGGGGGTGCCTGTTCACAGAGTGGGGCTGGGCTCTTGACCCCTCTTGTCCACCCTTCATGAAACTTGGGAATGCTCTCCTTCCCAATGCCCCAGGCCACACGTCCTCTGCAGTACCCTGCATCAGGAGTTCCTCACGAATCCCTCTCTCCACTAAAAAACCATGCTCTTTTCCTGCTTATGACTCACACTATCTGGGCTGGAAGGCCTCCTTGCCACAGCCTGTTTCATGTTCCCAAAAAGACTGCTCTGATTCCTCTCCTGGAGAAGAAGGAAGGTGGTAAAGAGGGGTAATACTCAGAAGTCCTAACAACCCTAACTGGTAGGCACACACCAGTACGGGGCCAAGTGTCACCCCTTTAGTTGCTGGATCACAGATGGGGTGAGAATCCTGCAGAAGCATCCCTAACACCACCTCATGCGGACTGGTGTCCAGTTCAGGTCGTAAAGTGAGGAGAAAGGGAAAGCTCCCCCACCCCCATAAGCATAGTCCTTCCTGCTGGGGTCCCCAAGAGCCAATGCTTCACTTGTATGACCTCCTCTGCTCCTCATCACTACCCTATTAAGATTTTATTTTTAGGGACACGCTCAGGGGTTGAACGTTTGCCTTCAGCTCAGGGCGTGATCCCAGGGTCCAGGGATCTAGTCCGATATTGAGTTCCCTGCAAGGAGCCTCCTTCTCCCTCTGCCTGTGTCTCTCTCTGCCTCTCTTGGGTCTCTCATGAATAAGTAAAATCTACCAAAAAAAAAAAAATCTTATTTTTAAGTCATTTCTACACCCAACATGGGGGTCAAACTCATAGCGCTGAGGTCAAGAGTCACGTGCTCCATCAACTGAGCTGGCCAGGCGCCCCAGCTTCCCCATTTTAATTAGGCAGACTGAAGCTAAGATGTCAGGTAGCTTGCCCTAGGACGTGTGACTGGTTAGTAGCAGGGTTGGGGTCTGATACCAGCAAGTCTGACTTAGAAGCCTGTGTTGTTGGCTCTGTCAGGATGAAGAGCAGGTTTATAGCTGTGATACTGTGATACTATAGGAAATATGTATATTTGGTCTTCATCTCCATTCCTGACACAGAGCTCCTAAAACTCTTAGGGTTTTCCAAGGGATAGGGGGGATAGGAGCATCTTTTGTGCTAATATTTGGTCTCTGACCTTGGTCCCTGACATAGAACTCCTAAATCTTCTGGAGTTTCCTGGGTGACAGGAGCATCTTTTGTGCCTAATGAAGTGACCTTGGGGGTTTCCTGGGGAGCTTCAGGTTGGGGGCTAGTCACCAGAAAGCCCAAGCCATGTTTAGAAGCTTGGGGCTTTCAGTTCATCTTCCATGCAGGGGTGAGGGGCCGGAGACTGAGTTAATACTCGATCATGCCAACAGGATGAAATCTCCATAAAAATTTCTACACTATGGGGTTCAGAGAGCTTCTGGGTCAGACCATGTGACAGGAAGGCAGTGTA
The DNA here is from genome assembly GCF_053574225.1 of Canis aureus. Classification (NCBI taxonomy): domain Eukaryota; kingdom Metazoa; phylum Chordata; class Mammalia; order Carnivora; family Canidae; genus Canis; species Canis aureus. The sequence continues at coordinate 56,739,955 of NC_135613.1, read as the reverse complement.
CCCCAACCCGCAGAGACAGAAGGTCCTGTGCTCAGGACCTTTCCAGACTTCACCATATGTATCTCTTCATTTGGCTATTCCCCTGCATTATCGTATCCTTTATTATGCAATAACCAGGAAACCTAAGCAAGTATCACCCTCAATTCTACGAGCCATTCTAGCAAATTCTCTGAGCTGAAGAGGGGGTCGTGGGAAACCTCCATTTACAGCTGGTTGGTCAGCAGTATGGGAGGCCCAGACTTAGGACATCTGAAACGGGCAGTCTCATGGTGGTGAGTCCCCTTAATCTGTGGGATCGAACTGTATCCCCAGGTAGATGATATTAGGATCAGATCAAATTGTAGGATCCCCAGCTGGTGTCAGAGAATTGGTGTGTAAAACTCACCCCCCCCCCCCCATTTGTACTCACAGGTGCTGTGAGGAGAGAATATAGAAAACCAGTTGTTTTTCTTTCAACAGCATCCACTAGGGGCCCACTGGCCCATCTAGTACCTTTGTGAAAATCAGAGGAAGGGAAAAAAAATTCGAGGAGGGCCCCCCCTTCCTCCACAGGTAGCAGGCCTGTGCAGGTGAGCTCCAGGCCCCGCCCCTCCCATTGGCCAGGCCTGCCCACCTGCACAGGCGCTTAGGCTTGGCGCCTACTGCTGTGTGGCTGTATGCTGACAGCCAAGGCACCTGAGGAAGGCCTGTCAGGGCTCCTTAGAACTGCGGGGGTCCAAGGCCAGCGGGGCCCTTAGAAATCACCTGGGAGCATCACCATCGTGGTCCTTGTAGCTGCCACATATGAAATACTTAGCACAGTGCTAAGCATTTTATCTGCGTCATTTCATTTCAACACTCAAAAGAACCCCAGATAAGCAACAGCAGGGGCCGTCATCTGCCCCACCATACAGATGAGTAAACTGAGGCTTTCAATATGCCAAACTCCTCCCCTGAAAGTGGAGAGGACGCAATGGTGGGGTGACCAGCCTCCCCACCCCCACCCCGTCTCGTTGCTAACCAAGCTGGAGTTTGGAACCAGCTCTCTGGAGTTCAGCTGCCCATCACTGACAGTCATAACCTTACGGGGTTTTACAAAAGTAAAGACATTAGTTATGTGATCCTGGGCAAGTTTCCTAACCTCTCTATATTTCAGTTTCTTTGTCTGTAGGGAGGGGGGGAATAATGAGTAGCTCCTGCATGGCACAGTTGTTTGTAGAGATTAAACCAGTTCCTAACCAGCAGTACCTAAAAGAGTACTTGGTAAGTGCCCAAGAAATGCTAGCTCTTATTATTATCTTGGAAACTCAGTCCCGGAAAGCGGTGGAGGGAAGTGGTATAGAGAAGAGGGGGCAGAAATCAGGCTTATGGTAGGTTTGGTGGTTCTGTGTTTTTTTAAGTTTTTTATTTGTTTTCACAGTTTCTTCTCCACCCTTGACTGGCTATGTGATCTGAGAGATGTGACTGAGCTGGGGTTCTGAGCACCGCCACCAGACATGCTTTGCCTCTTGCTGTTCCCTCTGCCTCCGAAACGTTCTTTCCTCAGATGGCCCCATGCCTCGGCGTCCCACCTCCTAGAAGCCTTGCCTCAAGGTGCCTTCTCCTGGAGGCCTTCATGGCTGCCCCCACATGCCTCAACTTCCTATGCCTCTCCTCTATGATGCCTCCTTAGCACTTAGCAAAGCATAGTGTTCATTTATTTCTAGAACGTAAGCTCCAAGGGAGGGAGGTTGTCACTGCTTTGCTCACTGCTCTCATCAATGCCTAGACCAGTTCCTGGTACATAATGGGGGATTTCTGTTATTTTTAAAAAATATTTTATTGGGATCCCTGGGTGGCGCAGCGGTTTGGCGCCTGCCTTTGGCCCGGGGCACGATCCTGGAGACCCGGGATCAAATCCCACGTCGGGCTCCCGGTGCATGGAGCCTGCTTCTCCCTCTGCCTGTGTCTCTGCCTCTCTGTCTCTCTCTGTGTGACTATCATGAATAAGTAAATAAAATCTTAAAAAAATATATTTTATTTACTTATTTGATGGAGAGATAGAGCATGCACAAACAGGGGGAGCAGCAGGTAGAGGCAGAGGCAAAGGGATAAGCAGGATCCCTGCTGAGTAGGGAGCCCCACATGGGACTCGATCCCAGGACCCCAGGCCTGTGACCTGAGCTGAAGGCAGATGCCCAACCAACTGAGCCACCCAGGTGTCCCATAATGGGAGATTTCAAAAATATTTTTTAAATATTTTATTTATTTATTCATGAGAGACATAGACTGAGAGAGAAAGAGGCAGAGACACAGGCAGAGGGAGAAGCAAGCTCCATGCAGGGAGCCTGATGTGGGACTTGATCCCGGGACTCCAGGATCAACACCCCGGACCAAAGGCTGGTGCTAAACCGCTGAGCCACCCAGGGATCCCCTCAAAAATATTTTGGTGAACGAATGAACCTGCCTTCTTCAAAGCCTTCATGGGGTCTGTCCACCCTCAGGAAAGAAGCCACCCTTAGTGCTGGACAGAGCTGGCCAGCAGCTGGGGAAGAGCAGGATGACATGACCACTTCTGGGGGGCTCACGCTTTGCCTCATATACTTCCAGGGTTTGACATGGATTGTCTCGCTGAATGGTTTTCTCAGAACGGCCACCCAGAGTTGGCATTTATGTTACCCCAATTTCACAGATGAGAAAACTGAGACTCATAGAGGGATCTACCCTGCTCAAGGTCACACCGCTTGGGAGCACCAGGCTCAAAATTCAGATCCAGACTTGTCTGAACCCAGATGCTAAGTCTTTTCCCTCTGTCAGACCACCAGATCCTGCCCTGAAGGGGCCTATGGCCTGGCGGTGGATTACAGAAATCACCACATAAGGTCTCACGTGCTAAGCCTTAACTGTGTCATGCCTGACTCCGCCCTTTCCTTCACTCCCAGGGCCAGCCCTCACCAGGCAGGGTCGGATCTGCGGCCCAGCTTGGGAACAGCCCTGGAAGACTTCCCTCCAACCCGCCTCTGGCCCCTGGACTAGCTTAGGCCCTGGTTAACACTTGCCTGGCCCAAGGTTATTCCTCTGCCTTTAGGCCTAGCCCTCCACTCACTGAGGGTCCCTGTCCGCAGAGACCTCAGGCAGTATCAGTCCTGGGCTCAGTAATTTTCCCTGGTCCCTACTCGCTTGGGAATATAATTCAAATCGCTCTGCCAGCCATTCAAGGGTCCAGTTCCAATCTTCCTTCCCAATCCTGCCTTGAGTTAGACTCCCTTCAAGCACCCACAGGGCTCTCCCACCTCAACCGGCTACACAGCACCCCTGTCTTTGCCTGTGCTGGCTCTTCTGCCAGAAATGCAACCTTTACCTAGCCTCTTCCTAAAACCCTCTAAAATGTAACTCCAGTACTACCCCCCTCTTGACTCCCCCTGACTCACAGGACAAGGGATTATCTCTCCTGCGCCTGGCTCTGGCTCGTCAACATTTGGTGCTCCCGTGGCCAGCTCTCCCTAGGCTGGGACTCCCCAAGTCATTGTCTAAGCACACAGGTCTTCTGAGACAGATTGGTACTGGGTGCTAAGTTCTGCAGAAACTGGGGAGAAGTGTGTGTGCATGGGGGTGGGTGCAGAGAGAGGCCCACAGAAGGCTTCATTCAGAAAGGCAACAGAGAACAGAGTCAGAGAGCACAGGATCTAGAGCCTGACTGCCGGGGTTCAAATCCAGCTTTACCTCTTCCCAGCTAAGTGGCTTTGGGCAGATTACTTAACTTCTCTGGGCCTCAGCTGTCTCATCTGAAAAAGGGAGATGATTAGAACACCTACTTCCACGGCGTGCTGTAGAGAGTAAATGAATGATCATATATGTAAAACGCACCGAGAACAGTGCCTGGTACGCTGTACGTGCTCAGTAAGGGTTTACTGCTATTGTTACAAGCCAGGCCCTGAGAAGGGCACGGCCCCCCAATCTGTACCTAATTTCCAGGTATGTACTCCAGGCGCCACTTGCACCCCTGTTGGAAGATAGGCAGGGAATTAGCCCCATTTTATAGACCGGGAGCCAGGGCTCACTCAGCCCCATCCCCCTACATAACCAACCCCTCCCCCAGCCAGGCCAGGTGCAGCACACTGCACGCACACACACACACACACCCCTACATGAGGGCCCAGGCAGTAAAGGTGAGGAAAACCTGTTCTGAGCAATCTGCCTAGTGAGCGAATTCCATTCCCAGACCCTTCCACAGTGGCAGAAGCAGTGCCGTGTGCGTCACAGAGGAGCAGGAAAAGCAGAGGTACTCAGAAGGGGGGCAGAGAGAGGGTGAAGCAGGAGGATGGGATTGAAAACTTCGTGTTTCTTTTTTCCATTTCAGTGACAAGAGTCACACCCGGCCTTTACATAAACATGTCCAAGAAGCCACCCTGTCCAAATGTGGTTTCCTTGCAGCCACCAGGCCTCTCCTCTCGGTGACCCTGACACGCTGGGCAGGCCTCGAGGGGGGCAAGCACTCAGACCCCGAACAGAGCCTGACTGGGCCACCTCGCCACCACCCAGGCCTCCCGCCTGCTGCCCTTGCTCTGCCCCATGTTTATCTGTCTGCCTCCTTCGTAACACAGCCCCACAGCAGCCCCACACGGCCACTGAAACGCGCAGAAGACAGGCACGCACACGGCTAGTGGCTGATCTCCCAAGTCTGAGGCCCACATTGCCCTTGTCACGCCACCTCCCTCCCCACAAGTGTTTTCTGACCAGCTCGCTGCCCAGTCCAAGAGCACGGACAGGCTCCCACAAACAACGTCACAAAAGAATCCCATAGAGAATGTTACAGACACACAACCTTCCCCTCGCCCAGCTGCCCACGATCCCATAAACACAACCGGCACATTCCACCTGGAGCCCCTCACACGGCGGTGCCCTGCTGCCCTACAGGTACCTGGGACACACCCTGGGGCTTCTCCCAGGCCCCAGATCATCAGGACTTGAGTTACAGACGTGCTGCCCCCATGCAACTCACTCAACACACAGATCCACAGACACATCCTGTGGGCCATCCTTGCCAACACCAGACCACACCTTGGCGGGGCCACGGAAAGGGGACCCGGACGTGACACCTTCCGACCCAAAGGTACACAACAGGCCCCTCGGAACAGGCACATACACGCTGCACTCTGGTGCCCTCCACAGCACACACATTAACCACGCCAGCTATGCAGAAAACAACAGTTCATAAATAGTTCATGTGCGCAGCAAAAGACACATACGTGCAAGAAAACACATGCTGGCAAAAAACATACATAAAACCACACATCTGACAAACTCCGCATGGATTGTGCCCTGCTTTCCAATGCGGACCTGTCACCCAAAGCCAGGGGGCCACATCTTGTAATTCTGCCCCGTACCACTGGACACCCCTCCATCAGGCTCTCTGTGCCCGTGGCTCTGGGAGGGCCCTGCCCGGACCCCCTGGCTGCCAGACCAACAAACAGTGGTGCCCGGGAGAGGTTTACCTTGCCCCACAACTCAGCAGGAGACACACAATCTCCAGGGCTCGCAGCCACAAGCCTGCCCCGACGGCACGACGGCTCCGGGGCCCCCGCTCGCCCTGCGCACCCCGCACACCCCAACTCCGGGGCGCCGGGCGGCCCACCCCTCCCCCTCTCTGCCTGGCTCCTACGCCATCGCCCTCCCAGCAGCTTTGCAGCGCCGGCCCGGGCTCACACCCGCCCCA